>NW_022631047.1:12116956-12857013 GCF_010015895.1 Lontra canadensis | reverse complement strand
CTCCTCCTCCTCCTCCTCCTCCTCCTTCTTCTTCTCTTTTTTTCTTTCTGTCATCCAAGGGCAGTTAGGAAGAAATGCAATGGCAGCAGCCTGAGTGGAGCAAATAGAATGAGTTCAGCTACACCCCAGGGTGATGCTTCTTCAAAGCTGGGCAGACGGAAGGGGCCGGCCCTCGGGGGCTCTGACTGACTCTGGTGTGCACACGTGGGGAAGGGGCTGCTGGGAAGGACGACGCTGAGTGGAGGGGTGGAGGAATCTCAGGACTCAGCAGGGACAGGTGGCGACGGAGGGCAGGAGAGGAAGGGCCATTTAGGGGCTCCACTCTCACCGGCTCTGTCCCTTTGGGTGACTCAGTTTCTGCAATTACAAACCTCGTTGGCTCCTGGGGTTGCTGGGAGCAGGGGGAGGGGGGCGGGGGGTGATACATGAGACTGCCTGCGGAGAGTGTCATGTAAGGATTAGGCCCTCCATCAGGGGCGTGTGTCAGGCCCAGGGGGAGTGCTTGCCTGCCTCCCACTTTGGCCGTGTCTGCTCTGCACGGACATTTTTTCTTCCACACTGGCCTTTCTCCTTGTGGCCATAGCAGAGTTAAGCCAGCCATGTTACTAAAAATACTGATTCCCCCCACAAGCACACGGGTGTTCAGTTACGGTATGAATGAATGGGTCATGGGTCCAGGCTCTCCCCCTCTCCAGATGAGAGGGTTGTGGGCACAGTTATACAATTAGCTATGAATAGTCATTGACACGTTAGTATGAATTAGTGTCGTAGACCTTTGAAAGAGACCCAAATAATGAGCCTTCATTCTACAAATGGGGACATTTTAAGGCTTTACAGAGGAAGAAGCTTGCCGGCAGTCAGTAAGGGGCCAACTGAGGCTGGAACCAGGTCTCCTGATTCTGGCTGGGGCTCTGCTGATCCAAGGGGAGCACCTAATCTCTGGGAGGGCCTGCTCACCTCTGCTTGGGGTTGCTGCTTCCAGGTGGAAGGCTGCCTGAGGCAGGAGGCTCACAGGCCAGTAGGCAGAGGGGCCTTTGGAGGGAAAGAGGGAGCTCTGGGGGACAATAGCCATGGGGTTTGACCTGGCAGGTTTAGGGTCCTGTACCTTCCATGACAGGAGGTGAGAAGTGTTTGGGGTGCTGAGAAACAGCCTGGCTTGGCCTGTGGAGCCAGGCTGGCAGCTCTGAGGGTGTGACGGCTAGCTGAGGCCCGGGGGCTGGTTCTGGTGGGCATGCACTCCGATGATCACAGCCCAGCATGAGAGCGTGAGAAGGGATGATGTGACTCGGAAGGGGCAGCAGTGTTTGCAAGGTGAAGAGGGACTGGCATGGGCAAGGTCAGGGGCTGGTGGTGAGGCTGTGTGGGGCCTGCAGAAACAGAGGGGACTCCGTTTGGGAAGCTTTCTGTGGTCAGAGTCAGCATCTTATTTACCGACTGTTTCTCAGCGCTGATGCGGTGCCTTGCTCTAGAGTCAGAGCACCGTTTTTAAATTGCGTTAAAAAATATTTAAAGTTTTTATTTTACTCACTGGGAAGACCAGCATTTTTATTTCTTACATAGATGAATGAGCCAGGCTCCTCCTTCCTCAATCACTGGAGGATGACCAACAGGCTTTTTTGGGTGCTTTCAACATTTTCTTCTTCTTCTTTTTTTTTTTTAAACAATTTTATTTATTTATTTGAGAGAGAGAGCATGAGCTGGGGAGGGGCAGAGGGAGAAGCCGGCTCCCCACTGAACAGGGAGCCTGACTCAGGGCTCAATCCTAGGACTACTGAGACACCCGGGACCCTGGGATCATGACTGGGCCCAAGGGTCTGAGCCACCTAGACACCCCTTGGCACATTTTTCTTGCACCCTCTTCTTTCTGCTAGGTTCTACATCATGGAGCTGGTCACTCCCGGTCCAGGTGTGCAGGGCTGACTACTGGTTGCCCCTTGTGGGTGGCCTTCTGGCTCCTTGCCTGCTCTTATTCATGTTGGCCACTAGATGGCAGCAGAAAACGTACCAATTTCTCCTCGTTGATTTATTTAGGTCAAGCCCTTTGCTCTAGGTGGGTCAGCCATCTCTTCTTGGCATTTGGACTCCCAAATGCCATGTCTCACTGGTTCCAGGATGGGTACGAGGAAAGGCTGGGACAAAGCTGTGGCAGCCTGATGTCTGACTGTCCCACAACATTCTTTTATTTATTTATTTATTTATTTATTTATTTATATTTGACAGAAATTACAAGTAGGCAGAGAGGCAGGCGGAGAGAGAGGGGGAAGCTCTCTCAGCAGAGAGCCTGTTGTGGGGCTCGATCCCAGGACCCTGAGATCATGACCTGAGCCTAAGGCAGAGGCTTTAACCCCCTGAGCCACTGAGGCGCCCCTGTCCGACAACATTCTTGAGAAGTGGCCGTCTCAGCTCAAGTAGTCCCAGGGTTGGAAGGCTGGCTTTTCAGGAGTCCTCCCTCAGTGCGGCTGGATTTTTTGAAAAGTTCCCACTACGGGGGAAGATCTCCTTTGTCCCAGGCTGGGTCTTCGTGCCGTAAAGGGGCCAGCAGCTGAGACCCAGGTCAGAGAAGTCCTCTTGCTCCTTGCTCAGTCCCCAGCTTGGCAGCCCGTGCACACACAGATGGGCAGAGAGGTGTTGATGGAGGGACAACAGCGGGACACCAAGGACGTGGGCCGCACTCACAGTGATATGTAGCACTGGCCGACGTTTGTAAAGCACTGGCTTGAGCTGGGGGATGCCCTGTTGTCCAGCTGGCACTCTGCATATTACGTGACCGCTTATGTTCCAGGCCGTGCGGCTCTTCCTTCTCTCCCACGGTGGTCTCACTTGGTCTTCCCAAAGGTCTTACCCTGTGTGGGGCACCGGGGTATCCCCTTTTCACGGACAAGAAGACTGGGGCATGTAGAAAGGAAGGTGGTGTCCAACACGTCAAGGGCAGGTCACGACCGTGCTCTGTTGCCTCCCTGTTTGTAGTGAAGCAGGCGTGTGTGCTGGGGTTGGTGGGACTCAGAGATGCACTCCCTCACTCTCAGGACCAGGATGACCATCAGAAGGCCTATCCCAGTGCTTGACAGTCACAGCCAGCACCTCTGGAAGAGGAAAGCGTGTGCAAGTGCCCCGTGGGAAGCTGGAGGGCCTAGGCTGCGAGTGAGAGACTGGGCGTCCCACCATCACATACCCCGAGCGGGAGGCAGGATGGAGGGCAGGTTGGCCTGGGAGCCGGCCCCGACTCATACCTCTTCCTGTGGGACTGCCTGGTGGCCATAGCTGTTAGAACCTTCCACGGCCATGGAGGCGTGGGTCATTGTGCTGGAGGCGTGTGTTCTTGTGCTGGAGGCGTGTGCTCTTGTGCTGGGAATCGAGCTAGCCTTTTGAGGTTCCAGCACTGCTCTGGGCTCTGCTGCAGCAAGGGGGCTTTTGCTCAGAATACCCCCCTTTCCAGCTGGGCCTTCTCAGGTATAGCACATTCCAAACTTGGCGCAGCAACAGTGGGTACAGCTTCTATGTGCCTCTCTATCTTTTTCCCTCTCTAAGATGAGTCTTCCTGAGGTCCTAGTCCTCTGCACCCAGCCCCACTCTCTCTGGGCACAAAGCCATGTCAATGTTATCAGAACTAGAGCAGTTGAGTGACAAGACTCGATGGGAAATTGGGACACTGGCCATGCCTACCTTTCTCTGCCTGGCCGCCCCAGGTCCCCCATTCCCCCTTCAAAGGAGGACCTGAGGGTCTGCATCTAGAGCCAGAGTCATTGTTCTGACTCCCTGCTCTCCCAGAGTCCTGCCTCCCGCTTCCCACCTCCCACCTGGCTTCACGTCTAGCAGGTTCTGCCAGTAGACACAGCCCCCATGATGCCCCCGATATGCCCTGCTCTGGGCACCCCACATCTGTGCCAGCCTGGATGCGGGCCCCAAGGAAACATTACCCCCTGGGTTGCCGGTTCAAAGGCTTTTGCTTTCCAGCCAGACACCCGCCAAGGCCTGTGTCTCCAGCTCCAACATCCTGCTTGGCGTGTCCTATCCCCTGCAGCCCCCTCAGCTCCAGCTGCAGTCTCCCTGTTGTGCTCCTGGCTGTAGGCTTGCTGGGGGCGGGGGGCTCCTCTCCCCTTGGCCTCTCCTCTCTATATTACGTCAGCTTCCAGCCAAATACCCCTGGGATCTGGTAAGGGAGGGCTTTTTATTAATTTTTTTTCCAGGGGAAATAATTCCACCTCTTGTCACATGGATTTCTGCATTCAGCTATTTAGGGAGCTTGACTTCCTCCCCACATCCTATCCCAGCCCCCCTGATGCTCAAAGACGGGGCAGTTTTGTTTCCTTGGACTGGGGCGGCTGCTGGTTCTGGGGCTCAGAGGAAGGTAGGGTCGGGAGTGGGGAGAGCACAGAGCTGAGAGTCAGGTGTCTGCGGCCTGGCTTCCCCTTGCTGCTGTGTGATGTGGGGCTTGGCCCTTCCCTCTCTGGGCCTCAGCTTCTTCCCCTTCCTGCACCTAGGACCACGTCTGTCATCTATAATGGTGTGGTGGCTCCGAGGTTCCCACTTTGGAATGGAGAGCTGCCTTCATCTTGGTGGTGGCCCCACCATCCTGCGCATCCTGCCCCCACTCTGGCCTGGCCCCTAGGCCTGGGGCGGGGTTTGGCAGGTGTGGCAGCGGGCAGGGACACGTGATCCCTGTGTGAGAAGGGGCTCTGTGAAGTACAGGGCTGGGGCAAACCAAGGAGAGGGAGCTTTGTCTCCTTGCTGCTTGTCATTCACCATCTCCTGGGATCGTGGGTGTTAGAGGAAGGAGCGCGTCCAGGGTGAGCAGGACAGAGGGCAGAGGCCCCAGGGTCTGCCTGTGCCACGCTCCTGTAGATCTCTCCTGGGGACCTCTGTTCTGGACTTGCCCCTCCTCGCTGGTGTCTTCTTTGGCTTTCCTCCACGTGCCTCCTTGCCTCTGCTTCCCTCCTTCTGTCCCTGTCACCATGCCCTTCTCTGGCTGCTGACTCCAGGATTCCCCATCCCCACCATCCCTTCCATCCCTGTGGGCCATGCCTTTGGGAAGGCAGCAGCGTTGGGCCTCAGCCCCACCCCCTCTGTGTAGGCAAGCCTGAGGCCCAGCTCCTCCCCGGGGCCCACATCTGGCCCGAATGCTCAGTTTTCCAGGCTGTAAATTGCCTCCTGCTGCCCCTTGGCATCTTCTCAGGTTTCAGCTTCAGGAGCCTTTTTCTTTTGGGGAGTTCGGGGCAGGCCGGCCGGCGTCACGCTCCCTCCCTCCCTGCTCTGTGCTTGCCGCAGGGAGAAACCTTTGGCAGGGCTGTCCGTGATCTTCTGTCCAAGGCTTGGGTGAGCTGTGGTTTTTAGCAGGTGGCTGAGCAGGAACCAGTTTTAATTAGATTTTCCCCTTTTCTGTTCACACCTCCCCCCCTCCCCTCTTCCTGCCAGAGGCCAGCCTGCCCGTGAGTCTCCTCACCGTGCAGCCTGAGGGGCTTTCTCCCTGGGGCCTGGCCTTTGTAGCGGGCCCCTCAGGGACAAGCTGCCCAGCCCCACGCCCTCCTTGGCATACCCCTTGACAGAGTTTGGAGCCTCGGAGTCCGAAGACACAACCTTCCTCAGGGGTTCCCTCACGTCTCTGGCCCTCAGATGGATTTTCTCCTGCCAGTGCCACTGCAGTGGCAGCAGGTGCCCCACTAGGGGCTCAGATCCTAGTGCCCACATCAGCCCATCCAGAAGCACGGGGACTGTAGAAGCAGTCAGTCCCTTCGGGCATGCCTTCGCTTCCCTCCGTGTGGAATTTGCTCTCTACCATCTTTGCTCTTGGTTATCCACACCTGGGAGGGCCTATTGTTTGGGCCCTGAATGGGGGTCTTAGGGCAGCCACCAGGACCGTCTCAGCAGGAAGAATCATCTAGACAAGTGCTATTTAAGTGTGCTCTGTGGACTGTGGGGACCAGACAGGTTCCAAAATGGAAAGTAAGCATTTAGCAGTGTTTCTAGTGATAGACATGGCCGTGGCATTCTAAGTTAGTTTGGAGTTTACTGGGGGGAAGTTCATGGGAAGTCTTGGAGGCCATACCAGGCTCCTGGGACAGGACAAAGGGAAGAATGGGTTCTTGTGTGACCAGTGGAAGTTTGGGGGTATGCTGGGAGAGAGGCTAAAGAGAAACCTGGGGCTTTATTCAGGACATTAGAAGGAAATTTGGATGTGGATTGGCTAAGGACCATGGGAGTTCAGGCTTTACTGGGGAAGGCCAAAGGGAAGTACTGGGGCTTTGTGGAGAAGGCCATGGGAAATGTTGGGGTTCACAGTAGAGGCCAAAGGAGAGGTTGGGACTCTATGCAGGAGGCCAGAGGGGAGCCAGGAGATTGAGGCGGTGAGGACCATGGGGCCTTGGGGTCCTCGCCAGAGGGGCAGTTTGGGTGTTGTTTTATGCAAGGGGATCTAAGCTCCCACAGTCTCTAGCAGCCCTCAAGTATCCTGTGTCATGACAAAGTCAAACAAAATCTCTCCCCATGTTCACTGTGAGCTTGCTGCCCGATGCCAGAACCTTCTCTTTCCCCCGGCTCCTCCAGCTCTGTCAGCATAAGAGCAGCCGTGCCCATGCTGTGGCAGCACACGGGGGTGTCGTCACTCACAGGAGGAGGCTCCGGCCCTTCGCAGTCGGCCTCCAAATGGCTTTTCCAGCCCACTCCCCTCGTCCCCCATCATGGCCGTGATGGATGTCCCGCCTGCCTCTGGAGCATGCTGTGACGGGTCTGGCGTCCGTGCCAGCTTTCCTCTTCCTCCTGCCCCCGACTCTGCTCCTTAGAGCCTCACATGTCTTTTAGAGTCTAGCGAGAGCTCTGCTTCTTCGAGGAAGCCCCGCGTGATGCTCTCTCCTCTTCTTTGCCCTTGGCTTGCCCTATGGGCGGTGATGACCCTCCTGTCTTGAGCTGACTTTTCGGTCTGCACTCATCTCCCCAGCTAGTCTGGAAAGACCCCGAAAGCAGGCTCTGTGTGGTGTCTTAGTTGCTTGGGAGACACAGGTGCAGGGGTCTAGAGGCTTTTCTCTGAGTCAAGGTGCCCGTCCTTACTTAGCACTGCCCCCTCCTTCCCCAGCCTGTGGGCCTTGCCTTTCCCCCTTGCAGGGACAGCCCCACCTCCGAACAATCCCCTCTCCTGCGTGGGCAGCGACCTATGCCTTGGACAGAAGGACCCTACTCCATGCTGCTCGGCAGTGGACTCTCAACAGTCAGCCTCTTGGGAAACCCATTGGTGCCTCTGTTTTCCACCATGCCCACACCCACTCTGTCCACCTGGCCTTGCTCTGGCCCTTCCCCACGTGGCCAGCAGGTGACCAGCAAGATCGGGTGTCAGACACGATGTGAAGTGCTTAACATGGATCAGTGCTTGTGGGAAGCCTGCGTGACAGGTACATCTCAGGAACGGGGAACTGCCCGATGTCACACACGCTTCAGGGGCTGAGAGCTGGTGGCCACTCCGCCCCACTGCTTCAGGGTCGACCCCGCTCGGCCAGGGTACCCTTCGGGGGAGCCTGGTGGCGGACACACACACACACACACTCTCTCTCTCTCTCTCTCTCTCTCTCTCGGGCTGGCTTTTAGTTAATCATGGGGCACCCCACCCACCTGCCTATGCCCCCTCCCCTCTCGACAGCTAAGTTTCCCCTTCTTCTCTGACTGGGGGTCTCTTTCTTGGCAACCAGGTGGGGTCCAGGCAGGTCCCTGTGGTGCGGGCCGCGACTGTTCCCAGGCGGGACCCGGCTGGAGGAGGAGGGCTGCAGGGTGAAAGGTGATATGTATAAATGTAAGGCGGTGATTATTTAGCGGACAGGGACAGCTGCCTGCGGTAAAGAATGTAATCTAGTAATCCTTTTGTGAAAATCGGATCCTAGGCTCAGCATACTGCCTGAAACAGCAAAGGGCCATTCTCCCCGCGCCCCCCAGACTCTTCCACACTTCCTGGCGTTCCTGCATTCCTGCACTCGTGTGCCCTGTGGCACGGATGCGTGTGGCACACGCATGCACACACGCCCTGGGTTCTTGCTAACATCCTTCATAACCGCAGCACGACCATCAAAATCAAGAAAGTTACACCGGCGTAACGTTGTTAAGTAAACTACAGGCCGTTCCGTCTTGCCCACTAACATCCTTTTTCTGCTCTGGGAGCCCACGCTGCATTGAACTTCACACCTCCTTGGTCCCCTCCGGCCTGCGACCGTTCCTGAGCGTTTCTTTGACTCTTGTGGCCTGGACGCTACTGGAGAGCACTGATACAGGGATCGGGTTTGCCACGGGTTCTCTCGTGGTTAGAGGGAGGTGATGCATCTTTGGCAAGAACACGGCAGTTGGGATGCTGTGTCCCCCATGCGTCGTGTCAAGGGGTGTGTGCTGTCAGACTCCTTCTGACCCACAGCGTTCCCGATGCTCACACGGAGAAGGCGGCCCTGGCCGCGTGTCTGCTCCCTGAAGTCACTGGTTTTCTTCTGGTGGTTCCTAACTCTCTTGTGCATCTCAAGGATAACTTTGAGACTCTACAGATACCCCGTTTTTCCTCAAAACTTGACTCACTAATTTGAGCACCCATCGGTGGTTCTTGCCAGTGGTAGTTCTTATGGCCATGTTTGCCTGATGGCCCTTTCTCTTTTCCTCATTTCCTCTGCTTATTTTTTTTATTTTTAATTTTTTAAGATTTCATTAATTTATGAATTTGAGAGAGAGAGGGAGAGAGAGAGAAAGCGTGAGAGCAAGCGTGCGTGTGAGGGGAGGGGCAGAGGAAGAGGGAAAGCGAGAGAATTCCAAGCGCATCCGTGCGGAGGGCAAGCCCGATGTGGGCTGGGTCTCATGATCCTGAGACCATGGCCGGAGTCCAAACGAAGAGTCGGACGCTCAGCAGCCTGAGCCACCCCGGTGCTCCTCCTCTGGGTTTATTAATCGGAATTTGTCTGTAGGAAGAGTTAGCCCTTCTGCATTTATTTATTTAACCATTGAGTTATTTCTTTTATTGTTACAAACATTAATGTTTATTATATTTATTTGATAAAATATGTAGTATGTAACAAACGTATGGATACTTGCTGTGTGATAGAAGTCCTGTATATGTATTCTGTTCTACGGCAGTAGTTGTCATTCAATAGGGTAGTTGTTTCGGGGTTCAGATTGCCCCCCTCTGACTGGCAGAAGCTCTTTCGGTTTGGATCCTGTGCCCCCCCCTTTTTTTTTTTGAGCACTTCCTTCCTTTTTGGCACCCTGAGGTTCTCCAGGCTCATGGTCTGTTCCTCTTGCTCCAGCCCTGGGATCGGCCACTTCCCTCAAGAGCCCTGCTTTGTGCTGAAGTCCCCGTGATCCTCCCCACTCCCAGGCACACAGGGCATGCACGCCACAGCCCTCTATCCGTGGCGGGCGGCGCATCTGCTCTCCGCTTGCAGTGCGGTCCTCCACGAGGGACTGTGCTCGCCTTGTGCAAAGTGCCCATAAGTGCCAGCACTCCCCTCTCGACGCTTGACATCACACCCGTCTTTCATTTGCCAGTGCTCTCATTGGAAAGTAGCTTTTCCTGTAGGTGCCTAACTCACGTTTGCTACGAGTTTTCTCCTTGTTTATACCTGGGGGCACATATAAAGGAAACCCCATCTCAGCACATTTTGCTGAGGATGTGTTGAGCTTGAGGCTGGAGAGTCCCACCTACTTACAGGGAAACTGAGTCCCAGGAAGAGAGAAGCATGCCCATCCCCCAGCATCCCAACAGTACATATACCCTGAGGTCAGGGAGGGTAGGGACCAGGTGTCCTTAGCGTCCCATCGGTCCTCTTTGCCAAAACCATCCTGTCCTGCTCTTTTTTCATTTTTCTGTCCAGATGGCTGGGGGAAGGCATGGCTGGCATCAGCCACAGTGATGTATGACCACATGGGGCTCTGAGCAGAGAGGGCTCGGACGATTAGGGGTATCAGGCTGGGAAATCGGAAATTACAGGCCTGGCACCACGACCCACAAAACCTCCCCCTGGTGCAATGTTCTGAAGTCGCCCGCAGTGGGTTTCATCAACACAGGCACAGGGGAGGGAAGGCCTCTTGGCAGGCTGCAGAGACAGATGGGCTGCAGGCACCGCCTGGCCCTGCAGGCACCGCCTGGCCCTGCAAGCAAGCTACAGGGCACTGGGGCTCAGCACTGGGCCTTTGCTGTCCAGATTCTGCTGGCATGGTCACGAGAAACTTCTCCACTTTGGGGTTGTGCTGTCTGACAAGTCAGTTCCCCTCTTATATCTCCGTCTCCTCATCGGGACGACGAGACGATGGGACCCCCTGATCTTTGCAGTCTCTCTCAGCCCTAGACCTAGGACCTGGGGTCACCAGGAGAGTGGGGTTGGGGCCATGGCTGCCACAGAGGGGCGGGCAGAGCCCCACGGGCTGTCTGCCTCTAGTGATTCAGAGCCCTCAGGAACCAGGCTGGTGCTGAGGTCGGGAAGATTTCTTGGACATGGTGGGCTCTGAAAGGGCAGGACAACTTGTCTTTCTCCACAATTCCTTGCCATCCTGTCTGTTATTCCATCCACCCTTCTGTCTTTCCAACAGGCATTTATTGAGCACCTGCTGTGTGCTAGGCTCCCTGGTGTTGCTAGGAACGCGGCGGTGAACAGACGAGGGCACCGCTTTCACGGAGGCTGGGGGCGCATCGAGAAGGACAGGCATTAATTACACTTAGAATGCTTACAGATGCCCCCACGTGCACTGCCCCCTCCCATGAGTTCACTTTTCTGTTCTCTCCACTGCCTTCTTCCTCCCCTTCCTTCTTCCTCCCCTTCCTTAGTCAGCTGCACCTGCTTTTTCTTCGGCCTTTCTTCACCTTGCTGCTGCCAAGACCGTCCTGAGATTCTGGGCTCCCTCAGGCCAGAAACTCCAAAAGCCCTAGGTCCCAACCATCGTGCTTACATGTGTGGAGATTCTGTGGGAGGGGGAGCGGCAGTGGCTGCTCCCGTTTCATCGGTTGTCCGTGGCCGTGGCTGCGGAGGAGGGGGGCGATAGATTGTAAGCTCTGCAGGCTGACGTTTCTGGGTTTGCGTTGAGACAGTGACCTTTAACTTCCTAGCTCTGTAGCTTACATGCCTCCTCTGAGACTTATCTCACCTGGAGAGTAGGTTTAACTACACTTACCTTGCAGCACTTTTTGGGGGGTGGGGGTGGGAAAATGCAAGTGAAAGTACCTTCACGTGGTGCCCTGTGTGTGATAGGTGCTTGATTAAAAAGAGCTTTCTCACCTTCCTTCCCCCTTGCTCCGGCCTAGCAGCCAGATATTTTTGAGTCTGCGGTGGACGTGGAGGAGCTGAGGCTTCCTGTAGGTCAGACCCCAGCTGGAGCTGGGCAGTGGGAGGGTGGTGGCACTCCCCACCCTGAGACAAGGTGTAGACCATGAGATGGGAAGGGCCAGGGAGTCTGCCAGGGGCTGGAGAGAATGACGAGCATCCCATGCATCCCAAAAATGAAGCGTGGTGTGACAGCTGTCCATGCATTCTCCCAGGTGTCGGGGCCAGGGAGCCGTCCCTGGGTTGGGGGATGCTACCCTGAGTTGGTGGGCTTTCCGGAGCGCCCATCCTGGTGGTATGCCCACCGAAGCAGTGGGAAGCGGCCCCTCCTCCACGATTGCCCTCTCCCTCTCGCTCTGTCCCCTTGCAGAGTCTCTCTGAGTCTCCTGGGGCCCGCTCTGCCCTTGCCTGGAGAGCATCTTTGAGACCAGGGCTGTGGTGAGGGAGATGGTCTGCTCTGCCCTGTCCAGTACAGTGGTCACGAGTTACATGTGGCTAGCGAGCCTTGGAAATGTGGCTAGTGTGCCTGAGGAATGGAACTTCTAATTGTACTTTTCATTAATAAAAATTTTAAATTTAAGTGGGCCCCCCCGTTGCTCGTGGTTGCCACATTGGACAATACTGGTCTGCACCAGCAGTGCCCACTTACAACGTTGCTGCACACCGGTGGGTCACCTCTGGTGTGAGATGTGTCAGGAGTCCGTGAATTGCTCTTGGTAACAAATGACTGAGCTGCATGAATGGTTTGTATATGTGTGGGGGCATGGCTTGGTGGGTGAAGGCCTGGCCCCGGGGGAGACTGGCCTGGTCACATTTGGAGATTGAGTTACAGGGTCCGGTTGGGGGAATAGGAGGGGAGAAGCCTTGGGTCCTGATTGATCTGGGAAAAACTGCAGGAATCACTGCTCAGATTGTCTTTAGAGGAAGGGGACGGGGCGGCTACATCCTGGGGATGTTGACCAGAAGGCAGAGTCAGTTTTTTGGGTGCTGGAGGACCCCCGAGAGACCATCTAGACTAGCCTGCCCATTTTACAGATGAAGAAACTGAGGCCTATTGTACATGGGGGACCTGTCATGGACCAGGGTGTAGTTCCTCTCCTTAGAAGAATGACTCTATAAAGTAGATATTATCATACTCATGTCGCAGATGAGGCAACCAGAGATCAAAGTCATGAAGCTTTTAGTAGGATCGGGATTGATCCCGAGTCCATTGGGAGCACACACTTCATTTGTGATGGAATCTGCCTCTGCTGACAGGCGAGCATCCACTTGTAGGTCACTGCATTGCTTTCTACCATGTTGGGATGGGGGTCAGGACTTGGGGCTCCTTCCTGCAGCCTGTGGCCTGTGGAATAGCTGGTGGGGGCTCGGGTCCCACGTGTGTGGAGGAGGCAGAATGTGTGCCGGGAGTGTGGCCCATGGCAGCGTGGGGCTGCCTGCTCCAAGGCCCAGAGTACGCAGCCATGCCATGGAGTGGCCTGCTATTTGTGGAATCTAGAGACACCTGCCCGCCTGGAGGACCAGGAGAGAAAGGGCGAGCAAGGCCGAGGGGGGCCGAAGGCTCACATTCCACTCCTGAAGGAGAAGTGTGCAGAGGGGACCTGTCCTCTCCTTCCTTAGCTCCAGCGGGGGAAGGGCCCTCCCTCTGTCCAGCTGTTGTTTCCCCCCTTCACCCCCCGCCACTGCAGCTGTCCTGGCTCCATCAATCTCATCCAAGGCTGGCTGGAAGGAGGAGGATAAGGGAAGAGGGGGCCTCTCAGGCCTGTCCCTCCGAGGTGCCTTTGGCTCCTGCCTCTAAGGGGGTGTCTCCAGTTAGACCGCCCCACTGCTGGGTAAACTGTGGGCTATGGGCAGCTCAGCTCTCAGCCTGCCGTCATGTCCCTCCAGGAGGCGGCTTCTTTATTGAGAAGAAGAGAAATAGTTAAGTTCTTCCTTTAACTCCGCTGGGGACACAGCACCTTCCTAACCTTCTCCTCGCTTGGTGCGTCTTTGCTGTGCTGTAATTTTCATGAATGAATAAATGAACGGCCCTTCGCCTACATCCAGGGCAGGCCTGAGATGAAGGGCCTGGCTGGGGCTCTGCTCCTCCTGATGGTCTGACGCTGGAGGGGCTGCATGTTCCGGGGGCAGCCTTGCGGGTCTGCAACCATCAAACAACAGTAGGTTTTGTCCTCCCAGTCTGGATGGGAGGTGGAGAGATGTCAGTCCTGCAGCCAAGCGTGCACCTAGCCTTGTTCTCTCTTCTTCTCTTCTCTTTTCTTTTCTAATTTGGAAGTTTAGCTGGGTCCTTGAAAGCTGTAATGCCCTGCATTCTACTGGAGCTCAAAGGAGAGGTGAAAAGAGGAATTAATCCTTTCTTAGGCAGACCTCAGTTTGCCAGCCTACAGAATGGGGGGGAGCTTTGCCACCCTGTTTCAGTCCGATAGCTAACAGCATGATGACATAAAAAGTTGATGTGAGCTCTTTGGAAAAAAAGCTCTAGGAGAGTCACTCCCCCCCCCCCCCCCCCCCATTTCTTAGCTTCATCCGGTCCCAGCACAGGACTGAACGGGTGTTAGCCAAATAATATACATCAGTGCTTCCAGACCTGGCGTTGAGTTAGAAACATCTGGGGAGCTTTTTAATAATTCAGACTCCTGGGCCCCCAGCCCAGATCTTCTGAGCCTGCAACTCTGCGAGCAGGACAGGAATCTGTATTTTGACAAGCTCTCCAGATGATTTCAGTGCAGAGTTAGGCTTGGGAAGGTCCCGCTTTCCTACCTCTGAGGAGGAATCTGGTAAACAGATAATTGTGAGTGCTGTCTTCTGCAACGTGCCTGGCTTCAAGGAGCGTTTCCCCCTGCATTCATTCATCGACTCACTCATTCAGGCAGCTGCCATTAACATTGGACGAGTGTCTGTGACATGTCAGGTGCGGCTCTGGGCAGAGGGGTGCAGGCAGAATTAGGTGAGGCGTTCTTCCCCGAGGGAGTACACGGCCTGTGGGGGAGACAGGCGAGAACACAAGAACGCTACCAGTTATAATAAGGCGTGAAAGGTGGGGTGCTATGGATCCCCATGGAGTGCTGCGGTGTTTAGCTGGATTCAGAAACCACGGTGAAGACCTGTTCGTCTGTTTCATTTTTTTCCTGCCAGAGTCACAAGCTTACTTACCCCTTCTGGGCATAAGTGAACAGGAAGGGGCCTTACCAATACCCTTATTCTTACACAGGGGCAGTGGAGGCCCAGAGAGGCTGAGAGGCTTGCCTGAGGTCACCCAGCGAGCCAGGTGGTGTTGGTGTTGGGAGAGGAGCCGGGGGTGGGGAAGGTCCGCTCTTGGGAAGAGTGGGTCATGACACTCGCAGTGGAGGGTGGTGTATCTGGAGTGACGTGTGGCCTCAGTCTTGGTTCCAGCCATGTGGCTGAGGTGAATCTCCTGGATTCCTAGACTTCATGTCTGCAGCAGTAGAATAACATACCCACTTCTCTGCAAGTTCTTAGAATGAGCAGTATTGTGCACCTGGTCCCGGCAAGGTGCTTCATATTCTAGCTCTTTCCTCTCCATGGTTTTATGGGTTCTCTTAAGTGAAGCTAGCATGTTTCTTTGGCCTCAACTTTCCGAGTCCTTCTCCTAGCTGGGGGCTGTCTTCGCTCGTTCCCACTGCAGGGCCGGTTCTGGGGGCCAAGTTCCAGGCCCTGCAGGAGAGCGTGCGCCCAGGCCCTTCTTCCCCTGTCCCCCACCCCCGCCCCGGGGAGCCAAGCCCCCAAGTGAACCCAGTACTCCCTGCACAGCCCCGTGCAAATTGCCAGAGCACTCAGAACGCCTCCCTGCTCAGTAAGGCTCCTTCATCCAAGCCTTTGTCCTTCCGCTCGACATTCAACTCTGTCAACATTTTTTCCCAATGAAGTTCTTCCTCCGCCTGCAGTCCCCAGTCTCCAGCCGGCTTCTCTAGCCAGGGACACAGTTGGATTGCAGTTGCTAGCACTTCCTGGAGATCAGGTCCCTGAAGAGCTATAAAAGTCCAGGAGTGTCTCTGGCCACCTTTCCACGTGGTTCGTGGAGCCTGGCGTGGCCAGCACGCGCTCTCGCACAGCGGTGGAGCCTGGGAGCATGCGTGCGTTCAGCTTGAAGGGAGGCTCTCTGCTGCATTACCTATGTCACCGTCTCTGGCTACCAGCGTGCATTTCTTAAATGGATTTGCTGATTACAGGCTCCGGAGGGCTCCCCCGCCCCCCACTGGACGGAATTGGGCACCAAGCCCCAGTGGGGTGGATTTGGGTAATGGCTGGGCTGCATGCCTCCCATTCTTTTCTCACAGGAAAAAGTGCCTGGAAATAACCCTGGGGTGGGGATTGCTTACAGGAGGAGCGGCCGGCTGCCTGCTGCTGGAGTCTGTTCCGTCTGTCCCGTTGGCCCTCTGCTGCCCTTCCCTCCCCTCTCCCCTCCAGCAGATGCCACCAGCTGGGCAGGCACCGGGCTTGCAGACGCCCCTGGGGGGCTTAATGACCTGACCAGCTGGGCTGTCCTCTTCCCACCCTTGCTTGTTCCTCTGGACTGTGGCCCTGGTCCTGGGGACTCCCTCTGTGAACCTCAGGATAGGGCAGCAATGAATGCCTCCCTCCCTCTTCCCGACTCCCTACCTCCACCTTTCTTTTCTTTCTTTCTTTTTTTTTTTTTAATTTTTAAAAGCAGCCAGTTTTTGGAATTGAAAAATAAAAGCCCAACAATTGCGTATAAGTGAATTTCCCTGAAAATGGGACGCCTGCTGGATTTGGGTTGTGATTCTCAAGGTTTCTTCCTCCTCCAGCTCTCTCTCTGGGTCCCAGGGGGATTTCACTGCAGGAAATCTCTCCCTGGGGAGTCTGAGCAGCTTGGAGAGTGTACATGAGAACGTGCATCTTGTTCTGCTCTCTGTGAGTGCTTACGGTAAGGCAGTCACCTCACAGCCCCTCGGCCCCTGGCCACCGCGAGTCACATCTTCTGGTTGTCCACGTGGCCCTGATACTCTGTCCCTCACTCGCCTTCCTCCGGGCTCGCAGGGGGCTTGGCTTGATGCCATGGGGGTCCCCCTCCTTTAGGAGGTGCATTGGTGGTCCCCCTGTCCTGATGCTCTGCCTCTTTGCCCAACTGGTTCCTAAGTCCCCAGCTGTGGACACGACGAAACATGTACTGAAAAGCATGAGGGATGGGACTGCTGCTGTGGCTGCTTCCGCCTGGAGGCCTTGGAGCTGGTGTCTTTCCTCAGGTGTCCAGGGCTTGGGGGCTCTGAAACCATGGCCGGGCGGCAGAGCCGTGGAGGGCCACACATGTGAAGGGGGCCCCTGGGCAGTAGCCCCTCAGTGAGGAGTGCGTGTGGGGGATGAGGCTTGTCGGGGGTACCCCCCAACTCTGCAGACTGATCTATGGCGAAGCCTCTGACCCCTGCGGGACTCCCAGAAGGCCCCGAGCCAGGGGGACGTTGGCTACCTAGCCCTCTTCCTCATCTGCTTTTAGAGCATGCTAAGTTGTCTTGGGGTCAGGAGCTGGCTGGGCGCTTAGAAACAAACACTGATCCTGTAACTAATGCTGTAGGACAAGAGTACAAATCAAAGGAATGAGGAGAAAAACAATGCCTCCCAAACCTGCCGCGGCGACAAATCAACCTTCCATTTTCGAGGGTGCCTTCAGTCCGTATTTACTTGCAGGCATAATTTTCCCATGATTATAGTCGTAGTGGAGATAGAATTTTGCATTCTATTTGCTTTAATATTCTACCACGAGCTACATAATCATCACAATTAGACTTTTAAGTGCCTACATAGTAATCACCGAGTATTTATCAATTTTCCCATTGTCGAACATTTAGTTGGTTCCCACTTTTTTTTTGACTTTTTTTGATGCAGGAAACCGCACTGATCTACAGCAATGTGTTCTATACAGGGTACGTATGTGTGTGTGTCTATGAATGCGTCTCCTTTTCCTCTCTCTCCCTGCCTCTCTCTTTCTTTCTCCCCCTTTTGTATTATGATCTAGGATGAGTCAAGAAGCCAGGCATTCTTTCCTAGAGTAATGGGAGATCTCATTCTGGGCTGTTAAATGCCTGCCGGAAGTCAGGTGCCCGCAAGCAGCCGCGGGATTTAGCTCAGATCTTGGTCTAAGTCCGGCCTTAGACATGAGCCTCGGAAGTGAGTTAGGTAGCAGGGTTTTAAAGGTGGTAGCTCTGCATTTCTATTGTAGTTCTGGCTCTGAAGCCTGCTGGCCTGGGCACACGATTTGGACGATGCATGTTAAACTCCTTGGGTAATTCTGTAAGTGCACGCCCCCAACGGACCCCACTGAAAGTGCGAGAAATAGCTCCAGATCTCCCGCTCAGGGATCTTGTAGCCCAAAATGACCACAGGCTCCCCTGTTTAGCCATATGCAACCAAACCGTATGCAAAGCTGCCAGCTACAAGGAGGGACACGGGCCGGGGTCTGTGACAGACCAAAGCCTGTCACCCTGTACCTGCTGGCAGATGCCACACTGGAACGTGAGCTTGGTATGGCCAGATCTTTGGTTTGCAGAGGAAGCTGGAACTTCCAAGTCTGGGGTACAGTCTCCTGATTTTTCGCTATTGATGACTGATTTAAAAAAAAATGGGAAACATGGTACAGAGCAAACAAAACATATCTGTGGCTTAGGGTGCTGGCCTGGTAGCCCTGCTTTAATGTGAGGGGTCCGTTGTTACACTGAGCCCTTCGGGGAGGGTACGAGGAGCATAAAGCTGTCCAGTTAATACTGAGGGTGGGGAGAGGAACAGTTTGCACGTAGAACAACACCACGGAGCAGGACATGATTGGACACTCCGGTGAGACAGAAGATGGGCCGTTTTGGAAGCGCCCGGGTTGGGGCGGTTGGTTCTGTCGTGAGGGTTTAGGAAATCGTCACTTACTCTCTGTACACTGGTCAGCGATGAGACCGGCGGCTCTGTGTCTGTCAGTCTGTGGTTTTCTCGTCCCTCCAGCCAGGCCGTGGCGAGGAGCTAGGACTCAAGTGAGAGCGGGCTTGAAGCACGGAGTTGGAACTGGGGAAATTGGATTAGGTGCGCGCTGAGTAAATTGCCTTTCCTCCATCTTCCCATCCGTGCAAGTGAGGAAAAATCATCCCCCTTGGGCAGTTAGCGAGTGTTTATTGTAGGCACACCGAAGGCAGAGTTGCTGGGGGCCCTCTCCCCAGCCTCCCCGCCCTCCGGGAGCTGCAGAGAAGACGGAGGAGGATCTGTCGGAAGTGCTTTGAACTCCTCAGGAAGGAGAAGGGACTGAAAGACGCCACCATCACTCCACGGTTTCCCTAGATGACAGCCTTGACGTATGAGCCTAGTGATACTTAAGAAGAATGACTTGCTAGGGAAATAAACACCCTGTGTTTTTTATTATTTATTAAAAAAACAAAGCTTTTCTCCGCTGGGAGGTTTCAGATCACTGACAATGTCAGGTCCAATTTTCCTCTATTAATAATAGGTCGGTATCCTTCCCAGCTTGTGTCAGGAGCATCAGGATGTTTGTCTGGGGGCAGCTTTGGCATGCGATGACTACCCGAGGGGAAAGGAACATGGTTTTGGAGAATCGAAAGGTTGTGTGGTTCCTGGGCCCGGATCTCGTGAACAGCCGTAAAGACTCGCTACCCTCTTGGTGCTGGCCGCTCTGCCAGATCCTTTATCTGAGTCCTCTCCCGTAATCTCCAGGATTGGGACGAGTGAGGGGCAGCTGTTGGGGAGGGGGGACCCCCCAGTGGTCAGGAGGGAGGGAGCTAATGGGGATATGCACTGTCTCCCGATAGGGTAGACGCTTGGAGCTTGGAACCCAGGTGAGACCTGGGCTTTGCTTCTGGGGCTTGAGAGGAACCCAGGGACCAAGAACATCATGGGGGAAGTGACGCTGGGCCAACAGGGTGGAAGGCTAGGCTAGCTGGAGGGTTTTCTGTAGGCGAAGGGCCGGGGGCCAGGGCCTCAGCTGAGGTGCGTCCTAGCTGACTTGAGGGCCTCCACATTTGGACCTTGAGTAACTACAGTATCTGCAGTACTGAGAGTGAATTCTCCCCGCGGAGCCTCATGGCAGGCCTATGAGGGAGGGAAGAGCAGGCTTAGTTATTTCCACCTGAGTCACGTTAAATGTAATATGGCTTAAAAATGTGGGTTTTGAAGCTCGACAAACCTGGATTTAAGCATGGTTTTCTGACCTATTTTACTTCTGGACCCCAGTTGCTCCATCTGCAAAACAGGGAGACTAATACTTACCTCACGGGGTGTTTTGTAAGGACTAAAAGCCTAACGTAGCCCCCGGCACCTAGTAGACACTGAATAATCCGTTGTGGCTATTGCTGTCAGTGAAGACCTAGGGAGGGGCTGTGTCTGACTCAAGGTCACAAAGCTGGAAAGGGGAACATATCCAGGACTCGAACCAAGGACTCTCTCGACCTCTTGTGCTGTCTTCTCCATTCTCTGTGTGTACCTGGGCCCTTTCTCTCCCTCCCTGATCAGGGGGTCCTTGGCACCATTGGCGGGCAGGTGTTACGGCTGTCCCTGCTGCACTGTAAGGTACGGGCGTGTCCCCGCATTCCATAAGGGTATAGGGCACCGGCAGAGCAGCACACCGTGAGGAAAACAGAGTAGAAATGTACCAGAGCTTTTGTTCACTAGGCAACTCCATTGTGTCTTCCTCCTCTTCCCCACCCCTCCCTTTAGCTCCTAAAAAAAAAAAAAAAAGAAAAAAAAAAAGAAAAGAAAAGAAAAAAAAGAGAAAAAAAAAGAAAGAAAAGAAAACCCACCATAGAAAAGATGAAGGGCTGTCAGCACCGGATCACAACATGGGCTCTGGGAGTTGGCGGCTTTTCAGTGCCTGCAGAGTTCCCTCCTCTTCTTGCTTGCCCCAACTTCTCGCTTTCCCAAGTCTAATTAAGATAAGTCCAAGAGAGCTTCCCTAGAAGCAGGGGGATCTCCACTTCCCTGAATCCCACTGGCTTCTTCCCATCAGCTGTCCTCTTGGCCATCCTCCCCTGTCCCATGAATGCTTCATCCAAGAGCTCTTGAAGTGGCCGCCCTGGCCACTTGCTGGCCGCCGGGGTGCCACCTTTCCCGGAGTGCTCCCCAGGTGATGCCCACTTCTGTCCCAGAACCTTCAGTGGCTCCCTGTTACTTACCTCAAGTTTGTGCCTCTAAGTGTGGTGTGCAGAGCTCTCCAGGATCTGACCTCAGCCTACCTTTGCTTTGTAATCCCCCGCTGTTTCCTGTACAAAGCATATGCTTCTGTTGCTCTGGCCAACTTGCTATTTCCTGAACAGGTCTGGAAATTACCTGCCTTTGGTCATGCGGTTCCTTTTGCTTGGAAAGCCCTCACCCAGTGGAATTGGGCCCGTTCTTCAAGGATTAGCTGAAGTGCCAAGTGTTCTGTAGAGCACATCTTGCTCAGGACCGAGCTCCTATTTCACATGGCACACAACAGATACGGAATTCATGTAGAATTTGCTCACGCACTCTGCTGGCGCGGTGTGGCTCTCTCCCAGGGCCTCCCCAGAGCTCTGCTGTCTGCCCCTTTTCCCATAAGCCGTGGAGCATATTTACTTCTTAATTGCACATGATCTAAGTTCTTAGGCATTTTTCTTAAACTTGAAGTTCTCTTACTTTTCCCATCACTGTCTGTTTAGTTTACGAGCCCTTGAGGTTCAGGTGGAAGGAGTGTGTAGTAGAAAGAGAACTAGACTTCAGTGGCAGCTGTGAGTTCTGTTGCCAGCTTTGCCCCTGACCAGCTGTGATCTGGAGCAAGTCGCCCCCATCTCTGGGACTCAGTTCCACATGTGGAAGACAAAGGGGGGCGCCCAGCCAATCTCTAGGATTTCCGGTTGGGGTTTTTAAAATGGTTATGTGTCCTATGTTGAAGCCCTAACCCCTCATTCCTAAAAATGGGACTGTATTTGGAAATAGGATCTTGAAATAGGTCATTAAGGTGGAACGAGGTCATTGGGGTGGGCCGTAATCCAACAGGATGGATGTGCTTTAAGAAGAGGACATTAGGACATAGACATGCACAGAGGAAGGACCATGCAAAGACACGGGAAGAAGACACTGGGCCATTTACAAGCCCAGAAGAGAGTCCTCAGGAGAAAGCAAACCTGCAGATACCTTATTTTGAACTTCTAGCTTCCAGCATAAGGAGAAAATCAATTTCTGTTGTTTAAGCCACCCAGACTGTGGCACTTTGTTGTGTAGCCCGAGCAAATGAGCACACCCCTTTCATGTTCACAGTGTGGTATAACCATCACCACATCTACTTTTTCAACACCTTATGACCCGCATATTCAACCCCCCTACCCATTAGCAGCACTCCTCATTTCTCCCCAGGTCAACTCTGGGCTACTGCTAACCCATGTCGTGCCTCCATGGACTAGTCCATTCTGGAAATCTCTTGTAAGTGGAGTCATACCATGTGGGGTCTTGGGTGACTGCCTTCTCATATTTAGCACAGTGCTTTCAAGGGTTATCCATGTTGTAGACTGTATAAGTGTATTGTTCCTTTTTATGACTGAATAATAACTTGTTTAGGGATGTGCCTGCCATCTTTTGCTTACCTGTTTGTCACTTGATGGGTGTTAGGGTGCTTCCAGGGTTTTGGCTGATATGACCAGTGCTATAATGAGCATCTGTGTACAAATTTCTGTGTGCACCTGCTATGATTTTTCTTGGTTCCGTACCCGGGAGAGGAAGTACTGGGTCATACGGTAACTCTATATTTAACGTTTTGAGGCACTACCAAACTGTTTTCCAAAGTGGCTGCCCGCCTACCAGCAATGTGTACAGGATCATAATTTCTCCACACCCTTGCCAACACTTACTATTGTCTGTGTTGTTGTTGCAATCCCAGTGGGTGGGAGATGGTGTCTCATTATGGCTTTGATCTGCATTTCTCTGATGATGAGTAATTTTGAGCATCTGTTCATGTACTTGGTTGCTATTTGTGTATCTTCCTTGGAGAAATATCTATTGATGTACTTCGCCTGTTTGGAAATTGAGTTATTTGTCTTTTAATTATTGAGTTATAAATGTTCTTTATAGATTCTGGATAGAAGCCTCATGTCAGATATGTGATCTGCAAATACTCCTTCATGTTCTCTGGGTTGTCTTTTCATTTTCTTGGTGGTGTCATTTACAGCGTAAAAGTTTTCGATTTGGGTCAAGTCCAAATTATCTAATTTTCCTCCTGTTGCTTTGGCTTTTGGTGTCCCAAGAAACCTTTGCTGAAGCCAACAGCACAAAGATTTACTCCTATGCTTTCTTTTAAGAGTTTTATAGTTTTAGTTCTTACAGTAAGTCCCTGGTCCCTTTTGAGTTAATTTTTATGTATGGTGTGAGGTAGGGGTCCAACTTCATTTCTTTGCGTGTGGGTATAGGGCTGTCTGGCACCAGCTCCTGAAATGGGTAGGACCTTAAGCATCACTTGGATCAGCCTGCCACCTGAGGGGAAAGTGTGGGGCACGACTAGCCTGGAGCCTGGTTTGGGGAGATGCTCTTGGCTGCTCTTCCCTTTCCTCTGGCAGCAGCACCAACACGCAGCTTACCTTCCTCCTCCAAGCTTTTAGAAAGGTGTTGTTTGCATTTGCTTGCTTAATAATTGGTTCTGATGATGGTGAAGGTCAGAGCAAGAGGATGTGGGCTCCCATCATAGCAAGGGTGTCCCTGACTCGTGAACCCACTGGAACCAGAAGCAGAGAAGTTAGCTACTAGAGAGGTGTCTGGAGTCCCAGCATCCAGTTGGTGGCGCTCTTGCAGGCCTTGATCAGGCTGGGGAGGACCTGAGCTTGACCAATGAGACCAGAGGTGATAGATGTCTGGGGGGAAAAGAGAAAGGGGGCATTTTCAGCTTTTTGGATCCTTTAATCTGACTCTGCTTTACAGGCCAGAGGAGGACCATTTTCTTTCCCCTCAGCACTTTTTCAGCAGAGCAGATAGGTCCCCTGGGTAGATTTAAGGGGAGTTAGTAAGGCAGGTTATGGTTTGATTAGCTCTGGGCTGGCTGTCCCCCTGCCCTCCTAGTCCTCAGAGCGCTGTATTCCTCACCACGGAAGCTGAAGCAGGGACTGAGAACCGGGAAGCCTGCTGGGTAGAGTGCCCATGGGAAGGCAGTGGGGGACGCAGAGAGCATGGGCTTTCTCTTGGCAGGATGGGAATGGGGACCCTTGCTAGTAGTTGGCCGATCTCTCCAGTTGGGCCCAGCTCTCATCTCCTGGCTCATTCCCATCCTCTTCCAGGGTCCCTGGCTCCCGTCAGTACAGACCTCCATGCTTGTTCGTTCTGTCTGCTCCACATGGGACAACTGCCTGGCACCACAAAGAGTTGTTGAGTAAACGGATGGATGGCTGGAAGAATGCTTTTTCTCCTGTGTGCTCAGTCTGTTCCTTTCTCCTCGTTCCCCAGCGGCCCTCTGGCTGACTTACGGAGCCCATCAGCTGTTCCAGGTCCGGCTTATGTGTCGTTTCTACGAAACCGAGCTACTGCTCCTCACCCCCGTAATTGAGTATGACGATCTCTTCTCTTTACTCTCTTCCAACCTCTGCTTTGCCACTTTCACTTCACCACACTCTGGGCTGTGGTAAGATCTTCATAAGTCTTAACCTCAGAATTGAAACTCAGGCCACGAGGCTGGGACCAGGCCTTCTCGTTTTGTATTTTATCGTGTTCCTTTCCCTGGTGCACCACCACACCTCGCATGGCGTCTTTAGATGTTCGTCCCTCAGCAGGGTCCGCTCAGTTACAGTGCCTAGGTCAGAGCTCATTGGTGCTGGGTCTCCGCCCCCCCAGCAGCGTGTTGTGCCTACACCTTTCTGTTACCCAGACGATTTTCGTGGGTTTCACATCCCGGAGTAGGAAGCTTCTGCAAAGGACAGATGTCAGCGTGTGGCCTTCCCTGGCCATTGTGTATAATTTGCATATCTCTGTGTAGGGAGCGTCAATGGCAGGCCCGCATTATGGAGGTATTATACTCCACTCCAGGTGGGAAGAATTGGAGCAGATAACACATCAGTGGTAATCCCTTTCTCTGCCCTGGAGGATACAGAAAAGCTCTGGTGTGAGTTGCGGCCTGTGGATATTAGAGACTCACCTGCTATGGTTGCCGCAGTGGCTGGGTTTTTACCTCCACGCTATCAGGCAGCTCTTCCCCAGCCTCCCCTCTTTGCCGTGCCCCTCCCCACCAGAGTTCCCAACTGGAAGAATGTCGAGCTGAGCTACGGAGGGGCCTCTGGGAAAGATGGGCAGGGAGTCCCTAATGAGAGACAAGGGGATGGAGGAAGTGATGGTGACCCTCTGTCCCTTCAATGGATGGGGCTTTCTGTTCTTAGCACACTTTCCTATAGATTTTCACTTATGAATCTCCCAAGCATCCTGAGAGCTCTTCAGACCTCTGTTTTCAGACACGGGGTCTGTGGGGCAGAAAGGAAGGTGACTTGTTCCTGAAGTCAGTAGCAGGGAGAGGAGGCAGGTGTCCCCATGGGGTGAGGAGGCCACACCCCATGCCTTGCACACAGTGGGCACCTGAGGCATGTTCATCCAGAAAATGAATGGCGGGGACTCAGTGAAAATTATTGATTTGAGACAAAAGTAGAGTTTTCTGGGTGTGGCTCCCAACTCAGTCTGGTCTCCTTCACTCTTTGACTCCGTTTCTTGTCCTCCTCGTAGGGGACAGTCACTCTTCCTGGCTCTTGCACCTATTCCAGCCTGTAGAACAACCCTCAGAGTTTCTGGAAAAGGAGATGCGGACCGTCTGCCCTGGGAGTCAGTGTGGCGTGGCGGCAGGCTGGCAAATTCTTAATGCGAAACCCTCTTCCTTGGCTCAAGGTGGAGGTTGCTAATTGATCACAGCAGTCTTCCTTTTGCATCTGACTAAATCCTTTTCAGCATGTCATGCCACGCCACCACCAGCAAAGGGCCAAAGTGGCATTTGGACGTCAAATAGCCTTTACCTCAGGTCTAGTAAAAAGAGCATTAGGCCGAGCGTCAGAAGACCTAGCTTTGAACCCCGTCCTCTTCATCTTGCTCTGGGAAACTAAGATAATCCCTGGATGTTTTGGGGCCTTGAACTTGATGGTTTCTCAGGTCCCTCACAGCTCTGAAATCCCAGGATTCTGTGGTTCCCTGGCTGGGAGGGAGAGGCTCCTCATCGTGTAGCCTGGCCACAGAGGGTAGGATTAACCTCCAGGGTCAGCAGGCTTGCAGAGCTCAGGAAATGCCTCTCTGTGATCCGTATTTGGTCCAGAGACAGGTGGTGCAGCCTGGAGGAGGGGAAGTGTGCTCATAGCCCTGGGGCTGGGGGAAGGGAGGCCTAGCTCAGCTGCCCCCTTTTTTTCCCTGATGAAATGAAGATCTTCAGGCCGTGTCCTGGGTGCGTTTAGATCTTTACCAAAGAAGCTGGACCCTGAGAGTTAAGTCTCCCAAGTCAAGTACTTCCCGCTAATCCCATCGCCCACCTTCTGTTGGTTGCGGGGGGAGGGGAAGGAGAGCTGTCCGTGGGGAGTTAGCTGGGAATCAGGTTCGCTCACTCACTTTTCTGTAAACTTGGATGAGATGCCTTTCTTTTAGGCAGACACTGCTGTTTGGACTTGCATCTGGGCCTCTCTTGAGCCATTATTCCCCGTACTTTCTTATTTGGTGGGCGAGTCCAGAAATATTTAGAGGGTCATGAACCTGTTTCTTTGCCATCCAGTCAAAGCAGCGTGAGGGTCATGGGGCATTTCTTCCCATTGTATAGAAGGAGCTACTGAGCCCGAAGAGAGTTGCCGGCCAGGCCGTGATTGTGCAGGCTGTCCAGGAGGGAGGCGCCTCCCATTCTTGTAAGCCCTCAAGGCTGCAAGGGAGCCTTAGTCTATCTGTTTGTGTATTTGTGAGGCGCCCGTGAGATTAGCCACCGAGCAGAGGTTTTATTTATGATGGTGCCTAGAATTCCTGTCCCGCTGCCATCATTGGTGTTGCCAGGCTCCCAGGGGTGTCTTCAGTCTCCCAAGTAATCTGTGTGTCGGCCGTGTTGGAGGGCAGCGGCTTGCGGAGGACAGCCCTCCAGGCATGGGATCAGCACAGGGCTCCGACCCCGCACAGCTTTTCCCAGGTGTGGGGCAGAAGCTCCAGTGAACAGGGCTGGGAAAGGCAGTGGCTAGGGCATGGGGGTTACGGACGTCTGGGTCTGTGTAACCATCAGAATGCTCTAATTTGGTTACTTGTAATAGAGCAGCTGCGGTAACATGGCATTCTTGACTTCTCTTGATTAAAATGGTCGAAATAAGGATTTAACATGGACAAGACCCAGAACGTGAATAATATTCAAGCAGTATTAAGTGGTGTCAGCCTAATGTATAATTTTTTTCATTAACTTCCACTTACTGGACATTTATATTTTAATTTGTCACGCGCTTGGTTCTTGAAAGCTGTCATACTGCCTTCTTTAGGCAAATGTTCCATATATTTTTATTTTTCACTGATTTGGGAAAGATTTCTTATTACTGATTAATGAGGTTTTACTAAGAATAGGATCAAAGCATTAGACCATCTAGAGCTGGAAGGTTCCTTAGAGATTATCGCATATTTTTCATTTTGGAGATGAAAAAATGACACACACGCTCACAGGTGACCAGTGGTTCCTTTTACGGAAACAGCTTTGTCCCTTCACGTGAAAGGGCTGCAGGGCGAATAAAAGGGACAGAGATGAAACTTCCAGCCTTTGATTGAGGGGCGACATACGTAGAAACGTAGTGTCTGTTGAACTCTTACGAAGTGCATGCGTCGATGGCACCAGTGCACAGATTACAAAACAAAAGGTTACCAGTGCCCAGAAATTACCCTCCTGCCCCCTTCCCGTCACTATCCCTGGGCAAGGGTAGTCACCATCCTGATATCGAATAACATAACTTTGTTTCTGAGCTGCACATCAGTGGAATCATACAGTATGTGCTCTTCTGTGTCAGGCTTCTTTTCCTCAACTTTTTTTTTTCTTCCTGTCTTGAGATTCACCCGTGTTGCGGATCATTTGCATTGCTGCATGGTAGTCAGCCGTGGGGCTGACTGGGCCATCATTGCTGTAGCTGTTTTACTGCTGGTGGACGTTTTGGCAGCTTCTAGACTTTGGTTGTTTTTAGTCAGACTTCTGTGCTGTACGGCTGGTACACATTTCCCATCGAAACTCAGTTTTCTATGTTGACAGTAAAGGGTGGACATGGAATGTGGGAATAGTGCACTTGCGTATGTAGTTCCTTTTTTCCAAAGTGGCTGTGTCTCAATCTGGAGTCCCAGCAGCCATGGATGAGAGTTCCGGATGGTCTGTATTTATCCCAAGGACTTGGGATTTTCTCTCATTTTTGTTTCAGCCCTTCTGGTAGACATGTGGTAGTTAGTATCTGAGCATGGCTTTTATTTGACTTTGCTGGTGACCAGTGGGGTTGAGCAGTAGGAATGGGACTGGGGGCCAAATTGGAACATCAGTTCTTCCATCAGGATGTTACTGAAGGTGAGTCTGTGAGGACGCGGAGCGACAAAGACATGTTCCAGGGGCAATAAGTCAGTGTATCCCTGCAGCCTAGTTTGGGTCAGCCTAGAGTAGGATAGAGCTAGAGCAGTCTAGCTTGGGTCAGCCTAGAGTATGACGATCATAACCCTTGAGGTGGGGGTTGTGTCATGTGCTTCTGCACCCGCCTTCCCCTTTGGTGGCTGGGATAGTGCCAGGCGCATAGGGCTCAGTGAAGACTCATGCATATCAGCCTGAGGTGCAGCTGGAGGGCACAACAGAGACAGGCTGGGGTGGCTCTGGGGGAGTAGAGCCCATGGCGGGCTGGATTTGGGGCACGCACAGGCCCCTCCAATGTGGCTCCAAGTCCGGGGAGCTGCTGCCTGAGTGCCTACCATGAGCATGGCCACCTTGGGTGTCCTCTGCAAGCTTGCGATGGACGGACTGGGAGCTGCTGGGGACAGATGAAGCTGCAATGCAATGCAATTCAAGGACCAAGGCCAACTGCACTTCCTCCAGGGGCCTCGACTGGCATCACCCAGGTGGGGGGGTGGGGGGAACCTCTACTGGGCCTGCAGAGTCCCTGTCTGGGGCAGTGTGCTCGCTTGTACTCACCACCCCCTGAGAATCATAGCGCTTGCTCCTTTGGGAGCTCTGGGCCTGCTTCTGGTGCGTCGGGTTTTAGGCATGTGCTTTTGGAGAGAGTGAAGTCAGCAGGGATTGTAGGCCTTTGTAGATGAAGGCACAGCCTGGGGTGATTCCTCGGTTTGGTCCTAGGGAGCCCCAGGGTGCAGGGGGAAGGGGCTGCTGTCATGTCACACATAATACATCAGAAAACATTACAGGGGCCCGGACTTGGGAGAACCTGCAGCCCCATTTTCGCTCAGTCCCCTGCAAAGCGAGGGAGCAGGGACCATCAACCCTCCTTGACAAAGAACCATTCACTCTTTATCATTAAGAAATCTCCTCTCTCTATGCTGTACCAACTCCTCCCAGATGCTTCAAACCTATTTAGTTGATAAAGTCTTCATAAAATCTTCCCCTCTGGCCTTTTTCTTTCTTTATGCCTCCTTCAATTTAAAGCCAAGAGCCCGTATGCGTGCTTTCCCAGTCTGCACCTGCTGGATGCTTCAGGGGCTAGAAGAACAAACCGTGGGCTCGGCCTGAAGTTCCCCAGCATCCAGCATGCGGAGCAGAAAACAGGGACCCCAGTAATGAATCTGGGGGTGGGGTACCAGAGTGTATGAAGGCCAGGAGGGGAGGAGCCGAAGAGGCGACAATTCGCTTACTGTGTCTCCCCTCCCCCCGCCCCTGCCTCTACTCGTGGAGGGCTACCTCCAGTCTCTACCAGCGGGTGTCTCAAGAGGGGTTACAGGGATGGGGAAGAATAGGGTCTGGGTGCAGAGGATCTGAGGCATCTAGACTCTCTTCCCGGGTCAGGTCCTGCCCCTCCAGGAAGCCAAGACGGCTCCCCCATCCCCCACTTCCCTGCCTGCGTGTCTCCGTGTCTCCGTCAGCAAGACCTTTGTGGAGCAAATGAGTGAATGCGAGGTGGGAAGAGGTCTGTTGCCTGGCCCGCCTCCTCTCCTGGCCGTGCGGACGGATGAGCTCAGGTTTGGCCATGACTCAGGAGCCAGGTAGCGGAGAAACATAAGGTGGTGATCTCATGTGGCATTAAATGGAGCTGGGAACACGAAGTGTGTGCGTGCTTATCTGCTCGTCATCTCTCTCCTCCTTCCAGAGCCCCTGGCAGGCGGCAGTTGGCCTGGATGGGACTCTCTACGGTTGTTGAGAGGAGAAAACTGGCTCCATTTTCCCACGCTGACCATTCCAGCTTCTGGACGGGTGTCGGCGAGGGGCGAAGGCCTTCTGCTCGCAGGGCGCCTTTGCTCGACGGGGCTCTGCCCTTCCTTGTGGCGAGCAGAAGGTGCTCACGGTGTGTCAGGTGGTTCGGGATGCTCGGGGTGAGCGACAGCTTGGCTCTAGGCCAGGGGAAGTTAGGATGGACTCTGGCCCTCGTGGAGAGGACCCATGGGAGGAGACTTGACTCTGGGAAGTGGGGCTGGAGTGTTCCTGCGTCCTAGTGGGAAGACCTTTGGCTTAGAAATGAGAAGCTCTGATTCCTGGTGCAGACATGACTGAGTCTGGTGTCCTGGGAGAAGTCCCTATCCCTGTGTCTCAGTTTCCTCATATGTCAGGTAGCTGCGGGTGTCCCTGCAGGTGTCCCTGCCCTCCCACCTGCCCAGGGCAGTGATAAGGACCATGCAAGTTCACAGTGAGAGTCCAGGGAAAGTGAAAAGTGCTGCTTAAAAGTAATATGATAGCATTATTAATAATAAATACCGTAAACACTGAGAGCCAGCGGTGTCTGTAGAGTTGTGAGTGATTACAGCTGTAGATGCCGGGGTCAAGGTCATGCATACAGAGCCTGACATTTGTGAGATCCATCTAGCTCTCTTAGCTCACTGGAGAAGGAAGAGGCATGGCATTAGTTTGGAGGGCCTGATAGAGGAGGCAGTTTTGAACGCTATTTGAAGGAGAAAAGAAAACTATATCAGGCAGCCTCGTGGGCAGGTGATTTCCTTGAGGCCAGAAGTAATTGGGTCTAGGAAGGTGCCCGTCCTGGAGAGGGGTGGAGATGAAGGATTCTGGGGAACCTTGAGATGTGCTCCATGCCCTGACTTAGACTAAGCCATCCCCTTCAGCCCGATTGTGGGGTCCTTTCTTTCCTCATTTCTGGGAGGCAGTGTGGCAACGGAAGGGCTCTGACCGAGGGCTCAGGATGTCTTGGGAGAAGGGGCAAGGTGTCCTGAATCTCTTCTCTGTCATTTTCTAACTTCTTCTTCTTCTTCTTCTTTTTTTTTTTTTTTTTTTTTAAAGATTTTACTTATTTATTTGACAGACAGAGATCACAAGTAGGCAGAGAGGCAGAGAGAGAGGAGGAAGCAGGCTCCCCGCTGAGCAGAGAGCCTGATGTGGGGCTCGATCCCAGGACCCTGAGATCATGACCTGAGCCGAAGGCGGAGGCTCAACCCTCTGAGCCACCCAGGCGCCCCCCATTTTCTAACTTCTGTGACCTTGAGCAAGTCCCTTTGCTTCTCCAGGTTCCTTGTCCTTCATCTGGGGATCACAGTACTTGTCTCCCAGGGTTGCTGTGAGGGTTGAGTGAAGCAAAGGAACAGCCCGGATATAGAAGGTGCTCAATAAACGTCACTTAAATCTGAATTTCCCTTCCATCTATCTCAGTGACGGTGTTTGCAGGAACATTCTAGAGCCTTCTGGTACATCCTCATTTGGTCCATGCCAGGGCTTAGGATTTTCCTTCCTTTCTGTGGAGGCAGACCTTACAGTTTGTCCAGTTTCATACCAGCAAACCGTATACTTGTGTCATTCCTAACCGTGTCCAGTTTGCATCCAGAAATCAGGTAGCATGGAATTTGTATCTAATGTCCATTTTGGGGGAAAACCTCAAATTTGTAAGCAGAGATGCTTCCCTCTTTGGCATGAACATGGCACTCCGGGAAGCAAGACTGAATCTGTGGGCCTGTTAGCGGAGAGGAGAGCTCACTGAGTGGGGATCTGCTGCCCGGTGGGAGAGGCCCTGGGCGGGCCGTTTGGCTCCTCCCAGCCTCAGCGCACATGACCTGTAGAATGAGGCAGACCCATTGGCCAGGCCTCCCAACAAGCCAAGCAGGAGTGTTGGGGGTGATGACATGGACCCCAGAGTAAAGGAGAAAGGACCGCCTGGTAGCGGCACCTGCTGGGAGAGCTTCCAGGTGAGGCTTCCTGGCCAGCGTCCCATCATTACCTGTTGGGCGAGGACGCCGAGTCAGACTCTCTCGAGTCTGTTCTGTTTCTAAAGTTCTTTGAGTCCTCAAATCATGGGATCGCATCTCCACTTGGATGGCCAACAGACATCTTAATGTATCTAAAAGTACGCTTTCACTCCCTGCCTCCCCGCCCCACCCCCAGCCCCATGTCCTTTATAGAATAAGCAGGATCTGTTTCTCCTACTTCTACGGCCACAGCCTTGGTCCAAGCCACGGCCCATCCTCTCTTGCTTGGATTATTCTAATAGCTTCCCCCCTCGTCTCCTCTAGTGTACTGCTGAGACCTTCCTTGGCCACCCTGCTTAAAATAGCCACCCTTCCCCCATGCCCCGTATTCCTGGTCTCCCCATCCGTCTTTATTTCCACATAGCACATCAGACATATATTACTTCTTTCTTAATTTTCTTTCTTTATTGTCACCCCCTTGTCCTCAAATCAGAATGTGAGCCATAAGAAGGGACTTGTTTTTTCCCTTCTGGTTTTATGTACTGCCATAAAGCCAGTAACTAGATCACACAACTAATCTGTGATCCTTAGAAATGGTTTGTTATCAGTCTGGGAAGTGCTATGTACGCTCTTGTCAAGTTTTTCTTGATGCCAGCCCAACCCTGTGGCTCCCTCAGCCCTGGACCTCCCATCCCTCCCTTCCCCACCAGACTCCTATCTGCGTTGTTAGTTATTCAGCCCTGGGTATCCTGTGAGCAGATCGGGCAGATAAGACTGAGAGCCTGGTTTTACACTTCTAACCCCCTTTGCCCAGCGCCGACTTAAGATGTAACAGAAGGTGCACAGTAAATTCATTCTGCATGACCGGCAAGTGTTTTAATGAAACACTGTTGGCTGATGATTAAAATTCCACCCTAGAAATGATCTAGGCCTCTAGAAGTTGTGTTGTATAGTCCCGAACAAGGGGTTAGTGACCAGATCATGGTTTGTACTTGTAGGTAGGATGTGGAAGGGCGTGGGTGATGCAGTCTCTGGGGTACATCTCTGGGAGTGCGGCAGCCAGTGATAGGTGCTCCTCGCATCTGCTTCGAGAATGGCCATGGTCCCCAGAACATGAGGAGTGCACCTCTTTCTTTAAATTTCCTAGAGGATCGAAGCTGCTCCTTGAGATTTTAAAATACGCTGCACGGTCCCGATGGTGTCAGGTAGCTGGTTTATGGGTCCCGTCCTGCTTGTGATAACTCAGGCTAAGCTGGATAATAAACGAAAGTGGGACAGAGCCGGAGGATAAATATTGCTACAGGGCATCTCGAGCGGCACAAATCACGGGGAAAATATCTCCCAGGCTTTTCATTTCTCCTCTTCCTCCCTGGCCCTCTGGCAGCATCTGGCCGAGTAGGATACATCCATCACAGCAGCCCCGCCCACAGCCCTGGCTTCTGCTCTCCTGCTCTCCGTGCTCTACACTCTGCGGTGGAGCGAGGGAGGCAGGTTGGTCCCTGGATGCGGGTGCGGCTCTGTGGCCACGGGGACCCAGGGGAGTCAGTGTGGACTGGGCCAGGTCTCCCATCAGTGGCCATTCCCCGATTCAGGTGCTGGACTGCTGTGTAGCTTGGCAAACCTGTTTATCTCTAAAAGGAGAGAATTTTGTAATTGGTTGGTATCTGGAGTGAGCATTTGAGTCCCCCAGGGAATTCAGAAGCAGCTCTCTGAGTCCCACATTGGCGTAAGGATCAGTGCCGTGGGAGTCTCGTCTTCAGTGTTTTGCATAGAACCTTCCCCTTCCCTGGGCGGTGGTGGGGATGGAGGCTCCTGGTGCCCATGCCTGCTTGGAGCCACTGGCTTCAAGCCAGTTTGTCCAAATGGAGAGGTGAGATGGGTGACAGGTTAGGTGGGGGAGGGGCTGGTCTGAGCGACCCACTCCTGTACTCCAGCTGTCAGCACTGCCACTTGGTAAGGCATTCTTCAGCTTGGGCATCGTGTTTGCATTGTAATCAATGTCAACCTGCAAGTATTGATTGAGCCTGTGGGGAATTCAGAGCTGTGGAAAGCACGTAGGCACACAAAGTAACTAACTGCACGAGGCAGGCGAGTCTATGAAATCAAGAGGGTGGTCTTGGGGAAGGACCTTACCACCCATCCCGGCCCTCCCCTTGCAGACAGGTAGGCGGCATTCTCCGCTTTTGCTCTTGGATCCCATGTCCAACTTCTGTGTGTCTCCACTTCTGCTCTGCCTCCGGATCCCACTTTCCCAGTTTCAGTGCTCCCAGTGTCTCACCTGAATGTCCTACTAGCTCGCTCTGTAGCCCCCCTCCAGGCGCCACCTTCTGCTGCATAGCCGAGTGGCCATGCCCATGGACCAGCTGACTGTGCCTCGTGGGTGTGGGACGCTCCCTTGTCTTGGGCGAATTAGCTTCACGGGTGGCCTCAGGTCTGGGGGAAGGCCCATACTCTGCGTGGCCTTCCAGGGCCTTCGCATGGGGCTCAGCCCTGCCTCTGTAGCCCTCACGAGTGGCATGTACCTGCACCACAGGGCTGACACTTCTCGATTTTGCCAAGTCCTCCCAGTCTCGGGGGCGCCTCTGCACCAGTGGCTCTCCCTGGGATGGGGACCCCCTCCTCCTCTCTCTATCTGGCAGACTCCTGCTCACCCAGTGGACCCAGCTCGTGTCCCCACTCCCCAGTGGAAGTAGTCCCCTCTGTGTCTGTACCCCATTGGTATTCTACCACTTGTCACATTCTTGTGTTGTTTAATGAGTTTGTTTTATCTTCCGGTTTTCGTTGGTTTCGTATCTCTCTCCTTCCATCTCTCTCTCTCTGTCTCTGTCTCCTCTTAAATTTTAAGCTTCTTGAGAACAGGGACTGCCTATGTGTTAAACTGACCCCTTCTGTCAGTGTTTGTGGAATGAATAGAGTAGAGCGGAAAAGACACTGACTGCAGAGTCGAGAGGCGCAGGTTTTCCTATTCATTCTGTTCCTGCCTCACCAGATGACCATAGATGAGTCCATTCTTAACTCTGCAAGCTCATTTTTTCTTTCATTGTCAAGAGTGTTTGCACCTGAATGACTGCTAGGCTGCCCTCCAGTTCCGACGTGCCCTGATTCTGGGCGTTCGGTGATGGAGAGAGGCCTGTGTGTCTGTCTCCACCCGTGTCCCGCCATGCCTGAGGCCCTCCTCGGGGTGTCTAGTTCCGGGCCCAGCACCTGGTGGTTCAGCAGTGGTGTTACCGACGGGGCCGGGGCCTCAGGGCCTCCTGATTTGGTGGTGTAAGAGGGCTGCCTGGGTCTTGGCCTCTCATCTTTCCTTCCTTGCTTTCCGAAGAGGCAGCCAGGAGCACTCACAAGGCTCTCCCCGCCAGCTTGGCACCCTGCATGACGGGATGTGTTGGGATGGGCCTCTGACTTCTCATGTGTTCTGCAGACATGAGCCCTACTCAGTGAAAGGTGTCGTGTGTGATGTGCTGGAGTTGGGGCAGCATCTGGCCGAGGTGAGAGACTGGGCAGCAGGACTCCCAGGGCTGAAACCCAGACTGGGTGAGAGGAACCCAAGAGTGTGGCACGAGAGAATCCATTTCCCCAGGCCTTGAGCGCCTTGATGGTAAAAGCATCGGGACATCCAGGCTCCTGGAGGGAGGCGGGGAGACAGCAAGCCTGAGCAGGAGCGGGAAGGACGGCAACCATGCAGGGGTGGCCCCGTGAGCCGCAGCGTGACCGCCTTGGAGCAGGTACGAGACAGGGTGCTGGTGGATGCTGGGAAGGTCAGAAGCCTGGGCTTGGAAAGCCAGGCTGCTCGAGCTTCCTGTCCCTCTGGGCTCATTTCCCTTAGTGCTTCGTAGACCGGCTCGGAGCGGCCCAGCCTGTCTGGCCGTGCTCATGAAAGCCAGGAGGGGGAGCAGCCCCTTCCGGCTGGTCAGTGGGCCCTCCAGTGCGAAGGCCCCTGGGTATTGGGCAGAGTCTCTCTGGCTTTTCCGGCGACTGTAGTCCTCAGTTTCTCCCTCTGTCCTGCTGTGCCCCAGCTCCAAGGCTGGGTGTGGGACCAGTACTGCACCACTGCAGGCAAAGGTGTTTATAAATAGAAAGATACTTAACACCGACCCTGGAAGCAAGCAGGGAAGGTGGCTCTGGGCAGCCGTGTTTTAAAATGAGCATTGATTTCTGGGAATCTACATGCTGAATATTAAAGAGACCCATGCTGGCTCCCCGCGCTATGCTCAGCCCTGCGCCTGGTCCTCTCCCCTCACTGGAACACTCACTCCCCGCTCTGGTCCTCAGAGAGCCCCAAGAGCCACGTGCCTGGCATCTGTCTCCCTTCACCTCCAGGGGCATTCTCTGCCTGGCATGCGTCTGATCATTGCCCATTTGTTCACATTCACCTCTTAGGAGGCAGGCACTGTGTAGGCTCTGTGATTCAAAGATGAACAAGAAGCACTTCCTGGTCCCCCCCGCTCCCACCCGTCTCCACACTCCACATTCTCAGCATTGAGACTCACAGAGCGGTGTGCAGGGCAAGAGTCTTAATATGGGACCTTCAGGGAACGCTGAAGAACATGTCCAATTTTGCCTGGGGAAGGGAGGGAAGAGCGTCACAGAGAAAACAGTGTGGCGTAGAGAGGGGAGTACGTTCCACACAGGGAACAGAATGTGCAAAGGCACAAGCAGCTGGCACGGCATGTAACGGGCATCTCATCACTGGTACCTGAGTCCTGGGTATTCCCGTGGGTTGTGATGTCCATGTAATACTCCTGCTCCCTCCTGTTAGCCTCCCATGCTAGTAGAGGACCCACAGTGTCTTTGGTTGATTACACTATTTTGTCCCTGGGTCCAATCACAGTGAAAAACTTAGCTTAAAAAAAAGACCAAGTAGTTGCATAACCTCGCTACCACGGAGACTTCCTTTCTTTTCGTTTAGTGACTTGCACTCCATTCTGGGATCTAGTGACAGGGGAGGAAGTTATCAGGCCAGTGTTAGAGAAAATCCCAGGAAAACTCACAACAGGTGTCCCCTCTCTACAGCATTCCATCCTCCCCTCTCCATCCCCCGACTGCCACTTGGCTGACAATTGTGCGTCTTTTAGACCCACGGAGTTCTGTCCAGTCTTCTCCAAACGGTCTACCGGAGCTTTTCTTCAGATGTTCCATGAGAACTGGCTCCATTGATGTGTTTCCGCAGCAGGATGAAATGGGCAGGACTGAGTGTTAGGAAGATGTGGGGCAGTCTTCTGAGGAGAGACCTGGGGAGGAAGGTGAGCCAGGGCCACGTCAATGAGACAGTGACAGAGAGGTGCGGGGCACTGCGGGGAGTGGGAGATCCTGAGGAGATGGGCCACATTCCTGCCCGCATTGGGTAGCCTTGTTTAATTACACACATATATATAACCTGATAGTGTAAACGATGATAGGTTGGCCATTTTATTTTGTATTTCCATGACTTCTAGCATTCCCAAGTTGTTGTTGTGTTTTTTAAAGTACGTCTTGCAGTTTGCTTGACTTTCAGGGGGCGGCAGGTGCCGTGGGGAGCAGGGAGGTGGTGCCCCCATTTAGTGTTGTGGTCTGGGCTCTGCTTCAGCCTCGCCCCACTGCACACTTCTTTCTCTCTGCCTTTATCCCCCCCCCTTTTTTTTTAACCTTTTGCGCCTTCTTTTTCTCTCCTCTCCCTATGACATCAGTGTAATATTTGTTGTGCTTGTTTTTCCCCGTTTGCATTTCTGTCTTCAGGGTGCCTATTGCCCCATAGGGATCAAGAGGTTTTGGACCCCGAGTGCTCCGCCAATGTCTGAAACTCAGGCCTTCAATAAACACAGGCGGTTGTCTTCCTTTCCCTGAGAGTTTAGTTGCCGTTTTCACAAAAAGGGAGATGGCTAGTGTAGAAACATTGATGCTCAGAAAGCAGTGTGTCCAGGCCAAGGGCACAGGTTGGAGAGCAGGTTATGCCTAAGGGAAGGGGCAGGCAGGTGAGCTTTCTGGGCAAGTCTGTATCCGCTGCAGAGGGTCTGAGGGACAGTGCTGGAGACACCCTATGGCTCCCGCAGTCCCCCTTTGTTCCCATCACACATGGGATCTGGTTGCTTGCCCTCTGATGTGGTTTCTCTCCTGGGAGGCTAGAGGAATGAGAGTTATTCGGTAGCTTTTCATGGCGAGGAATGTGTGATTTGAACAATGCTGGGCCCAGGATGCCCCAGATTCCTCAGTCCACGCTGGCATTAGACAGGAACTATCAGGAGCTGGAAATAGGCTGTGGGGCCCCGGGGGGCGGGCCGATTGTTTGTGGCAACCCCACCATCACCATCTCGCCTCATCCTGGAACCATGGATGCCGCAGACAGGAAGGCACCTCTCAAAGTCATCTAGGAAGGAAGGGACTGTGTTGCACTCGGCCGCTCAGACTCCAGGTGGGGCCGGGTTCAGCCCGCCCAGGGTGGTAGCTGGCACCTGCTTTGGTCACCTGCCCCTGTCCTTAACAGCTCTCTTGGGAAGGCTTCCCTTTGCATTTTGAGTCCATTCCTCTCATTCTGCCTGAATGAAGCAAGATAGAGCCCATCGTCCTTTGCACAGAGCCTTCAAATGCAGGAGAGTGTGATGTTTTCCTTCTGTTTGGAGGACCGGAGGGAGGTGGTGTCCACTTTCGACACATGAGGCAAGACAGCTGAACAGAATTTGTAATGGATGAAATATTGGCTCAATTCGGAATTGGTTTTCTCTAGTTTAATGGGGGTAGGAAGGTACAGTTCTGTGCCGAGCTAACTTCGTGCATTTTTTAAACCAACTTTGTTTCAGCGATCGAGAGAGGAATACATGAATAAAGAGTCCGTATTACGCTGTCCATTTGAGATTTCATGTCCCTCAGAAGTGGGCACTACTCTCCCAGTTTTGTAGGCAAGTAGCCTGGACCCACATTTCTAGCCAGAGTTCTGCCAGATGACCCAGGGACACATTTCACAATGCCAAGACCTGCCGTGTCTTCTCATGGCACATGTGACATTTTGGCATACTTGAGCACATTTCTGTCTCGAGGGCAAATCCTGTGTGTTTGCTTCAGCTGGGTAAACTTTCCTGACCAGGTGTGGCCCCTGCAGAAAGTAGCCAGTTCTAAACGTCTTGCCTGGAAAGCCTCTCTTCTCATGTCCTGCGACCCTCCTGGGCTGGACATGTCAGTACTAAAGATCCAAGTCCACGTTTCTCAAACATTGTGACTCAATCCATGCCCATGTGCACATGCTACATCTGAAAAAAGAAAAATGTTTCATGAAATTACCATGTGAGATACATGCCGATATTTTCTGTTTAATTTTTAAAAATACTCTTCCTGACCCACTAAACTGATTTCATAACCCGCTAATGAGTAATGACCTGCCATTTGGAAAACACTGATCTTGGGAGTCACTATAGATTAAAGCAAATGGAAACAATTAGCAAGTTAATGCATGTGGGTCATGGTCACACATCTAATATGGCTCAGATTCTTTATTTCTTGCAATCTGGTTTCTCTTTTCTTTATTGTTGATGCCTTCAAAGCAGGCACCTGTCCAGGAAGCCTTGGCTTTCATGTGTCTCTTAAGGACCCTTGTCAGTCAGTAGTATGTTAACATCATCTTTCTAAAATAAATTCAATGTTACGACACAGGTTTTTACTTAATGGGTTATTTTTCATAATAAAAGTATAAACAGAGCCCTGATTTATGAAACTGCTCATTTACTCAACAGTTTTTGTGGCATGTTTCCAAGGTTGAGTGAATGAGCAAATCCACGAGTTGGAGCCGGGATCTCAGAAGTGTCACCTTCCTGCCCTCAAGGAGCTCACCCCTGGAGGGGGTGAAAGGCTTGTGCAGGAAGTGCGTTGTGAGAAGCACCCCAGTAGAGGGGCTGGCAAAGGCTCAGTCGGAAAGACAGACTCCAGGGAGCCGGGGGGTGGGGCAGCAACCAGACCAGGAAGAGAGGAGGGCTGAATGGGGTCTTGCGGGATGCGCGGGAGTTCGAGTCGCAGGCCTGCTAGGTTGTGGTGAAAGAAATTTGGACTAGAATCAACGAGGTTTTTAAGCTGGAGCAACATAAGCTCAATTTATTTTAGAGAGATGTTTGTGAGGGCAGATGGAAAAGGCGTTCTGGAAATGGACATGCTGGGAAGGGGCCACCAGGCGGGAGGGTTTGGTAAGAGTCTTTTGTTGGTTTTAGAAGAAGGAGGTAGTTGAGGAGCTTGGCCAAGGGAATGGCATGAAGAGAAGAAAGGGGCTGGCTTCTGCAGTGTGGGGATGGTTCAGAACTGCAGGGCAAAGAGGTAAAATAACAGAGTCTGAGGAATCGCTCTGGGTTTTTAGATCAAGTGACTAGACTGGTGGTGATACTATTAACAGGGTAGAAAATAGCAAAGGAGGAAGAGGTAGGTAGACAGAACAGAGGAGAACAAATTTAGATTTGGGCCTGCTGGTTTGCATTCCTGGTGGACACCCCAGTGGAGGTGTTCCAGTGCTCAGCAGCCCAGGGCAGGGCTCCTGGAGAAAGGGCACGTTCTTTTCCTAGTTTGGCTGTATCCGCCTGGTCTTTTGGTCCAGGATGAATCACCTTAGCTCTGTCAAGTGGGGAAAGCAACGTTTATCTTGCCGGGCTGTTACGAGGACTGGGGAAAGGAGCTGTTGAAATCTTGTCACAAGGTAAGTACTCAGAATCTCATACTATTACTATCAGTGATCAGGGTGGGCTGAGAGGAAGGATCCAGAGCTCCCATTTCAGGTTTGCCACAGAATGACACGTCTTTGGGCAAGTTACGTCATCAGTCTGGATTTCCTCATTTGGGGGTGGCAGGCGTGGGGCTTGATGAACCCTAACCATAATCCCAGTGTGAAAATTCTGTGATCTTCTGAATGTTGAGGGGAATAATTTACCGATACAGTGGTTGATAGGATGGGGACTTGAAATCGCCAGTGTGCGGTCACAACGGCGAGAAGCTAACGAGACTAACGGCAGTGGGCAAACGTCTACAGTTACACCATACCTCAATTTATAAAACCGCAGGAATATTGAAGGGGGGCTCCGCCTTAGCGTGCTCGATGTGACCCCTCTGGGCAGGGCCTAGGGCTGCTCAGGGCTTTATGTTCATGGCGGTCTGATGCACAGTGGGAAGTGAGTTCAGTGCCAGGCTGCATGGATGGAAACAGAGTGTCCAGATCATGAGCCATCACAGCCTGTAGCCCTTGCCATTTTCAGATGCCATGAGTGTGGTGTTCAGCCCATTCATTGACGGCTCTGTCGTTAATCATTCACCTGTACCTGCTAAGTGCTGGGTGCCAAGGTGCGTGCTGGAGGCGCTGTATTATTGATCAGATGCAGTGGTCGAGGGCCCTGCGTCTTGGGGAGGGCATCGGCAGACCAGAACCGGCCAGAAGGAGAGTGGGTGGGGCCGCAAAGGACCTGGAGCTTGCTGCCAGTGTGACAGCGGGAAGAAGTGGGGATGCTCTGCTTGGGAAAGGGAAGGCTCAGGGGCACACGATGCTGCCTTCTTGCTTAGGAAAGGCTGGCACCTGGCTGAGGAATCAGGCCTCTGCTTTACTGCTCCAGAGGGAAGAACTAATTCTACGAGCCAGAATAATGATGATGATAATAATTAAAAGAAATATTATCTACTATTTATTAAGTGCCAGGCACTGAATCAGACCCTGTGCACAGATTACCGACTCTGCACACTGTTGGGTATTTATTGTACTCCTGACTCAGATCAGGAAACTGAGGCACAGGGCATTTAAGTCACTTGTCAAGAGGCAGAGCTGGGCTTTGATACCAATGGGACTGAGTTCATGGCCCTGGTCTGCCCCATACCCCATCCACGTCTCGAAGGTGGGGAGCAGAGGCGGTTGGGTGGGGCTTTTAAGGCACGGGTTTATGGGAGTTAGAGCTGCGAGATGATGCTGGGGTAGTGTCCAAGAAGAGCTAGTTGGCTGCCTTGCAGGGTCTTCCCCAGGGGGCTTCTACCGAGGGACAGAGACTGGCTTGCTCTTCTTGGGCTCCTGGGCTCCTAAGACACCCCTGGAGGGAGGGAGGCAGTGTGCCCATTTTGCAGATGGGGAAGCTGCGCTCACAGGGGCTGAGCGGCTTGCCCAAAGTCACATGGTCCCTAAAAGATAGATCTGGGACTCAGACCTGGGTCTTGTGCCCCATCTCATGTATCCTTTCCACTGCCCCACTCTGCCCTCCAGCGCCTTGCAGCAGTCAGACCTTCTGTGGTTTACATTAGTCTTTTGCCTGGATTCATGCTGCCTGCTTCTCCCTGCTCCTTTGCTGAATCTGACAGGTTGCCTGGGATGTCCCTTGGGTGCCAGAGCTCAAGACTGGCCTCAAACTGAGGCCTCAAAACTGAGCTCAAAGGCAGCCAATATCCAAGCCGATGGAGCGGTGGTACCATAGTTGGTGCGCACGCACATGTGTATGTGTGTGTCCTGGAAGGGCTGTGAGGGGGGCTTGAAATCGGGGGCGGGGGCTGTTCGTGATGTGGGGTAGGCTGGGATTCCTGGCAAGTTGGGGCTGGTGGAGAAGGCTGACGGATCCCGAGGGAATAGTGGTCTCTCTTCATGCCCCTTATCAGCCCTCCCCTGGGGTTCTGCTATCCCTTTCTGGAAGGCAGGTAGGGAGGGAGCAGATTAGGGAAGTTAATTACTCACATAATTCACCCAGATCAGACAGGCTTTCTGCCTAGGAGATGCTCTGCTGATGGAATGAGGAAATGGCTGTATTTGCCAGTTCTGGTTACTGACGGAGGGTATTGGAGGCTAGGGAAGCTATCTGTACAGCCTACCAGGCTCCCTGGGGAGCTGATGCCTTGTTCTTGGCCTTATGTGAATGAGCTCTTCTCTCTCTCTCTCTCTCTCTCTCTCCCTCCCTCTCTCTCACCCTGTGGTTCACTCTCCACAACCCTGTCCACTCCCAGCCCCCCACCTTTTTCTGGAAGCCCTGGATCCAGCCAGAGGAGTCAGCTGGGGCTAGATGGTCAGACTTGGCTCATTCACTCAACAAGTGCTTCCTGAGTCACAGGCACGTGACTGGATGCTAAGGGGACATAGCAGGAACTGACTCTCGCTCAGCTCTCTTGCAGCTGACGGTCCATTTGCAAAGATGAGCCCTGCCCATTCGGGCTGCCCAGGCTGAGTCAAGAAGACCACGTGACCGGGGATGGGGAGGGTGGGAGGGCAGGTGTGTGTCAGGGTCACGAGGAGGGGGAGACCTGTAACTGGGCCATCAACCCGAGGAGCCTCCCTGCCAGGGGAGGGGATGCTGACTGAAGCCTAGTAATCAGGGCAGGCTGGTGGAGAGCTGAACAGGGTCATGGAGCCCTCCATGAGGCTGGGATAGCCACTTGGGGGCCGGGTCCATGACAGAACAGGGCACGCAGGGTCAGGACGGATGACGGCGTGCCGTTTGGAGCCGTCTCAAGGGCTGATGGCGGGAACGCTGGGTATCCACTTTGTCAGCTCGGCCGGGGCGCGGGCATATCTGAAAGTGAACAGTCCGAGGCTGTATCTTTGATGACACACGTGGGAGGGAAAGAGAAGCTTCCCCGGAGTGACCTAACCCTACATTCTGTTCTGCCTCCTCCTGCCTCCTCCCTGCGCACGTCTGTGAATACGGGCTGGGGCTGACAGAGTGGTTTTGGCAGATAGGTCCCTGCTGGAGAGGGGAGCTTTTGGCCAGGACTGTCTTCCCAGCTGGTGTGACTTCAGATTCCTGACAGAAATGTCTCAGGGTGACTTTGGTGATTACGTGCACATGTGTCTTCAGGAGATGAACCAAAGGGAGCAGTGGGGGTCTCGGAGGGTTTTGCTGGAGGCGGTCGGACTTGTGGTGCTGCTTGAGTCGGGAAAGGAAGGGCTGCCAGGGGCCCCCCGAGCTCAGCACGCTTTAAGAATCCCTTGAACGTTTTATTAACAGAGGTTATCATGGTCCTGCTTCCAGAAATCCTGACTCCATGAGGCCAGGGTGGGCTCAGGAATTTGCCTTTGGTCTCAGAATGCCCAGGGATTTGGAAGTAGGTGGCCTGGGAACCTTACTGAGAGAAATGTGTTTGGAAGGGAACTTGGCACTTGGAAAGGGCACGGGACCAGGGCTGTGATCCCGGTGTGGCCCCTCAGTGACGGGCCTAGTGCAGGTCTCGTCCCCTTGGATACGGTGATGTGTGTGGCCCTTCTGCCTCCCAGGACTTCGGTGAGGGCGAAATCCTGGCTTAGGTGAAATCCCTTTGTACAGTATATACTTTTCTGTAGATGTAAGTTGCTGTCATCGCTTTTACAATTACAATAAAAATGTTGCGAGGAGTCCGCCTGGGTTGACTGAAGCCAGGGAAGGGGAGGGGAGGAGAGGAGAGAAGTGAATTGGATGATCTCCGAAGACCCATAGCTTCTGGGATCTTTTTCCAGCCAGAAAATTCAAGGAATTGCCCTCTCCCTCCCCCTAATCCAGGTCGCGAATCTATTTCTTTACCATGTGGGTGGCTACTTCAGTCTTGAGATAGATGGGTAGCAAGAAGCTCCCTAATTACAGCAGCTTCTGGATCCCCTTTCCCCTTTCTCTGGTGCTGATGTTGCTTAAACTGAGCAATTAGAGCTGTGTGGCAAGCTCCCGGCACAAGTGACCCAGCCTGCCCTGGGTGTTTTGCTGATGTCCTGCGGCATGAGGCTGGGATGGGGTTAGACTGACCTCAGAGTTTCTGTTCTGTGTATCACTTCTCAAGCCAGCTCCTGGCTGCTGGCTGTTCCATGGAAGGGGGTGGCTTAGAGCAGGGCCTCCATGTTGCACAACGTCAGGGGACATGCCGCCCAGAGAACACAGTGTCACTCTTCCCTTGGAGGTGGGTGGTGGCAGCCCTCTCAGGAAGGGTCACAGCCTGGAGCATCCCTGTTTTGTTGCTAAACTCTTCTGCTTCCTTTCTCCTGTGGTCTTTATTACCAGTTTGGGTGCCTGATGAGGTCACTCGAAATGTATGTGTTTTGTGAAGAATGATAATGGTAACAGTGATCACGACAAGTTTGTCCCCTGACCACACTTGGTTTAGGAATACACGTGGAAGCAATAGTTCAGTAAACAAGTGTTTGTCGAGTGTGACTGTGTGTCCTGCAGTGTGTAGAGTCACTGAGGGGGACTGGAGTCAGGGAGAGGCGTGGAGAGAGGGACCCAGTGAATAAGCCATTCTCAGATAACAGGATGCTAGCTCCCTTCATTCGGTCTGCATTTTTGGTGTCTCCTTGCAATGTCCGGTCCTGGGAGATGGGTACCGTGCTAACTCCAGCTCTGCTGGAATTTCTAGGTTGTCCGGGTGGGGCAAAGAGTTGTTTTAATGTGGAAACACAGGGGGTCATGTTCAGAAATGGAATCTGGGTGTGCCTAACGCAGCTCTTGACTCACTTTCCCCGTGGCTGGTGGGTTTGAGGGTGTGGACCGGGAGTCTCCCGTCCCTCCACGGAAGGTCTGGTGGTACGCAGGGTGGCCGACACTCCCTTTCTGAGCTCTCCAGGTCAGCACTCTTATTGAGTTAGCTGCTTCTACCTTCAGCCCGGGCCTCCGGCCCGCTGTGGCTACGTGCTACAGCTGGGCCCGCAGAGCTTAAAATAGCAGTATGAGCTGGCTGCTTTGCATGTGGGGAGCCCGCCTGAGGCGTGATGGGGCAGCTGCTTGGAGTTGGGGCTCCACTGGCTCCAGCCACTGGGGTGGGGAGTACTTTTGGGGAGTTTCTTGTAGGCTCAGGGATGGGAGAACAGGGGGTGGTGGGTTGGGGGCTCAGGTGTGGGTGGTGCAGAGGGGAAGCAGGGAGCTTGTCTTTCCTAAGACCTTTTAAAGGAATGCCTCGAACCTGACCACAGAGCCTCCTACCACGGAGCTCAGAGACCTTCAGCTTGGTGTCCTGTCTGGCCTTTGCCCTGGCCCTTGGTACTGCCCAGGGTTAGCCATGTAGGGCCCCATTCTGGCCTAAATGAGGGGAGAAAATGAGGCTCAGAGGTGGGGTTGAGGGTGCTGCTGTGCCTGGTCATGGTGGCAGGATCAGCACGAGAACGCAGGCATCCCGAGCCTAGTCGGGCAGGCGCTGACCACTGGGCTCCCTCACTCCCTGGCTGCCTCCTCTTGGGAAACCAAGATGGCACCCAGAGGATCGGGCAGGGGCGTCCTCCAGGCATTCCTTGGTCCAGCAAGTGCTTACTGAGTACTCGCCCCAGGGGAAGCTAGCGAGGAGGAATGAAACAGACCCAATCCCCGCCCTCATGGAGCTTCACGGGGAGAGAGATCATAAGCAATCAGTTAACCAAAAAGTAGAGGCATACCCTGTTCAGTTGTGTCGTGCTCTGGTGCACTTTGCAGATACTGCATTTCTCACAAATTGAACGTCACGGTAGTACAGGAGCTAATTTCAGTTGTCTTTCTCTGGTGATTAGGCCACCTGTGGGACACCCCAAAAGACCAGACAGAGGGCTGCTCCATCCCTTCCCCGTGACGTGTCTGGCCAGCGTTCCAACTCCCACACCATAACCGTGGGACTTTTCCTACCAAGGGGGAGGACAGGACGGGGCTGGGTTTCTTCTCCTGGCTTTGGAGTTTTTTCTGGAGGGAAGGGAGCTGGGCTGTGGTTTGCTGGAGCCCATGGGCACTGGCTCTCAAGAGCCTATTAGTAAATGATAGGAAAATTTGCCAGCTGTTAAGGCATGGGTAGCCTGAAACTGGCCATGATAGGAGGATCGACACCGTGGAAATTGGCAAGGACTACAGATCATGGCTTTTCCCACCATCTGTGGTCCTTGCCAGGAGAGCTGGTTGTTACACATTTCTCAGCCCACCCCCAGCTTGTCATCTCCCCTCTACCCGGACTGTGGCTTTGGAGGACAGGCTTCTGTTTGCTCTCATTGGGTAAAGCACATACATGTGTTCCTGCTGTGTGAAGTCAGAAAGAACGAGGGACATGCTGGCTGAGGGTGTGATGCGAGCAGGTGTTGGCCATGCTGGTGTGTTACCCAGGGTTGATGGGGCTCGTCCCCCGCTGCCACGCTGTGGGGCTTCTCTGTCACTCCTGGCTGGACCATCCTGATGCATGAGTGCTCTCTCATCTCATTCTGTCCCTTCCCTTGACCTCCTTCTGTGTACAGAGCACACCATGTGCAGGCCTCCGTAGGGGTCAGCTTTGTGCGGCAAAGTAGGTCCACTCGCTGTAAGGGAAGATCTGTAGGTTAGAAGTCAGGAGACATGGGTTCAGTCCCAACTCTGCCACTAACTCCTGTGCCTCTCATGTGCGCTCTTAAACATGAAAACCCCTTGAACTAGCTGGGTCACAGGTCTCTGCTCACTGTGTTTGGGCATCTGGGACCCCTCTCCTCTGCCCTCCTTCAGCGAGAATGGGGGCTCAGCATGCATCCCATCTTTTCTAAGAAGCCTTCCCACATAGGCCAGGCCTCCCTGGGCAAGTCCTCTGAGCACTCAGTCTGTAATCCCTGCTCTGGCATGTGTGTGTGCGCTTCTGTTGCCGGCCACCCTTTCATTTTGTTGCTCTTTCCCCATATGGACCATTAGGTACTAAAGGTTAATGCTCCCCAGTAACACCCACAGTGGCGGGCCCAGGATGGGCATGTCAGGGGAGCTCAGGCAGTCATCAGTGATTAGTAACCAGTATAGCGTCCTTTGTGGAGTTCATATGAAGCTGGGATGGTTCCAAATTGTGTGTGTATGGATGGCAGGTTCTGTCCATTGGATAAAGCGGTTTCCCAGGCAATGCCTCATCTGGTCCTCACAATCGTATCCAGCCCCCTGTTCACAGATGAGAAAAGGGAAATGTGCTTATTCACTCATTTAGATAATATGTACTGTGCTCAGAGAGCTATAAGCCTCTCACCCAGGTCACACCAGTAGTCAGTGCCAGAGTGAGGCCCTGGGCCCCAGCTCTTCATCTCGCCTGGCTCCCTACAGCACGAGGGTTTGTCCTGGGCTCTCCCTTTGGGAGGCAGACAAGGCTGGAGAGTCGAGTGGAGCGTGCATTCATGGAAGGATCGGGGATAAGCCAGGCTGGATGCTGGGCAGACCCAGGCTTCGGGGGTGGAGGGACAGAGGGGCCGTGCCAGTGCTCAGTGCCCGTCCCCGCTGTGTCCGGCCGACCGGCCGAGGCTGCAGGCTGGCATTTCCTCTGGCAACGGTGTGGGGGAGGGGAAGAGCAGGTGTGCCCTGGCATCTGGCCCGACTGGGATATGAAAGCGCCCCTTGGGGCCAGAGCTTGGGGGATGAGTGACACACAGCCACCCAGACACACTGGGCCTCGTGGAGCATAGCCGCATTCTCTGAGCTCCAGGCTGGACATCCGAGCCCTCCGCTGCTTCAGGACGTGGCCCAATCTGGTGGGTGACCCCATAAAGGGCCTCCAGGAGGGAGGACAGATGCTAGTGATTTAGCAAGGTGAGCCCCCACCAGAAAGGCTGAGGGCAGTGTCAGGCATGTCCAATGCATGGTTTGAGGTGAGTACGTATGGCAGAGGCGGGGGTGAGGCTTGGGGGCCATGTGGATGGTGTTGAGGGATTCGGTTAATTTGTCTTCACATTTCTGGAGTGTTCTCCACATACCAGGCTAGCTCTGCAAGAGGATCACAGGAGTGTTCATCCCCTCAGGTCTTCCTGTTGTCTTGTTGGAAGACTTCGATGCAAACAGCCATGGTACAAGGCAGAGTGAGATTAGTGCCCCAAAGAGAGGTTAAGAACAGGAAGAGGGCCTCTTAGTTTGGGGGATCTGTAGGATCAGAGTTTCATTCATGGAGGACGTGACATTTGAGATGAGTCCTGACCCGCCTACTACAGACAGAGATGGGTGGGGGAGCCGTCCTGGGTGGAGGGCAGGGCATACTCCAGAGTGTGGAGACGTGTCCAGAGAACTGTGAGGAGCTCCTACTGCTGGGGGAATAGGGCACAGGTCAGAACTCATGGGAAAAAAGGCCTGCAAAGTATAGTGTAGAAGGTCTTAAATGCCAAGCTTGAGTGTGTGTGTTAAAGCCCCAGGGCGCAGGCAGCAGATTTGGAGCTGGTGTGAGGGGGCGGTATGGCAGCCCGGAGTCCTGTCTCTGGTCCACGATGGTGGCAGCCTGTGGCAGGGGCCATTAGGAGGAGGACGGGAGGCAGTAAGGGCACTGTGGCAGGTGGGAGGTGGAGTGGGGCTGGCAGTCTCCAGGAGGGGAGGTCGTGACGGGGAACGTGTGTGTGTGCCGACTGCATGCTGGGCATGTGTTGGGCAAGTCTGGGTCAGGGGCCATGGCTGGGTACGCGTCACGGAAGATTGGGTTACAGCAGCTCCGCTGGGACAACCTGGCAGGCTTTGGAAGCACATGCAGGACTGCAAAGAGTATGGTTCGTGACCATTCTCGTCTCCGCTACTTGGGAGACAAGAGAGGTCTGGGGTGCTGCTTCTCTGAGGGCCCTCAGCTGGAGGTACCCTGATGGACTCGGCTGCACAGATGTGGGGCCACGGGCAGAGGCAACAGAGATGCCCTGGGGTTTTGGCCGGCGCTGCTGCCTCACTTTACCGAAGTGGCTGATGGGAGTTTGGGGACCACCAGTGGCTTCATGCACTATGAGACTCGTGTGTCCTTCGACAGCCAGCTTCTGCCCAGTGGGGTTGCCCAAATATGCCTTCCCTCACCCATTCAGCACACAGTGCTCCCTCCTCAGCTCAGGTGGAACTTGTGCAAGCTCCCTTCCTGTGAGGGGTCAGAGCCGGCGGAATCGGGGCGTGTTTCCCCCATCTTCTTTAGAGCATCCCGAGTGCTCCGCACATGCTGCTCTTCCTGACAATGGTCCTAGGCCCAGCGGAGGGGCGGAGGGATGGAGGGAAGAGGGGAGGCAGCAGGTGGCCGTTCCTCAATCGGTGGATGGGTCCCTGCTGCAGGGGCCGGCTTCGCAGGTGGGCAGGATGCTGGGTTAGAGAGAGCTGGCCCGGCTGGCAAGTCAGTGCCCTCCATGGGGTGGTTCAGGAATATTGGATTTGCTGGGTCAGTGAATTTCCACTGGTGCATGGCAATAAACCTCGGGCTTCATCACACTTCCCTATGCCTGGCGGTCTGGCCTTATCTCATCCTCCCGGAAGCCACCTGCCCTCTTTGATAAGTCCTTATAACAAATCCTTTCTTTCTCTCCATCTCCCTGGAGTGAATGGCTCAGTGTGTGCGGGTCCCGGTACATCTGTCCAGCACAATGCCTTGCACACCAGGTCCTTTTAGGGGATCTCACAGGGATGCTGATGGGGCTTAAAAGAAAGATGGTGCTGGTTGGGGACTTTGTTGGGAAAAAGGGCCTGAGAACCTAGGGTGGACAGCGCCCCGGTGGACCACCAGCCTGCGATTCCAGGGCTCGGTCTCTGCTGTTCCCTCCCACTCTGTACATCTGCTCAAAGAAAAGACTGTTGTCCTTTGGGACTGGCCATTCTTGCTCTTTGCATAAAGACTTCCCTGCTCTAAGCCAAGGTGCATTTTTCTACAGTGTGGCTCTCCCTCGCTCAAGAGCCCCGCTGAGACCCTTGCTGCTTCCCTCATGTGCTTGGAGGTGTTTAAGAGCTCCTGTGTGGGAGCCACTGTGCCAAGGGCTGGAACGCAGAGGTGACGGGCATGGCTGGTGCTCTCAAGGAGCACATAGACTCGGGCTCGGGGAGGTCAGTGAACGGGCAGTGCCGTGCTCTGATGGACTCCGGAGCTCCAAGGATGGGCCCCAGACTTCAGGAGGAGGCCACTTGGGTGCCACCTGGGCGGTGAAAGTTAGCCACTCAGAGCGTGCGGGGAAACGCAGTTCCAGATAGAGGACACAGTGACTTTGATGTGTGTTCATCTTGGTGGGCAGGTAGGTGGAGGAGGGTGCAGGGGTTGGAGGTGGAAAGAGGAGTGGGGGATGGGGAAGCCCCTAAACATCCAGGGTCATTTCTGCTGTAGCCCCACCTCCCTCCCATGTGGACTTTCTGCGAAGCTTTGTTTTTGCTGGACATGTGGACATGCCCTTCCCGGATGTCTGGGGCACTCTCTCCCTCTGGCTTTCTCTAGCTGTTTCCCCTTCCAGCAAACTCTTCCTCTTACCTCTGCCTGTCTGGTCCTGCCCATCTTCCCATTTCACAGGTGGGAATAGCAGGGCTGGAAGTTGGAAAAAGCCTTGAAGCACCAACTAGTCCAAGCTCCTTGTTTTGTAGTTGAGGAGCTAGAGATCACATAGGTAGCTGGTATCCTGAGGTATTGTTGCTTAGGTGGCCTGAGGTGACCATACAACCGGAAGGCCCTTCTTTGTGATCCCGGCTTGCCGTGTGCACACCCTGCGATGAGCTCCCATTCATTTGTTATCAAGTGTTAATTGAGTCCCGCTGCTGGCCAGGCGTTGTACTGGGTCCACAGTAGTGAGAACAGACCCAGTCCCTGCCGTCCTCAGTTTGCGGTCAAGTAGGAGAATCAGGTTGCAAACTGTCACTCAAGGACACGGGCTTTCAAACTGGGACGAGGGCTAGGCAGGAAGAGGCGAGTGATGCCGAGACTGTACCATTGATGGGCAGGGGAGCTGCAGTGTAGCCTGCAGGGGCAGCCAGCAAACCGGAAGAAACTTCCTTGAAAATCTTTGTAAGAGCTCAGGGATGAGTAGCAGTAGGTTGGGCAGTGAGTTGAGAAAGGCTGTTCCAGGCAAAGACTCTGAGGAGAGGCGAGTTCAGAGGGTTCACTGGCAAGGGCATAATGAGCACGAAGAGAATCCTGGCCAACGGAGCTAGACAGGTAGGCTGGGGCCGGGGGTGCCAGCCCTTTAGGCTGGTTCAGGAATTTGGACTGCAGTAGTAAAGTAGACTAACACACACACACACACACACACATCCCTAATCTCAGGAAAACAAGGGAGCACAGTGAGGGAGAAGACTGTCAGCTGCCCTGTGAAGAGGACCTTGGGGCCAGGGTGGGGCTGGGGGCTCTGTCCCAGGCTGCAGCAAGAGCCCAGGTGAGACATGGGGTAGGATGGGGTCAGGGCAGTGCCCGTGGAGACAGAAGTAGAAGGTGGCTCATTGGATAGGACTTGTGTTTGATCAGAGGGGGAGCAAGTGGCACTGGGGAATCACGCGTGAATCTTGGGTTTCGGGCATAAACAGCGGGGTGAGTGTTTGGCTGTTGATCTAGAAGGGGAGGCTAGGGCAAGGTCAGTTGGTCCAGGGCACGTGGAATTGGAGCTGCCTGGGAGGCAGCCAGTGGGGCTGCAGGATGGGAGCTGGGTACATGCACTTGGGGCTTAGAAGCTGGGGCAGGCCCAGGTGAACATTTAGGGGACATCAGCAGGTGAATGGCCCTGGAACGGATGGGATGGCCAAGTGCAGGTGTGTTGGGCAGAGGAGAAGGGGGCCCAGAACTGAGGGGGAGGTGCTTACCCCTAGAATTGGAGCCACTGACTATTGTGCATTGATTGTGTGTCGTATCTTTGTTCCACTGCATTGTACTTCAGTGGGGACTGGGACTGTATTTACTCTAATAATTATGCCAGTAATCATAAGAGTGCCTCAATTCCTTTGAACATTTCTGTTTTGGACATTGTGCTGTGTACGTTGTGGTTTTCACCTTTAATCTCTGTCTTCTTCCAGCCTGGGGGAGTGTGCATTATCATCTCCATTTTGTGATTGGGGAAACTGAGATACGGGGGGAAGTTGTCGTTCTAGGTCACCCGGCAGTTCTGGAGTCACCTGCTCCAGAAGGGGTTTGGACTCAGATCCGTTTAGTCCCAAAGCCCCGAGGGTTTCCACGCCATGACTTTGCTAGAGCCCGGCCCTCCATGGCGGGGTGGGATGGCAGGTTCGGACAGGGGGCATTGATGCCATCTGAGCACACGCCATGGCTTCTCACAGAACCGGGCCCCGCTGGCCCACAGCCACTCGGGCACGTGGTATGTGCTGAGTGGTGCTGGTGTTCCTGATGGCCCAAACACACCTTCCACCTGGTTCCTCACGATCTGGAGGCCTGACGTGCAGCACTCCTGACCGGGTCATGAGCAGTACAGTTGGTCGACAGCTGTGACCCTGTCTCCTCAGAGCGAACTGCCCACAGGGTCAGCAGCACATGCTCTGACCAGGGTGCTCACCTCACCTCTTATGTGTGGCGTGTGGACACACAGCTAAGGGACCCTTCACAGTCATGGTTTCTCAGTGGCCAGGAGTGGTCCCTGACAGGGCTCCTCACAGTCAGCACTTGGGCTCTGAGACGTGACCACAGCTCTGGGGAGCTCACAGGGACTAGAGTTCAGCAGGGACTTAGCTGGAGGGGGACCTGCATGGTCCTTAGAGCTCCTCCAAAAGGCGTGGCCCGCTGGGGATGGAAGGGGTCCGTGAGCAGCTTGGCCTCTGTCTGGTTCCTGTTGGTCTTTCCTGTTTTCTCCCTCTTGCCTTTCCCCAGTCTTCCTCCAAAATGGCCGCCCATCCAAAGCTTCTTTATCTATCTGTCCCTTTCCTCACCGTCCCGCCCTGCTCTGTGTGTTGGGGATATGGCTGTGAACAAAATAGTTGACCTTGTGGCCTTTCCATTCTGTTATCTGTAGTGGGGAAACTTAAATTTCCTGAGTTCCCTCGTCAGATTCTGATGGCCTCAGATAGCCTGCTTTCCAGGAACAATTCCATAGATTTCTGGCTTGGGTCCCATCCTCTGGTTGATCAACTTGGGGCTCTCAGACTCTCCTTAGAACTCAGGACTTAGATATGGTGGTCTTCCCTTCCCCTCTACCTGCTGACACATCCTGAGTACCTATCCCGTGGTGGTCCCTGTGATAGGCCCCGGGGTGGTGGGAGGTTGGGGGTGGTGCAGGGACGAGGTGATTCAGACACAGCCCCTCCCTCCTTCGGGAAGCCCAGTGGCCAGAGCAGAGGCATGTGGGCAAACTATAATTGCAGGCTGAACAAACAGCTGGGGACTCAGGAGGGAGGATGAGCAAACCTCTCCCCAGAGAAGTACCAGGTCACCCTTGGTATGCTGTGCTGAGCCATTCTAATGGTGGACCCTTCCTCTGCAGCCAAACCCTCTTTGCTTGTGTGTTTTCCTTACGAGTCTCAGAAATTAAACACATAAAAAAAAAAAATAGAACTACCCCTAGTTCCTTTTTTACTCTGATCTTTTCACTGGCATTGTTACTGTCCTCCCTGAATCCTGGCCAAGTATGGTAACGCATGACCTTGTAGCTGTTTAATTTCCCTGGCATAGAGCCTTGCTCTGGCCTCTGGACCCTCCTAACCTTTCCTTGCCTCCTGAGCCTTCATGCACACATTGTGGGATATGGGCCCCCTGCTTAGGGACATTCTTCTCTTTTGACACCATTGGTAAATTGTTTAGCAATTAAAGCATTTTCTATATTGCTGAAAAAGATCCCAATTTTGGAGTTTAAAAACTGGGTTGGGCTAAGACTCCCTTCTCCTACAGCGGTGGGCCATCTCACATGTTCCTTAGGATAGCAAGTGCCACCTCGTGTCTAACCTAAATTCTCTGCAAGGCTGCCCCGTTTGAAGCTTAGAGGTACAGGATACCCCATGAGCCATGCATGCTGCCGATCACAGAACTATTCAGTGCAGGTCAGGAAGGGGATCTGTGTGGGCCCATGAGCTCTGATTGCGTGTGGGTGAGTGAGAGACCAAAGCTGAGAGTTCTGGCTCACACTGCCGGCCTGAGAAACTCAGGAAGAGGCAGAGAGAGCTTGGCATTTACTCTGAGCCCACATGTCCCCGGATGCCAGTCAGCAGAGACGTTGCATGTTGATTTCCCCTATTCACTTCTCTTTCTCCCCTCTGGGAATTCTGGATTTGCTTCACTTTTTTTTTTTTTTTTTGGTTGTTGTTAAAAAAAAAAAGGCAAGGCAGCTCGGCCCTGTTCACATGCTCAGAGATCCTCAAGGGTAGGCTGTGTCTTCCAGCTCCCCTGAGCATGACGAGTGGCTGAGGCTCAGGGGTGGGCAGCTAGACATGCGGACTCAGGCCGCCTTTGGTCTCTGGTCATTACTTCTGCACCCACAATCTCAGAAACTGGGGCAACCGCAGCGGCTGATCTTCTCACCTCTCCATGCTGCAGGCCCAGCTTCCTAGGGCACCGGTGTTGTCATGTGCTTCCACTGCTTGGGGAGCTCCAGGATGAAGTCCAGACTTTTCCTGTGTCATGCAAAGCCGTGCCCAGTTGCTCACTTTGACTCCCAGGCACCTTCTCCTGCTCCAGGCAGGCCTGGCTCCTCACTGCCCCTCAGTGTACCAAACCCACGCCTTCCGGGGTGCCCTTACACCCCTCTCTCCCTGGCCACACCCATTCCAGGGGGTATAAGGGACAGCTCTTTGCTGGTCCTGTCATGGAACTGGCTGTATCGTTCTTCTTTGGGCTTCTCTATGTACAGTCTTGGAGTGGGGGGCAGAAGGCTTTTTTTTTTTTTAAGGTCCTTTTTTATGAAGTCCTTTTCTCTGTGACCTCTCATCAGGATACGAAATTTCAGATTCTCTGTTGTGCTTTTAGATTCTGCCTTTTAGACTAGAAGATTCCCAAGGTCGGGAACTAGGTTTTGAGTCCAGGAGAGTGAAGAAATGGGCTTTGAAATCATACAGTTTACTTACCTGTGAAATGGGAATAGTAACATCACTATTCTATAGGGTTGGCAGGAGGACTCAGTTGCTGTGTGTGAAGCTGGGTGCCTGGGATGTAATGAGGCCTTGCAATTCTCTGTTGTTCTTATCATCCTGATGAGGACTAAGCTGTGTGCCCTGATGGGACATCACTGAACTTTGTTAATGTACTGAAGACCAGGCCTTCAATGCCCTCCCAACACGGGTGGCCAGGAGTGACCAGAACTCTTATACTGAGCAGCCTCCTCTTCTTACCTCCTCTTTCATCCTGGCCCATCAGGGCCTCCACTGCTGAGGAAATAATTACTGGCCTGAATCCACTTATAATCAGGAATGAAGGAGGAACGATCTAGGGACAAGGCAGATGCTATTCTTACTGAACAAGGTGTGAGTTGATGAAAAAAAAAAAGAGAGAGAGAGAGAGGAAGACGTTAGGAGGGGGCCAGCCTGGGAGGGCCTGTGCTGACACCGAGTCTGTCTGAGGCTAGTGACACCAGGCCCTTGAATTTGCTCAGCGCTTACAGGGCTCAGATTGGTCTCCCATCTGCCAGCTCACTTTATTCTGCTAACACCTCTCGGGGGTGGGGGGTAGGCTCTATTAGTCCCCATTTTAAAGAGGAAGAAATAGTAGCTCAGAAAGGCAAACCACCTTGTCCTTGATCATACGGCTCAACATTGAGCTCAGAGTGAAAAACAGGTCTCCCGACTCACAGTCCAGCTGGTAAACGATCTCTCCTGCATCAAAGAAGTAATGTTATGAGAACGAAGTGGCAGCCGGGAGCCCCTGGGAGCCGGTCGAGGCTGAAGAGGACAAAAGGCGTCAACCATTCCAGTCAGGTGGCAGTGGCGTCGGTCGGGAGCCAGCCAGACACCTGCCTCTCATCTGTGGGTAGCATCCAGAGGGCTGCTGTGGCCAACCAGGAGACCAAGGTGCCATGGCCATGACACTTCCTAGGTTTCACTGTTGGGCTGCCCTCTAAGTGGGGAAGGGGCTTAGAATAGTAACACCATTGCAGGTCCCTTTAAAGAAGCTGAGGGCCAGCCCCTGCTGCCTCTGAGCCAGAGAGGGTGCAGACTCCATAGAGGGCCACCCCAGCCGACCTGTGATGAGGGTCTTCAATTCGCTCCCATTGGAATAAGTGTCCCTCTCTGCCTCTACCATAGCCAGTTATGTCCCTGCTCACCACCTTGGACTAGATTGTGTGTGTCTGAAGGGCAGGGAGCAGCACACCTTGTATCCCTTGTATCCCTCAAGGGCCTGACCCCACGCTCAGCACGTAGCAGGTGTGGAATACATGTCTGATGGGATCCAGGTTGGACATATCACACTCCTGCTCCCCAGAGAAGGCAGGAATTCTTCTATCCAGCCATCGTTGTCTAGCGCCTGCTAGAGGCCAAGCCCGGTGTTGGGTGCTGGGGTACTGAGCTTCATAAATACGAAGCCCCTCTCAGGGGCTCTCAGCACTCTCTTCCTGCTGGCAGAAAGGAGACGTGGGCTCCTCACCGCACCCCCCACCCCAAGTCTTTTAGTTTTCTTTGTTTGCCAACTATGGTCGCTTCTGATCAGCTGTGCAGACTTACTGCACAAGCCCAGGGGACACAGGTGCAGTGTTTTACGGCAGGGTAAAGGGCTCCTCCTGGGTGTTCCCTAAGCCCCTAGCAAGAGCATTCTTCGTGCTGTTTCCCTTGACCAGCCCCTTTTGTGCAGTCCTCACGGGAGAGGACCCAGCCTAGGTCCAAGAGCACTCCAACGTCACCCTTGGCACAGGCAGGATTCAGAGGGGCAAGCCAGGACACTACTTCTGCCACCTACTCTTCTCAGCCCAGCTGGGGTCCCAGCGAGCACCGCATCCCACCCGGGAACGCGGGGGCGGTGGGGGTTGGGGGGGCTCGCGCAGCTGCAGGAGTCTCGCGGAGCCGCGTGTGTGCTGGAGCGTGCGCGCGCGCGCGGAGGGGGCGGGGAGGCGGCGCGCGCCCCGCGGAGGCCCCAAGCGCCTTTCCCACAGCTCGCGCCTCCCCTGCGGTCTCTTTTCCCTGCGTGCGGTAGTCAGATCCACGTGTGCAAAAGCGTGTGTGCGTGTGTGTCTGTGAGTGTGCGCGTGTGTGTAGCGGAGAGACCGTGTGCACAGGGGGCGGCGGCCAGCTCGACAGTGGCCGCGCTTCTTTCCTCCTCCTGTCCTCCCCAACCCTCTCCTCTGGTTTCCTTGGGTCGTTGGTATCTCCAGCCATTCCCTTTCTCTCGCCGCCCCCTTTTCTCCCGTGGAAGAGACCAGCGCCTTCTGATGAAGGTTCTGGTTCACCCCCAGCTCCAGAGCCCTTGACATTTAGCGAGGGCTCCCGGCGCACCGGTATAGGCACACAGCAGAACGCTAATCCTATTAAAGATAATGTGTCATTGGGGAGGGGGAGGCTGCCCGCCCCCTGGCAGGCCCAGTGCTCATTGGTCGAATGCAAAGCAGGGGGGCGGGGCCGAGGGCCCGGGGAGGGGGCTCCCGGCGATTTCAGAGTCGGGAGTCGGGGCTGGGATTTCGCAGGGAAAGCCCAGCGGTGGCAGCTGCGGCGGATCCCTCAGCACTGCCCGCCGCGCGCCCGGGCAGCCCAGGGCCGGCGAGCAGCTCCGCAAAGTCGCCGAGCGAAAGGAAGCGGAGCGCCCGCAAAGTGGCCGGGCTCAGCGCCGGGGCTGGGCAGGGAGAGGTGTGCCCGGGGACCTGGATCCTGGCGCCCTTGTGCCTCGCGTGGAGCGGCCGGTGCACCGGGAGGCGAGCTGACGCTCTGGAGAGAGAAATCAAATTGCAGCCTCCCCAAAGACGTTAAGTTACGCAGGCCAGCCAGTTCCCGGAGAGCATTCGCGAGCGCGCGTAGAGCCGCGCCGCGCTGCGCCGCACCGCAGAGCCCTCCTGGGCCAGTCGGCTGGGAGCGGGGCGCCGTCCGAGAGGCAGCGGCTCCTGAGCACGGGGTCTGGCCGGGAGTGCTCCCCGGTGCAGAGAAGGGGCGTTCAGAGTTCCGCCAGCCCACCCGCAGCCCGTGCCCGACTTGGGCGCCCCATCCGTCCCACTCCGGGAGCGATGCCCCCCGCCCCTCGCGCCCCCCGGGAACGACGCGAGCATGGAGAAGTCGAGTAGCGAGGATTCTTCGATCCACCGGAGTCCATCTTTGGACAGCAAGGACTCGGACTTTGCCAAGCCGTCCACCTCGGGCCGCCCGTTCGGCCGAGGCTTCACGGCCGGCGCTTTCTACGGCACCGCGGGCTCCCGGGGACAGAGCCGCGCCGAGGCTGGCGTCAAGACTGACAAGTACAATGCACCCAAAGGCAGCAAGTACGTGGTGTTTTACCTGGACCTGTCCTTTGTTTTTCTCCTAGAATTTAAGAAGTGCAACATGGCCAGGGGCTGCCTCTGCTGCTTGAAGTACATGATGTTCCTCTTCAATCTGATATTCTGGGTAAGTCCTTGCGTTTAGCTCTCCTTTGCCACCTCTCCTCTTCGGGGCTTACCGTAGCGTGCTCCCCTCTTCCTCCGTGGTGCTGCATTGCCCTGCTTTCTGCACAACGGTAAGTGTGTGTGTTTTTAAAAATCGTCCTCCCCCCCTCTTTCATTCATCTTTCTCTCTCCTTGGTGGCTGAATGGAGGCTCCGAATTGCCTGTCTTCCGGGAGAGACTTACTCCTCCGTGGCTGGCAAAGTTTGCCACCACCTCCATCCCCTGGCACAAGTGCCCCCACCCGGTAACCTGCAGAAATCGGTGTGGGGCCAGAATTTTTAACAACTGTGACCTTGAGTGGAAGACAGGCACAAATGTGGATGATTTTCAAGTTTCTTCTTGTATTCTTCTTGAATATACAAGAAGACAGTATGCCCGGTTTTGTGGGCATGAGGTGGGGGCTGGGAGGGATGGCAGAGATCACTTCCTCTCCCTCCTTCAATGAGTCTTTGGAAGAGGAGAGGAGCCCCTGTCCCAAGCTGGGAGATGTCTTTGTTAGCCTGCAGGTCTGCCCCTGAGTTAGGGCATGTGTGGAAAAGGAGAGTGAGGGAGGGTTGCTGCCATCGGGCGGCAGGCAGCTGCTTTTGAGGGATTGCAGTGGACTGGGCAGGGAGCGGGCTGGCCATGTGCTCCCACCATGGAACACCAGCCAGCCCTCCCAGGCTCCCAGAGCCCCAAAGACTGGAAGGGACAAAGGGAGTGCCCTGTACTCGGTGAAGGATGATTTTCTAGAGAAGGGGTCGGTGAGTGGGGCAACTTGGAATGGCTCTCTGTTCTCTGTGCTTCTGAAGGCCATGGGCACACACGTGTGCATGTGTGCAAGAAGGAATACAAGTTTGGCAGATTTTAAAACTTCTTAAATTCCTATCTCATGGCTCCTTCGTTGCGACTGCTGCCTCCGGTTTTCTTTGCCAGAGTCCCAGCGCAGTCCGCACAGATGTTTGGCTCTGCCCCATGGCCTGTCAGCCGTCCATGGTCCAGAAGGAGCACTGGGGGCAGGAGAAAGTCATTCACAGTGAAGCTGGTTAGAAGCAGTTGTGCTTTGATGTTGAACACTTGTGTGAAGTGACCAGCTTTAACTGACAAAACTTTTTTGGGTGTGTGTGTGGGGGGGGTGACTGTTCCCACAGAAGGGGATAGCTCAGGGCTGGGTGGGAAGAAGAAGGAATCTAGTCTTGGTTCTGTGTTAGCTTCTCGCGTGACCTTGGGCAAATGGCTTTATCCCTTAAGAACTGGGTTTCCTTTCCAGTCTCGAGGTAGGGGAGTGGAGGCTGTTGTGATGATGGCCTCCCTCCTGTCTGACCTCATTAGTTATGGGACGTCCTGCATCCTTTCCTTCGCTCTGGGGAGGGAGCCTCCTTTCCGGCTTGGGGCGCAGGCCGCTACTTCTCTTCTGGGGAGCCCAGTTGGAGATTGTTTGAGTTGAATTTCCCTGGGTGCCTGCATGGTCTGGGGCCCTGTGGGCACTGCTGTTAGGGTGTTAACCTGTCCTGTGCTGAGGGTTTTGTGGAAACTGGGGCAGAACCATTGGAATGTCAAGAATGATTTCATGGCCTCCTTGGGCCAGGTGCTCCTGATCAGTGTCAGCCAAGCCTTGGTGGGTATTTGATGTCTATGATTTACATGAATGCTGCCTTACTCTTATCGCCGAGTTTCCCTCTCTGCCCTTGTTCGTTGTCTCAACCCACCTTTCTGCCTTGTCCCCACCTCTGCATATCTTACCACTCACTAGGAAGCCCTTGATAGGGAAGCGCTGGGCCTTGGCCAACACCTCCCACTCAGCAGCCCTCCTCCCCACCACCCACCCCGCCACCTGCTGGCCAGAGTAGGTATAGCTGCTTGTGGCTCCTTCCTTTTCCCCTTAGTTCCTACTTAGTTTCCCCCCGCCCCGCCCCCCCCCCCCGCCCCGCCCCGCCCCATACATGGCCCAGGGGTCGGTGCCCTGCACGTTGGAGGCACTCATTTTAAGTTTGTGAGTGAATGAATGGATGGCCAGAGTGGTAAATCCACATCTCATTGTGTGGTAGGGATAGGGAAGAGAAGTTAGTTCTCAAACTTGCCTGTGTCGGAGGCTCTCCTAGCATCTTAGCTGTGGGGCGACAAGCAACTCTTTTCATCTTCCCTTAAGAGCTTGGCAGAAGTTAATGAGCTGATTGATGGAGTGGCTTTCTTTTTTTGGTTACAGCGAGAGACCTTGCTGTCTCTTCCTAATTAGGAGCTACCTACCACCACTCTTTTACCAGGCAAGGAGTCTCTCTCTCCAAATCTTTGACTTTTCTGATCACTTAGTATTTTCAGAATTCCCGTGACATGCTACGAGCTGGGAGACATTGGATCTCAAAGACCCAGTTCTTTTATGCTAGTCACTCGTGAGATGATGAAGTAGGAAAGGTGGAAATTTAGCAGAAGAGCAATGGAAGCTTGCACGTGTAAGAGAGCCTGCTGTTGTGTTCCCTGGGAGGTGGAAGGACGTAGCGGGGTTAGCCAGGATTCAGGCACAGGGCAGGTCACTGCGCTTTACTTGAATGAAGATGTCCTGCAGGCAGGTGCTGGGCCTGATGAGTGAGGGAGCAGAGGGAAGAGCCGAAGCAAAAGGGTGAAGGTGTCTAGGCCAAGGGCAGTTGCGGTGGGTGACGAGGCAGGACTGCTGGGCCACTTCTTTTGCTTTCCAGTGCACACATGAAGACTGGAGGGGAGTGAGAGGGTCGGGGTGAGGAGGGATGCAGGGCTGGTCAGAGCCCAAGCCCTCTGGGACCCAGAGCAATTCTTAGGACTTAAGTAGCCATCACTTTTTCTAGTCTCATGGCTCAGATCCCCCAAGGAGGCTTTTCTGAGGCATTAGAGTTGAACCTGAGGCCCACAATCAATAGATAGAGATCTTCTATAGATCCTGGAGCCTACCTGGTATTTCTCCAAAGCCACCTCTGCTGCCACACCCCCCTGCCTCCTCGGAGCCCGCTGGGAGGATTCCCAGGGCCCAGAAGAGGTGCAGCTGTCACCCTGCACCCCCCCACGGGCGGGAGAATCCTGGGTCCTGGCCACTGGGTGGAGCTTCTAGGGTTCTGCCTTTACTGAGGGCCCGGGTGACATCACCAGGGGCCGGTGGGAGGCGGGGCTATGCGGCCAGCGCTTCTCCTCCTTACCAAGAAAAAGATAGGTGACTTAGCAGCTGCTGGGCGCCTGCCTGTTGGGGGCAGCACCCTGAGGGGCCTGTATACCAGCAGTCAAACCCACACCCCAAGTTGTTTCCCCAGCAGTGGAAAACCCCGGGGCGGTTCCCTCCATCAGCTCCATCAGCTCCATCCCTGAGTCCTCCCAGGGCTGTCTAGGGGATTTCTCTAGAGAGAGGTGGAATGAATCGGAGCCTCTCCAGGAGGGCAGAGGAGACTCAGAGCTTTAAACCCTGGACAGGGCAGAGAGAGAGTGCAGGGGTGGGCTTTGGGTGCTGGGCGCCTGTGTCTACCTTCTCCACACAGCAGATTATGATCCCAGCCCAGCTCCTCCCAACCTAAATCCAGCTCTTATCTGACATGGAGGGGCCAGGGGCAGGCCTGGGGTTGCTGGCATAATTGCCACTCAGGATAATGGTCACTTTTCATGGTTGCCAGCAGAGCTGTCCCATCACTTCAAATCAGGGCTGGCAGAACAGTGACATTCCGGCTCCATTGGAAAGTCTATTCCTTGTGGATTGTTCTCTTAATAAAGGCCAATTAGCCAAGGAGGCAGTGTTCAGTGTGTCTGCTGGAACAGGGGAAAGGTTGGGGCAGGGCTGCCGCGCCTAGGGTGCTGGGTGGATGCCCTGATTAACCTCCCCTAAGTGGGGTCAGGCCTTTGCGGCTCGGCCCCTCATAGGCTGTTCACTTGCTCTCTCGGTGCTGGCCACTTGGTTAAGGCGGTCTAGCCACGATGGAGGCTTAGGTTTGTTACTGGCTTGGCTGCATCGTGAGTTCCTCTGTGGGTTCCCTGGCTCCCCGCTGCTCCGTGGTGGCCCAGGAGCAGAGCTGGATGGCCTGGGTGTCCTACTGAGCCTGTGGGATACCTTCTGTCAGGGAATGGAAGTAGTAAGCAGGCTGAGGGGTCTGAACAGGGTCTAAATGGGTCTGGGACGTGGCCTCTCCAAGCAGGAGACTGGCCGAGCTGGGCAAGAAGAGTTGGAGGCTTCCCGAAATGCTGGGGCATGAGGCATCGGGCTGTTTCCCCAGAGCGCCCCGGCAAGTAGGCCTTCTGGGTGGGTCAGGCAGGGCTCTGCGCGGGGAGAGGGGCCTGGTGCTCCGAGACCCAAGGACGTGGCTGTGAGGGAATGCCAGCTCTGTGTTCACTTCCTTTCCAAAGCATTAAAAATTAAACTTCCATGTCTTAATATCTATTTTTAAATGATGTCGGAGCCAGCACTGGTGTCAATCAAGAGGGGGCGGGGAGGCAGAGGTAGAAAAGAGAAAGTCCCAGCTGCAACAGGGTGAGCGCTGTCCCCACCTTGAGGGAAGGGCCACAGGTCTGTCCTCCCTTTGGCTGGCCTGCCAGGGAAGAGCCCCAAAAACACCACCGACCTTTTCTGAGGATAGGGGCCTCGTCCTCCCCCTGCCGTGCCTCTGTGTGCCTGGCTGCCCTTGGCTGAACTTGGCAGCGGACTCTGGGGCTTGCTGGGCTCTTGGGGTCCCAATTGAGCCCATTCACTCATGCCGCAACTATTTACTGAATGCCCGCTGCGTGCACAGGAGCCTCCAGTTGGTGAGAACAGGCTGACTGGGCTCGCGGAGGGCGGATCAGCTTTCTCAGGCCAGGAAGTCGCGGAATCGAGAGGTCATCTGGACTGTCCTCCACCAAGCATTTGAACACAGGGCTAAGGGCTACTACCCAAGGCAGGGGTTAGAGTCAGGCCATCTCCCCCTCCCCAGAATTCTAGGGAGGGACAGCAGCAGGCCTGGACCGCGCCCCTGGGTGGCCTGACTTGACTTGTCCTTCCCTCTCTCCCCGCCCTGCATGGTGGCTGCCCGACGCTCCCTCTCTAGAATGTTTGCGTCCATCAGAAATAAAGGGGAAGGGGGAAAAAACTGTCTGAGTTTCCTAGTTTGGAAAAAAGACTTAGTGAATTATGTGTCTTTTTGTTTCTTCTACTGAAAGGGCTGACTGGATGCACTGTGGGTACTGGGCCCTGCGTGCACTGATCGAGCGTCTGCTGTAAGTCAGGCCCTTGAGCTGCTCAGAGTCCCACGGAGGAGTCAAACGAACAATTCTAGTTCTGAGCAGTAGGTGCTCAGTTGAGTTACTTAATAGAAGTAGTTAATACTGCTTAGTAGAGAGAAGATACACGAAGATATCAGAGCAGATCCAGTGACACCTGGATTTTGCAGGATGGGTAGGAGTTTGTGGGCTAGATGAGGGTGCGGTTCCAGGCACAGGACAAGGGTGGACAGAGACGGAGACAAGTTGATCCAGAGCCTGTGCCTGGGGAGAGCTTGTAGCCCAGGGGGAGAGACAGAGGGTCCTGGCCCGTGAAATGGACTGAACGCAGAGAAACAAAGGGCGCCATCAGTCTGGGTGGTGGCTTCCGGGTGGTGAGTGTGACGTGGCTTCTGACGACGAGGGGGCCCTCCCCTGCCGTGAAGTGTGCACCCGAGGCTGCGGGTGCTCTTGACTTTGTCCCCAGGGGTCAGAGGAGAGGGGTATTTGGTCTTTCCGGCAGTGACCACCATGACAGGCCTTGCTGTGTCACTCAGGCTGCAAGCTGTTGCTGTAGGTAATCCAGCTTACAGCCATGACCCCATCCTCCCCCTCCTTCCGGCCTCTCCCTTCCAGCTGCGATATGCCCGCTTATTTGGTTCCAGTTAGGAAGCTTTGAAGCTGAGCTAAACCCGTCGGGCAGAGTTAAGTCTTCTGAGCCAGCTTTGTCCCTGCTCACATTTGAAAGCTAATCTGCCAGCAGAAGTGGGGCTGGGGGGTTGGGGCAGGGACAGTACAAGTGGCATGTGGTCCAGGGGATGAGCTGGTCTGCAGCCGGGGGGCACGGGACAGGATGGAGGTAGGCTGTTGCCCCCCTACTCTTTCTCTAAGTAGTCAGGGGGCTTCAGGGGATACCTAAAATATCTTTTAACGTCATGAGTCTGCGGTTCCGTCTGGATGGACTCTGCCTTTTCTTCCTTTGGGCTCCAGCAAGCTTTGAAGTCTCCCAGGGGACCCAGAGAAGCCCTTGGAAGGGAAGCTTGTGGGGTTTCAAGTCTTCTCCCTTGTGTTGGGTGGCTTAGTGCACTGGGGCCCTCAGGGAGGTCCTGCTGTAGTGGATTTTGGGGCCGGGGAAGGGGACTGACCAAGAACAGAGACATGGCTACGGCCTTCAGAGGTTTCTGTCTGCTCTGAGGTTCTTCATGATGGTGTAAATTCAGATCAACCAGAGACCTTTTGTACATGCACAGAGGCCATGTCCCCTTGCCTGCCTTTCCCTCCCTCCCACCTACCGACCTACTGAGTCAGAGTCTCCAGGAACAATGCCTGTGGTTTGAAGGTTGCCGTTCCTCTTGGTGCCTGGATTTCTTTATTCTTGATGGTATCAAGTGTCTTCCAGGGCTGTGATGAGGCCCAGATGAGGCCGCGGATGCATTCTGTAGGAATGCTGCTTAGCTGGGCCTGCGGGATGCACAGGGAGCCCCTCTCACAGTGTCGGATGCCCAGAGGCTTGAGCAACAGTGCTGGGCAGGGCTTTGGAGCCCTGCAAGGGGCCCCACATGTCTCTTTAGTCTGGGGATTTTTCCAAATGTCTTCTGGTCTTAGGGATATGTGCTAGAAATGGGGATCCATGAAGTTTAGGAAGATCTGTTGGGATGGAGGATGGGAAGGGAAGGCGGTGGGGGAGGGGTGTGGTCTCAGCTCCCAGGGCCTGCAGTGGCACCCGCCACCCTGTACTTACCTTCCACCTTTCTGGGCGAGGTGGCCCACACTCTGCCCCTGCTTCACTTTGTTGCTGGTGCAGTGAATTAGGTCGGCAGCAGGCCGGCTGGGCCCATGGTCCTACTGCAGGGTCCCCATGGGCCTTTGGCCCTGGGTGCTGGAAGGGTGGGTCCCTCCCTCTGGCACACTCAGTGTTGGACTCTGTGGGGGCAGATGGGCCTGTGACCTGAGCAGACTGACAGGGCACATGGGGTTCCAGGTCCAGGTCACTTTACTAACCAGAAAAACAGCCACTTAAAATTTTTTAAAAAATGTTGGAATACATCATATGAAATTCATGTAGTTTAAAAAATTACATAAAGAACACATACCAACCATTCAGCTTAAGAACTAAAACACCAGGGGCACCTGGGTGGCTCAGTTGTTGAGTGTCTGACTTCAGCTCAGGTCATGATCCCAGGGTCCTGGGATCAAGCCCTGCATTGGGCTCCCTGCTTGGTGGGGAGTCTGCTTCTTCCTCTCCCATTCCCCCTGCTTGTGCTCCCGTTCTGGCTGTTGCTCTCTGTCAAAAAAATAAATAAAATCTTAAAAAAAAAAAAAGAACTAAAACACGAGCTATATCCATGAAACCTTTGTGAGCCCCTTCCTGAGCATGCCCCCAACCCGTCCTAGAGAGAGCCATTATCCTGACGTTTTGTGTTTGCTGTATTTCTTTGTAGTGCTTCCACATATGTAAGCATCCTTAAACACTGTATCATTTGATTTGGCTTGGCTTGTTTTAAAAATTTTGTTAGATGGAATCATCTGTTTGTTGTTTTTCAATAGAGAACAACTGCAGATGAGAGGCGGGTGGTGGGGCAGAGAGAATGGGACGGAAGGAGAGAGAGAATCTTAAGCAGGCTCTGTCTCATGACCCTGAGATCGTGACCTGAGCCCCATATCAAGAGTCGGACGGTTAACTGACTGAGCCACCCAGGTGCCCCTGAATTTTTTTTTAATTCAGTATTACATTTATTGATTGGTTCATGTTTGTATGTATGGCTGTCATGCACTTATTGTCACTGTTCCATAGAGTTCTGTTGTCATTCTTCTGATGATAAGCATTTGGATTACTTCCTTCTTTTTAAACATACTTCCAAGAGCATTCCCGTACAAGGCTCCTGGTGTACGTACGCAGGGCTTTCTCTAGGACATGGCTTGTGGAAGCATCTGTGAAGGAGCAGCTTCATAACTTCCAGTTGTCTGTCATGGCTCTGCTGTGGATGACCACAACTTAAAACTAAGTCTTGGTATCGGTTGGGCAAATCCTCTCTTCTGATGCTTTTGCAAGAATATTTTGGCTGTTCTTGGCCTTTGGTTCTCAAAAGAGATTTATGCAAACATAAATTTTGGGATCAGTTTGTCTAGTTTCACCAAAAATCAATTGATCGATCAGTCAACCCTTCTCCCCACCCTCTGCCAGGCTAGCAGCCCTGTCGGTGGTTGGACTGGCTTTGCGTTGAGTCTATTGATCAACTTGGGGAGAATTACTATTTTTGTATTTCCATTCATGAATATCAGTTGTATTCTAGTCATGTGTTTGTATTCATGGACATGGTATACTTCGTATATGAGGCCTTCTCTAATGTCTTCTATAAGCTGTCATAACGTTCTCCATGAAGGCCTTACATATCTTTTGTTACCTAGGGACTTTGATCTTCTGTCCTTTGACATCACGCCACCCTCCTCTCAGAGCGCAGCAGAACCCCTGTGCGCACGAGGACGGAGAGGGGCAGGGCCCCAGGAGGACACCAGCAGGCCTTCTAGCCACTCCTCCTCATGGCGTGGTGGGGCTTCGTAGTTGGCCAGGCATGGCACTGGGCACTTCCCTAGTTGCTTTGTTCCCTTATCAACTCTCCACAGCAGCTGATGAGGTATGAGGTGAGGTAGGATTTTTTATATTTTATCTCTGAGAAGTTGGAAGCTCTGGCAGGCTGGGGATTTTGCCCCAAATCAGAGCTCGAAAGCGACAGAACTGGGATCTGAAGCCAGGTTCAGAGCACCTATTCTTTCTACGACCTCTCTGGGAGGTCATCCCAATCCAGCTCCTTCCTCTGCTGACTTTAGATTGTGCTTTTCTTGGATCTGTGCTTCCAATCTGGCTCAGCACAGACCTGTAATAACAGGATCAGAGTTACGCATACTTGGATATGACCCACTGACGATTTGTGCCTTCCCTCTGCCAGTCCCAGCGCCAAACAGAAGCGGGTTAGGAGGTGACCACTTAGTGATGATCAGGGCCTTTCTCAGATCGATAAATGGTCAGTTCTGTACAGTCTAGGTTGTTTGAGCTATTTTTGTGCAGTTAAGAGAGTACCCCAGAATGAAGACTGTTTCCTTCACAGCTTCCCAGTAGCCTGACCCTGCATATTGTGCCACTGAGTATTTCAGATTCTGCTCACCTCATCATGGCAGGGTTTACCATATGGCAGGGTTCTAACCATATGGCCCTGCTTGTATGTTTCGTATCTGGTCCCTCCACTCTGCTAGCATCTTCTAGACACTTTAAATCCTTGCAACTACCACGAGTGGGCAGTGGTACGTATGTGTGGATGAGGACCCTGAGGCTAGAGGCATTGATCACCCAAGGCCGTGAGCAGGAGGAAGAGGGTGGGAGGGGCCTTTGTCTTATCACCCATGCCTCGCTTGCTCGTGATGGGTGCTCAGCACATGTGCATTGGTCTGTGGGCTGACCGAAGTGCACAGGAATGCTAGGTAAGGGGGCTTGGGCAGGCTCCTAACGGGATGCCCTTTGCAGGTGATACCCTTTGATTATGATTGGGGTTTATATAAAGGAAAGGCTCCATGCTGTGGGGGCACATACTGGCCCCCGGAAGGAATATCCCATGTGGCCAAACAAGACCGTGCAGCCACACGTGCTCACTGCCTTGGAAGGCGGCTTTGCAACCAGCAGCCTGTCACAGCAAGCCCTTGGAGGATGTCTGCCTGCACAGTGGTTCACCAGTGTGCTCTTTCCTGCATGTGTCACGTTCTCCCTGAGGGCTCTGGAGAATACTGTTGCCTCCATTACTCTAGTTCCCAGAAATGCTGCCCACTCACGGGGTTTGGTGCCCTGGCCCTTGGCTGGCCATTTTGTCTTGTGATGTGGTTCTGGGTAGGCTTGTGGTGGTCTTAACATGGTCGTTGCACGATGAGTGATGAGCGCTCGGAAAATTCCATTTGTCACCCTACGCCTCAGTTTCTCTTCCTGTTGGGGAGTTAGAAATTAAGTGGGATGGCCTGAAAATTGATTTCTGGTGTGAGGGAGAAGTGGGAAGAGCCTGTGAGAGGAAAGGCACGATTAGCTTTGTCCTCTGGCAGGAAAGGAGAGGAGGGCGCAGGGGTTTAATTGTGTTTCTGCCCATGTCAGAGCCTGCAGCTGGTGTGAGGGGAGCTGCCAGCCACATTGGAGCAGAACCCGAGTGCAGTCCTGCTCGGTCATGGCAGGCTTGGCCCGTGTGCCCATCCGGGGGCTCCGTGTGGTGCGTGCTCAAGTGGGTCGGCCCTTCCCACTGCTCGTCCTCCCCCAGGATCAGGGCGGGGGTCGTCCTTTCAGACTTCTCCGGGCCTGAGACACCATGGTGGCAGAGGACATACACTGCTTGCCTGTCGAAGCCAGAAAGGGTGGAGTTGGGGCAGTCAGCCGGTGTCTGCCTCTGGGTGAGGAGTCCGTGGGGGACAGGGACGGTGGGGCAGGTTCCTGGGGGGCTTTAGTTCCTTTCCTTCTGCTGGTCTGGCTCTGCACTTGTGTCTTCCCCTTGGGTCACTAAGCTGTGAGTTCTCAGAGCTCCACTGCGCTCGCCCCCTAACAGTGCACATGGATGTGTAGATGTATATGTATATGTGTGCATATGTGTGTGCACATATGTGTATTAACACACATCTAGCGTGTATATATACGTGTGTATATGTGTGTGACTATATAAACTTCAGAAACATTTTCATGATATGAATGTGTGTGTGTGTGTGTGTGTGTGTGTGTATTTATATACATGGTTCACCCTTGAACAACATGGGTTTGAACTGTGTGGGTCTGTTTATAAATACATTTTTTACAGAATAGTACTATAAATGTGTTGTTTTTTTAGCGTTTAGCACATTTAATATTTTTTTAAAAGATTTTATTTATTTGACAGAGAGATCACAAGTAGGCAGAGAGATAGGCAGAGAGATGGGGGGGGAAGCAGACTCCCTGCTGAGCAGAGAGCCCGATGTGGGGCTTGATTCCAGGACCCTGAGATCATGACCTGAGCCGAAGGCAGAAACTTAACCCACTGAACCACCCAGGTGCCCTTCTCGTGATGTTCTTAACTTTTTCTTTTCTCCTAGATACTTTGGTGTAAGAACACAATATATGACACATACAACATACAAAATGTGTGCTGATCCACCCTTCATGTCATTGGCAAGATTTCCAGTCAAAAGTAGGCTATTGGTAGTTAGGTTTTGGGGAAATCAAAAGTTATACTCAGTTTTTTTTTTTGTTTGCTTTATACATGTGTAAAATGCATTTCTATTAATAATAGCATTTTGTTCTCTATGGGTAATAGTTCTATGTAAGAAATTAATAACCACAATGTGCTATAATTAATACGCTCTGGAAAGACACAAGTATAAAAGATCTTCCTAGGAATTCTAGTAGCATATTTGAATATGCAGATTCTTGAGTGGGACGGGGGTCGGTCTGGTTCCGGGGTCAGTTGTGAATTCGGTTAGATTCCCTCCAAGGGTGTGTGACCCTTGGGTGTAAGCTGGCATCCCCGTTTTTAGCTTACTGTTTCCTGGGTGGCTTCTGGGGCTCGTGGGTTGCGAACACCACACCCCAACGGTGGCAAACTCAAGAACACAGAGACCTGCCTTTTTATCTCTCTCGGTGACCACGGCCTGGTAGTGTTGTTTGACATTTGGGGGTGACCCACTCTGGTGGGCATCTGTTGTTTTCACCGGCCTGGCTTTCTTTTCCCTTCTCTTGCTGTCTGCAGCCCTGTGTTTCTATCTGCTGAGCTTTCAGTGTCTGTGCGGAGACAAGGTTAGCTCATGGGTTAGGAAGGAAAGCTGAGCAACAGGCCACACACAGGGACAGGAGCCAGGGCTGCTCTTGGTGTCCAGGTACCACGAGCTAATGATGACCTTGGTCATGTTGACTCTGTCCGTTTTTGGTCCCTGGGGCTTACTGCTCAGGAATTGGCTTCCCAGGACAGAGGGTCTGAGGCTGTATTTGGCCAGGGCTGAGCAGGGCATCTTGACCAATGAGACAGGGCTGTATGCACCAGGGAGGAGGGGGATTCCCCAAAAGAAAACAGGGGTGCTGACATCAAAAGAAGGGGCAAAAGCAGAAATGGTAGATGTCTGCTGAAGGGTTTTGCCTCCCAAATGCCAGATGCCACTGCTGGGATTTGCTTATCCCCTGGAAGTATCCTCCCCACCTCCTGGGGAGAGAGGTCAGGAGCAGATGGGGAATGGGGAGGCTAAGACCCGCCCCCTCCTCCTGCCGCCATCCAGCAGCTTAGGCTGTGTTTGCCCAGCCACCACGACAGCTTCTGGCGCCGAGATTTGGCAGCCTTGGTGCTCCTGTGATCTGCTCTGTGCCTGGCTGGGCCATCTGGGTATGTCTGAGTTGGTCGGAGGTAGAATCCCCGGAGCCAAGACCCCTTTGGGGCATCTCGCAGCAAACCATGCGTCTCTATTCCAGTGCATCAGCCCCTTTCCACGTTCCTCCGTCCTGGGCCTCCGAATTCCCAAAAAAGGGATCAGCCAGTGAGTCCTGGGTTGTGTTCATGGTTCACTGACCCCACGCTATGTGTTGGAGGGGAACAAGAGCCCACTGGGTCCCTGCTCTCAAGATGCTTTCAGTTTCACTGGGAGGAGCCGATTTCTGGCCCAGAGGGTTGTGAGAAGGCAGTGGAGCGCGCCTGGGGGCACCCACGTATGCAGCTGGCGTCTCCAGGTTAGTGCATCTTATAGACGTCCTCCATGTCCCCGCCGCGGGCTCCTCTTTCAGGATGCTGAGGCAGCGGGGACCGCACTGAGTAGGTGATGTCAGGGTTCCTGTGCACGGCCTCTCACAGTAGTGAGCACTCATAAACAGTACATGTTATTCCATAATCTAGTGTGTTTCCCGCTTGCCTTGGCTCCCGGGGAGCATGCACAGTGGCAGCACCCAGTCGTTCGGGTGGGGGGCTGGGCGGGCAGGGAAGGCTGCATGTAAGAGGCAGGACTGGAGCCGATCCTCCACAAAAGAGTGGTATTTCGACACGTGGTGAGGAGGAGGCATGGCCTTTCGGATGTGCTGGAACATGGGGAGAAGGGGAGCCAGAGGTCAGCAGGACCTCGCGGTCAGGCTCACCGTGGCCGTGTGTACAGACCCGATGAATGAGATGAGTGTGGAGGGCAAACTCGTCCTCTGACAGGTGCACATTGGGGTGGCTGCCTCTCGGGCACGGGAGAGGACGGTGCATCCTGAGTACCCGCCGTGGCCCAGCCCAACGCTCAGTGCCCTCCTGACCGTGGAGGGCGGTGTCCGTGTGTCCTTGTCCAGCACCTGCCCTCTGTCTTCTGAGCAGGGTGGGCTTGACGGAGGGGGCGGGCTCTCAGGGAGTATTTGAGGGCAGAAAGGAGAGGGCTGGAGGACCCAGAGCGTAGGAGATGTACAGCTGGGGAGAAGGCAGGTGAAGGGGTTCTGGGTGAGCAGAGGGGGGGTGGGGAGGGTGGCGGAGGTGGTGGCAGGAAAAATGAGGTGATATTTGATGCCAGAGAAAGGGGCTCAGACAGAGGGTTTGAACCAGATCGTGGCGGGCAAGGAATGGCTCCAGCAGAGCAGTTTGCTGCTCATCGAGGACCCCTTTGATGACAGCACTTTACGTGGTACCTGGCAGAATGTTAGAGGCTGCGGGGTGGAAGGTCTGCGTAGGTAACACCCTGGGGTTTGGGGAATGTGGGGAGCCTGGCCTGGGCTGGGCAGGCGGGGGGGGGGCAGGGGGGATCCAAGGAGATTACAGTGGCTGGTAGAAGGATCTGGAGCCTTTTGTGCTCCATCCAGTGTGGAGCAGCTCCCACTGTGTTCTCTCTGGGAGGTCAGGTGTGCTTTGGGGCCTGACCGTGCCCCCTACCCATGCAAGGGAAGCTTCTTCCCCTGCCTGTGGGCAAGAGCTCGTGGGATCCAAATCAGAGTGACAGCTTGTCAGGCTGATGAGCCTGGGTTCTGGGCCGGGGCTCTGTGATGTCTGAGCCATTTGGGACACCCATCGTGACCGTTCCCTGGGGCCTAGGGGGCCTGGTGGGGAGGAGACTGGGGGACCCTCAGGAGGGCGGGGGGAAGGAACGTTGATGCTATTGGAAGAGCTGAGCGCACAAGGTGCTTGATTTGTTACCATTTATGGCAGCCAAAGAGAAGGGCGCGAGGCCCCCATCCCCTCCCCTCTCTGCCTCAAGCCCCCCTTCGTCTGCCCCTTTCTCAGCCTGCCTGGTGGGAGGAGGGGAGTCTGTGTGAAAAGTGCATGTTTCATAAAAAGCCGCTCTGTAGAGGGTGGCGGGTCTGAATCAGGAGCTGTAGGAGGAAGACTGACAAGATTCTCAGCGTTGCTGATTTGTTTTCTCTCTTAAGTGGGGCTTCTCAGAACTTGCTGGGATTGGGGAGCAGGGTGGGTTGGATGGCCCCTCCAGCAGCCTGGAAATTCTGCTGTGCCCAGCCATGGATCCTGCATTTCCTCCTCATTTCTAGAAAGGCAGAAATCCCGCTGTTCATGCAAGCCACACACTGGCGAATTCTTGTTGCGCTTGGGATCAAGGGGGCAGAGTGAGAAAGAGCTGGGGATGGGTCACAAACACCCGAGTTCTGAGTTCCAGCAGGGTTGCTGACTGGCCGTGTGACCCTGGATAAGTCACTTCCTTCCTCTGGGCCTAAGTGTCCACATCTGGACAGTGACAGACTTGGACCAGCCTGTCCCTAAGGTCCCTTCAGGCTCTGATATCCTATGATTTTATACATTTCTTTTGCTGCCTTTGTGTTTTCAAAGAGCTGATGATGCTTGAGATACCTTACCTTCCTTTCCCCATGGGAGCCTTGGTAGAGCGGGGGACCAAGGAGGGTTCCTTCATAGCTCACAAGTGGGGAAACTGAGGCTGAAGTGAGGGAGGACCCACTAAGCAGGGCTGGGTGTGTCCGTGGTGTGCTGGAACTCACTGTCTGAACATCACAAAACAGCCCCAGATTCTGCTCCACCCAGAGGGTCATGTGCTGGCAGCCAGCGGCAGCTCTGCCGTGGGGCTGGGTGTGTGTGGGTGCAGGTGTTCCTGGGTTCCAGACTGAGCGTTTACTAGGGGGCTCCGACTCTGTGGACCTTGGTTTTCCTGCTCAGTGGCAGGGAGAGGCTCTCTACTGCTCCCCATTTCCTGTTTCAGGGTCATGGCTGAGTCCAAGCAAGAGATGGGGACAGCCACAGCAGCTGGCTGGTTTTGCCTGCCTGCCACCCCCGCCCCCGCCCGAGAGGGCTGTCACCCACTAAGCAGGTAATGAGGGGTGGGCCGCTTTATTAAGCACCCTCACCAGGGGAGAGCAGCTCAGCACCTTGTTTGACACACAAAACTGTCTCGGCTCCCTTCCTATTGTTAGAAGCCTTAATTACGATTGTTCCAATTCCGCCCTCCAGCATTCATCATTAGGAAGAGCTTTCTTTTCCCTTCCTGCATTCCCCGCAATCCGCTGAACAGTGTCTTCGCTGTTCCCTCGCACTACGGTGCCTCCCACCTCTGTCTCTCCCCTCTCCACCACCTACCTCTATCTGGGGCAGTCCCCAGCACCAGCCGCCCGCCTCCCCGTCCCCCGGCCCAACCTCGCGGCCCCAGCTGCCAGGCTTGGAGAATACAAACAGCCCCCTACCCCACCCCACTGAACTCAAGGCTCCAAGCTGAGGAGGCTTTCCCTTCAAGAGGCCTCTTGATGGTGAATTCAGGAACCTGTTTGCCCCTCTGTGTGATCATGAGGATCAGCGGGGTGGGTGTCGTCAACTGGAGAGCACGCACACGTTTCCTGGGGGCTTGTTTTCTGTTTTGGGGACTCTTTGCTGTTGCTGGCTGTACCTCCATTTCCATCCCAGAGCCCCTGGGTCTGTCTTTTCTCTGACTTTGTTTGAAGGACCCTTGTCTGGGGGCGGCAGTGGTGGGGGTGGAAAGAGCCTTGACTAGGAGTGTGGGTTCCCCTCACAGCTGTGCCATGGCCCCCCGGGAGGATCTTTGACTTCAGTTTCTCATCTGTAGAACGGGGACGCACCTCAACACATGGTTGGCCAACCTGGAGGAATTGTCATGCGGATACCTTGAGATGGCGTTCATGAAGGTTCTCTGAAGTCTGTGAAGGGTGATGCTAATGTAGATTGTTTTTCTCTTCCTGACTCCCATCGTCCTCTGCTTCTGTTTCGGCCACCCCCTCTCTGCCTTCCTGTTTGGGAGTCCACCATCAGGCCCCACGGTGGTTTCTACCCTGAGGCTCTTCTCCATCCAGGCGGCCACCTTAGGTGTGTGTGGTGTGTGTAATCGCTAGGTACGTGATTACAGCTCCCACAGGCTGCCTGCTGAGGCACCCCACCATGGTTGACACCCTAGCAAAGCCGACTCGCAGCTGTCCAGGAAGTGTGGCAGTGGGAGGTGGACCCCCTCTTTATCTCCAGCAGCCCCTTCCGGCCTTCCCCAAGTTCTGTGGTGGGTCAGTGGGGAGAAAATGAGTTGGCTGGATAAAAACCACATCTGCCTCTCCAGATACATCTAGGACTGCTCTGTCTGGCTTGGTTAGGCTCATTCCTTCTGTGGGGAGTTTACAAGATGACCTGTATCTCAAGATCCCAGAGAGCTGGTTTCATTTTCCCAGTGGCTGATTCATCAGACCCACTGTTGCCTCACCCTTCCTGAGGGCAGCTGTGGTCTCAGCTCCCCTCCAGGGTCTGTCTTTTCTCTGGCTTTATTTGAAGGACCCTTTTCTGGGGGTGGCAGTGGGGGGAGTCCTGTACTGGGGATAACCTCTGGGGAGGCCCTTCCCCCACTGGGCCCTAGGGCTGGTGTCTGAGCCCAGCTGGTAAGGCTGGCGCTTTGACTGACAGGAATTTGAGCAAATTTGCTTGCTTGGGTTTATCTGCCCTGTGGGGATGCTCAAGCCAGGCCAGTCATCCTCAGAGGGACAAAGCCATCTGGTTTCTACTCTAACCATGGAGATGTGGAAGTAGGTTTTGGGGTCAGGGCGCTGAGCAGAGCCCTCACATTTGCCCACATCACTGGGGATGCCTACTGAGGAAATGAACGGCCCCTTTCCTTCCCCAGAGGTGGCGGGTATACCCACCCTGGGCACTCAGCCCGGTTAAGGTGAGTCTGTCTGGAGGCCAGGGGCTGGACAGGATGAGTTGGAGAACTTCCCAGCTTCAGTCCTCTCTGTGATCAGTATTTTACACTGTCTCTGAGGAACCTGAAGAACATCGTCTCCTCAGGAAGGTTTACCAGAGTGTCAACAGCCTTGTTTTGCTTGTAGGGAGACTGAGCTGTGGAGAGAGAAGGTGTTACAGTGAGGGTTCAGGTCACACAGGGAATACATGAGGTTGCTTGTCTGTAGTGGAACGTACTGGAATGTGGAATGCCCAGGTGGGCGTGGAAACTGATTTGTCTTAGGTGTTGTCAGGGGATAGCCTGGCTTCGAGGCTCTGCGGATCTTTCTCTGCTTTCCCAAGAAAGTCCACTGGGGGCTGGTTTCTCCACAGAACTACAGGCAGAAGTGTGAACCTCTTTTGCCGAGGCCCTCACCTCCAGCTTGTCGACACAGACACCCATGGCCCCTTGCTTCAGTGGGCTCTGGGGTCTGTCTGGGTGCATGGCAGCTCCCAGGGCCCTTGGGAAACTCCGGGCCAGGCCACTACCCCAAGGGCCCCCTTGGGTCCTGGGTGAGAGTAGGCTGCCAGAATGGGCTTCTGAATGTGGCTGGAGAAAGGCCTGGAGAAGGAGAGGGGAATGGGCCCAAGGGCTGAGAGACTTCTGGAAGGGCAGCTTGTTACCTTGCTATTTATGCTTAATTTGCCGGGGTGTTCTTGTCTTTCTGTTTGGTTTTCCCAAACTTGTCTTCGTAATTCTCTCCCTCCTGGGTTCTCTTCATTTTGCTGTATTTTGGAGATAGCTAAGCGACCTTTCCACGATGCCCCGATCCAATGCCTCAGACATCGAGTGCCAGGACTGAGGAGGCAGGGCAGACCCGGGGAGCCCTGCTGGGGAGGCAGTCATGGGTCTCCATGCCGATGTCCACTGACTCGGTTGGGGGGTTGGGCTTAGCTCTTGCCTTCTAGGTGATAGGAGAAGGAATTGGGGAGCAGAAGCAACCCCACCACAGCCCGCACCTGATTTCTCCGAAGTCTGTCTGCCTCATTGAGGCTGTGGTGAGGGGCCATGGTGTGGGTGGATGGCCTGGTGTTTGAGAGGAGAGTGAGGGGCGAGCCTTGGCTCCAGACGCTGTGCTGATGTGCAGACACGTCCCTCTCCCTTCTGCCAGGAAACTGGAAGAGGCTTTTTCCTCTGAGAGGGAAGAAGAGCAGAAGCCGCGGAGACTAATTTCGCTGGCTTTTAGCTGTCCCTGTCTACCTCTGTAGCCACCCTGCCCTCCTGCGCCCTGCCTTCTGCCCGGCGTTCTCTAGCTGTCTGGTTGGCGAAGTGAAAGGTGGGAGGGTGGCAAGGACGTTGGCTTTACAGACAGACAGTGGCCTTGGCTCTTGGCATCACTGTATCCTGTCTGCAGGAACCTGGCAAGGGGCTTAATTAACTCTTGGAGCCTTGACCTCCTCATCTGTAAAATGGGATAATAATAGAGCTGCTTTCTAGGTTGGCTCCAGGAGTGACGGACACACATATGAAGAGCTTCAGCCTGTTGTCTGGCACGTGGTGGCTGCCTTCGGGTCAGGCAAGGTGTGCATGGGCAGGTATGGCTGCTGGGGTGGTGTAGCCATGCTCCTTGGCAGGGCGATATGGGGAACATGTATTCAGAATTAGAGTGTGGGTGCCTGGTTTGTGTTCTCAGCCCCCACTTCCTCAGCTGGGCCCACTTTCTCTAGGCTTTGTTTTGGCTCTCTCCTCAGCGGAATGAGGCGAGTCATTGTGTCCCTTCTTCGCCCAGCCTCCGGCAGGGCAGGGAGAGCTGGACAGATGAGGAATGAGGTCCCAGCCTGAGTGCTTGGAGATCTCAGCCAGAGATGGGGGAGGAAATTGAAGGTAGGCTGTTCTGTGCTTTTAGGATGCTCTCTAGGGACTCTGTGTTTAAACTAGGGTTGAAACCTCTTACTGAGCTCTCAAAAGAGGGGCCTGGAGGACACCTCTGGGGCCTGCATTAGCCAGAGACCCATGTAAGCAGAGACCTCCCGGATGGCCTTGCTGGTGGGGTTGAGGCAGATCTATGGGGAGACCCGGTGTCGCACTTCGGGTCATGGCAGAGACAAAGTGAAAGACAAAAGCTGAACCTGAGCAGGGAGGTGGGGTGTGGGGAGGAAAGGAGAAGGCACAGGGACAGCTGGCGGGGTGGGGCGGAGCGGACGCCGGCAGAGCGCCTCAGGTAGCCAGCACCAGGGACTGAGCCTGCCTGGTCCCTTCCTCTCCGCAGTGATTAAGACATCACCAGCTGCCGGTGTTCTTATCTCCACTGGCTCTCCGCTGCCAATAACAAATGCATCTGGCTAGAATCTGGGTCATTAGAAAAACAACCTGATATTTCTCTTCTTCCTTCACTCCCTGGCAATCCGTGTCCTGGAATATAGCCGGGATCCCCAAAGGAGGGGTCCAGAGGTACAGGGAGCCAGGGCGGATATGTTGGCTGTCAGGACCACTCAGCCCCACAGACAGCCATGCTCGCTGGCTGTCCGGGTTCTGTCGTGGTTAAGTGCGGGCCTTCAGTGGAGAGTGATGGGCCGGGGGCGGGGGTTTTTCAGGTGGATTTTCCTTCCCGTTGGCAGGCTGGGGGGCGGATGGCGTAGTGGCTGCGGTGATGACATGAGCACAGAGTCGCAGTCGGGTTTGGCGGTGATCTAGCGAGATTCCCTAGCTGCTCCAGGCTCACTTTGTTTCCACCGTGAATGATGACAGTGACGCGCAACCTTCCCCGGGGTTGTCGCGTGGGGTTTTCGGTGGGGGGTGTCCCAGCACAGTGCATGAGGAAGGATAACTCTGGCTCAGTTTGCCATCCTGATGATGTTGCCTCCATGGAGTAGCGCCTCTGGAGGGAGCTGCGTTGACTCCGCCATGGGGCCCTGTGTTGGGCTGGGCACCTCAGCAAGGCTGACCCGTGGGAGAACGGATGGAGAGAGGCCTGTACCTCCCGTGCCAGGAGAAAAGGATTGGCTGGACAGGTAGCTCTCCTAAACTGAGACCTCTTTTAAGATTGTAAGGGTTTGTTTGTACATTGGATTTACGCATACAGATGAGCAGGGAGAAGTAGAGGGAAGGTGGAAAGGATGGTTTACATAGAGGGAGTAAATCAAGGAAGTTTCTGGGGCTCGGCCTGAATTCTGCAGCTTCCGCTTATGGGAGCTTACCTGTGCTGGGCCCTGGTCTGAGCTTACCTGTGCTTGGCCCTCTGTGGTCCCTTGTCTGGTTGATTCCAGAGGCTCCCTTGCTCCTAACCACTCCATAGGCTTCCCCCGCTATCCAAAAGTAGAATCTTCCTATGAAACCTTTCACAGGCGGAAGTGGTATAAAGAAGCAGTTACCATTGATTTATATGGAAATAATTCCTGAGCATTCCCAGATGCAAAAAATAGCCTCTTAGGCTTTTCTGATACCTTAGGACACATCTTGCCAACGGATGCACAGAATAAATGGAGATAAAGCACAGATGTTCACAGATAGAGTTCAAAGCCCTGGCAGCTTGATGCCAAGATGCTGAGTATCGTCCCAGGGATGGACTCGGCGGGGCCCCTCTCGCGGCTCCGGGTGTGCTGTCTCTGGGATGGCTGGCTGCAAGACGAACCCTGAATGCTGTGTTCACTTCTTCTTCTTCTTCTTCTTTTTTTTTTGTAAAAGCGAAAAATCCTCTTTGGATTTCTTTCAGTTAGTGAAAATAGGTTCTGATGTAGGTCTTGCGTAAAAGCTAAGTGGCACACTGCGAACTTTCAAAAAATGGGATACGTAAACTGCCCTTTTTCTGTTCCAGGCTGGTAATAGATCAAGGATTGTGACTTCGGGTAAAGCTGTCAGGGTTGGGAAGGTCCTGGATGTCATTGCAGTTGTCCTCCAGTGGCGGTGGGGTGGCTGGGTAGCACCTCACTGGGAGTCTGCAGGTCTCACGGGTGGAGACCCACGTGGCAGGTGCCCCTGCCCCAGGAGCCAAGCCTCACTTTGCCCGTCCCTCCATCAGAGGGACACACCAGACATAACCCAGAGCTGTGTCACAGAGCAGCTCAGCAGGTGTCAGCTGGGTACCTCTTTGGAGTAGGCAGAGGTGACACTTTTGGTAAACCTGGGCTGTTTCCTGGGAAGTGGGAAGCTTAATGGCCATCTGCAGAAGAATCTGGTACGGAGGTGTTTTGCTGGGACTGGCAGGAGGGCCCAAGCACTGAGACTTAGCCCTGCTGTCCTGGCCTGTGGGAGCCGTTCCTGGTCTGCCTGGTGGGGCTGTCTCTGTGAGGCCAGGGTGGCCACACCAAGCCACCAGCAGAGGGGCCTCAGGTGGGAAGGGTGGGCCACTGCCGGGGTCTTTCAAAGGACAGGGCCCTTCTGGTCATAGATCTTAGAGGAGGGACACGCTGGCCTTTTCCCGGGAGATCGTTTCTGACTCCAGAGCCATCCTTCACCCAGTGCTCTTTTCCGAAGATTCAAAGAGATATTTCAAGTCCACTTTCATGGCTCTGGGACAGGAGAGCCCTGGAGACTTGGCATCAGGTTGACCTTTTGCAAGTGGAGCCGCTCTTGGTGGGTGGGGGAGGGGGAGAGAAGCCCTGGGGACACGGGGACCGTACATCACCCTGAACACACAGTTGGGGCTTTCCAGGGCTCCCTTGCCTGCTGGCGGTTGGAAGGATGCTCTCTTGTAGGACTACTTCCTAGGATTTTCACTCTGTCCTTAACAGCTCTTTTCCCTTGTTTGTCGGTTCCTTTCTTCATTCGTCCAAGTACCTCCTGTGCCGGGAAAGACAAAAATGGGGCTGGAACACAGTCCCTGCCGTGTCATAGTAGACTGCCTTGACATATTGAGACATTATTTTTTATTAAAGGGAAATATTAGAGATATCTGAGCACCTAATTGAAGCCTGTCTTTTGACATGGAAAAATGTGTTGTTTAAAGACCCCTGAATGAGAGCGTATTGGAAAGAGAGTGAGCAGCTGTCTTAGGTGCTCTGTTAGGAAGACATTTCCTTAGAGCCGTGTGGGGTTCTCCACTGTCTTTTCCTGACAGTTCTTCCAATAACATTATTGAACTTCTCCTGTGCCCAAGGCAGAGCCTGGACTTGGCTCTGCTGAGATGCAGAGGGGAGGGGCATGGCCATGATTGCCCTGGGGAAGAGAAGGATGTGTGCATGGGGATCCCCATTGCCTGCCCCTAGGGCCCTGGCACCATCCCGGCTGAGGCCCATTTGGCTTTGGTATAACTTGCTCTTCCAGAGTCAGTAGCACCAGCGGCTGGTGGGCTCCAGAGCCCTGCCTGGGCTGGACTATGACGGTGGCAAAGGGGTGGGTGGCAAGTTCTTCCTGGGCATTTACCAGCACAAGTCTCCAAGCCTAATGCTTTCCCCTTGCCAGGCTAACAGTATCCTCCCACTCCACCCCCAGCGCCCCACGGATCTGTATCTGGGAAGAGTCACAGGGGTCTTAGCTCTTGGCCACATCTCCTGAGCCTGATGCCACCAAAGTGACCCCGATGGGATCATGTGTGGGTTCCTCTGTGGTGGATGGCTCATTTTGTATCTTGGTGCCGGAGGCCCACATTCCTGCCAAGAGCATGCCGGATCCAAGGGCCCTTTCTCTAGTGGGTCCTCAAGAAATATTAATCGAGAGTGAGGACCAGAGAGTCAAGTTCACCAGAGCTGGTCTCTGGGTCCTTGTTCTCCCACAATTTATAGTTCTCTCCTTAAATCATCCTCAGGCATCGTGCTGGGATGCAGGACCAACCGACTTCTCTGCACTGTGGGTTTTGTCCTATAGCCGAGAGCAGAGGGGGGCCTTAATCACAGCTTTGGCTCTTCAGACCTGGGGAGCTGCTGCTGGAGAGGCATGTGGAGGCCAAGGCTGACAGATGGGTGGGGTCTGGACAGGGGAGCACGGGTCCACCTGGCAGAGATGGACCCGCAGGGGCCCAGTGCCCGAGCCGCCCTCCCCCGTCTATTAACTCCCCATTAGCATGCGGCACTGGCGTTGCCTTGAACAGTTTGATTTATGCCACCGAGGTTTTGCTTACAAATTAGAAGCCGCTATTGTGCTAAGTCGGCTTTAAAATCGATGCAGAGTAATTGCAGTACACGGGTAGTTGGATGACATTAACATGAGAAATGTGCTGTCGTCGTCATCCTCGGGACAAATATGACCAATTACGGTGAAATCCCGCGCCCTTTCCCCGGCTAATTTGAACATAGCTCAGTGCCAAGTCCTCCCCTGGCATGGCCAGCCCTCAGTGGAGACATGTCCTGAGTGGATTTGTTGGGAGTGGGGCTGGGAGTGATCGTGTTGACGTCCCGTGGAGGTGTGGGGCGGGGACCCCGTCTGCTTCATTGCCTGTTCTGAACTGGCTTTCGTGGCATGTTTTCTCTGTGGTTTGCTGCCATGATGCTTTCAGCCTGGAGCCACAGCACTAAGAAGCTTCATGGATGTGGTATGTGTGTGTGTGTCTGTGTCCGTCTGTCTGTCAGTCCTGTCTTAGAGTAAAACAAAGTGCTTGTGAGGCTTGCTGGGCACTTTGCACCCCGCCTCCCTACTGGTTCCTATCATCACTCCTGTCTCCTCACCCATAAACTGGGGAGTTGGCACTGCTTTCGCACTGGGATCCAGTGTTGGGAAGGAGAGTGGGAGTCTGAGTGTGGGAATGCCGGAGTGTGGCTCTGCCGGTGGCAGCAGCTGTGGCTTGTTAGAATGATTTCCTGGTGGCTGATGGGGCAGCCAGACCTCAGGAGGGTTCTCCGTCTTCTCTGCACAGCGGAGTTGCCCAGTGGATTTTGGGCAAAATACCGATGCTGACTTCTGTCTTCAGAAACTTTGGTTTAATTGGGCTGAGGCATGCCCTGGACATCTGGATATTGGAAGAGCCCCCCCCCCCCCCCCCCCCCCAAAAAAAAAGGATTCGCAGGTGTAACCAAGGCTGAAAACTTCTGCTTGCCCACTTCTCTATTTTCAGATGGGTGTGTGCTGCTCTAGGTAGGACCTGTACTGATCATCGTTAAAGGTCTCTGGAAGAAAGAGAGAAAGGTTTTCTAACTGACAGGTAGCAAGTTCTTCCATCTAACCAGAAGCCCCAATGCTTTGCATTCTACTGCCCCCTCCTCCCTTAGCTGAGTGTGCATACCTGACCCCTCCATCGCTCTGTCTGGCAGGTGTCAGGCAGCACTGTCCATGGTGGGAGCATCTTCTTTTTCCTGGGACTCTTGCTGACTCATAAATGGGACAGTGAGGCTTTCCACGGGGAGCGTGTCACTGAGGGCTGTCTTGCTCTCCTGGGCCGTTGTGCTTGGCACCTTCACAAACCAGTGAGGTGGCATTCGGAGTTCTCAGGGTCCATAGGGTATAGGAGGGAAAGAGCCCAGTGAGTCCAACCCTCTCTTTTTATACAAAAGGAAGCGAGGACCCAAAGAACGAAAGGCACTTGGCCTGTGGTTCAGGGCAAGTTGGGGGCAAAAGCAGGACTAGAACCCCAGGCCCAGGCTCCTAGTCACGGCTGTTTTCCTGCACCATCCCAGCCCTGGCTGGGAGGAGGTGGCCCCTGGACCCTGTGTCTGGGGAAGCTGTGCCCAGGGAGGCAGGATCCCTCCGCATGGATGGCTCCAAGCAGCCGTGCGTCTGAGACAAGGCTGAGTGCCCGCTCCCTCCCAGACACACGCATTGCGCCAGGATGGCCGCGTGATGGGCTGGGGGAATGACAGCTGTCGGGTCTGGTTTGATGTCAGTGCAGGCCCCCTGACAGATTCCCCAGTTCTGTCAGCTTTGCTGTAGCAGCATGCTTCCTGTTTGGAGAAAGCAGGTCTGCCTGAGATCAGCCCACTGGGCGGGTGGGAGTGGCGGCTGGGGAGCAGAGTGATGGTCAAGTTTACAAGGTGGCCTTGGCGGGGCGGAGAGGGCGGTGATGCTCATCCCCGTGTGGGAGTCAGGACCTCAGAAATCATTTGCCATGGCTCCGTCCTAACTGAGTGTGTCACCTTTTCCTAGTTCTGTGCTGGGCACCCAGGAGAGGCACCCAGCCTAAAGCTGGGGACTCTTGGAAGAATGCGTTCATCTGCACCCAGAGTGAAGGGAGGAGAGTGACTTTGGGCCAGACAGGGCTTTGTCAGCCCTCCCCACTGTGAGGGCCCCCCCCCCCCAGCAGTGTGGGAGTCTGGAGGGGCTGGTCAGCAGGTTTTGTCGGCCCTCCTCACTGCAGGCGCCCCCAGCAGTGTGGGAGTATGGAGGCGCTGGTCAGCAGCTCTTTGCGTCCCTGCCCTTGAGGTGAGGACAGGGTGGTGGGCAGGACGTCACACCCGAGACGGGCCTGGCAGCTCCAGGCCGACCAGCAGTCACGTGTGTGCCACGCTGGTCTGGGGGCAGTTTGCTGGCAGCTGCAAGCAAGGCAGGGCCCTGTGGGATGTTGGCCGTTGTTGCCTCCTCATGAGAAGATGAGCAATGTCTCCCTGCGCACTGCCTGACTCATGCTTGGTTCCGGAGCAAGGTGGGAAAACAGCCCCTTCCCCTCTACAATAACAGGAAGACAGGGGCAGAGGGATTGCTTTAAGTCTGGGCAAGCGGGGCAGGGGGGGCTTCTTTTCCAGTAGGTTATGTTCATCAGAGGGACTGGGACCCGGCCAGTCTGTAGTCCCGGTCACCAGGCAGAATCCCTGGGAAAAGTACAGCAGTTCTCTCTCATCTGGGAGAATAAGCCTGGGTCCTGGGGACCCAGAGGGACTGTTCTTCTGTGCTTCTTCCTGCTGGGCCACGTGGGCAGCCAGCTGGGAACTGGTTCTCATTTCTTCTGACCACAGTAAAGCATGACAGGCCCATTAGCACGCATGGGGAGCTGGAGAGGGCTCAGAGTCACCTGTCTGCCGTCTCTCCCGCCACCGTCAGTGCTGGCGTGACACCAGAGCGAGGTGGAAGCTGGGGTGAAGGAGGGTGCAGGGGGTTGCTCTGGCCGAGGGTTGGGGGAGGAAGTCTATATGTGAGGAGGAGAAAGTGGTAGCAGGAGGGGATGGCAGGAGCAGAAGGGAGGGCTACTTCTAATTCCCAGAATCTCACATAAGGGGAGAAACTCCTTTATAGGCCAGAGAAGATAACCTTCCGTTCTTGGTGTTTGGGCTTTGAAAGGAGAAATGTTTCCAGTTTGTCCACAAGTTCAAAGGTACTGGCCAGGATATTTCTTAGGGAGCAATGAACTCTTGAAAGGTCAGATCCACATGTCAACAGCCTTAGGGGGCCCGCCTCTGAATCCTCTGGTCATGAGGTCCTTAGGGGCTCACCTAGTCTCTCCTCCTCTCTGGGTAGAACACTGACCGCCCTTTACCTAGAGGTAGAGAGTCCCACACCTCTCAGCTGTGTTCAAATTTTAGGGCTCCCTCCTCATTTGTGACCTGAATCCTTTCCAAGGAGCTCAGAGGTTTCCCACATGGTTGCCCTGACAGGAGAGGGGGCCGGGTCCTCCCCCCGTGATGGGCAAGATCCTGAGGGGGTGGCGGGGGCCACCCAGCACTTCCCCAGTGGGTCCCGGTGGGTGACAGAGGCCAAAACGGAACCCACTTGCGCGGTTCTCTGCCTGCGGACACCGTCTGTACGCCAGCGGAAAACACCACCATGGGCATAGCCACATGATGGTTTAATGGTGAAAAATTAAATGCGAGAGCTGAGGCCAGCAGTAATTTTAACCAACACAGGGAGACTAAGAGTCCCAGAGCAGCATTAGAAGTCGTCTGCCATGCATGTGTCCTGGGTTTTTTCCGGGCCCAAATGTGTCCCCCAAGTATACACAGTCTGGGCTTCCTTGCACTGCTGGGGGAAGGGCTGACATGCTCGCGGTGCGTGGTTCCTGTGGCCTGTATGCTCCTGGGTTCCCTGAGAACCCGAGGGAACAGAGCTGAGGGGACAGAGCTGTTTTCAGGGGGCAGGGGGGAGGGGTGCGGGCGAGTGGGCATGCGGCATGCTGCCACCTCCTCCCTCGTTCTTCACGTGCCCTTTGCTCCAGCCGGGCCTGTCCTCCCCACACCAGACCCCATGAGGCAGGTCCTGCTTCCCTTGCATCTGGGGCCCGGCGCCCTGGGGGCTTCATGATCGGGAGGGATCGCACCCTTTTGTGTGGGCCATGGTGGCCACGAGCTCGGCTTCCACCAAGTTAGACCTACACACAGCTGCCCCTTGTGTGGTGGCTCCGTGTGCAGCAGACATTTCCCGTTGCCCTTTTGCTTCTCATGTGGCCTTTCAAGGATATGACAATGGCCGCTGGGGCTTAGTAAGTAGCCACTATGTGCCAGGCACTGTGCTAAGTGCTTTATAAGCATTAAAAAAAAAAAAATTCTCTCCTTACAGCTGCCTTGGGACACAGTGCCAGTACAAGCCCATTTTCTCTGTGAGGAAATGGATGCCCAGAGATGTAGGGGAACAGGGACGCACAGGTTATACCCAAGCCGTTGGGCTCTGGAGGCCACACCCCATCCTGTCCCCATCTCTCTAGTACACAGGCTTGGAAGGGGGTGCGTCTGACGCTAGTGCCTGCCCAGAGCCCTGGCTGCTGGTGGGCTGCAAGTGGCACCTATTCCCAGGTGGCAGTGCCCATGTCCAGGTGGCAGTGCCCATGGCCACGTGGCAGTGCTGTTCCCAGGTGGCAGCTCCTGTCCAGCACCCGTGTGGTAGCACCTGTGTCCAGGTGGCTGTGCCATTCCCAGGTGGCCATGCCATTCCCAGGTGGCAGCACCCATGTCCAGGTGGCAGCACCCTTCCCAGATGGCAGCACGGGTGTCTGGGTGGCAGTGCCCATGTCCAGGTGGCAGTGTCGTTCCCAGGTGGCAGCACCTATTCCAGATTGCAGTGCCCATGTGCAGGTGGCAGTGCCCGTGTCCAGGTGGCTGTACCATTCCCAGGTGGCCATCCTGTTCCCAGGTGGCAGTTCCTGTGTCCAGGTGGCTGCACTATTCCCAGGTGGCAGCACCCATGCCCAGGTGGCCATGCCGTTCCCAGGTGGCAGCACCCGTGTCCAGGTGGCAATGTCGTTCCTGGGCGGCAGCACCTCTCAGCCTGGGCACAGCTGATGCCCAAGCAGGTTTCTTGATGAAAACTTACTCCAGTTCCCTTCTAGGATTTTCAGTGGCTACTGTAACAGGTTACCACAAATTTGGTGGTGTGAAACAGCAGAAATGTCTTCTCACACAGTTCTGGAAGTTAGAAGACCCTATCAGGGTGTTGGCAAGGCCACACTTCTCCGGAGGCTCTGGGTGAGCCCTCCTCCTTGCCTCTTCCAGCTGCCGGCGGCTCATGGTTGTCTCACTCAGAGCTCTTTCCCCATGTCAGAGGACTCAATCTCTGCTTCCACCTCCACATCACATTCTCCATGTGTCCAGCTTCCCTCCTCCTCTCTCTCGTGAGGACACTTGTAATGCATTGAAAGGCCCAAGAGTAATCCAGGAAGATCTCCCCATTTCAGGATCCCTAACCCGACCACATGTGCAAAGACCTTTTCCCGATAAGGCCACGTTCACAGGTTCTGGGGATTGGGCCGTAGACCTGTCTGTCCACTACCCGGGGCATCCTCAGGTGTAGTGGGCATGGGAGGTAGGGGTTTGTCCTGTTTCAGACCCGGGCAGAGGGGGGCAACTGCAGATCTGTACCTGCACCCCCCCAAGGGGAAGCCAGTAGAACCAGGAAGGTTACCCCTACCACTCAGTCGCCTCATGCCATGGCCTCTTGGCTTGGCCCTTGAGCGTGCCTCAGACTCTGATTGTGCCCTGGGCGTGCAGCCTTGCTCTCCCTTTTTTCCTTCCATCTCTAAACTCCGGAACCTTGGGGCTGGGGGAAGCACCCATGGGTTGTCTAGCCCTGGCGATCACATTTTCCTTACCTCCGGCCCCATTGCCCTCTACAGCCTTCCTGTCTGGGGGCTTACTGGCAAGGGGCTTTCACCAGGACCTGTCTATGCAGTGATAGCTGTGGCCAAACAGAAAACGTTGTGCAGAGGGCTGGATGTGTGGAGTGCTTTGCCTCAAGGTTGAGCTGGGTGCAGGTTCCCTGCTGCATTTTGCTGAACTCAGAAAGAGAGGGGGAAGCAGGCTTGTGGTGGCATCTCTGTCCTGCCGGGCACAGCCTGGGCAGAATGCAGATGCGGCCCCTTGCTGGCCTCCCAGACCCAGCCCAGCAGCCTCTGCTCTAGCAGGCAGGCCCTGTGGTATCCACTTCTATTGTGGGAACATTCGGGAGCCCTCTGCTGTGGGAGATGTTAGAGCCAGTCCTGGGCCCCGTGGGCTAGATGAGTTTCCCTCTGGAGGTTCTTGAGCAGGAGATAGGGACCTGACTGTAGGGTGTAGCTCCTTTCCTCATTCTCAGCTCATTCTCCTTCCTTCCTGCTGTTGCTGCCTCTCCCAGCAGCTGCCCCCGGGGACCTGCATTGTCCCCACCCCCACACTCTCTGTGCCCTGCCCAGGAGTGCCCTGAGCCTGCTTGGCCTTTGGTTAGAGATGCTAGGGACCTCAGTAGAGGTGGCAGACCTCACAGGTTGTCTGAGAGGGTGAATGGTTTTGTGGATTAGGAGGCAGGGTCAAGTCTCAGCTCTTTCTGTGTGTGCCCTGATGAATAATCCTGCAGCCCAGCTTCCCTGTCCCTTGTGAGCCTGACCCTGCTGTCCCTGTCTTACCATCTCTTCTCTCCCCGGCCTTCTCCTGCCGTCCACCAGGCAGCCCTGTCTGTCGCACTGTTGTGTGCACTGGGTTTTCTGTTCAGACCCTGGAACTGAATGTTTCTAGAGAGCAGTAAGGCACTTGCCTTGCACCTGCCTCTGCAAACAGTAGGTGCCTACTGAATGCTCTTCAATGCTTTGGACTATAGTCTTCTAAAATGGGGTTGGAACAGTGGTTTCTCAGCCCTTGAGGTTTTTCCCAAGCTGCTGTGGGAACCCAAAGGGGCAGGGGTCCTACCTTGTCAACTGTTCCCCCATCTTCTTCCCTCCCCAGCACACTCCTCTTCATTATTCAGCCACTGAGCAAGTGCCAGTTTGTTGGAAAGCTTGCTTATTCCTTGGTCACCCTAGAGAGCCCTTAAGGGTGCCATGGGGCTTCCCTGATCTTATTTGGAGGCCCTAAAACAGTAGGATCTCTGTGTACCCCTCTGTGCCTACAGATGTAGAGATGGGGTGGGACCGCGGGGTGTGTGCTCTCAGGGCCCAGCTTGACCTCCAAAAGCCTGCTGTCCCAGAGATGAAGGACACCTCAAGTTGGGGACTGTTCTTGGTCAAGAGAGTGTGCACTGGGTGTGTAAGGATTGTGGGTTTTTAAGAGTCCTTTAAATTTCTCACCAGGTAATGCCATACATTCTTTCTCTCTCTGCCCTGTGGAGCCTCTTATGCCTGCAGAAGGCAACAGGACGGCAGGTGCAGAAATGAGAGAGGCAGATGGGAGTGAAGGGGAGCAGGGACAGTCCCAGGCTCCCTGGCTCTGTGACCTAGGGGCCCGGCACCTCTCCTGTCTGGGCCTTAGGATTCCCATCAGTGCCCTGACCCTTTGGATTCCTACAAGTGGAAGATTCTAGTTCTGTTGCCACCACCGCAGACATTAAACATGACTTGAGATGGGGAATGAGCAAGGCCGGCACTCCTAAGCCGGGCCTCACTGTGGCCTTGGCTGGCACAGAGCCCCTGGCTTTGGCCCTTTTGCACCAGGGAGACATGCCATGGGTGAGAGCTTGGAGAGAGTTCATCAAATCCACACGTTATAACCTGGCCTGTCTCTACCCCATGCCAGGCCCACCCTAAAGAGGTCAACCTCAAGGGGCAAAGACAGGAGCTGGGAGGGGTGGGGCGGGTGGAAATTCACGTGGAATTGGCCAGCCTTGGTGCCAGGGCAACAGATGTTCGCTTTGGAGCCTGGATGGGGTTCGCTCCAGGCCGTGGGCGGGCGGCGCCTTCAGATGATCTCCTGGGTCGGGTTTCTTGTTGGCTCTGGGCAGGGCCTTTCACTTTGGGGGCCGTCTGGCCTCCAAGATTCCTCCCACCCCTGCCTTTCCACCCGCTGTTGCGTGCATGCCCAGCCAGCAGAGTTGGCCGCTGCGCCCCCGGTGCTGTGAGCTCTCTGAGCTTGGGGCCGGCTCTGCTCCGCGCTGTCTCTGGCCAGGAATGCTGCTCCCCTCCACCTGGCAGCTTCCTCCTCACCATGAATGCAGGAGCACAATCCCGTGTGCCGCAGGAGGGCCCTGGAAGTCTGCGGGACCTCAGCCCTAGCTTCTCCAGAAGTCACCTTCATCTGGTCATTAGGGGCACTCCTGGATCTCCCTCTTTGGCACCGTGCTTGCGGGCCTGAGGGCGGTAAGCTTCGGAAGTGAAGTGTGCACGGGCTTTCCAGCTGCCGGAATGCCCTGTGTAACCGGGTACCTGCTCCTGGCACATGTTCTCTCCAGACCCCCAGTTTCCATCATAAGCTTGCTTCTCTTTTTACCATGAGATTGATTTATTTACTTGCTTTTAAAATCCTCCCAATAGCCAGAGGATATGAAGCCTGTGTAACTTTTTTATTCATCAAGGGACCCGAATGCTGGAGAGGACGGGTTTGGGTTGGACTGTCAGAGCTTCTGAGAACCAGAGCACGGCCCCTGCCCTGACTGCCTGCCACCTGCTCCATACCACTGGTGCCATTGGTCCAGAGAATCCTGAACTAGAAGAATTCCTTTTTTTTTTTTTAAACTTTTAAAGATTTTATTTATTTATTTGAGAGTGAGAACACATGAGCAAGGGAGGGTCAGAGGGAGAAGGAGAAACAGACTCCCTGCTGAGTGGGGAACCTGATGCAGGGCTCGATCCCAGGACCCTGATATCATGACCTGAGCCAAAGGCAGAGGCTTAACCGACTAAGCCACCCATCAAAGGGCATTACATCAGGCTCAGATGATTCAGCTCCGTCTTCTCCCCACAGCCCCCTGCGTTGGATGCCCACGGCCTCCTGGGGCTGCTCGCTCCCTTGGAGGACGTGTTAGATGTAGCTAATTCTCTCGTTGGTCCTTCTCTGTCCCCTAGAGCTACCCAGAAAGGTTCCCCTTCCTCTTCTCAGGTGGTAACCGCTGTCCTCTGCAGTCCGCACGCCCTTGCTGCTCCTTGTGCTTCTCAGCCACCGGAGCAGGGAGAGGAGACCAAGGGAGAGGTGCCCAAGGGAGAGGTGCCCTGGAGTTGGTGCTGAGAACCCACATGCTCAGGACCCCCCCCCCCACCTTTCCCTGTTGCTACGTAACATCGGCAGGTTGGCTCACTGACTTCTTGAGCTTCCACAGCCGCGGTAAAGTATTAATCCGATAAGCTCACAAGCTCATTAAGTTATGTCAGGAAGGAGTATTTGATAAATACAAAACACATGTATGAGTTATGAAGCTAATAGAAGTAACACCCCTGGATCCACCACCTGAACTGAGGCCAGGTCCTCGCCACTACATTGCCCCTGGTCATGTCATCGTTGGTCCCCGTGTTCCCCCGGCCTCTCCCCTCAGAGGGGACCCGTCTCCTGACTGCCTTGGTTTGGTGGTGTTGCCACATGTGTGTGTCTCCAAGCAGCACATCTATCGTTTTGCTCGCTTTTGAGCGGTATGCGATGGCCAGGAGCTCTGTGTAGCTTTCGGTAGCTTGTGTTTCTTTGACACAGTGTTACGCTTCGAAGGTTCATCCTGTTGTCTGTAGCTGCAGTTTGCTCATTTTCCCGGTCTTCGTGATACTTCACCGTGCCCTGTGTGATCTGTCCTTCGTTACCTGTTTTGGCCGTCAGGGGTTCCTTCAGGCAGCCCCGGGTCTGAGTTTGCAGCCGGCTGCGGAGAATCCCGGTCCCTTCCCAACAGGGTGGGGATGAATGGGGCGTGTGAGCTGTGTGTGTGTGTGTGTGTGTGTGTGTGTGTGTGTGTGTCTGGGGCTGAGACGTTCTCGCAGATCTAATTTACTGCTCCGCTTTCCCATCCCGGAGCCTCTGCCAAGTGCCTATAAAAAAAGATGAAATATTTAGCTAAGATCGGGGAAGGAAGGAGTGAGGTAGTCTTCTGCATTAGCTGTGGTGTTGAGGACGTAGTTTGGGTCATTTCCTTCTGTCCCATCCCAGATCTAAATCCTGGCCGTCCTTCTACATCTCCTTTGTCGTAGCCCACAGTCTGAATGAAATCATTCTGTTCCCGGCGGCAGGCGCCTTGCGTCCCTCTGAACACCTCAGCAGCAGTTACCGTCCGGGCCGCAGCTGAGACTGCGGGACTTCCTGCCTCATCAGCGGCTTCTCTTCCCAGATGTGTCTCCTTCCCTCAGCCAGATCATCGGTCCCCTGAAGGCAGGACCCTTGTCTCCCAATCCGTGGTGCCCCCTGCAGCCCCGGGCATGGTGGTGGGCACTCACTAAATACTGTCATTAATTGCCTAATTAATTGGCCGGATCTGCTTTAGCCGCACGCGTGTCCCTGTGAGCCGGGCTATAGGCTGTGTTGTCTGTCCCATTCCTTACTCCATGCCGCCTCCCCAAATACCATTCCCAGAGCCACTTCTGGGACGTTAAGATACCTTTTTTTTTTTTTTTTTTAAGATTTATTTATTTTATGGGGGGGGCGGGCAAAGGGAGAGAGAGCATCTCAAGCAGACTCCCTGCTAAGCATGGAGTTCAGTGATGGGCTCGATCGCACGACCCTGAGCTCATGACCTGAGCTGAGATCAAGAGTCAGACCCTTCATTGACTGTGCCACCCTGTGCCCTGGGAGGTTGAGAGGCCTTATGTGTGGGGCTTCTGACTTCCCTGTGTGGTGGAGGGGTGAGTTCCAGACCAGGGCTGCGGGCAGGGCAGAGCCTGGAGCGGTGTGCTCTGTTCCCAGTGCTCACTCTGCGACCAGCTGCTGTTTGCACTGCTGTAATGCTCCGGGAGGGGTGCTTTCCTGGCAGGTCTGCAGGCGAGAAAAACAGCACTGCGGTCTCCCCATTTTCTCAGGCAGCAGGGGAATGTAGTAGTGGATAAATGACCTCGGGGGTCAAAAACGTAGGCGAGTGAATGAAGGATGGAGTGGAGCAAGGGGAGAATGAATGAGTAAGAGAGCCCGTGAACAGCATGCTGTTACGGAAAGAACCCTGCCTGGAGCTTGGAGACCCAGGTTTTCCTCCTATCCCTTTCTTTACTATTTGTTCAACATTGGAAACATTGCTTTATGTTTTCTTAGTTTCCTCACCTGTAAAATGGGGCAAAAGTATGTACTTCTGGGGTGGCCCAGAAGACAGAAAGAGATCATGTCTGTGAAAGTGCCTCCTCCCCTAGAGGTCATGTCTAATGTAACCGGGGTCTCGGGGTCGGCAAGACTGGGTGGGATGGGTGCATGCGTGTGATTGTCAGCAAGTGACCACTGCATGCCATCTCCCAGCCTCCGGTCACTGATGGCTGTTTGCGGATAGAGAAAGTCTCCCTGGAGCTGGGTTTGCATGATAGCCAGAGTGTTGGAAAGTTGTTTTCCCATCATGTGTGAAGGCTGACGGCTGATCGCACATTCCCGTTTCCCGCGTGGGGCGAGCAGGTGCCTATCTAATCAACTGTGGGGGTTCAGCCTAGCTGCTGGAGCAGCATTTAACTTGGGGGAGACCAGCCAAGCCTCTCAAATAGAGACTTGCGAAGGCCATGCCTCAACTTTCAGGGGGCTGCTGAAGTCAGAGAGCGGTGGAAGGACCCGACCCAGGGTCCCCCAGCTACTTGGTTCCCATGAATTGAGGCTGTGACCTTCCCCAGGGATAAGGACACAGCCTGCTACATCTTGGTCCTTTTAGTGTCCTCAGCAAGCCCATGCTCCTGCCAGATCAGTGCGCCCGAAGGCAGAAGACCTGAGTGCAAATTCCCCATCACCGTCTCTTTAGCAGCTGCTCTGTGCCTCCGAATTGTGTGCCTGATGTCTCTGAGCTTTGCCCTCCTCGCTGGTAGAGAGAAGACGGTAACGCCTCGAGGTGTCGATGCAATAATATTATCCTTTATCAGGAGCTTTCTAAGAGTGCCGGCCACTTTGTAAACACTTCACAGAGATGGTTTTAGCAGCAAACCTGAGAGAGAGGGAGAGATGGTGTGGACCTCCGTTTTATGGAGGAGGCAGCTGCAGCTCAGAGAGGTTAGGGAACTAGTCCCAGGTCCCACAGCTGGTGATTACAGAGTTGGTTCACACCCAGTTGCTGCCTGAGCTCCTCCTGGCCGCCACGTTGCTCCTCTCAGTAAATAAGATGATATGTAAAGAGCGTCTGGCATGCGGTTGGCTGGCTCTGAATCTGATCAAGCCTGTGGTATTTACTGAGAGATTAGCTGGGGCTTTCTGGGACCGGAAAAAATGGGGTGGGGGTAGAGAAAAGACTTGTAAGCCTGGGTGTGTGCTCCCCAGCCCTTGTAGGGGAATCATCTGTGCGTCCCGGCCTTGGCATATTTTTGGTAGTGGACCGATGACTCTTCTCCCAGCTCAGCAGGAGGCAGAGGGCCAGTAACATCGTGCAGGCGTACGCCTCATGCTGCAGGGTTGTAGGAAGCTCTGCGTGCTCGGATCCCATCACAGAGGTCATCGTGGGGCACACTCTGGGTTCCTCATACTCCAGGGAACATTTGAGAAGTGTCCCACAGATAAGGTATGAGATAGCAGTGTGGTGTGAGGGCTGCCATGGATGGCCCATCAGGGAGGGCTTCCTGGAGCAGGTGGGACGACTCTTGAAGCGTGGATGGAGCGTGCCAGGAGAGGAAAGGGCCTGAGGCAGTGAGCTGTGTGGAGAGAGAGGGGGCATCTTGAATTGGGGCCAAGGGCTCATTGATTTATCCTGGTCAACCTTGTCTCCTTCATCGCATGTGTAGAGTATTTGTGTTGACTTCACAGATAGTCCTGGGACCCTGCCTCCTCGTGGCTCACCATCAAAGACAGATAGGCTGATGCCTGCTTTGGGGAAATGTGACCTACAAAGCCCTCTGCCAAGCCACGAGCAGGAGAGAAAGTTCTGGTCCCTGCATTTGGCCTCAGAGCAGGGAGAGACCTCAGACGGGCTAACCCCCTCCTGCCAAGGACACTCCCGGAGATGGACTGCCAGAGCAGACTGGGCTGTGTCCCACCCGAGGAAGCCTCCCCTCTGAGGGGCTCCTGGGCACGCACGTTCCTCTGTCAGGCCTCCTTGTTGGGCAGGAATTGAAAGCCTGACTGATCTCTCTGGAACGAATGGCAGGCTTAGGGTTTCACTTTCTGGAAGTCTCCTCGATGTCCGGTCAAGAGAGGGTAGGGTCCATGAGCCCTCCATTTCCAAAGCCAAGAGTAAGCATCAGCACCCCCTCCCCCACAGCTGTCCTGAGTCTCTACAGCCAGCTGCTGACTGCTGCGGAGGGACATTACTGCTGCCATCTGCAACCCGTCCCCTTGCACGAACTTTGCAAACAACCTTTTTAATCATGTTTACGAACTTGGCACGCACTTGCCGCAGGTTGGGTTCCTGTGATGACAGAGGGCTCGGCAGTGAAGCCGGCAGGTTGGGTTTCAAACTCTCAGCTTCCCTGGGGACCCTTCCTCTGTCTTCCGACCTTCCCTCCTCTCACCATCCGCGCCCCTCCCCCACTGCAGGAAGTCTAGGATATTCCCCTGTTTTTGCGTGATGTTTTCAGTTGACACTGTGCTTGTCTGTCTCCTGTAGGGAAGGTGCATTCTTATTTCACAAGTAAGAGAACACAATGATTGGCCTAAGGCTGATGGTTAGAGGTAGCTGAGCTGAGCTTCGAACCCACATCCTCTGTCTGTATCCTTTGCTTTTCTCACTTTGCTGGACTCCTCAATCCGGCCCACATGACAGCCTCCTTCCCTGGGCAGCGCTCGGGGATCCCTGTGGTTCCACCCCCCAAGGACTCGTGGGGCTGAGCACGGTCTGCAGCTGCTGGCACGCGGGGGAGTGGGGGTGGTACTGCTTTGTGCTGAATTGTGGTTTGTGGCTTGTGTTTGTTCCCACAGTGCCCTTCGTGAATGTCATGGCACTACCAGGACCGGCTCCTTCCCATTGCGAGCAGGAAGACCCAGCCCCAAATGGTGCTCTTCCCAGGGAACTGTGTCAGCTCTTTATGTCTCCTGGGGAGAGCCTTGGCTGGGAGTTGCGACTGCTGGGTTGAGACCCAAAGCCAACTGTCCTTTTATCCCCTGTTCTGGGGCAAAGTCACGTGCCCTCATTTCCCTGCTCCAGGGATGGGGCTAAAGATTATTACTTCAGACCTCAGTCCCTAGCTGGGCCGTGTGTGGATGCATTGGGAGATGTCTGCTAGGGCCATTTAGAACACAGTTGCTGATGGACCAGTTGATGCTTAGCTCCTGGGGAACGTGGGACACCAATGGCCACCAGCCCCTGGGCACATAGGCTGCACGTGTAATACCTTTGTTCCCAGGTGTTTCCTGCTGTGTTTTCTCTCTAGTGGCCTCAGAGGCCTGGTACTCCCTGAAGAAGGCCAGGAAACGCCCGGAGAGAGGGAGGTGGGTTTCTCTGCAGTCATCCACATGGCAGGACGTGGTGGAATTAGACTGGAGGGGTCCCAGTTCATCCTGTGATCCTAGGAGCCTCCTGTTTTCCAGGCCTGTCCCCCATCATTCTGATGGGAACACTGCCTCCCTGCCTCTGGCTTCTTGTCTGTGAAGGAGCACACTCACACACTTCCGGGAAGGGACACACCCCTCGCTCCCTCTTGGTTTTTGTTTTTATCCCCTATCCCTGTTCCTATGCTTATTGGGCCCGTGTTCCCATTTCCCTAACCCCTCCCTGTGGGAGGTGTGTTTGACGTGGGAATCACCTAATCCCCGCCCCATGCCTGAGTGTGACACCCATGGGCAGGCTCCAAGAAGGAGGTAGGGGGCTCTTTTTAGCCTTTGCAGAGTAGCAGCAGTGGCTGCTAGAAATCTATCCCCTGGCTCTGCAGAGCTTCCACTGGTCCTAAGTGGAGAGAGGTTAGCTGTATAGGTGAGCACCAGCAGCAGTGTGGCTGAGGCTGAAACCCATGTGTTCCCGTTCGTCGTCGGCTGCCCTAGACTTGGCCTTGGAGGGTCATCGGGAGCTTCCGACAGCATCTGTAGGGAGGTGTCGCAGAGGGAGAGTGGGGGAGAGGAGAATGGCTAAGAGTTTGGAAGTTTTAAAATGGCATAAAGGCAAGAGAATCTTGATTATATTCTAGGGTGTGAAGAAGGAAGGCATCCCCAGCATCGTAAGAACAGAGAAGAGGTCTGACCAAATGGGGCCAGGTATTATGAAAGAGCTCCTTGTTTCCTTCTAATTTCATTGTGGAAATTTTCAGACAGGTGCAGAAATAAAATAGTGTAAGGAACCCTCATGTACCCATCACCCAGCTTCAGTGGTTTCCGGCTCCCCTCCTCGTTTTCCTTCTGGGGTGTGTTTGGATTCAGAAGGCCCCACTGCAGGCTGAGGTGTGGGTGGTGTGGACAGGGTGGGAGAGGAGCAGCCCCAGGAGGATCGTGGACAGGCCACAGGAGTCAGAGCTCTGCCCCGGACGCATTTGCTGTAATCTCCACTCCCCAGCTCTCCTTGGTGAACAGCAGTGACTTTTACTAATTGAGTGCTTGCTATGTGTCAGGCTCTGTTGTAGGCTCTTTGCATGCTTTACCTCGCTGAATCCTCACCACGATCCTCTGTCAGCATTCCCATTTTGTGCTGGCTGTGGAATGGGGGCTCAGAGAGGTTAGGTCACAGGCCCAAGTTCACACAGCTGGGCAGCAGGAAAGCAGGGGGATTTGAATCCAGGCTGTAGGCCTCCAGAGCTCTTGTTCTTGTGTGTTGTTATGCGGCCCCTCAAGGGTGTGAGGGTGGGCAAACACATCAGAATTGCTTTCTGTGTGGCCTCTGTGTGACTTTTGGGGTAGCCCAGTGTTCTGCCTGGGCGGCGGGGGGGAGGGGGGGTGTCTCTCCTGTCCATTAAAAGGCTTGTTTTCATGCTTAAAGGGGATGGTTGATGATCTCTTCTGCCAGATGGGCAGGTGGCATCTTCCCCCACCTGCCTGTGTCTGGGCTGGTTGGGGTCATCTGTCTATGTCCCCGGAATGACACTTACATGGTGGGAGGTGCAGCAGGAGGGAGGCTCTGGGCTTCCTGGCATTAGCAAGGTGCCAGGTTTGTGGAATAGACGCTTTCCACTGCCAGCCTTCGGAGAAGGGAGTTGGGGAGGCATCTAAGCCATAAGGCTGTGTCTGAGGATTGGGTGATGGTTTTCTTCTCTTGCCCTAGCCTGCATGGAGAGCACCCGCCTTTCCCCGGAATGTGGTGGTGGTGGGGTGTCTAGGCCACCCAGCCCGCAGGCATCTCTCCTTCCCTCTGCTCTACTCCATTAGAACTGAGCCCCTAAGTCTGAGAGAGATCACTCTGGCTTCCAGCTGCCCTTTGAAGCTTATCATGACACTGATCTAATTTTTTTTCTTGTCTCCTTGGGAGAAAAAGTTATTGGGTCTATTGCCCTGCTTTCCCACTGATGACCCTCAGATGGTAAGTGCCCTGCCTGTATAGCGTAGTTGGGAAGACCTACTTTTGAACGCCACTCTGCTATTTAGCCTTGTGCGTTGTAGCCCGGTATCATTGGCATCTCCCTCTTTACCCCTCTCATCCCAGGACAGGCGCCCAGCATGTCGGGCCATTTGGTAGCATCCGTGGTGGCCACTGTCTCTGCTTGTAGAGCACCCACGGGTGTGTGGTCTACACTGAATGGCTCACCTGATTTGCGTGGGGATCCTGAAAAGTAGTTATCATAGTTTCATGTTCTAATTCCAGAGCAGATGAAACTGAAGCTACAAGAGTTTAAGTAACTTTCTCAAGGTCACACAGCTGGTGCCTGAGGGTGTAGGCATTTACACTCAGGGCTGTCTGGGTTGCTTGAAGTCCGGTGTTCCCGACCTCTGCCCCACGCCTATCTGTACTGTACTCTGGTATTAAATACGAGCATAATATTAACTCCTGTGATAGAATGTAGATTTGATATATTATAACAGTAACACCAAAATGGCATGGACGTTTGAGAATTGTGGCTTGCTGGCTGTTGCTCTAATTAAGTTTGTGTAAGAAGAAATATTAGTGATCAATAAGCATGAGAAGGAACGTCACTAGTCATCAAAGAAATCCAAACTGTGACGATGACACTGTGTTCTTTTTGTGTTTCCGGTGTGCCCAGATTTTCACACCGACCACTGCTAGTGTGAGGCAGCCCTTCAACACAGAGCTGGGGGTGGGGCAGAGGGGGTGAAGGGTCGGGGGGAGGGGAGCATGAAGTTCTGCACCCTTCGCGCTGGACAGCTTGGTAGGGAAGTATGGAGAGCCGTCCTCTGACCAGTGAGTGCACTTCCGAGAATGCCCTCTGGGAAACTGATCAGAAGCGCTGTCAGATGTCGAGTGTGAGTGCGCTCATTACAGAGCAATTTGTAGTAAAGGAAAATTGGGAACGACCGGAATGTCTTACGTCAGGGGAACGGTTAGACCGAGTACAACTGGGGGGGAGCGTGTTTGGGGAATGATTACATGTGGCGGGGCGGGCGGAGATGTTCTCCGTGTGGTGGACTTCGCACACTGTAAAATGGGCTCTTTGGCGAAGGGCTCTGAGCACCGCCTAACGCATGCAGTCTCGTCGCAACCACTGCACAAGGGGGATTCGGGTGAGGTGGGATCGTTCACTGCCGTGGGTATACAGCGAGTGCCAAGATGTCAGAACACGTACGTGTGTGTGTGTGTGTGTGTGTCCGCATAGGACCGGGACGGCTCCACGGAATGGAGATCAAGCAAAGGAAGGGATGGCTTGCCTTCCTTCAAGGAGCAATGGGCGGCCTGATCTGGAAACCAGGGTTGTCCTTCGGTTTCTTGCCTGCAAAATGGTGATGCCGGGCGCTGGAGCTCTGACTGGTGCGCTCAGCCCAGCCCTGGTCCGCTCCGTGGGTGTGGCTCCAGGCCTGTGACAGGCCCTGACCTTGGGTGGAGGTACTGGCCTTGGGGTGTGCCCAGTGGGGCTGGGGAGGCGGTCGGCGCTGCCAGCCCGGGGCTCTGCTGTGTCACTGAGCTCAGTATAGAATGGAATGCTGCTAGCCACGGCCGTGTCCTGACCAAGAGCCATGGAGGGCAGAGTCCTCTCCCCTGCCCCCTCCTCACGGCCTCTGCCAGGCAGCTGCATGGAGTTGGGGCTCTGCATGTGGGGGCTGCTGGCCTTGGTGAGGAGGAGAAGCCCCGGCCTCCTGAAGACCTTTCTTCTTCTGGGCAGGGAGCAGTCTAAATCGAGAGAGAGAACGTTCTGCCTCCCTCCCTCTTGCTGCCTCCCTGCCCCTTCTGGTGTTACTCAGGCCACCTTCTGGGGTCTTTCTCTCTGGTCTCCATCAGTCCCCTGGGGTGGCGTTATTATGAATTTGATCCCAACAGGACTGCTCCTCAGCAGGCCCGGAGGAGCCTGCATATGGGACACTGGCCCCAGTGCTTCGGAGCTGCATAGGCAAAGCCCTGAGCTAGGGTGGGGGAGGTGAGGGGGCAGCCTGGGAGGGGGTCTGCCACCTGCCATTCCCTGCGTTGGGGCAGGCGTACCTTCTGCCTCATGGCCAGGCGCTCTGGGATTGCGCCCAGCCTGCCCCGCGCCCCAGAGCTTCCTCTCCCACCCATCCTAGTGACTGCAAGGGCAGCTCCTGTTCTGGGGAAGAACAGCTCCTGGGAGTGGGACGTGGCCTGCTCAGACTCCCACCATCAGTTCTGGGGAGGGTCCCTGACAACCAGGTGTTCTGAACCCCACTCCTTGCCTCCAGCTCCCCAGGACAGGGACGGTCCCTGCCCTTCTCTGATGCTTAGCTGCTGGGACGGGACTGCACGGGGAATGCAGTGGTCAGCAGGGCTTGCCTGTGCCCTGGGTGGAGGGGCAGGCTGCTGTGGTGGGGAGCCCCAGCTTCACCCTGAAGGTGCTGTGAGGTCTGCTGAGCTCTCCCTGGGCCTGGGCACCCAGTGACAATGCATGGGATCTCCAAGGACCCTTTGTGCTCAGGCCTTTCCTTGCAGGATTTCCAGCAGCACGGACTGTTGGGAATCATGTGTCCCTCTGGGGCGGCTGCTCCCTGTACCCTGTGTCCATCCCCTGTTGCCCCAAAGTGACATGTGAGCCTGTCCTCAGAGGTGGGGCATCCGACAGGAATTCTGGAGGAGGATGGAGAGTCCCTGGGCCTCTTAGCACCACCTCGGAATCAGCTTTAGAAAGTCTGGGTTTGGGTGCACTGTTATTTTGGGGGATGGAGTTCAGGATGGGCCTTAAACCCCAAAGCAGATAAAGCTGACTCAGTACGGAAGCAGCGGTCAGGCCTGTGCTTCTCCCTACGTTAGTGTGTGGCATTTGGCTTCTGCTTCTCATCTTCTGCTGGCCTAACCACTGTGTCTCCTCCCTGCTGCCCAGCATCCGTAGAGCAGCTCTTGTGGGCCAGGCATGTTGCTGGGCCTCTGCCCCCATGGCCTTGTGGAGTTCCAGTTCCAGCCCGAGGTGGCCGGGCTGCCGTTGTCCTTCCTTTTACACGTAGGTTCAGAGAAGCTAAGGGACTCGTCTGGCGTTCAGAGTAGCTCTGGGCATGGCAGCTCTGTCTGGCCGGAGGCGCTCACGTCTCACAGAGTGGCCCCACTCCCCTCGTGCCCAGACAGCTGAGCCTTGAGCTGTGGAGACAGGGCCGACAGCTAAGCCGCTTAGTGCAGGTCCGGATCCCAGCCAAGGCAGCATCCATCCTGGGCATCTGCGAGGGGTGAAGCCTGGCTTCAGGCCTTGCCTCTGCTGTCCCCCACTCCAGCTCCCCCTCTGTTGGCCCTCCTTCACCAGGTTTGGGTGAACATGGACACGAAAGCCTCATTGCTTTCCTGGCCCCTCTGATACGAGTTCTCAGGCTGGCAGAGAGAATGGCCCTGTGGCCTCTGATGGGTGGCAGGGATGCAGGAGGTAATCGGGTTCAAGGCCACTGTCTCTGAGAAACATTCTGTGATTGAGTTACCCCTGCCAGCCCTTAGGGGTCTTCTCTGTCCCCATATACCCTCTGGTTCTATGCTCCTGGGAGCCAAAGTCTTCCTGGCCAGGCCTTGGTGGGCCAGTCGAAAGCACTCTGGCCTCTGTTTGCCATTCCTGGGCCTCAGGCAAGGCTGTGTCCTCCCGGTATGCTAAGGCTTACACCCAGCAGGGCCTATCTGGGGCACTTCACCCTACACAGCGTACTCTGAGGAGACTGATGCTTCAGTGACATGATATTTTACCCCAACGGTCTGCTTGGAGGCCGGGAGATTACTTTGTTTGTGGTTCAACTTTCTTGCCCCAAACTCTTGTCTTGTCTCCATGAGACTCTGCCGCAGGGACCCTGGTCCCCATGGAGGAGTGAGTTTAGGCAGGTCTCATCCCCACCTTGGGCCTTCCTGTCTCTCCCCAAACCTTCATAGCCTTGTGACAGCCATTCCTGTTAAGAGATGTAGGGAAGTCCCACCTGCTGCTTCTCAGCACTGGCTGGGGAGGAGACCAGGGCTGGCCGGCCACAGCCCTGGAGCGGGGTGCCAGTCCTCCCAGCCCTCCCTGGAAGGAGGCACAGGGCACAGATGTAGGGGCAGGAGAGGCTGCTGCTGGCGTGTGCTGGGGCTGCGGCCAAACGCCCACCGAGGTCCACTTCGGGAGGAGGGACTCTCGCACCCCCTGTGCCCCCTTGGTCCCTGTGCTGCAGACAGACAGCATCCGTGGCAGCAGGGCTCACCAGATGGTGAGCCCCCAGGGGCCCCCCCCTCAAAGGGGACCATCTGCTTGATGGTGTCTTTAGTCATGGGTGTGAGAGCCCGTGTAATGGAGGAAAAAGCATGAGTGGAGCCAAATCTTGCTGGAGTTCTACAGCCGAGAAGGGAGGGTACGTGGTTCACTAGGTTTGCGTCGCCCTTGCCAGACTCTGGAACATTCTCCCTCTGAGAGTGGCTGGTCTCTTCCCTCTTTTTCCTGACGACAGTTGACCCAGCTTTGTCTCTCGGTATCCAGCAGCATGCTCTTGGAGCTCCATGGGCCTGCTTCTGCCAAGTCTCCCTCCCTCCCAGCGCCTTCGCTTCTCCACTCCATGGCACCCAGGCTTCTGGGGCAGACACATGTGTGGGCTGCTTTGTTCCTGGGATGGAGGGAGGAGGATAGACCTCCCTGAGCCCAGGTGCCATCCATGCCCCCTTCCTACCCCTGGGAGGGGCTGCCCTGTCTGCCTCTCGCAGGCGGTGTCTGGTTCTGGAACTCAGCACAACTCTGATCGGACCGTCCTGAGGCGGCCAAGCGAGTGAGCAGATTCCTGGACCAAGGCACGTTTCCTGCACCTGCTAGCCGGTGCAACAGCCCCGGAAGGTGCCAGGCCCATTTCCAGTTCTCGGGCTCCTGCCAAAGGGAGGTGCCTGCGGGGTGCAGGAAGGACAGACGGATGTCCTCAAAGCTGCTCCTGGGCTTCCGCCCTGAGAATGGAAAGGGAAAGTTGACTCTTGCCACAAGAAGTGTTTTTCAGTTTTCTTTTTATCAAGCCACTTTCGAGTGTTGCAGAGGAGGGGAACAGGTTGAATGGAAGCCTAGTTGTGTCGGAGGGAAAGGGAGTGAGATAGGACAGGGTTTGCCCTTGGTTTGCCCTATGACCATGGACAGCCTCTCTGGGCCCCTGCGGCCTCTGTGTAGGGAAAGAGCTGCCTGCTCCCCTGTTCTCCCCACTTTGCTTCCTTACAGTATGTTGGCTGCCAAAAGAGTCACAAGGGGGGATGAGGGAGGCCTCGGCTGCATCTCCCAACCCCCCAAACATCCTTTGCTGATGACCCCAAGCTGCAGCAGGAGGGCCACGACGTGTAGCCAACATCTGTCTTGTGCACTTTAGTGATTGGTGGGGGTGCTCCGGTTTTGTGTACTTGAGTTTCTGCTGGGCAGGCTGGGCCGTTCTCCTTAGAATCCAAGGAGCACGGAGGCTGTCCCCCTGCCCCGGCGCCCTTCCTCTTCCCAGCTTCAGTGACCCCTCCTGGGACTCTGATGGGCTCAGTATAGCCAGTCTGGGGATAGGAGGACTATGTGGCAGGAGGGGTTGAACCCAGGTTACCTACTGAGAATGCTCCCTGGAGAGGAGAGGGAAGAAGGCACATGGACATTTGGCAAAATCTCCCACTTGGAAGGTCTGGGATTCTGAGTCTGTTCTCCTCTCAGCGCCAGGGAGTGGTAGCCCAGTTGTTCCAAACCCTTGTTATCTGGGTCAGTGCACCCACATCCTTTCTGACCATGCCCTTTAATTCTGGCCTTGTAACGGCCTCATTTGGGGCAGGGTGGAACCACACTAGGATTGGTAATTCTTCTGAACAACCCTGGGGCCTTCCCGGCTCCCCTTTCTGAGTGCTGCTGGCCACCCTTGCCGGCCTGGTGTTGGGCTGCTCGCAGAGATGGCTGTGGGGCTTGGTGCTGAGGTGGTCTCTGCTCCCGAGGATGTAGGTAAAGAGGCTGAGCCCTGCTCTGCGGGAGTCCTAGGTGACATGGGGCAGCCTCCAGGATAGACTGTCTGCGGCGTGCGTAGGGCTCCTGGGTGTTGGTGGTCTGAGAAGAGCGTGGTCCCAGGGGAATAATGGGTGGAAGGAAGGGTGTGGGCTCGGCCAGAGCAAAGAAGAGGAGTGCAGGGCTCATAGAAGAGCTCATAGAAGGTGTTTGAGAAATGTGGATTGCTTTGGACACTGATGAGTTTATTGAGAGAGTATCTTGGGAATGACTGTGGGCCTCATCTAGGACCGGCCAGCAGGCAGTGGGAGAAAGCAGAAACAATCTTACCAAGGCCCATGAAATTTACTAAAGGTGGAGTCAGAGAAGATTCGTTCTTCCGGTTCCAGCTGATGGGATTTGCTGGCCCACGTACCCCTCCAGGAAAGAGCAGAGTGGCCAGTCCTCTGTCTTGTGGGGGTGTAGGTAGGTCAGCATGGAGGCAGGAGATGGGTCCAGAAGCCCTCTAGAGGTCTTTCTTGCTTCAGTTCTCTAGATCTTCAGAGCAGAGAAAGCATGGGGAGGCCTGAGAAGACATCAGGCCAAAATGACTGGCAAGCCTCCTCGGAGATAGACTTGGCAGGGGAGGGAGACCCGGAGAGGAATGGGGTGCTCCAGTGCACAGAGAAGCACCCTGGGGTGGGGGGCACCCATGGAGCAGGTGCGGTCAACTCCATTGCCCATGGCATTCTCTCTTCTGTTCTGGCTGGGGGGGACGGGCTGGTTTGGAAGGTTCAGATCCCCCGAGCTGGCACATCTGCGCAGCTCCTTCTGCACTGCTCCTGGAGCCAGCCCACGACGAAAGGAGGTGCTCACTGCTGTCTTCTTGCGGGCAGCCCCCTGTGCTGTTCGTTTCCCGCTACTGGCTCCCGGGCTCACAGAGAAGCCCCTTCACTCTCTTGCAGAAATCGCCCCCAGCCTCCCACAGCCCTGCTGCCGGTGGGCTTCGGTTGCTGGAATGGGGTGGTGTGTGCAGTCAGTGCTCGCCTGCTGGCCTGGCCCCTAGAGGACGCTGGAGTAGAAGTCTTCTCTTACTGGAGGGACAGCCCGCCTGATTTCATCCCCCTCCCAGAGCCATTCGAGCAACAGCCACTTCATTATAATCAGGGAGCAGACGGCCTCTCCTCTGACCTGCTGTCCCCAGAGATGTTGATGAGCAGTCCCTCACTGTCCACTCACACCTGTCATTACTTCTGTGGGAGTTACTCCTCTGAGGGGCTGTGGTTCTCCGTGCAAACACTCCACTTACCTGTGACGTTGTCCTCCTTTTTAGGCTGGGTCAGGGGCTCTTGTTCCTGGTGGGACCTTGTGGGGTGGTGGCTGGGACTGGCAGTGTAGCTGCATGAGCCTGGGCTGTGGGCAGCCCGTCTCTGGGGAGAAGATCCCACTCTCTTTCTTTGAGTTTTGAGATGTTGGGCCCTCCTGGTTTTTCTTCTGCTGCTCTGCTTTGTCTGTGGTTGCTTCTCACTCTGAACTCATGTCCCCGAACATTACACCTCTGGTCCATTACACCTCTGGTCCGTCCTCCCTCTTGTTCTAACCCCTCTCCCTTGGCAAAGCTGTCTAGCCCCTTGGTTTTAGCTGTGAAGCCCGAGAGTAACATCTCGCGTGTATAAAGTGCTTTGTGGTTTGTAGTGTATCTTTATGTATGTTACATTTGCCCTTTACGACAAGCCTGTAGAGTGGAATAGTTCCTTCATTTTTTTCTGGATGATCAAGCTTGGGCCCGGCATGCTGAAGCCACATTTGTTTGGGTTACACTTGGAGGCCACAGAGTGCATGGCCAAACCATGTCTTCTGATGCCGGCTGCACAGCCCTCCCTCACCATGCTTCCCACCGAGTGCCGGGGTTTCTACGTGCACCTTCCACCGGTTCCTCAAACCAGTTTTGTCTTCCTGCTTCAGAAGCCTTCCTTTGTCCTGTTGCTTGGCTTGGTAACAAGTCCCACCACCTGCCCAGCTCTCAGACCCAAAACTCTGCCTGCCCCCGCCCCATCTGTCCTGCACCTGTCTGTTTGTACTGCCATTTCCATAGGTCAGGACTCCTTCACTCCTTGGGTACTCATTAGGTTCTTTCCTGATCTTCCTCGTCCCCACTTTCTCTTAGATCATTGTGTCACAACTGCTGGGTTCTTGTTCCTGGTGCCTGAGCCTTGTTAATAGCCCCCTCTCCACTTCCATGCAACATACTGCTGCTGTCACCATCCCTCGGAAATTAGCAGAGACCATGCTCCCCATCCCCATCACCAGGACCTTCTGAGCTGGAGTCACACTCTCTTAGTGACCTCAGGCACCCTGTGGACCACCTCTCCCTGTCTCTGCTCTCTCTCTGTCACACAGCACCCTGGGTAGCCCCTAGGAAGCACTCAGACATCATTTCCTATTCTGCTTCCTTCCTGTGTTGCCGTGTGGCTCATGCTTTCCTTCTTGTCCACAATTCTTCCCATCCCGCTGATCTGTACACATGACAACCCCATCCCCACTCCCTTGAAGATTTCCGTCTCAAGTGCTACTCCTCTTCTTCCGTGAAACCTTCCCAAGCTCCTCCAGACAGAACCTCTGAACTCCTTCCATGTTCTGTCTGTCAGCAATCCTTACTGCTTTCTCCTCGTGCTGGGTTATTTACGTGTGCCTCCAATGTTGCTGTGGGCAGAACCTCAGCTTATTTATTGGCAAAGTGAATGTGGATTCTTGTTAGTGGCTGTTTCCTGCCCACCTCCCCCCTAACATGCACTGTCCTCGGGGTTCACGTATGTTATGTGGTTTAATTCTCAGATCATCTCTCCGCAGAAGATCTCCTTCTCTTTATTTTGCAAACAAGGGAACAGCCCCAGAGAGGTAAGGTACTTTACTCAGAACCTCTAAGTGTGAGTGGTGGAGCTGGGATTTGGACTCTGGATGTCGGACTCCAAAGCCTGTGTGCTTTCCTCTCACCCCCGTGCCTCATGGGGGAGCAGTGTTGATTGCTTCCATGGCACGTGGGGAGGGCTTCCCGAGCTCAGTGAGTAGCTCATCTGTCCGTTTGCCATAGGGCTGGCCAGCGTGAAGGTCAAAGTGCTCCAGCTATCCTGCTTCCTTTAATGGCCCAGTGTGGTTCTGTCACCCTGGGTTTATGAGTGGCCTTGATCTTACCCATATTTTTGTCCTGTGCCACCTGCATGGTAATGAGCCCCTTGCCTTTGCCCAGGTGTAAAGCTGAATTGCCTTTTATTTGTCCTGAGATAATTTTTTTTAAGCTTCGAGGGATGCCTGAGGTTCTATTTCGGGATTTGTTGGACAGATCTGCGTCGGCTATCTCATTGTCCTTCAGGATTTTTGCAAAGTTTGATCTAATACCCTGCAAGCTTTGTGTTTCCAGAATGAGGAGTTCGCTGCTTTTAGAATCTCCCCTCATGCCTCACCTTTTCACTTGCCTCTTGTGTGTCTGCTGTGTTGGGTGTGTGCGGGTGAGTGGCCCACCACAGTCAGGCATACTGGGGGCCGGGCTCTCGTGTCCCTTCCCCAGCCCTGCCTGTCCCGGCGCAGGCCTGCCCTGGGAAGCCTTGTCTCTGCTCCCACTCTGGGCCCAGCCTGCCCATGCCGAGGCCAGCTTCTCAGCAGTTGTGGAGGTGGCCCGTGCCAGGGTAGCTGGCTCACAGCATTGCGCCTATGACACCAGAACCCATTTCGGGTGCTGTGACGGAGCGCCTGAGGTATGCAGTGCTCGGCTGTGGGACTCCTATGCCGATCACAGGCTGCCAGGCCCAGGGACAGCCAGGTTCATGGCTGTAATGGGCACGGCGACCTGCCCCGAGAAGGGGCTTGGCGCCCGGGAGGGATTAAAGATGGTGCAAAGTGGACGGGGTGGCAGGTGGGGATGGCCTCCTGCTCCAGCCCATGGGTTCCCTTGTCCTCTTTCGGCCTTGCCTTCCCCCTAGGCTCCCTTTCTTCATCTTTCTTGCTCTCACTCGTATTTCGGGAGTCACCACAGTGATGAGTATGCTGAGAAGAGAGCCTGGGTGTTGGCTCCGTACCCTCGTGGATTCCTTAAAGAGGCTGCCGGCATATTAAGGGTCGAAGGCTGTCTTTGGAGATGGTTGTGGGGGCTTGCTGGTACGCAGAGCAGCAGCAGGGGCCCCTCCAGGACCACGGGGAGGAGAGAGCATTCAGCGTGCACCTGCTGTGCCCCATGCCAGCAGCAGGTGTCCCGCACCCGAGAAACGAGGAGATCTGGTGCTGTGCTGTCCCAGCCATGATGAACGGCACTTGCATGGGGACGTTCTTCCCTTGAGGGTGTGAGTGTGCTAGCCCATATGGGGAAAGGAGGGTGCAGGTCTCTCACTAACGATGGGAAGGGTCCGAGAGGGAAGAAGGAAGTTGCTTCATGTTTCCAAAGTTTATTTCTGGTTATAAAATTAATATGTGATTGTTGGAGATGATCGGAAAGGATAGAGAGATTAAAAAAATACAGCATTAATTAAAATCACTCATAAGGCTATTTTTCAGAGATAACCACTGTTCACCTTTTGATGAGTTTTTAGGTGGGTTGGGTATGCTGGGGTAGGGTTGGGTGAGGAGATTTTTGTTGAAAAGGACACTTTTACTTATACAGAATGGAAGGACATGGAGGCCAATGGGTTCTTAGCCCCCATCATGCCCCTGGGCTGTTGGGGCGCCCCACTCTGACAGCCACCACTAGCCGAGTTCCCCTCGGGATGGGGCAGCCACTCAGCACCACGCTTGAGTACTGCTGGGCTCAGTAGTACTCAAAGGAAAGAGGACGCTGCTCTGGGATATTCCTAGTTAAGGGGGGAGTGGACAGTGACTGGGACAGCAACAGGCTCATAGGACAGCTTCTGCCCCAAAGCAGAGGTTCCCGGCTGGCAGCCGTGGCGTCTCCTCCTGGACTTCTGGGGGCAGCCACCATGTCGGTCTGCTCTGGATCTCTGCGTGAGCGAGGCTAAGGGGTTGTTCTTCACCTTGTAAGTTCCAATTCTGGGTGCCCGTTCTACCCTGCAGAGCTTCCTGGAGTGAGCTGGACAATGTGGGCCATGGCGGTCCTTCTTGTCCTTAAAACCCGCACCCATGTGCCTTGCCACCTGTCCGCCAACGCCCCGAGCCTCCATACCCTCATAGGTGACATGGTTTTTAAATGGTCTGGTACTGGCGTGGTTGGGGAGAGGAAGCCTTGGGTAAGGCTTCTGGGAGCAGGTGAGACGAGAACGGCGTTTGGAGGGTACAGCAATGGCAGTGAGATGGGGAAGCCCATTCCAGGCCAGGGAATGGCATGCAGGAATGTTCAGCCGCGGCAGGTGTGCGCTCATGACTGTGTGAGCGGGAGCTCTGGCCGGGGCCAGGCAGAAATCCCAGCCCCCTGGGCTCCCCCCAGCCCCATACCCTTATATAGCCTTCCTCACGCTCCCAGAGCTCGGGTGTGGGGATGGAGCCCCTCCCCCTACTGTACACCCAGCAGCTAGCTGGGTGGGAGCCCACTCTCTCAGGATCGTCTTGTCATCACAGCCGGAGTCAGCTGTTGGTTTGGGAAGCCTTCCCTGGTCCAGTGTTTCGCTGTGCGCAGCCAGAAATATAACCTTCCTGTTTGCCAAGAGCATTGGATCTTGGCAGGCATCCGTGTGGCCTATTTTAAACCAAAGGGAGCTGAGAGAGGTGCCTCCCAGGCTGAGCCGAGGACCCTTTTCTTACGGGCCCAGTGGGGCTATGGGGGTCTTGTCGCTTTCTCCCTCCACGGGCTGGTGGACAACAGTCTTGTGGGGAGAGTGCAGGGGATGGGAAATAGGGCTGTTTCGGGGCCTCTAGAAGAGGCTTTATACGATTACATGGGGAGCCCCAAACTGCCCCTGGGAAGTTCAGTTCGTTAGCTCCCCTGTGCTGTTGTGGCCGTGTATGGGTGACCTGTTTGTCACCTGGAGAAAGGAGGCACACATGGACCTGCTCTCTCTCTCAAAGAGCTCCTCTGACCTCGGAGAGTGGGACATCTCCTGAGCCCCTGTCATCCTGCCAGAGTCCCAGGCTGAGCCTCCTTGAAGCAGACCCAAGTTTGTAAGCAAACCAGATAAAAAGACAGCAGGATTCAACTGTTTACACGGCTGCCCACCGGCTCTGTGATCGGAGCCATCATGATCGCTTGTGAAGGATCCGGCAGGGGCCAGTGCTCTGGATTTTAGCATCTGCATCTAACTGCCTGAGCTTCCCAGTGGGCCAGTTTCTTAATCTCTGGGAGAGCCTTGGTTTCTTATCTGTAAATGGGGATAATCATGATCCCTACGTCATTGATCTTAGTGGGGTGCAGCGCATTAATGGGTCTGAGGGGCAGGCACCTGTTGCGGAGACGGGCCGCGTGAGCTTGGCCACCCTAGTGGCTGCTGCTGGGACTTCTGTAGCCTGTGCAGCGTTCCCAGAGTATCCCCATAGACCGTGCTCACAGTGGGGCTGCAGCCTGGAGAGGACGGGCCACTGATGGGCCCAGGATCATCTTAGGTAGAAAATAGGCATCCTCCATTAAGCATCCACAGAACAACACGTAAGGGTAGGAATCTGGTTGCTGTCCCCAAGGAGCCCCGTCATAGGAGGTTGGATGTCAGTGGTGGTGGCGACGGGGTATTCATGCCAGACCATACATAGGGAGGGGCCACAGAATGTCCCTGCGGATCATTCTGTCCACTGTGCTTCAACCCAGTGGCGTGCTCTCGGGTGGGCACATGGACGCTTAGAGCCCTGGAGTTTCTGATGCATGGGTCTGGGGCAGGGCCTGGGCATCTGCAATGTCACAGACCTTCTTGGGTGACTCTGATGCCCAGCAGGGGAGTGGAAGGGTAAAGAGGGTGGAGTCTCCCAGAGCTGGGGACAGAGCCTGAATGCTTGGTCTCAGGTGATTGTGCCCGCCTCCTCAGGCTGGTGTGGTACTGAGTGGACTCTCAACACCCAGCCCAGAGCCTAGTGCATAAGCCTGTTCTCCAAACAGTGACAGCGGGGGTGATCTTGAAGCATGGGCATAGGGTGGGGGGCAGGGGGCACTCCTCTGTCAGGCCCTGCCTTGCCTTCTTTGGACCAGGTGCTGCCTGCCTCCAGTACTCCAGCTTCTTTCCCATACCCTTTCAGTCTTAGACACCCTCTTCCTTGCCCCCACTGCAACATCCCCACATTGGAGGCCCAAATGGGGGGGGGGCTCCTCATCTTAGAGGTAAGGAGGATGGGGGCCTTGGCCCTCTCCTGGGTCAGGGCGGCAGCTGCCTTCTCAACTGGCTTGTGCCCAAGCTGCAGGCCCCACAGCGGCACTCAGCACATCTCTCCACCAGAAGGAGAGCTAGTATGAACGGGTTGGGTCTGGCTCATGCATCTGCCGACGATGCTGAGGACAGCGGCAGTGACGATGATACTATCCAGTGCCTGTGGGACCTTTACTGGGTACCAGATGCTGCTTGAGGTGCTTTCTGTGCCTTAACTTATTTTCGCTTTGTGACAACCCTGGAGGAGGTACCGTTAGCGAACCCATTGAACAGATGTGGTACGTTGGGTCACCAAGGAGCTGTTAACTGGGGAGGGCCTTGTATCCTTGTGTGCCTTTCCCCAGTCTTGGTTCTTTTCGTATTGAGTTCAAGCCCGTTTTCAGGAGTGGCCCGTGGCCGGGGACAGGCGTGGACGTTTCTCTCGGCAGTCCGTAAGCACCTCGTGGGAGGGATGCTGCGGGCATGCCTGTGTAGCGACTGTTGAGAGAATTGTGTTTGCTGGTTTCCAGGGGACAGGGGAGAGGGTGGCAGCTGTCCCATCACCAGGAGAGCAGTGCTGACGCCAACCTGCCCACCCTGTGGGCTTCCTGCTGCCGTTGTCAGCTCCCCTTTGTCCCCCAGAGCCCAGAATAGCCATCCGCAGTCAAGGGAGACAATGAGGAGGGAGGCATGTGGCTGGGCTGGAGGGCTGATGGGCGCAGGACGGTCAACCTTGGGGCTTCCGGCCTGGCTCGGGCTGTCCCGCCAGCTCCGGGCTTTTTATAGCAAGGCTGCGTTAGGCGAGCCCAGCGAGTTCGTGCATGGGCCGCATCTGATGGCAGCATGTGGACCCTTCACAGAGGTGGCCTGAGGAGACGTGGCCCCTGGGCTGACCTGGGTTTGAGTCTCTGCAGCAGCTGACTTGCCCTGCCCATAGCCAGTCAGCGCAACTGAAAAAGGAAACGGGCCATGCCCTACCCAGCTCTATTATTAAACTTTTCTCCAGCACTTTCTCTGCACTCAGCCCTTTGCCACCATATTTGCGAGATTGTCCTGGTGCCACCCCAAGGCGATGTGGCCATGGGAAGCCAGGATAGGGAGGATAGAACGGGTGCTGGGTTTGGTTTCCTGGAAGCGTCATTGGGATTTCCTTTTTTTGTGTGTGTGTGTGTGTGTGTGTGTGTGTGGCAGAAGCATGACTTGTTTGCAGAAGGAACTTCTTCGGGAACCTAGCCCCATAACCCAAAGTCATAGAGCCTTTCCCTTTAGGTTACTCTTAGCATAAGGCAAGTGTCGACTAGACTGGACAGACACGCTGTTGGTGAAATCTTGGTGCAGGCCAATAAACGTACCCTTGAGGATACGCCGGTACTGGGAAGTCTGAGCGTTCTCATGGGCCCAGAGCAGAGTGTCCGGTTCAGTGGACATGTGGCCCGTGCAGAAACAAAGCTGGATTTCCCTTTCATATCTCCGAGGCGTGGCCATCTGCTCTTACTCTTTCCTTGAGTGGAAGGGCGGGCTTTCCCTCGCCGATCACATCCTTGAGGGCTGGGCTGTTAGCTGGTCACTCACCCCTTCCTTCCTTCCTTCCCTCCATCCCTCCCTCTCTTCCCCTCTCCTCCCTTCCTTCCTTCTGTCTAGGAAGTTGAGGTTTACAACAGAATTGAGAGGAAAATTCAGAGGTTTGTAGTGTATCCCTTGCCTCCCACACATGCAGAGCCCTGCATCACTGACCAGAGTGGTGTATATATATATTTTTAACCAAGAATCAACCTGTGTTGACTCAACAATCATCCAGAGTCCATAGTTTACCTTAGGGTTCACTCTTGGGGGTGTGACTTCAGTGGGTTTGGGCAAACACACAATGTCACATAGCCATCATTGTGGTATCATACTGAGTGCTTTTACTGCCTTAAAAATTCTCTGGGCCCCACCTGCTCATCCTTTCACCCCTGCAACACCCATCTTTTTGCTGTCTCCATAAAGAACGTCGTATGGTTGGAATCACACAGTATGATCTCAGATCTGCTTCCTTCACATAGCGACATGCACGTTAAGTCTCCTCTGTGTCTCTTCGGGGCTCAGTAACTCATTTCTGTTCAGCACTGAATGCGATTCCATTGTCTGGATGGGCCTCCTCTTTTGCAGAGGTGGGGAGACCTGTCCCCCAACTAGACCCATTCCCCATCAGGACTCACTTACACAAGTGTCTCCACTCCCACTCTCTTCATGGTTTTGCCCTTGCTTTCCATTTGTTGGGTGTCAGGAGCTGGGGAGGTGATGAATGAGGAGGGAGGAGTGTGGTCGGGGCGCCGGCGGTTGGAGGTGGCAGGACAGGCAAGCCTGAGGCCTAGCGGTGAGCTGGTGAGAAGCCGGGGAGCCAAGCCCCAGCCAGTGGGGGGCCCGGTGCTGCCCAAGGTGTGTAAGACGTTGAACACAGCCCTTGGTGTCTTGCAGGGCCACTCAGAACCTGGCAAGGCCCCCCTGCAGGGGTCTGGCGTGGCCGAGTCCCCGAGGCCAAGGCCACAGGCCTGGTGCTCGGCACCTCACTGTGATGGGAGGTGTCTGGTTCCCTGCAAAGGCGAGCAGGTTATAAATAGTGGATGACGGGCTGCTGTAGCGTAATCGTCGGTTTTGAGAGTGCCCTGGCGAGGGTTAGGAGGGATGGACGAGGTTAAATTCGGTCCCGTTGGCTGATTGGCATTTCTGGAGCGGGGTGCTAATCCCTTCAGGAGGTCAGGTAAGCTCTCTGGCGGCGCCCCTGATCTTGACTTTGAGGCCAAGTTAACTCTTTCAGGGGGACTGCCAAAGAGCCCCAAAGTCATGACTGCTCCACGTTGCCTAAAACAGAGCAGAATGGGGTTTGGGCAGGGCCCGTCCCAGGCAGGGTTGGTTCCTGAATTGCAGAATGCACTTTGCTATGTGGCCATGGCTCCAACCCGGCCGTCCAAACGGAGGGCTGTTCTGGGACAGCCTTGTGGTTAACGAGGACAGAAGTGACTTCTCCCTGGGAAGTAGTGGAGGCCTCAGGGAGCCTGACTTTGCTGAGTATCAGGGGTGAGGCAGGTGGAAGGCTCTTAGCAGGTAACACTGAAGGTTGGGGGTTCCTTCTACCACCGGTTCTGTGTGCCAACAACCCCCATAGTCCGATGAGTTGGGAGACCCCTCCCAGTCACGTTTTCTATGACCCTCGAAAGTAAAGGCAGAAAGCTCCCCTCCTACAACTCACTGGGCTTTTGGGGGTTTCCTGCCCCTGCCTGGTCTGCTGGAGGCACCATGCCTCACCCTGAGTGCCGAGTTAAGGGAAGCTCCTGGCCCTGCTTGCCCCCCCAGGGGCTCTGGGGCAGCAGGTGGGTAGTTCTTTGCAGCCAGCCAGCTCTGGGGGTGCTCGGTCCTTCCCCTTCAAGTGCATGGGGTTCTGGCCCAGCTTTCCTCTCCGAGTCTGACCTGCTTCCCTCCCTAAGCTGGGGGTCCTGCTCTATTTCCTTCTGTGATGGATAGGCCATGCTTGCGGGTTTCTTGGAACCTCCTCTTTTTAGGACCATAAAACCTGGTCCCCGTGGAGTGTCACGGCCCCCAGTGAGCCGTCTTCTGCTTTATGGCTGCTGGATCTCAGCGGCGCTCACTCCCCCGTCACAGAGCTGTGGCATCCAAGAACAACAGCAACCGCTTGTTCCATTATAAACTCAACTAGCTGAAACCCGCTGAGACGCGGGGGGAATAAATTATCCCCAACAAGCTCTCCTGTTAAAAGCCAGGGCCCCCTCCACTGCTCCCACCCGGCTCCCCTTTGCGGGCATCTCAGTGGGGTTTCTGGAGCCTGCCTGCTGGCTGAGCCCTTCCAATGCCCTTCCTACCTGCTGTGATGGCTTCTCTCTAGCCACCGAGTGTGACAAGTCAGGAGGCTTTGGGCAGAGGACTAAGCTCCCGGTGCCCAGAAGTGGAGAGGATTGGATTTTATTCCTTCCGTTTCTTTCTGTTCTTTGCCCGAGAAGGATACCTCCAAAGCGGTAGGATCTTAGCTGGTCTTACAGGGTGACTCAGGATGGGGGGATCATCCTGCCAGACAGGGGCTCTCCGGGTGACGATGAGTTGCTCACAATGGGTGTACTTGGAGATGAACCTGTGGTCAGCTCGTGGGGGACCGTGGCTGCTCGGCCAGAGGAACTTGGGCTCCTCATGCACGCAGTGGGGCAGGCTGGGGGTGTAGCTCCTGAGCATAGAGATGACATGGTAAAAGCGGTCTTAGGAAGAAGAGAATAATTGCGGCAGGGAAGAGAGGGGTGCTGGGGTGGTGTTGGCAAGTATGGGGGTGTCGGGCCAGTTGAGAGCTGACCATCTATGTGCAGCTTGACGCTGTCTTGGGCCAAATCTGCACCCCCCCCCCACTGTCCTTGCCCACAGACTCCGGGGGTTCGGGAAGGGAGAGCCTTTGTGGCTGAGTGCTGTGGGCCCGGGAATATAGTCTGGGGCTTACAAACTCTGCTGGGATGGGGAAGGGCAAGGCAGGCCCTCCTTTCCTAGAGGGAGGCAGACCTCATGGAGCATATTGGTGTTGCTTGTCATCTCCTTCAGTGAGCAAGGAAGGGCAGGGGGAGCCATGGCTCCTTCCCTGTGGTTCGAGCTGCTATTTGGTATTTGAGATCAAGATGTCCGGTGAGTTGGCTCTTATCCTCCATCTTCCTCCTCCCACTGAGGTTGCAAGCAGCTTGGGGTGACCCCAGATCTCGAGCACTGGTGGGTAACACCAGTGACCTTTCTCCTGGAACCCCAGTGCCTGCTCCAGGGCGTTCTGCCGTGGCTGGGAATGACAGGTCGGTCCGGCAGCGGTGTCCCTTGGTGACTCCCAGCTGCAGTTCCCTGGAATCTGAGTGCACCTGGTGTCCGTGGGCAGCGTGGCGCGCTCCCAGAGCCCCGCGGCAGCTTCGCCGCTCCCCTCCCCACTGCCTCTTGGGCTTAGGGTGAGGTCCCGAGATGAGGTGGCCGAGGCGTAGGTGATGGTGACACCCAGACAACCCAGCACCTGGGGAGAAGGAGGATGAGCTCATTTAATTAGAAAGAATGTGTGGGTCTGATTAGCATCCTTAGAAAAAGAGAATTTTACATGAATGTCCGCTCTCTACCCAGCCCTGTGTTTGCACAGCCTTGTGAGTTTGGCCTGGCCTCCATTTTGTAAATGAGAAGTTAAGGGCCAGAGAGATTAAGTAGCTTTTCTAAGGTTGGTGGCCAGGGTGCAGATTTTAACTCACTCGAGGCCATCGGCTTTATAGCCCCTGTTTCATCTTGTTCTTGTTTGTGGGGGCTCTTTACATCCCATGGCATTCTCTCAGCAACCTGCCACTGCTCCCGGGATCTTGGGGATGCCCCAGAAGCTTCATTCGTGTGTCCTAAATGCTACTTTGGAGGAAAGTTCTCAAGGACAGAGGATTTCCAAGTCCTGGTCTCCTCTTTCCCTTCCTTCCTCCCGTCCCCAGATATTTATGGAAACTTTATCGCGGGTCTGCCGCAGTGCGGTGCCCAGCACAAGGAACAAGTCAGAGCTCCCTCATCTCCTAGAATTCCTGTTCTTATAGGGAAGACAGACATTCTAAACAAACACTCCGAGTCATAACAGATTGTCATACAGGATGGGAAGGAAGCAAGGGAAACTTGAAGGGTAAGAATAAACCAACCACGTGACTACCTAAGGGAGAACATTCCGGACAAAGGAAACAACAAATGCAAAGTAGCGTGGGGCTCTTTGCGAGCCGACAGAGGTCGGTATGCACAGAGCGAGGACGCGAGGAAGGCAGAGGCCAGATCCCTCCGGATCTCGCAGGCTGTGGGAAGGATTTGGAATTGGGAGTTTGAACGAGAACCATTCTGGCTGCTCTCTGGAGAATGGGTTAGAGGAGGGCAAGAGTGCAGGCGGGAAAGCAGAACAGGTGCGTAGCAGTTCAGGAAGACATGGGAGCCGTGGACACGGAGAGAAAGGGATGGACCCGAGATGAAACTTGGAGGCAGAACCGGCCACACGGGGGAATGGAGGGCGTGAGACATTAGGTAGGGCAAAGAGCCAGTGGTGACTCTTGGGTTCCCCGTGGTGGGAACATCAAGATTTCTCCCATGAAGCTATTAAAGGAGAGATGCCCGTGAGGCATTCGGGTGGAGAGAGCAAATAGGGGAGTGGGCACACGAGCCTGGAACCCAGAGAGGGGATGCCCACTTCTGCCCTGCAGTGGTCCGGCCAAGCCCTCTGGGGTCCTGGGATGCACTCAGTGCTGCTTGACATCGTTTCTGTCATCGTCTGCTTAGTGATGACCATGGAAAGAAAGCAAGATGATTGCGTGACTGAGTCACACAAAAGAAGAACCTTGGTAATCCCTGTGGTCATGTGCCTTGGGGAGGGGCGTGGAAGTAGCCACATTTGACAGGACATGGCTGGGCTACTGAAGAATTCAGATGCATCTGGTATTCATGGAGGGGGCTTGCTTGACCCCTGCGGTCCTTGACAGGGTGAGTGGAGAATCGGCTGGGCACCAAATAGAACAAATTGTACCATCTTGGTCCCATCCTGCCGGGAGCTTGCCCTCAGGAAAACGTAGCTCTGACTTGAAAAATGTTGCCTTTTGGGAGCCTACTATCTGTGAGGTGCTGTAGGAGATGCAAAATGAGAGTTGGCTTTGGCAAAAGCAACAAGAAGCGAATCGTCGCAGGGCAAAATGTGTTGGGTACCGTGAACTGTTGGGTGTTGGAGTGCACGGACGTGGAAGGATAAGGGAGGGGAGGTCAGAGACCTTCCTGGGAAGGACAGGCCTTGCTGAGCAGTAGGGGGTGAAGGGAAGGGCATGGCTGGTGGGGGAAGAGCTAGAGGAGAGGTATATGGGTCAAAGGCATGGGATATTTCACAGAGGGAGGGGTACCCACATTGTAGGGGACAGTCGTGCACTAATGACGAGAAAATGAGCCCATGAAAGGTCTAGAATGAACACCTTGCCAAGGAGTTCTAGCCACCTCGTGGGGGCTGCAGAAGCCCTCCAGGGTCTGCACTATGGGGCACCATATGCTCCGGGCAGAGTGTTTATATTGTGGTGACAGAGGAGGTGGGGTGACCAACAGGGGCGGCTCCCAGTGTTCCAGCCGAAGGGGTGAGAGCAGGAAGTGGGCTCTGGGCCTGGAGAGGACGAGGTGGTTGCAGGAGATGGACAGGGATACGGCCGGCGGGTCTGAGACGGATGAGATGCAGAAGGGCAGCGATGACCGTGACCGTAGTGTGCCTCGATGACGTGAGGCTGTGCTCTTGCGCTAAGAGCTTTACAGTTTAGCTCTATTTAATTTTCACTACCACCTTGTAAGGTAAGTCGACTGCGTGGATGTTTTTGGAGCTAGCACTCTTTGCTCCATTCTACAGCTGAGGGTCAGAGTCACAGAGGCCAACCAGCCCCGTTACATTTGGGAAGGGGTAGAACTGGGGTTCACAACCCATGTGTTCGCTCCAGAGCCTGTGCTTGTAGCCGCTGGCCACAGATCCAGGTTTTAACTCCAGAAGGGAAGAAGGGGTGAAGGAAACATGTCCCCAAGGCGGGGGACATGTGTGGAGAAGCACATTTTCTGGAGGACAGGATGGACACCCCGATCCGGGAAACGTTCAGAGCACCAGTGACGCCACGGAAAACAAGTACCGTGGTTCAGGGCAAGCACAGGCTCTCGGGTGTTCTGTGGCTTGAGGGGCGGCGTGGGCACTGGCAGAGGGGGCGTGGTCCTCACCTGAGTCTGGGGTTTCCAGTGCACCCAGGGTCATACCCACAGACAAACACTGGGGAGCCCCAGCATGGACTCGCACCCCTCCCCAACCAGCAGCAGTTTGGGCGCTGGCTGAGCACCCCTCCTCTCTGGGCCTTGGCGACCCGCTTCTGCAGAAGGGGTGGCATCTGTAGGACGACCTGGGAGACTAGCTTTGGCAGAGAGGTCAGAATTTTCCTGAACCGAAGCCAGGCTCTCGCTCCCCTGAGCAGCTGGTACCACGGATGTTAACGGTTCTAGCTCCGAGTAAATTTTTCTTTTTTTTTTTTTTTAAGTAACTTCCACTTCCGAAGATGCGAAGCTGCCATGCACACGGGAGCGGCACATCTCCCCGTTAATTTGAGGGTGTCTGTTTTGTGGGTGCTCCTGATGGCAGCACCCTAATCCTCTCCACTCACAGTGTTATTTTTTGCTATTTCTTCTGACTCTCGTGTCAGCCTGTATCTCAGAAAACGCTCTTTGGAGCGCTTAAGGGAGGTGTCGAGACGCAAAGTGCAGGCGTTTGCATTCTGCTGCGTCCGCGTCCCTCTCCGGCTCCTGCTCTCTCTCGCTCTCTTTTTTTTTTTCTGTTGAATAAGCAAAAGCAAGAGCAAATTTATTCCTCGAGATCTCGTATGAAAATGCGTAGTAATTGTTTCTTTTTGCTATTGTCAATGCATTTCTGTTCTCTTTGCTGAACTTCATTCTCAGCATCCTGCCAACTCACAGTTTAACGTGTAGGTCCTTCCCCTCTGTTTGCTCGTTATAAAATGGCATCGTTTGCCTCCTCCAGGTCTTGGTGAAGGGAGTGCTTATCTGTGTGTGTGAGGGAGAGGGGCAGGTGTGGGAAAGGCGAGGGAGGGGCCCCTGGGGTTTGGGATTTGCTTTAGAGCAAAGCCTAGACTTGATCAAAGTCCTCCCTTTACTCTGCTCCTTCCAGGTATGGGACGTGCCTGAGCTCAGAAGTGATCGATTCTGATTTATATCCAGGTTGGGGTATAATTAGCAGTCTTGATTTAATGTCACTGTGGCCTGAAACCTTGCCATCTCTGCCTTCTGTTTGAGTGGATGTACGTGGCAGGTTCCTGAGGCACGGTGCTGAATGGGCATCCGACTGAATCCTTGGCAGGTGGGTTGGGGGTGGGGCAGCAAGTCTTCTGTCCCAGTGTCATCCATTTCTTTAACTGGGGGTTTAGATCACAGAGTATGGGTAAGTGTAAATGACACAGCCCTTCTTGGGCCCAGCTTGCGGTCTGGCACCTTCCCTCTACCTCCGTTCTGTGAGAGAAGTGGCGCCCCTCTTCCTGAGGTAGGGGGCGGGAGGCAGGCCCCGTGGTGTGTGAGCAGGTCCCACAGCCTCGAAAGCCTTGGCCTCTCCCCCGCAGAGAGTGGACTAACTCCGACTAGAGGAAGGCTGGAGCTGAGATGAAATCCCAAGCTCTTAGGGCTGGGAGGGATTTGGGATATTATTAAGCTTGGGCTTTTGTTTTAGTGGTCTGGGGGTGGAGAGAGGCTGGGAGGACAGATCCAGTCACCGAGGTTCGCAGGTGTCCCGTGCACTGTGGTGGGTCCTGTGAGGTCGTGCTCACCACGCGGCTTTGACTACATGCTTACCTGTCGACTAACTCCTGAACACAGGCAGAGCCATGTGCCTCTCCATGTGTGCTGGTGGACAGACAGCTGGCCTGTCTCCCGCCATATGCCTGGCTTGCAGACGAGTGCCGGGACTGAAGGGGGTTGTATACCATCGCACCAGGGTTGGGGAGGCACTCCTGTTGCTGAGCTGAAAACAGGCCTTGCTTCCGTGTTCCCACGGCCCTCCCTCACTCGGGCTTGCTCAGCTGGTATCATCCTGGCTGTTGATAACGGGGCCCTCTCTACACCCAGTACTGAGCTCAGGGCCCGGGCAATGCACAGAGAGCTGTGACGGGAGGCACCTGTGAGCAGCCGTTGTAGGCTGGAACACACACCCGGCAAAGGTCAGCATTGGCAAGGGGGGAGAAGGTCCTAAGGCTGATGAGTTGTCAGACTGTGGAGCCACTGTAGAATGTTGTGGTCAGGGCGGGAGGGGAGGGGGTTGGCCAGACTGGAGGAGGAGGCGGGACATCAGCTGGGCCTTGAAGGTCCTGGGTTGGATCGAGAAAGGTGAAAAGGAACCCAGTCTACCTGGTTGTAGGTAGGGGGAGAGGCTGTGAGCAAGGCATGGAGGCAGAGGCCTGCACGGTACACTTGGAGGGGCTTGGTGGTTCACGGGGGGTGTGGGGAAGCTCCACAGGAATGATGTTTTTGCTTTTAGAGGTGGCTCTCTCATGTTAGTGATGGGGCAGGCCAGGGTCTGATTAGATTTAGCTCATCTCGCGTGGTGACTGGAATCATTCTTTTGGGTCTAAGCATTGCTGAGAACCTGATGTTACCAGTGACTGACGCTTGCTTACCCACCCTGAGGATGGAATGGGTCCCAAGAGAGGCACGGTGACTTCCTGTGTCTCCCCCTTCTCTGAGAAGTCTGGGTCAGACAGGGCCCTAGAGATCCAGGGAGAGGAGGCTGTGAGCCCTAGTCTTGCTTTGGATTGACTTTGGGCCCCTCTGGGTCACAGAGTGGCTTCTGGCCCGCCCACCTGCCCGCCTCAGCCAGCCTCCTCCTGAGCTGGCTTTCCGCTTATCTTAATTTATTGATGAAAACTTGTTTTACGGTCCAGAGCACAGACGGCAGCAGCTCCCTGCCAAAAGAAAGCAGCTCACAAATCGGGAAAGCGAGCTGCCTCCCGGAGATGGGTGGCTGGGGAGCGGGAGGACGGCAGGGTGAGTAAAGCATGTCTGGGCAGACGTGCCGGGCCCTGTGTGGGGAGGACGGCCCGCCGAGGCCGGGCGGGTGGGCTGGGGCTGGGACAGCTGGGCTCCCCCGCTCGCCACCGCTGGCCCCAGCTGACAGCCGCCCCACCTGGTCTCTGTGACTGCGGCCCATAAATACTAATAACTCCTGTTTGTAGCTTTGTGTGCAGCACCACGCTGGGAGTTTATTTTCATGAATCTCATTTAATCCCAGCTACGGCTCTCGTTGGTAGGTACCACTGATCCCCCCATTTAAAAGCCAGCACTGGGAACATTGTTTTCTGGGATGCACCCACACCTGCAAGGGTGAACGAGGGCGCTGGGAGTTGGAACCCAGTTTCTTTGGTTCCAAAGGCCAGAGCTGTGCACAGCCTTTCTGGACCTGGATGTCAGCCCCAGCCGGGTAGTCCTATGTCATGGTTGGCTTCTGTCTCCTAGACTTGCTGGGTCCAGCTGGCTTGGATGTTCCTGGGACAGGGACCCCATCTCTGGCTCGTGTGCTTTGGGGGAGCCTGGGGAGAGACTGATGGCAAAGGGCTCTGTGAACAGGTCACCAGTCAGGCCTTCCTTGTTCGTCCTTTCTAGAAAGTGGAGAGTCTTTGAGTTGCTTCTGTGAGTTGCTCTGAAGCTCCATTCCCTGGGAGGGGGGGTGGGTCAGATGAAGCTCTTCTGCCGACCACATAGGCTGGTTACAGGCACTGCATGAGAGGAGGGCTTGACTCCCTTGGGCTCATTTATAAAGCGGGGTGACCCCTCCTCATGAGGCTGTTGGGACTGTGTGTGTGAGAGAGACCGTGTATGTGAAAGAACATTCTAGAAAACAAACGGCAGGTGATTGTGATTATTTTCACCGTCTCCCCTTTTATGAAAATACAGGCTCAAAAAGAAGGCCTCTTGAGCTCCACATTAGTTTATTTTGTTTCTTCTTGCAGAGGTAAAACCAACAATTTCCATAACTGGTGAGATCAGTGAAGTAGGTATATTACCATGGCTGGACTTTGGCAGCCCCAATCCACGTCCACGCCATACACACACCCCTGCCCGTAGATGGGACATGTCTTGCCCTCTGCTCGCTCCCTGTCCTCGACCACCTTCTCTGCCCCCCTACCCCATTCCACCCAGCCATGGCATGCTTCCTTCCCTCCCTCGCGGCGGACTCTTTTCCTGGGTCCCTCCATTCTTCAACACTCCCTTCCCACCTCCCTTGACTCAGATTGGCCTAGAAAGTTGTTGAAAAGGTTTAACAAAATGAAGTCTTGGATTTTTCTTATAGGAGTCACAGAGAGGTTTCAGCCATAGGATTTGGAATTACATCAAATTGGATTAAAATCCCAGGCCCACCAGCTCCATGTGGGCACTTAGACAAGATCCGTAATCTCCAATCCTTTGTTTTTCCGTGTGCACAGGGGAGGGGAGGGTAATGATAGTAACTTTCTTGTATGGTTTTTGTGGAGAGGGGTTGGCACAGTGCCTGGTGGGTAACGTGGGCTCACTAAATGCTGGCATCCTCATCAGTGCTGTTCCTGTCTTCTTCATCGTTGTCATCTCCCCTGACACCACTGCGTCACCACTGCCACTATCCACCGTCACTGCCTATTCTCTTCCTGCCCTTGCCCCCAGGCACAAGTAGGCTTCCAGGCCGTGGAGCCTTGCTTCTGCACACCGTGCCACAGCCAGCCTGCCTTCCTCCAGATACAGACGTGTGTAGACGACATCCTTTCTGGCCGATTTGGGATGACCTAGGTCTGCGCAGTGGGGCATGGCGTGTCAGAACATGGTTTCCGGAGCCCGATTTCCTGGGTCCCTTCACCACCTAACCTCCCTGCATCTCTGTTCTCTCACCTGTAACACAGGGAGGACAAAAATATCCCTGCCCCCACCACCAAGAGGGTTAAATGAGGTCGAAGAGGCAAAGCCCTAGGAACTGCGCGGCACCTGGTTTGTGCAGGAGAACACTTGCGTGCTCCCGTCCCCAGCAGCATGGCGTCGAAGGGCTAATCCAGGGAGGTCAGGGGCAGGGACAAGGAGTGAGGCCTGGCCAGCCCCTGGACAGGCAGCTTTCAGGGGACGGCCCGAATCGCATGCACGTGGACAAGAGCAGTGGGGCGGGCCATGGTCTCCTGTCCTGCCAGGAGGACGAAGACATGCGCAGGGCCTGGCATGGGGTGGGAGGGGTCTTGGGGGCTCACTTGGGTTGCTTCTGAGACCACATCTGACAGAGGGACGTGACCATCACCAGCCTCTGTCCCTCACAAAGCCTGTCAGAAATGCCAAATCCCGGCATGGGTGGACACGCTCCCATCTGGTGGAGTAAATAATCAGGCTGTGGGCATCGGATCCCTGGAGAGAAGACCAGTCACGTGGCGGCCACGTCCAAGGGTTATAGCGGAAGTGTGCGTGGGTGGCTGTCCCGGGGCCGCAGATGGGCCTGGTGGTCAGCCACGATCTCTCCTGATATCTGTACGTGTAATTACAGAGTGTTATTTGCCGAACTTGAGCCGTATATGGTTATTAAAAGGGCATGCATTTGTCATTGCCGGAGAGCCGCCGCTCAGGGACATGTTTGCACCGTGTGACTTCTCTTCGCCTCTCTGGGGTGGGGCAGGGGGCACCTTTCCTCAAACAGGAGTACGGCACCCACCCCCCTTGTCTGTTCTCCAGGATGAGTTATGGTCTCATCTGGGCTCTTTGCCGGGAAGGATGTGATGGGGGTTCAAGGGATCCTTGGCCTGTTCCCCTGCGTTTTCCAAGGAGTTTGAATAATAGCACAGGACCTTGTATGGTATTTATATTCCAAGGAACAAAGTGCTCAGCAGGCACAATCCTATTCATCCTCTCTGTGTCCCCGAGTGCCGGGGAGCTGCTTTCTCTCTTCGAGGCCGTTAGCAGCAGAGCATCGTCCCCAAAAGGCCAGGTGGCCCACCAGAGCTGCGCAGCGCGTGGCTGTCCCCGAGGCCACTGCCCTGAGATGCGGGCGGCTGGTGGTTCTGCCTTCTCTAAGAAGCTCCGGTGGCCGCCCGTGTCACTGTGATCCTTGAAGGCTGGTTTCCTAAGCCCATCCCTGCCTCCTACGGCAGCCCCAGCCCCGGATGCATGTATGCCTCCACACTTTGATGCTGTCAGAAGTGACTTTCTCCCCAGATGCACAAAATAAAACAAATGCAGGAAGGAAAAAATATGCTGGTGATTGGAAAATCCTTTCTCCAGACTCCTTTGACAGGCTCTTCTGAGTCCTTGGCGCCTTCCATCCCAATTTACAGCGACCTTGGGAGTGAAGAGCTTGCCTCTGACTATGGTCCCGTGGGGGTCTGCCCCAGGCTCAGGGGCTCAGGCCATCATGGCCCCGGGGGTGCAGATAAGGAGAGCTACACCCCAGCACGGACAGCACCCTTTCCTACACTGGCACCCTGCCTGAGTATGGCCTCAGGCTCCGAGCTGTTTCCTGTCAAGTGTTGACAAGTTCCAGAGTTTGGGGAAAAGACATGTCCAAGGGTCATTGCCCTTCCCTCCCCTCCCCCAACTGTCCCAGCAGAGGGCAGTGTGCCAACTGGCTCCAGGAACAGAGCCTCTAGAAGGGACCAAGGACAAAGGACCATCAGCTTCCCTCTTGGGAAGTTCTTCCCATGCCTGCCCCTGTCCCTTCTGCGTTTTAGCCTCCTTCCTCTTGTGTGTTTCTAACGAGGGACATGAAGCAGCTGTGTGTCCTCCCAGGAGTCCTCTGTCTAGGTCCTCAAGCAGATTTCACTGTCGGGCCTCCAACCTCCCGCTCCAGGACACAACAGGATGGTGGAGTCAGTTGGGCAGCGCTTGGCTGCAGATGCTCCTGTGTGAGTCCCTTCTGCCTAGCACCCCTCTGCATGTTTGGCGGCCACCAAATGGCGGTGATGGCGGTGGGAATCGATGTTTATGTACTGGTGAGTGATCGCTGCTGCTTTACGAGGCTGGCTGGGGCTATGCATCACCTGCTGCACCTCAGCATCCTGGCCACACATCACTCTGTGGTCCTTCTGGGGGCTGTTCCTCAGGCTTCCTGCCGGCAGCCTCTGGCCCACTTTGGGGCTCCCCTAGGTGCTCCAGGGCTTGTCTCTACCTCCTTTTTTATTTCCCCCTCCCCCCCCACAAACCCCCTGCTTGGCTTGAGAAGTAGGAAGATGCTGGCACCTGAGGAAGTTGATCTGGGACCTGCTGTCCACCAGAGGCTTCCAGAGGATTCTGGGGCTGGGATGCAGGGGGAGCTGTGGCAGGTGAGCCCTGATGTTCCACGGGCCTTTCTCCCAGACAGAGGAGGAGTTGCACAAGACCAGAGTGTAAGGGGGCTGCATTAGAGTAATGCAGCGTGGACTCCCCGTGCTGTCCAGGCATCAGATGAATCAGGGGCTAGGCCCGCTCTCAGCACCCCCACCCTGGCCTTTGAAACCCAGGGACAGACACAGACTCTCCCTGCCCCCGGGCGGGTCAGCCTGGAGTCCAGCAGATGCCTTGATTCAAGTGAGCCCCTGGGTGGGACAGATGCCCTTCGTGCTGAGGCTGGGAAGCCCAGACTGACGGGCAGTGCTTCAATAAGGCTGGCCTCCTGCCCTCCCGGGGTCAGAGGACACTGAGCCCTCTGTGCTGCTGGCTGGGGGCCAGGACTGCTGGTGCCTGGACCTTTACCCCCAGCCAAGACCTTCAGCAGGGCTGTCCTCAAAGTCTCAAGTGGGATTTCCTCGTCACAGACTCTGATTTTTGTGTACTTCTTAGAGTTTGGGGGATACATGCAATACACGAGGTATAGCCATAGGACCCACTCTCAACAGACGGGGGCGGGTCTCATGAGCGGGTTACTATGGTCTCAGTGTCTCTGCAAAGCTCACTGGGGAGAAGTGGACTCTGGAAACATCACTGAAGAGCTCTGTGCACCTCCGAGCCTTGCAACAACCAGACAACGGCACCCCTGAAGTCGGGCCGTGTTTAAGTGCTCTCTCCTAGAACCGTCTGAGAAAATAACCTCATTCTGCGGTAATCAAAATGTAACTGGGTTTTAGATATGCAAATGCTTTATGTAATGTTTATTTGGAGGAAAATTCAGCTCAGAAATATGGGTGCGATCTCCCTGTCACCTATGTAAGCTGGTGATATTGGGGGCTGCGAGGTGAAGTTGTGAAGAAATTGGAGGCTTTGAGAGAAAGTGTGGGGTCAGAAAAAGAATGACCGAGGAGTCATGCTGTTTCACTTTAAATTATGCACAAGCTCAGCGTGAGCCAAAACCATGGGGGGCTGCCCGACAAGTCTGGAGGGCTGCGGCTAGATTACTAGAAGTATAGAGCCCAGAGTGTAAGGGGTGAGAGGGGTATCTTTGTACTCCATGCTGTCCCCTGCATTGCAGGAATCTGACTGCAAGTGTGGGACAAGGATGAGACAAAGATGTAAAAGCCGTGGAATAGACTTGGGAGGGCATGGTAGATACAGGCCAACAAATACTTAAAAGCCTGCCACACTTGTGTTTGGTGCGCTGCTTGAGCAAAACTAGGACTGATGTATGTCAGCCCCAAGGAAGAGCATTCTTGAGTTACTAAGAAAGAATTCTTGATGAACCAGAATTGTGCAAAGGCGGGGTGGTGGGTATGGATGGATGCTGAGCGTTGGGAACCTGGTGCGCCAGTGGGGACTAGTCTGCCTGGGGCCAGGGACAGCCTCACATGGAGACTTGTCACCCAGTGTCCACTTCCCTTCTGTGCTCTGATCTTCCTGCCTGCAGGGTGACTTTGGCAAAGACATTGTCTGGCTCCCCCTGCCCGCTGCTGCAGGCTATGGCCATGACACTGAAGGAGCTGGGGCCCCTTGGAAGCGAGGGGTATCAGCGATACAGTGACCGCCCCATCCTGGGGCAGATGTATTTTCCCTGGGATGAAGTTCTTGGCAGGCTGGCTTCTCCCAGGGCCAGGCTGGACCATTACTAGCGGCACGATGGGCTGTGAAATGAAAGTCGTTCTGGTTTTCTTTTTTATTCTCCACATCCACTAATTTAGTAAATGCCATTAAATGCTGCACTTGTCTGTGGCTCATAGAGAGTGCTGGGGAGTGCTGAGACCTAGTGTCTGAAAAGCTCCAACAGAGCAGGGGGGGTGAGGCTGGTGGGGTGCCGGGACCAAGTTGGAGGGCTCTGCAGAGACACAAGAGGCCACAGGGGTGAAAACAGCCTGGGGGCTCTGAGGGGAAGCGGGGTAGATAAGCAGGCGGCTTACACAGGCAAGCGAGGGGCTACGGGGAGTCAGTTGGGAGTAACTTGGGGCACTTGGGGGTTCTAAGAGTAGAGATGAAGAGATGATGGGGGGGATTTTATTCAAGTGGGTTTGCGTGTCTGGGTCTGGTCCTGTTCCTGGGCTGTGGCCTGCTCACGCCCTTCTACCCCCTCCTACCCATTCATCCGTCCATCCATCCATCTATCTGTCCATGGAGCAAATGTTGATGTGTTTGAGGCATGTTCTAGGCCCTCCCATGGAAGAGGAATAGATGAACATGAATCTGGCCCCAGCAGCTGGTGTTTTAGTAGGGGTGGGTTACTAGTCTACACAGAAGGCTGGGCAGGTCCCTGATGGGCTGCCCTGGGGCCAACCCTGGCACAGGAGGTCACTCTCGGGGCAGGCCACCCCTGCATGGGGGACAGATTGCTGGCAGCAGGGAGTGGCTGCTGTGCTAAGTGAGGGGTAGAAGCTCAGAAGGGAGGTTGGTTTGAAGGAAAAATTATGGGACTCACCCCCAGAGAAATGGGACGCCTGCATGAAAAATACATAAGGACATGAGGCAGAAACACGTATTAAAACTACAAATCAATAGGATTCAAACTAAAGAGGAGGAAAAGTGCCATGGGGACATTTGGCTAATTACAGCAGGCTTAATAAATGAGGCAAGCCTGGAGTGCTTGTCCACTGTATGGCCATAGCCTGGCTAGGGCTCAGTTTGCCCGGTGTGCGTCTGGTGGATGGGCCCACGGGTGACGGGGAAGGTCCTGAGATGGCCCTTGGAAAGGGCCTGAACCTTCTCCCTTCTGCAGTCAGCGAAGGGCTGCACAGGAGAGCCCTGCAGCCATTGCCAGGGATGAGGCTCTGTTCTAGGCTTTGGGGAGTTAGCAAGGAACGAAACTGACCCAAACCCCTGCCCTCACGGAGATCAAGGCCTCAGGCAAATGCAACGGTAGGAGCTTGTTTTCTCACATTTGGATGTGGATTTATTTGGGGTGCGGCATTGAAAACACTTAGAAATGCCCTCAGTTGGGGCAAGGGGCAGGGAGCAAGAAGGCTGGATAGTCAGGACGGTCGCTGGTCCTCCCCGGCTGGAGAGGGGTGCTGACCAGGCCTAGGCCGTTTCATGTTGGCTGATGACCTTGGGTCGGTTGGTGCTAACCTTGGCTAGATCCTGGTTCCCTGAGTCACCCTGCCTCACCCCAGAGTCTCTTCCTGGCTTGGGTTTGACTGTGGCTTGGTCCTCTTGGCTGAGACAGCCCTCTGGTTTGGAAGGGAATTTTCCCGAAGGCCCCCAGCTAGTTCTCTGACACTGAGTGTTGGCTGTGCCACTGCAGGCCTCGTCTCCTTCCTATGCGGGGCACCTTCCACGTGGGCTCCTCTCCTCCCTCCTCTTCCCTCCCCCATTCCCACTGCACCCTCCCCAGCCCCTTGCTCTGGCTTCAGAGTTCTGCTTCCTGTCTTCCTGTCCTCCTGCCCAGCAAACCTGTTCTGCCCTCAGTTCCTCACTCTTGCCCATCGCCACACACCAGACATCAGCCTCTTCCCTGCCCCTGCCCCGGTTCTCACCAGCTTCCCAGATGGAGTCTTGTCACCTCTTTACTCCTCTCAGGTTTTATTGTCCCTTCCAGAACCAGGATGCTGCTCCAGCCCTGGAAGGGGACACACCGGGTTCTTCCTGTGATGGCTGTCTTCTCGCAGTAGCCGGGGGTGGGCTCCTGGCGTGGGGCTGGGGCTGGGGCAGGGTTTCTTGGCTTCTCTCCACACCTGGGGCTGGGTTGTTCTCTGTGGCGAGGGCTTTCCGGGCATCGCTGCTGTTTGGCGGTAACCTTGGGCTCTCTTCACTCGGATGTCAGCAGGAGCCCCCCACTCCAAGCTGTGTGAACCAGAAATGTCCCCAGACATTGCCAGATGTCCCCAGAGGAGCAAAATCGCCCTGGGTGGAGAACCACCAGGCAGGGATGCGATCGCATCGTGTCTCAGGCTTCGCTAAGCCCTTGCTGGCAGGGACCTAAGAAGTTCTCTAAAGCCCACATTTTAAAGGAAATTGGGCCTCAGAGAGCTAATGAGTTGTAAGGTCACACAGGGGAACGGCCTGATGAAAGCAGCATCTTGGAAAAAGGATTTAGGCTGCTCTGTCCGTGCAGGCTGAGCTGAGAAACAGGCCAGAGGCAGGAAGGGGAGTGTGGCTGGGACCTGGGCGTGAGGCAGGGGCCGAGGCAGTGTCTTCCCCCTGTCGGCCCAGGCTCAGTGTGCACTCAGCGTTCTCCTGGAGCGAGGGTCTGGGAGATGCCCCACACCAAAACCCTGGAATCCAGGTGTGGGTCCAGCCTGGCAGTGGGATGGCCGCGTGTCCCCTGTTGCTGTCCTTATCTGTGAAATTAGGGCCTGATTGTTTTCTTCCTGCCTAGGGGGTTCTGAGAGCGGAGCAGAGGCTTCATCTCAGCAGGAGAGCCCCGAGGGTATGGAAGAGCAGCTGTGGGGTTTGCAGGAGGCCCCCCCTTTGCATGGCTGGGGCGTCATTCACTCAGCAGACTTTGCGTGCAAAGCCCCCTACATCCCAGGACTGAAGCACAGGCAGTGTGTGGGCACCGCCCCACCTGTAGGCAGCAGGGCTCACCTGGGATCCAGCCCAGGGCATGGTGGGACCTCAGACGGGGAGTGAGAGGGCAGCAGGAATGGGGCCAGAGCCACGGGCTCTTCTGTGCAGGAAGGAGGCTCCAGGGTGGGGGTTTGGGAAGCTTGTAGACCAAATCAAAGAATGTGGAGCATGAAGTCAGAGATCTGTTTTGCGAGAGATGACCAGGTCCTGGGAGTGTCTGAGCCATGAAGGTTTTCCCAGTTAGAGGCTCTTGGACCTCACGGCTGTTCTCCCCAGGAGGGAGGGGAGAACAGTACAGAGGGGCCCCTGCCCGGCCCGCTCCCCGTGGGAGCTGGCTTCCGGGGCAAGGTGTGCCGGGAGAACTTTCCAGGGCCAGGGCGGGTCCTGGGAGCCCCAGAGTCCCCACGGCGGGGCAGTGGCGGTATCCTGCATCTCCAGGGGTCCCAAAGCCAGTCCCTTTAGCAGGCTCCTCAATCCCTGGGGAGTGACCTGGCAGCCGTGGGCTTTCCTCTCAATCATTCCAGTCTCTGGCTTTTTGAGCCATAAATCTTCAGCATGAAGATCATGAATTTCCATGGTATGATTAATGAAACGAAAATTGAGACGGCAGTATAGAAACTGACCAGACTGAAAAAAGTCCCTGTGAGAAGTTGGAGGACCGTTTCAGAGCTTCTGACCCGGCCTGGATCGCCACCTAGTGGTCACAGGGGTGGTGGCACCCACCCCCTGGAAAGCTCTGTGGATGCCCTTTGATTGGGTGGATGCCCACACCTTGGGAGCCTTGACATAGTTCCATTGGGACTGCTCCTGGGTACAGGGGCCACAGGAGCCCTCCACAGTGTGGGGGGGCAACCCAGGAAGCTGCTCCACTCAGTCCCACTCCTCCCCGGCTGCTTGAGCCATCTCTGCTTTAGGAATGCATGGGAATACCCCCACTTTTTTCGTCATGCCCCAGTCTGGATCACCTTTCTGGTTCTTCATCTGTGAAAATCCTACTCATCTTTTAAAGCCCAGCAAGTCCTGTCAAGCCTGCCTTGTAATGCTGCTCACCAGTCCTCCAGAGCCGCCTGGTAGAGGTCACCACCAGCCTGTGCCTAATCCCTGCCATGGCCTCCTGATTGCTCCCCTGGCTTTCCCCATTGCCCCCTCCCCTGGGGGCCATCCCTGAACAGCAGCCAGAGTGATCTGTCGGAAACATACATCATGTCACTCTCCAGCCTTCCCAGCATGCTAAGAACACCACTTGCCTTGTCTTTACTGATGCCTGCAAGATCTCACCCCACCTGTCCCCTGCCACCCCGCCTCCTGGTCCCCTACCACGTGTCACCTCCTTCACTCTCTTGCAGCCACATGGGCAGCTTCCCGCTCCCGGGGGAGGGCCAGCCTCCTTCCCAACTCAGGGCTTTTGCACGTGCTGTTCCCTCTATCTAGAACATTCTTCCACCATGTGCCCTCCTTCATTTGGGCCCTTAATAATAAATGCCACCTTTCTTAGAGGGCTTCTGTGACTACTGTGTCCCCAGAGACTTTCTAACTCCTTGCCATTCTTATTTTTCTTCATGGCACTGCTTGAAATCATGTTACTTGTTTGCTTATGGACCATCATGTCCCCTATAAGAAGAGCCTGCTTATTGGAGGGGGTGGGGCGGTTTGCCTGTGCTGCTCATTCCTGCCCCCCCACCCCCAGCACTCAGAACAGGCCTTGGCACTTGCTAAATGGGGGCTCAGTTTGGGTGTGTGGACTGAAAGACGGAAGAAAATGCCGCCTCCGAGCAGCCTCTCCCCCACCCCCACCCCTGACCTTCCCTGCACGCACGTGAGAACCGCTGTCTGCCTACTCACGGGCTGCCTTGTCTTCCCTGGTCCTTTGGGGTCTCTCTCTGGACCTAGAGCAGCTTGAGAACAGGGGTGCGCTCGATTTTTGGGGTCACAGCGTAACTCCTGGCACCCAGGAGCTGCTCGGTCGGGGCCTTCCTGAGACTGGCACCTGGTGCTGGCAACCCACTTCCCAGGCTTTCTCCCCTTTAAACTCTCACAGCAATCCTTGGAGGCAGGCGATTGTATGCTCTTTGGGCCTACAGGGAGTTTGCAAGTTTGCACCAGCAGGAAAGGCTGGAGCCGAGGGTCAGATCCCTGTCTGTGCCCCGCCCCCCAGGTCCTTGCATGTCTGCTTTCCCCCTGCCTGGAACATTCTCGTCCCCCACCTGCCCCGAGTCCACCCGTCCTTTGGGGACTGATTGCCTCCTCCAAACGACATTACCGGCCAGAGCAGAGTCCCAGGAAGGCAGGGCTCTGAAGAGGTTGTAGCTTTTCTGGCTCAGGAGGCAGCAGGCTGCAGATACGCAGTAAATGTGGGCTGGCTGATGGATGGGCTCCTCAGACTCCGCATACTTCCTGGGAGCTGCCGGGGGCGGTGGGGGGGCGGCTCTGTGGAGCATAAAATCAGGCAGCTGTGGAGACTCACAACCAGTGAAAGCAAAGTGTCCCCAGGTGAAGCCAGCGGCGTCGCAGCCCCAGGGGTGCCATAGAGAGAGTCAGTTTTCCGGCTCACGTGGATGGCTGGCCGAGGCAGTGATGGGTTTGCATGGCCTGTGTGTCAGCCAGCGGGATGGGTCCCCTTCTCCTGCATCTGTGGGAAACCTGTTCTTCAGGCTCCTGAGAACAGGGGGCCTGTGGCCCTTGTGGACAGGGCAGCAGGACACAGGTGCCTGGGGGTCTGGCTCTGAGCTTTCCCCCACCCTCCTGGTCCTGACTCTCTTTCCCTGCCCGCTGTGCCCCACCTCCTGGACTCCCTCTTGAATGCTGGGGCCTCTTCTCTGACAAGTGGAATAACCGTGACCCCCTGTGTGTGTCTGGGACCCTCCATAGTTGTTACAGGATTTTGCCTGTGTCTTTCAAAATCAGATCCCCAGAGTGATTTAAAATCGGATCCCCAGAGTGACTGTAGGAGGTTTGTGTCGTGCTGTTTGCCGGGCAGGAAAACTGAGACATGGAGAGGCTTAGGGCTTGTCTGGGTTTCACAGCTGATGTGCACAGGCCCATGGCCCTATCTGACCTGTAGCCCTGTTCTCCCCCTTTCCCAGTCTCAGAGTTGGGGTGTGAGGCCTTGCAAACTTCGGGGCCATGGGGATGAACCCCCAAGCAGTGCTGATCTAACGGCTCTCCTTTCTCTCCAGCTCTGTGGCTGTGGGCTGCTTGGCGTGGGCATTTGGCTCTCCGTGTCCCAAGGCAACTTTGCCACCTTCTCCCCCAGCTTCCCCTCGCTGTCTGCAGCCAACCTAGTCATCGCCATCGGCACCATTGTCATGGTGACAGGCTTCCTCGGCTGCCTGGGGGCCATCAAGGAAAACAAGTGCCTCCTCCTCAGTGTAAGTTGGACCCCAGATCCCTCCAGCCCCCGAACTCTGATATCCCTGCATTTGGGCCACTGAGATGGGCAGGTCCTGGGACGACCATCAGCTTCCTGGATGCCCAGCCTGAGCCCAGGGAAATTGTTTCAAGAGTGTTCCTTGCCTGACCATGCCCCTCATCCTCATGATTGGGTATCCCTGCTCTGCTTATCCCTCCCACTCCTTGATTGGCTGTCTCCTTTATCTCCCTCCCTTACCTCTCTGGGATTCTGCAGAAGTAGCTGGCCTCTCCCACACCTGGGAAGCCCAGTCTAGGGGCCACTTGTCCCCTGCCCCCCTGCCATCCTAGTGTGTACCCCATCCCTGGCCATGGCCACTACGATGTGCCCACACTTAGGCTTTCTCTTTCCAGTTTTTCATCGTCCTGTTGATCATCCTCCTAGCAGAGCTGATCTTGCTTATTCTCTTCTTTGTCTACATGGACAAGGTGAGCCTTATGAGAGGGGAGGGGGCCTATGGGCGGTGGGGTGGGGACAGGGCCAGCCAGAGGAGAAGCACTGACAATGAGGACCTCTGAGGAAGGGAGGAAGGAGAATGGAACCAGGGGAGCTAGGAGAGGCCCCAATGAAAGGTTTGGTGGGGGCAGTGTGGGGAAGGCATTTGGGGGGGCATGGGTGGCTTATCGCCTATGTAGACTTGGGAAATAGAATCCTCTGAATCATTGGCCATGGACTGTCTCTGGCATTAGTGAGCTCCCCATTACTGGGAGCATTCAAGCATAGTTGTGTTGACCCCTTGGAGGAGGGATTCAGGTGTCTGCCCTCAACCTGACAGGTGAATGAGAACGCCAGGAAGGACCTGAAAGAGGGTCTGCTGCTGTACAACACAGAGAACAACGTGGGGCTGAAGAACGCCTGGAACATCATCCAGGCCGAGGTGAGGAGCCAGCCCCAGGAGGAGGGGGCGGGGCTCAGACTACCCAGGGGGCCGGGAGAGCTGCTGGGGCTCCCCATACAGGGAATGCCTCTGGAGAGGGGCAGCAGGGGAGCGAAGGAGGGTGAGCGGGATCTGGACACAGGAGTGCGTGCCTTAAATGGGCACAGGGAACTAGGGAGGACAGATCATCTTTATTTCAGCAACAGGGATGCCTCCCTGATCGTGGGTCAGGCAAGGAGGTCCCTGTTCTAAGAGGAAAACAAGTCCGTGCAGCCCAGAGCTCCATAGCAAGCCCTGGATTAGGGGCGGGGGGCAGCAGCTGGCTTGGGACTGTCCCCAACGCAGAGCAGGTGGCGTGGGGCGGGTGAGCAGAGGGCTGAGCGCTCCTGGTCGGGGGTCGTTGCCCAGCTCAGAGAGGCGGGTGGGCGTCACCTTCTCTGTGCTCTGGCCTCCAGGGAGGGACTGTGGCTTCCCTTTTAGGGCGAGAGGGATGCTCTTTTCTCCTCTGCTGACCTGCAGAGAGGCAGCATTTGTGGGTTGGCTTGGGGGGATGGGAAGGCACAGAGGGGGACAGCGGGCTGCGGGCACCTGACCCCATGGGTTCGCACCCCCAGATGCGCTGCTGTGGCGTCACCGACTACACAGACTGGTACCCAGTGCTGGGGGAGAACATGGTTCCTGACCGCTGCTGCATGGAGAACTCCCAGGGCTGCGGGCGCAACACCACCACCCCTCTGTGGAGAACGGTGAGGCTGGACACCGCTGCCTCGGGGCCTCCTCCCAGAAGCCTGGGTGCGGGACCGTGTGGCCAGAGGACACCCGGGGCGGGGGGGCACTGGGGACTCCAAGAAGTTGGCTTAACAGAGGTGGGGTTGGGGACACACAGGACTGAAGCCGAAAGGCAGGTGGACCTTCGGGCAGGGGGTTGGACCCACAGCTGGGAGTGTCAGAAGGTAGGGGTTGAAGGGGGTCTGAGGGTGTGCCGTGTGGCCTTGTAGGTGGAACCCTGGGCGGGGAGGGGTGGGGCCAGCTCCAGGGCGGGAGGATGAGGGCTGAGGGACAGGGAGGGACTGGAGGAAAGGGCAAGGGCAGGCGCAGGAGGGGAAGTGAGGTGGGGGCTGGGCAGGGGGTGGTAGTCACTGTCCTGTCCTGCCACTGCCTTAACCTGCGGTCCCTGTTCCTCAGGGCTGCTATGAAAAAGTGAAGATGTGGTTTGATGACAACAAGCACGTTCTCGGCACGGTGGGGATGTGCATCCTTATCATGCAGGTAAGAGGGTGGGCTGGAGCCGAGCCCCACGCACCCCACATCCCCCACACCCCTGCATGCACCCCCATACCCCTGCACGCACCCCCCACACCCCTACACTCACACCCCATGCACCCTATGCACCCCCCACACACACTCCCACTCCCCCCCATATCCCTACATGCACCCCACACTCCCCCCACACACCCCTACATGCATCCTCCCACACACCCCTCCTACGTTCCCCCACACACACCCCTGTACATACTCCCTGTACCCTCCTTGCATGTTCCTGCTCTACTGCATCGAGAGGCCTTCCCATTCACTGCCTGTCCCAAGCCAGCAGGCACAGCTGGGCCCAGCTTCCTCTGCATTCCCTCCGAGTCTTGGGCCTGGTGTCGGAGTTGCACGAAAGCCCTGGGTGGGTTTGCTTGAGAACATGCCTGCCCTCCTGAAAGTGGTGTCCCCAGGTAACAGGTCTGAGCACAGGCTGGTGCTCCATGGGCAGTCTTCCTGGCCGTGTCGCCTGTGAGATGTGCAGGAGCTGGGCGGGCTGCCTTGCTTCTTTGCCTTAGTTTCCACTTCAGTGTAGTGGGCATGGTCATCATGCCGCCTCTTTGCATTCAGTAGTCGAGCAGGGCCAGGTGGCTGGGAAGAGCTCCAGCCCAGACGCTAGAGAGGAACAAGGAGGGAGAACCTGCCTCCCTTCCTGAAGATGAGGCCAGTGTGGCTGGAGGGGGGCCAGAGACCCCTGACCTTTCTGGGACGAGCCTTTCCTGGCTCCCTCCCCTGTCTGGCTCTAGCCATTTCTGAATGGCTCCTCTTAGCAGGAGTCTTCAGTGCCGGATTCCCCTCAGAGCCTGGAACTCAGCTGGCCAGTCCGTGCGAAGTGGCCCACCTGCAGGAAGCGATCTTTCTTGCTCTCAGCTCTCGGGCCTGCAGGTCTGACCATGTCCGATTTACGGAAGAGCCTTCAGGCTCAGCAGACGAGCCCACTGCCGTCCTCGCGGTGCTCTGAGAGGACATGTGCGCACAGGGGCAAGCCTCCGTTCAGCACTGGGACCAGGGTGCCCCTTGGCTGCCTGTGGCCATGCCTGGAGCCAGACCAGCCAGGGTCTCCTCCAGTTAGGCCCCGACACTGGGAGCGCCAGCGACTCGGCATGGCCTTATTGTTCTTGCCACCTTCCCGTCTGCCGCCTCAGTTCCTTGGTAGCTACCACTTAGGACACGTCCTTTGTGTATCTGGTCCTCACCACAGCCCTTGGCAATTAGCCCCATTTCCGAGCCTCTGAGGAGTGTGTGACATTCTGTGCCGGTGGCTCTGAGGGGCTGAGCTCCTGGGTGCACAGCCTCCTGCTGGCAATCCTCAGGCCCACAGGCGGTCGTCCCCGCTCATTCTGGGGGCCGTGTGGCAGACCTCCGCTGCGGGCTCCCGTTCCAGGCCCTCTCCCCATGTCTTTCAGATTCTGGGCATGGCCTTCTCCATGACCCTCTTCCAGCACATCCACCGGACTGGTAAGAAGTATGACGCCTGAGCCGGCTGGCTGGGAACACCCTGGCCCGCCGACATGGACCCTGTGCCCGGGAAGAAGATTTGAGCTTTGTATCGCCTGCCCGCGCTCTCCAGACTGCTGACCTCTGCACCCACCTCCCCAGCCCGCCCGCCCCCAGCCCACCCCACCTCAGCCTTCTTGGTGGGTGGAGGGCCAGGGAGGAGGAGGCATGGAGGAGGCGCACACAGACCTTGGGGTGCTGGAGGCGCCTGGATTCCCGCATCTGTGTATTTGCCAAAGAAGACAGGGCGGGCCGGGTTCGTGCTCCTGGAGCCCCCCAGCACGGATGTGTTTCTGCCCCTGCCCTTCCTCACCCTGCCACTTTGTCCCCGTGGGGGTGGGGAGCAGAGAGCTCCCTCCTGGTGGAGAGACTGCCTAGCGGAGGCCACTGGCATCCACGGCCACCCCCAGGGCGAGAGCTTGCAGGGGCAGGGTCTGACTGCCTCTGGGCGAGGCCCGTGGGAGCATCTTGCCCAGGCCTTTTATACCTTACAGTGTAACTTTTTTATTTTATTTTACTCTGATTATGATTATTCAGGAGTATTATCTCTCAGATAAGTTTAGGTTTAGCTTTCTGATTTGTAACTTTTTACTGTGTTGATTTCTGTAATGGTTTGATTTTTTTTTTTTTTTTTTTCCTTGAGGGTAGGGGACAGGTGGGGAGAGAGGATGTCCATCAGGTTTTAGTCAGGACAAACCGCTGTGCCACGCTCAGGAGGCCCTGCGGTGAGACACGCGGGGGCCAGGCTCAGGACGCGCTGAGCAGGAGGGATGGTGGGCGGGGCGGTGGGGGCCTGGCGTCAGTGTCCCAGGGGCCTGGGAGAGGCGCATGCGCGGAGGGGCAACCTGTGCAGGGTTGAGGCGTTTGCTGATGCCAGCGCCTGTGGCCAGGGCAGTTAGGGGTCTTCTTGGGGGCTGATGCAGTGCTTTACCAGGAACGTGGCCAGGGCTCTTGTGGGTACTTATTCTTCATGGATGAGCAGTCTTTCTTGTATCCCTTCTTCCTTCCTCCTGCCCTCTGCTGGAGAGGGAGGCTCCCCCTTCCACCCCATGTGGGTATTCCCGCGACAGGTTCTGCAAACCCCAGTTACTTTCACAGACATTCCTGCTAGAAACTCTCGGACAAATACCTCTCTAGTTCAAATGCTGCTCACTTTCTCACATTGCTTCTGGAAGGGGAAGCGGTCCTTATGTTTTGCTGCTCAGACAGGGACAGAGGACCCGTGACCATCAGAAGGGGAAGGCAGAGCTGGGGCCCTCGATCATTCCAGCCACATTCACTGGGCAGCAGAGTCCCTGCTGAAGGGGTAGGGGGAAGATGGCCATGGGGCCCCAGGACCCCCATTCTCTTCCTTGGAGTTCACTGATGGCAGAGTGGTGGCAGTCATGTCCTCCAGGACCCCCGGGAGAAGCCCAGAGAAGTCATACTGGGTCTTGCTACAGCTGTAGGAGGAAGCAAGCGGCCTATGTCTGGGAAGAGGAGCTGAACAGGCAGGGTAGGGGGTCTGATTGCCACCGGGGCCCCCATAGGACTTAATGCTGGCCTGAGGGAGTGTTTTGTAGTTTTGAAAAAAATAAAGTCAAGAATTCACACAACTGAGCTTGAAAAGGCTATCCACTAGCCAGCTAGGATTGGTGGCCTTCCTGGATGGGGCCTCGTGTGGGGCAGCTGCCCCTTTCCTGCACCATTTGTCTCAGTCCCTCAATTTCCCACCAAGCCCACGTCTCCTTTCCAACCTCCACCTGTCTTTTCCAAAAGCTGAGGCCTGCCTCCCCCCAACCTCCCGCAGTCAGCAACGTCTCCACTCGCCTAAGTAAAATGCAATTGGGACCAGAAGTACAGAACTTTTGGTGTGTTCAGGATTCCAGATTTTGGGGGTTGGGGTGCGGAGAGTAAGGTGGTCTCAATGAGTCAGGCAGAGTAAAGACCACCCCCCCCCCGAGACAGGCGCAGAGGTGTCCCTGGGGAAGGTAGGGAGGTGGGTCCTTGGGTGGAGGATGGGGCAAGCACACATGTGAGCCGGACTGCCTCCCAGGTCTTCCGGCACTGCCATGTTCCTGGTTAGGAGACACAGCTGCCGCCCCGGGGCCTCCCTGCTGCAGGGCTCAGGGCAGACATGCCACCACGCCACCGTGGACCAGGCAGACTGGCAAACGAGCCCCGGAGTCGCTGGGTGGGACGCGGTGCATGAGGACTGTGTGCTTGGGGGTGGGGTGGGACAGGGCTGGTTCGTTCACGCCTATCAATGCAATTTCAGTTTTTGTTCAAATCCACAGCAAAATCCTAACACCTGCGTGCGGGGAAGGTGTATAGCCTCCCGGGCCATCTTATGTTTCTGGAGCTTCAGGGTTGTCCTCTGGCCCCAGAGCCTTGGCTGCAGTCCCCCTCTCCCCTCCAGTGCCCCTTCCCACCCCTCACCTGTCTGTCCTCTTCATCCAGAGTCCCCAGACGGCCTTTCAGCCTCACCCCATGCGGGGCTGTGTAGGCATTCAACTGAGTCGCCGCTGGCTGGAAGGCACGAGTCTCGAGGGGTGCTCTTCCAAGCCCCCGGTCCTTCCCGCAGGGTGGGACACAGCCCACGGAAGGCAACGTTGCATGATGTCTGTGTGGTGGCCTTCTCCGTTTCTCCGGACTGTGATCTCGTTGGGGCAGGGTTCCCTGAACGAACCCTCTCACTTGGGGGTTCCCTTGCCAAAATCCAAGTGAGTTCAGTCAGCTCTGATGCAGGCAGGTTACAGATTCGACTTAGAAGGTCAAGGTTCTATAGCCAGCTTCAAGGGAGTGCGGGCCAGAAACTAGGCCTTTTCCTGCAGCCATCTTCCAGAGGACGTGGGCGAACAGGGGCTGAGAATTACCCTTGGGGGTTGCTGGAGTAGGTGTCGGGGGCCCGTCTCCACCTCCACGCCCCAGCTGGAGCATAGTCACCCCCTCTCTCCACCAGCATGGGCCTGCATCTGGGGCTTTCACCCCAGGGAGGTGGCTGACCCCACCCCAGACCCCCACATGGATGTTATGGTGTCACGTGGACCCAGGTGGCCATCCCTCCTTGCTTTGGTGGCCCCAAAGCAGTCCAGGTGGCTGGAAATGACTGTCCCCGCCTCTGCAGCCCCCTGCCCACCCACACTGGTGGAGGTGCTAGCTAGCAGGGCCCTGGTGTAGGGCGGGAGTTGGGTGCCTGGAGCCCCCCTTTGTCCCTCCACCCTCTCGCATCTGGCTTCCCAGGGCCCTGGCCTCCCATCTCGCTCCTCTGCACCTCTATGAAGCCTGGTCCCTTCCCGGCCCCTGAGGGCTAGATCCGGTGGCTCATGCCCACAGGGGAGCAGGGAGCGTGGGGAGCTGGAGGGAGGGAGAGCTGGCCCAGCTCGCTTGCTGGGTTCAGATGCACTTTCCTGCTTGAGATGCCCTATCTGTGCGCTCCCTTCATCCTGGTCCTGGCTTTCTTGAACACCATGTTTTTAGCATGTTTTTAAATAAAAACTGATAACGTGTCAAAAGCACAAACAGGTGGTCTCCTGGTGGGGTTTTTGCGTTCGTGTGGCCACAGTGGTGTCTGGACTTGTGGTGGGACACAGACGCGGGTCAGGCACTGGCCCTACTATTTGCTCAGGATACCCCACAGCAAGGACTTTCTCTCCCCTTCTCAGGCCCAGGTTCCAGGCCTGCTGGGCACAGTGGGGCTCAGTCCCCTCCGGGGTGCCCCTTTGCCCGGTGACTGAGTGCAGGCCTGTCCGGGGACCAGTCCCAGAGGCCCAAGCTCTCAGCAGGAGAGGTCAGCTCCCCTCTTGGTGTCTGTCACTGGTCACACGCTGCCTGGCTTGCAGGAAGGTCCACAAGTGTGTTGGGGGAGGGGCAAGGAGTATGTCATTCATGGCTTCCCTGAGGGGCAGGGGCCATCGGTTTTAGGTACAAACTCTCCCCAGTCCCTCTGGCGTTCCTGGGGTCCATTTGGGCCTGAATGTCTTCCAGGAGTGGCGAGAACTTATAGCATAACTTGGCCGAGGCTGTGCTCTCTTAGGTGGGGGCCCTGAGACAGTCTCAAAGAAGGCACGGGAACAGCAGGTCAGGAGTCACCAGACAAGAGGTGGAACCCCAAGGTAGGGTGGCCTCCTGAGTCCCTAGCTTTCAGCCAGGGGGCCACTCTACCTTGGGGAGTAATCTGGAAAGGGAAGTCGGTACCTGGGGGGTGGTAGTGAGCTATGGAACCGGGATGTGGAGGCTCAGGGTGGGGGGCAAACTCCCCCCACCCCATGCCTCCGTTTTGCTCTGGAATGGCCCGGGAGCAGCACTGAAGACTCCGCAGAAACAAGAGGAAGTCAGATTAAGTGACCGTCACTTTGGACGCAGATGTAGCGGCATCGCAGTGGCCCTTCTAGCGCGCTCAGCAAAGAGGAGAAGGCGATTGATTGAGCCACCGCGGTTTTGCTGAGTTTAATGACAGCAGTGGAGACGGACTGCCCTGGCTCCTTAAGCTAACAAAAAGCAGAACCCCACGCCACAGGGCTTGCTGGGGCCCAGGCTCTCGGGAGCTGCCTGTGGAATGTCCCCGCTGTGCCTGTCCAGACTGCCGGGCAGCGAGAGCCAGGCGGGGCAAATGGTAGGAGCTGTCTGCTTTCCCTGGCTGGCCCGTCACGCAGAGCAGGGCGGGGACCCCCTAGAGCAGGGCTGCACAGTGGTCTGTGGCTGATCTTGGTGGGTTGAGCCTGTGGCTCAGAGATTTTCCTTCTGGTGGCTGCGGAGTTCTAAGACCTAGCCTCGCCCAGCATGCTGAGTGGAGCTGATCCATGTGGGCAAGGTGGACCGGAGCCGTCACTCCGTGGCCTCAGGAAGCTCCTTGCCCTTTGCTTCCCTCCTCGAGCCTCCCACTGATGCCCCCACCGGAATTCCTGGGATCCCAGCGTATTCCCAATACACGTCTCTTCTCTGGAAAGGGACACCAGTTCCTGAAAAGACTCAGCCTTCTTATTACAGGTTGGCAACTCAGGGAGACACATCAAATTTGACCTAATCCCCAACTTGGGGGTTCTCTAAACCGCAAGTAGGGACTCATGAGCTGCTTTCAGTGTTTTAGAAGTCCAGTGGAAATTGCTCAGAACCTCTTCACGGGTGCCCAGGCTAATGGGAACATAGCCCTCATAGCTCTGGCTGCCCTGGACACGTCCTCAGTGCAGTGACGTTGTTGGCACCTTGCTGATGGCAAGGGTCAGATGGAAGCTTTCCTCACCGCCCTCTTCACCCCTGGCTTGATCCAAAGGATCCTCCCAGGTCCGGGTTCCTCACAGCACCCTCTCCTTTGTGCTCAGTCCTTGTTCCACTGGGTTTCAGCCCGAAGACAGAAGCAGGAGGAAAGGGAAGTAAGGGGTTCTCATGTATTTGCTTTAAGAAGAAGGTAATGGAATGATCTAGGCTTTTGGACCCTGTGTCTCCTCCACCCCCAATGACCATCTCTCTATTCTCAGTTGGGGAGAGGGAGTAGGAAGCAGGGTCCCAGCTCGAAGTGAGCCCACCTTGTGGTGACATGACAGCTTGGCATTGGGGCTGACATGAGGCATTGGAACCTGCTGGGAAGCAGTAGCTGCGGACAGGACAGGGCCAGCTGGTGGAAAACTTCACAGACTTTGCTGCTGCCCACCTACCTGAGTCCCCTCCTGGCTACCAGAGCCTTTCTAGATGGCAGTGACGCTCACCCACTGTGCTGTGCGGGAGGCGGGGGCCCAGACGGAAGCTTGCCCCTCCCAGGCACCCTGGTGTTCTTCCATGCATGTGCACATGCACGCACACTCCTCCACTGCTGGAGGAGACCAGATGTCTGGGTCCAACAACATAGGTGACCTTGCACGGGTCCCGGGTGGGGTCCATTCCCTGTCTAATATGCAAGCCACCAGAGGGCTGATGCTGCGGCTGTTCAGGGAATGATCTTGACCCAGGGTGCCGGGGAAACCCATGAGAGTTGATCAGGCCTGCAGACGAGGTCTGCTCACATAGCAAGGGAGCAGGCCCTTCCAACTTCTCCCCGGGTCAGAGGCTCACTTCCCATCTGCTTCCCCAACCCACCCCAGTCTCACCATCTTGGGACCCCCAGCTTTCCCAGGGACTGTTCAGGCTGGCCTTCTTACCCACCCCACGAAGTTTCCTAGACAGATGAGTGGATGAGATCAAATGAATGGTTTGTGTCATCAAAGCATTGGCCTGTGGCTCCACACTGGGCAACCTGATGCCCTCCACTCCCCTGAATACTAAGATTGAAGTCTTTTTGCATTTGGAGGAAAAAGGGTCCCACTCTGGATTTGGGGATGGGGACGAATTCGCTGGTCCAGGTGCAGAAACACAGTCACTCTGGAGTGAGATGGGCTGGGGGTCCGGGCAGCGGTTAAGAGTGTGTGTCTTGGCTTCTGACACTCAGCCGGGAGCCTGAGGGCCAGCCGCTGGGGGCCTCTTGCCCCCGACCCCGCACCACACGCAGCCTCTACGGCAGCCAGCCCCGGGTGATGCCCGCAGCAGGACATGCAAACGGCAGGTGCACGAACAGAGCCGTCCATGCATCGTGGTGAGTGGTGCAGGGACACCGGCTGGCCACCGGCAGAGAGCTTTCAGAGGAACGCGGTCCAAGCCACTTGTTGGAGCCTGGCTCTTGCCTGCAGAACGGCACGCCTATAGGCGAGGCAAGGTCTGTTCAAACAAAGAATAGGTGGGAGCCAGACCAAGAAAAAGGGTAGGCAGGACCCCAATCAGTGTGGTCAGTGGGTTTCCTAACAGGGCTACCCCTTCCTCTCCTCCTCCCCATGACTAATGTCTGCTCCAGCACGTACAGTGGGTTGAAAGACATCTGATGAAATGATGATCTGAGATTTCCCTGCAGAGCAGGAAAAAAGCAACAGAAGGTAGTCCTAGATACAAGTCCTTTATTGTCGTGCCTCCCAGCAGGTGAGGCCAGGCTTACACAGAGGCCAGTTAAGGACAGGGCCACATTCACAAAGACACAGTAAGTTCTCTATATGCAGTAGGTTAAGGCAACTTCTCAGTTTCTAGAATATTGTGGCGACCCGTATCCATGGGCCAGCCGGTTCCAGAAGCCCGTCTTGCCCACTACTGGGCCGCCTGGAATTGCTAGTGGCACTTGCACGGGGTGTCTCAGGGGCAGAAGCAGGAGGGGAAGGGGGCACACGGGAGGCTGCAGGACAGGCAGGGCGGGGCCCTTGTGCTACACTAGAAAGTGGGGGCGATGAGAACGGAGCCGAACTCTCCCAAGGCACACAGAAGACGGGGCTGGGAACCTAATCTGCTCCCTTCCAGGAAGATGACCCAGGCACCTGGTCTCCCAGCAGGGTCACAGACCCACACAGAGGGCAGAGCAGACGCCGCAAGAAGGCACGGCAGAAGAGACGCATTCGTGGTCTGCACTTGTGCAGCGAATTGGCTGGGCTCCCGCCAGACATCCTGGGGATGCTGAGGGTTGATGCGCATACAAAGGAAGGTGGCCAAGCGTCCTTGGTGGGGTGGTCTGAAGCAGCGGTCCTCAGAGGGTGGGTCCAGGGGCCAGCAGTGCCAGCATCACCTGGGAACTTGTTAGGAACGCCAAGTTCTCCGCCCCGCACCTGCAGAGGTGACGCTCTGGGCGTGAGTCCTCTGGGTGACCTGATGCATCCTTTGGCTTGAGAACGTCTGGTTCCAAGATGTCACTAGCACCCTCGGCCACGTGAGCGCCACCCAGCAGTGATAAAAAGGACGCTTTTTCTCCGTAGCTAGTCAACCGCCTTCCCCTAGTCCTCCCCTTCTCTCCCCAGGCCCCAGGTGGCCAGAAGTGGAGAATGTTTGCAAGGCTGAAAGCAGGGTGGGCGGGGATGAAGGTGTTTCAGTCCACTTATTCTGCCTCCAAACCCTGGGATGGACCAGAGGGACCGATTCAAAGACCCAGACTGACTGCAGGGCACGGGGATTCTGGGAGCACATCACTGCCCCACCCCAATCCCCAAGGGTTGCACTGGTCCTTCCAGGCCTAAGTGGCTATGACCGTGCACTGGCTGAGGGGCCTGAAAAGATTCCAGGCCATCAGCTCTGTGAGACAGAGAGCACACTGTGCACCCCCCACCCACCCCGGAACCCTGCAACAGCAATACAGGGGAGGGAAAGGTAGTTAACATGGCCCCCTAGGGGGTCTCCTCCCCACCTAGGGTGGCTCTGAGTGCCTGTGTCCTGGGACTTTTCCCCCGGGGCCCCACAAGGGGCAGGGACAGGTCTTTGCCATGCCCTCACGCCAGCCCTCCGTGCCCCGAGATGTGCTCTCTCCTAGGTGCGAGATTCCGCATGCCCTGTGCGGTTCCCTTGCTGAGGTCCCGTCTGCTCTCACCCAGAGTCAGCACCGGCACCCGAGGCAACAAGCAGGCCATTCCCCTAGTGGTGGTCCCCAGGGACCCCGCCTGCTGCCTGAGCCACCCCACCACCTGGATGTCCATGGGAAAGAAGCCAGGCCGCTCCGCTGACTGCAGATGCGGTGTGGTTCGTCTGCTCTGGCAAGGAGGGCAGGCTGCTGCTACTGGACGGTGACCCCCGAGGGACACGCTGTTCCTGAACGTCAGCCTGACAGTTTCCTGCAGAGACGGAGAGCAGGAGGACACCGAGCAGCGGGGGTTCCCAGCCCAGCTCCCCTGGCTGCCACCTGGCTGGGGGTGCACGACAGCAGCCACGGCCACTGACTTGCCCATCTCTTAACAGCTCGGAGCCTTAATTTTGTTGTCTGTAGAGTGGGAGACTGTAGCTTGTTGTAGCGATCAGTATGAGAGAAAGCACTTATGTGACTAGCACATTCTAAGCGCACAGTAGGCCCTCAGTAACCACCAGGACCTGGATGCTCCCCTTTAGCGAGGCCTGAGCACTGCTCCCCTCAGCGCCCCCTGCCCCGGATGTGGGGCAAGGCTCCCGGGAGATGTAAGCAGAAGAAAGTTTCATAGACCTTTGAAGCAAGTCTCATTCCCTCACCAAAGGCTGAATTTCATTCCTGCCTCCCCAAGAAAATGAATGAGTGAAATGAATGAGACGGGTCATCCCGAGTGGGGGACAGGCCATGCCACCTGAGGGTGGCTGCCCCAGGGCGCGGGCAGAGGGAAGGGTCAGGATGTGTACTCAGGCCGCGTGGTTTCCAGCCACTGCCTTGGCTTCTTTTCTGGGTCCCTGTGTGCTCACGCACGACTGATAACAGCTTTCAACAGTCGTGATGCCCTTCTCTCTCCCTCCAAGGAACTCGTGAGCACGTCAGCCTCCAAGCAGTGTCCTGGGTGCAGATCCGCTCAAGTAGGGCGGGCGCCTCCTGGGCTCTGGACTCCAGCCTTCAGCGTGTCCTGAGCCAGAGCCAGCTGTATCCTGGGCCTCCGTTCCCTCTCACTCTGCCTTCCCTCAGTGCTGTGGGCACAGATAAGCAGAGGAGTGTTTTCTAAAACTCTGGGTCATTCTGTCTCTGCAGCTTGGACCCTCTGTCCTCCTGCTGCTGTCAGGGTGGGACAGTGCCCAGGGTAGAATCACAGCTAATCCCACCCTCCGCCCAGATGACCTAATCCCACGTGGGGCCGGGGCCAGGATGTCTGCCAATCACCCCGTCCCACCTCCACAAGCCCCGCTGACCTCAGGTACCACAGGACCCAGACCTTCCCCGGGCATCACCGCCTCCCACAGGCCCCTCCAAGAAAGAATGCATCTTTCAGCCCTCCCTGTCAGTCTGCCTCCTAGCCCTGCGGAGAGCTTGGGGATCAGTCATTTCCCAATTGCCTGCACAAGTCCCAAGGAGTTGGAGGGTAGCAAACATAGCCCCTGTACTGTTTCTTCCAGCCTTGGTGCCGTCCAGGATTTCTGGAAAGCTGGTCTCCCTGTTAATGAGTTTGCATCAGCAACCTCAGGGTCCTGGGGGCAGAGGGGATAAGCCAGCTGGGGTTCCAATAGCTCCCGGAGGACCGCCAGGGTCGGGAAGTCATCCGCCCTGGGAAGCTGGTCCTCCCTCTGTGCGTGTGCGTAATCCGTGTTCTGAGGGGACAGAGCTTCTGTCCAACTGGGGGCTGTGTTTGGGGGCAGCAATGACCTGTATTTGGGAGAGAGAATGCCCTTCACCCAGGACTGATGCAGGTTACCAAGAGCTGTGGTCATCACACTGGGACCTGGAAGGAGTTGCGAGGCAAAGTATGACTTTTCTTGGCCTTGATCTTAGCAACAAGGGGCCACCGTCTCATGGTAGGGTGTGAAAGGTTCCCCAGCATGGGCAGCACGGGACCTGGAAGATACAGGAGCTGGGTGCCAGCTTCTCTGGCTACAAGCTACCTACCTGGGACAGTTCCCCCTTGGGGCAGGTGGGGGGTCCCCGTGCCTGACTTTCAGGTTGACACCTGTTCTTTGGAAGACTGCCAGCATCTGTACTGTCCATTTTCCAGGGTTTTCCTTTTGTTCCATTCTCCCTTAGTATTTGAGAAAGTTCTTCCTGAAAAATTCCCCGCCTGATTCAGGGAAGCAAGGGAGAATGAAGGAAGGGACTGCATTCACTCTGGGAAGCGGAGGAATGGCTCCTGGAGGCGGCTCATTGGTGGCCATGTGGCCAGGGACTGTGGTCCCTGGAAAAACGGGGTTCAGGACAGAGCACCCCTCTACTCAGAGCTGCTCCTTCTCTGTGGCTCTAGCTTTGCCGGGTCTGTGATTTGGCCTAATCAAGAAGGGTTTTTCACTCCCACCAACAGGAAGAGCTGGAGATCATTTTAAAAACCTGGCATTCCTGAGAATTAGGCCATAGAGAGGAGATCCCCGAGGGGCGTATTACTGTGGACTGGGGCTCAGGGTCATGGTCTCCTGGGGGACTTCTCCCAGGGATGGCTTCTGGGCAGTACCCAGGGTCCTGGGGCAGTATGTGCCCGTGTGGTGGTCACTTTACCTGCCTTGGTCCCCTCCCTGGCTCTGCCACCAGCTATCTCTGCCTAACCCCAGCTCCAGGGTCCTAACTGCACACCTAACTGCTGGGCACTACGGGAAGGAACCAGTGGCCCTGGAAGGGCACTCCCTTACAGGTGAGAAGGTATGGGGGTGGGCACATCAAAGGGCTGGGTCTTCTGAGGGCAGAGCTGACCCTAACTGCCCCCACCCTAAGTATTTCCCAATGGGGAGAGAAAAGGACTCCAAGCAGGGATAAGAGGAGGGGTGCTCAGCACCAGTGGGAGCTCACGTGCCCAATGCAAAGAGTCCCAGGGAGGCTGGAGTCTTCGGACCTTCATTCCAGTTTCCGGAGCTGGGAGGGAGCAGAGGCTCTGATTCTCACCCTCCTGTAGTCCACGGACCCCCCCACGGCTGGTGAGGGGAGGGGCACTGATGGATGGGTTCCCCGCTCGGGGATCCTGGCAGTGAGCATGTGGAAGTGGAGGGAGGGAGCCTAGGGACCCTGGTCTGGCGGGGAGAACCACAGCGGTCAGGGTCTTGGGCACTTGGTAGGTCCAAAGGGGCTTGGCAAAGCGGAGGGGCTGTTTCTGGGAGTTTCTGGGCAAGCTGAGGCTGACTCCGCAGGCCTGGAGGGTGGGATCTCGGCCCCTGTCCTTGGGAAGGGCCGTCAGAGGGGGAAGCAGTTGGCGGTTAGTAAAAATGCAGCTGGAGCCTCTGGTGTAGGCAGCAGGTAAGAACCATCCCGCAGATCTGCCGGGTGGAGAGAGCAGAGGGGCAGAGAGAAGTCAGAAGCCCAGGAAGCTGCTCTCCCCGGACTGCCCTGGGGCAGGGTGCTCCCACTCGGGTGCCCACATGGGGACCTTGACAAAGGGCAGATTCCAACTCTCGGGAGGCCTGGGGTAGGGCCGGGAGATTCTGCATTTCTAAGAAGCCGTCCACTACGTCCACTACGGGTTTGCCGTCCACTACGGGTTTGCGGCCGCCAGAGATGGTCTAATTTAACTAGATCCTGCAGGGTCTTTGTTCCACTCCTCATGGCTGTCTGAAGCTGTTCTTCTCTAGGACAAATTCTGTCTGTGTCTTGCTGCTCTCAGACTCCAGAGCAGAACTAAGGTTCGTAGTCAAATCTCTGATGGACAAAAGCCGCGGGGGAAACTGAGGGACATCCAGAGCTGTCACCAACTCACCCTGGAAGTCAGCTTGCAACGCGGCCCGCGCCAGCCCGGGAAGCTGGCCTGACAGCCCCTCGTCACGTCCACTAGCTGAACAAGGAGGCATGAGAGCGTCCTGCCCAAAGCAGGATAGTCCAGGAAAGTCACCGTCCCCCTGCAGGGCCTCAATTTGCTGATCTCTAAAATGCCGGACAAGAAGCTGGGGCTGTGTCAGGCCCAGGAGGCCCATGACAGTGGTCTTGCTGTGACAGCGATGCCATTGGATCCTGACTCCCTGCACACAGGGCGGAGGCGCCATGAGGGCAGCCCCGTGACTCTCCTGTGGCAAGTGGGCAAAGATGGACTTCCCTAGAGACGGGGAACATGCCCCCATCGCTCCCAAATGTTTCCAACAGCTGCTGCTGACCGGATCTTGCCAGAGCACGTCTGGGGGCGCCCGGAGCTCTGACCAGTGGGAGGAGGGGAGGCTGGTGGAGCCGCCTAGGTGCTCGCAGGCATCTAGATCCTCCTTGCAAGGCTGGCTTAAGCAGGGGGCTCAGGGGGAGCGCTGCTTCTTGCCCCTTCTCCCGCACTCTCCATGCCTGCCTGGGAGGATGGTGGGGCCCCGCGAGCACAGCTTCCAGCTTTCAGACTCGGTACTCAGAGCTGTGCTGATCCACATCTAGACTCGGGGCCCCAAGCTGAAGGCGGCCCGCCAAGTTGTCTCCTCTCCCACAAGCTTTAGCAGGGTCTATCACAGCCAGGCCACCCAGGTGTCGTGAGGCACGCCCTCTTCCCTGTCCCCACCTTGTGCTTTGATGGCTAATCTGTGCGGTTACCTGGATCTTTCTGGTTCTTGCTGAGAGGGAAGCCATATGGGAAGAGTTGGCCCAGCACAGACTTGTGGCCACATCTTCTATGGTGTATGGTCTGTACCAGGGGCTTAGGGGAGTAGAGCTTCCTCCCAGGGAAGGCACATGAGCGGGGAAGGTGTATGGGCCAGAATCTTATCGTGCATATCCACACACACCACCCCCACCCCCGGATACATGCAGAGGGGTCAAGGATGCACTCATCAACACATACGTGCACACACACAAGCACCCTGATTCGTACAGAGGAGTCCTGGATGCCCTCTGATCCCTGAGCGAGCCCCAGTGTCTCCTTCCTGATGGAGAAGCACCAGTGGCTTCAGGTGGCCAGCAGGATGAGCAGAGAAAATGTGGGACAAGTTAAGCGCGGAGGCGGGAAGGGTGGGGACTGGATGGGGGTGGTGCGTGACCCAGCCGGTGGGAGCAGGGCTGCATGGTACCTGGCGCCCTCACCCGGCAGCCTGCCTAGGTACAGCATTTGTCCCTGATGGGGCCATTTGAACAGGGAGGGGGTGTGCTTTCAGGTTCTTTTGAGATTTTTGGGCCAACACCTGATTGTTATCAAGAGCATCAAGGAAGGGCCAGGGAGGTCCCAGGAAGCCAATCCAATATGATCTTTCAGTTTCCCTTTTAATGATCTGCAGACCCCAATGTTGGCGGTCTTGTGAATTTTCCTGGCTCTGTGACATGTTCCAGTCTGGAACCTCGGGGTGGGAGTAGGGTAGTTTCTCTTTGGGGCTGTGGGAACTTGGGCACAGTTATATCCCTCTCTGAGCCTCAAAACTCCCTTTATCAATAGGAAAACCTCCAGACTATTCACTGGTTGACAGCCTACCCTGGAGAGATTCTTTAAAAACGAGGATGATAGGAACAACATCACGGTTCCCCCTCCACACCCTGAGCCTTGGAGAGGCCAGAAAGTGGCTCTCCTGAGCCCTCAGGATAAAGCTCTTCCCCCATAGCAGCCAGCAGGGCTGTACAAATCCAATTCCCTCACGCTACCACTCTTCCCCCTCTTGATTCTTCTTGTCAGACTCCTTCAAGATTTAACTATCACTTCCCCCAGGAAGCCTTCCCTGAGTGCCCATGACAGGTTATAGCCTCCTATGAGCTCCCCCAAACACCAAGTCTCACACTTGCACAGCACCCCTGACTGCAGGCGACAACCTATGTTCTGTGTGTCCCCTCCCTTGAGTGAAAGCTTGCTGGGAGAAGGGGACACATCCTGCCCACTTGTGGGCCCGGCACGGGGCGCAGAGCAGCTCTCCCTTCAGCCTCTGCATGGAGGCTTCCAGAGTGTGTGTGTGAGCAGGGCAGTAGGAAAGGGAGCTGAGCCACTACATCCTTTCAGGACAGAAGTTTCCCTGCCAGAGTCCGTCCATAAGAGGAGAAGCTGGTGGCTGTGTGGCCGTAAGCCGGTGAGTATAACATGGGGCTGGGTGTCTTCAGAGGCATAGGAACAGGGTGGGCCTAGCGTTCTCTACCCCAGGTGCACAGTGGGATCGCCTGCGGGGCTTTAAAGAACACCCACAGCCAGGCCTCATCCCAGACAGTCTGAGCCTGATCCCATAAGACCAGGGCTCACTGCATCTTCTAGAAGGAAGAGTCTGATTTGGAGGCACCTCAGGGCCCCAGTTATCCCTTTGCAGTCTGAAAATCCCGAGTCATGAATCCCATGCCTGGGGTGGACAGAGGGGCCCTGCAGGGTCTTGCTGGAAGGAACAGGTGCATGCCCAGAATGTCCGGCTGCAGCGTGGGAGGGACGAGCCACCTACCAAGGGCAGGGCGCCCCGCTGCAGTGTCCTGGCCAGACCCCCGGCTTTGCTGCACCTGCAGCCAGACACAGCTTTGTGCTGAGCAGGGACTGCTGCTAGAAAATTCCCATTGTTAACAAATTCTCCTGTCTTTCTCCTTATAAATTCTACCCATGGCTCCTGTCTGTCCTCTGGTCCCTTCTGGGAACGTCCCCTTACCCCCTGACCCCGAACCTGCCTTTGGGTGCTTAAGGACTTCAGTGATGGTGCCATCTTCTCCTGGCCCCTGACCTCTCCCACGTCTGACTTCCAGGTGCCCCGTGGCTCCTGTCACTCACATGGGCCAGTGTTCTCAGCCTGGCTGCACACGGAACCCACCAGGGAACTTTACAGGATGCTGGTGTCTGGGTGCCAAGCCCCAGATGGTGTGATTTGACAGTGCTGGGGTGAAGCCTGGCCAGTTCTAAAGCTTGCCAGGTGGCCCCCTTGTGCAGCCAAGGTTGAAGCCTGCGGCCACAGAGGCTCTGTGGAGATCCTGTGTCCCTCCTGCCCACCACCATTATTAGTGTCTGGTCCACACCACCATGGGGCCACAAGACACTCGTGGCCAAACCCCAAACAGTCACATTTTCTGCTTGGCATTCACAGCATTTACAAGACGTGCTTTGAACTTCTAGAATATTGCAGCACATGAGTCTCACTGAGGCATCCTTACCTAAAATCATGGAACCTTAGAGCCCAACCCCTGCATCAACCCGAGCAGCTCCTCCCCATGTCTCATCTAGGTGAGACTTCCGCAGATCAGGAAAGACTGCCTCTTCATGGAAGGCTTGAAAACGTCCGCCTCCTCCGTTTTATAGGAAAGGAACCCGAGGCTCAGAGAGGGAATGTGACTTCCTCAAGGTCACATACTAAGAGGGGAGGCCCTCTGACTTCATAGCAAGGTCTCTTCTGGTCCTGGAGACCAGGGAAGCAGGACACCGCCTTATCTGAGCCTTGGGGGTCTTGGAAGGACCAGGCTGGGGGCATGGGTGGGGAAGGTGCCTGGCGCCTGCTCTGGTACATGAGGACTGGGAGCCTGGGCCCAGGCCAGGCCTGAGCCCTTCCTCCCGGCTGGCGGCCAACCTGGGCTTGGGGAGCTTAGTTCCAGCATCGGCCAGCAGAGGGAGCAGTGACCAAGGCTTGGCTGCCGTAGCGCCAGCAGGAGCCTGAAGGAGGGGAGAGGCTGGACAACGGTGGAGCCCACAGGGGAGGCCAGAGGAAGCTCCTTCTGAGGGACAGCGAGCTGAGGGGGACCGAGGTTTCATGGGTGTGTGTGTGTGAGGAGGAAGCCTCTGCAGGCCCGCTGGCAGCCTGCCTGACAAGATGGTCCCCTGGGCAGCATCTGCCTCCCCCCTTGTTTCACCCTGACCTTAGGCTTGGGGTACTGGCAGATCCCTCCCTGACCCGGGCCTCACTGGCCCTGTCCTCAGCTTCTACAGGCTCCCAAGGCCAGAGAGGTCAGGAAGAAAGGGGTGGAGAATGTGGCCCCGGCCTGGTCAGTGTTCACGCTGCACAGGTCCCACACACCTGAAGCAGACGGCAGGTTTCTGGAAACTTCAGTGAAGTTTCGCAGGAAGTTCCCGGCCTGCCTGCGAACCAGTGGGGTGGAGGGGCAGGAAACAACTTTCTGAGAAGGCTTTTTCGAGAGACAATGTGCCCACGTGGAAATGAATCAAATAATGATGGATACCATTTATTGAACACCTGCTATCTGCTCAGCGATGAGCCAAGTGATTTACATATATATTGCTAATCCTCTCACCAAACTAGGGATAATTAGCCCCATTTTACAAAAGAGGACCTGGGGCCCAGAGATGGAATAACCAGCCCCGGGTTGCCGGGTGCCCCCTCCAGTGGGTAGAGCCCCGAGGGCGAGGCTACTGCTAGATCCCCCGGGCACACAGGCAGACGTGGCCGGGCCGCGCGGTGATCTGGGAGGAGCCCCACCACGGCAGGTTCTCCACGCCAGCTGCTGCTACAGCCCCGGCTTTGCTTTCCACAGAACTCTCTGCTGGGGCGGGGTGCGGGGGGTGCTGGAAGGAGCTGGGGAAAGCAAAAGACCAAGAGCCAGGAGACCTAGGTGCCTGTTCAGGATGTGACACCCTCGGGAAGTCTTTCCTCTGGGTCTCAACTTTCTGATCTGTAAAATGGGAGAATGGGGACACTCGCCGGGTGCGGGTCTCAGGATGTGGTGGGGATCTGATGACAGAAAGTACCTGAGACTGCTCTGAGGTCTGCAGATAGCTGGACAACAGCCGCGTGCACTTACGGGGAAAGCTTCATGTGTGCCGGGCACAGAGAGTGGGTCACATTCATCACCTCATTCTGATCTAGACCTTACGTGTTGGGAACATGATCCCCATTTTGTGGAGGAAGCCGTGGTGGGGCAGGGATGTAAGTGCTCTGAGGGGCACAGGACCAGAGGCAGGGTTGGCCCCGGGCCTCTGATGCCCCAGCCACTGCTCTCACCCGTCCCCTGGTCAGTGCCTGTGGTCCTAGGAGCGGGAAGGGCCGGGCAGCCTGGAACTCCCTCTAGCACCCACTGGGCCCTTGCCCCCTGTATCTGCCCCACCCCAGGGTGCCCTTCCTGACTCCCCTCTATGGACCCTGGACTGGAGCCACTGCGAGAGCACCACTGACATCCTGGGGGGTAGCGGGGGGCCAGATGGAGCCCTGAGACAGCAGAAGGCCTAGCTCAGAGTGGAGACCTGGGTGTGCACAGGGAGCATACATCCATTAGTACATGTGCGTGTGCACGCACACACACACAGGGACGAGTGCACATACATGCACATACACACACGTGCACAAGCACACCTATACACATATCCATGCAAACAACCCCACACAGGCTGAGATGCATGCGGACAGCCCGCGGCCCACACACACCCCAGCAGGCTGTGCATACACGCCCACGTGCACACACACGGTGCAGGCACATACCTGAGCCCACACGCACGCACACTCCTCCCAGGTCTCTTACAAGTTCAAGAGGGCCCCCGAGGCCCCCGGGCATTTTCCTTCATCTTTTCTGGGGAAAAGAGTGACTATGTGTGTCACCCTTGGCTGCTGAGGGAAGGTGGGGAGAGGAGGAGGGGAGGGGAGGGGAGGGCAGGGCAGCACAGGGGTGTGCAGACGGTAGGTGATTTGCTATCCCCGCCAATGGAGAGGGGTTCCCAGATCTTCTAGACAACACCCTGTCCCAGGTCCACCCCCACCAAAACTCACCTGCAGACAGGCCACCCCGATGCCCACTGCCCCCATGAGCAGCAGGTGGTCAGCCAGGAACTGTTCTAGCTTCGTGATGCAGCCTCCCTGTAAAGTAAGGGCAGGTGACACAGGGTGGCCCGGAAGCCGGCGAGGCCGGGGAGGGGAGGGCTGGCAGGGGAGCTGAAGGCAGGCCAGAGGCTTAAATGGTCTGGTCCAGCCTTTGAGTTGCCCACAGGCTTTGCAGGTGACCCAGGGGCCTGCCATGACGTCTCAGAATTCCCCAGGGCTTTGTGCAGACCGTTTAGGGCCTCTTCTTGCCTCAAGGCCAGTGTGTAAGTGTGTCCTGTGCCCCCGGTCCCCGTGTCCCTGTCCCTTGCGGGTTGGGGGGGGGGGCTCCTGGATGGCTGGGACCTTGGGCGCTTACCTCCACCTTGTAGATGTTGGAGGGATGGGCCCGCTGGCCACAGCGTGTCACCACTGTCTTGCAGCAGCTGTCCGGCACCTGGCGGCCCTCGGCCTCCTGAGACAGGATGTAGGTGCTGTGCTGCCAGTCGGCAGAGCTGTTACTCCCACAGCACTTGAACTGGAGGCAGAGACAGAGGCTGGGGGCAAAGAGCGCACATGGGGCCCCTCCGGCCCCTCCATGGCGGGGCCGCAGGACGCATTATTTGGATATTAACCCAACCCCTCTTTGTTCTCCCTGTGAGTTTTCCTGTGCCTATTTTGAGCAAGGAGCTAGTCTCTTTGGGGCCCTTCTGTCCCTGCAGGTACAGAAGCCAGCTGAGAGACCACTTCTGACCACCCAAGTCCTATAAGGAGATGATGCTGGGGGTCCTGAGGGCAGGGAGGGTCTGTGAGAAGATGAGTGGGAAGTAGAAGCAGGTGGGTCCCTGAGAGAGTGGGGCTGTATATTCCTGGGCAGAGCCCAGGGCAGGGCCAAGACCATACAGTGGCGGGAGTCACCCAGGGGGCAGGTACCCAGCCTCGCTAGAGGCTCCTGGACCCTCACTGAAACCCTGAAGCCTCAGAACCCTCAGATCTGCAAGGACACAGAGGGTCCCAGAGCCCCAAAGCGGGCAGGTCAGTGCTGGCCGGGGGGCTCCAGAACAGGAAAGTGCCCTCCTGGACTCCGGTGACACACAGGACATTGCTTCTCTCTTGCCCTTCTGAGAGGAGGAGCGGAGACCCCAAGTCCCCACGTGAGCCACAGAGCCAGCTGTTTTGAGGCCATCTCTGGTGTGTGGGCAGCAGGCAGGGTGAGAGGCACCCTTAGTTACCAAGCATGTGCTAGGCACCTACTGTGTGCCAGGAATGAGGCTAGCTGGGGCTCACATGAGCCATGTGGTTCCCGGCTTTCTGACATGTCTCGGTGGCTTACTAGGAGAGACCCAAGGAAATGGGGCTGCTGAGTAGCTCCGAGGAGGAGGGGTGAGCGGCTTGGTTCATGGGCCCAGAAGGGCACAAGGAAGAGGAGGAGCTCCCAGGAGTCAGGCAGGACGGAAGGGCACACGGAGCTGGGAACGGCAGGGAGTGTGCCAGAAGTCATGTGGGATTATACTTCTGCGTGTCCCCTGCACAGGTGACTCAGCCTCTCTGGACTTCCGTTTTGTCACCTGTCAACGGGGCTAACGATGTATCCCCACACCGGGTTGTGTGAGGGCCAGGAGAGGTGGTTCTGGGAAGCCCAGAGAAGGGAGCCCTGCAGGGCTGAGCCGCCAGGAAAAGACTCCCTCTCGTGATGCTCCTTTCCTGAATACAGGTGTGTGGGCGCCGTGGGACATAGCGGGGCGCAGCCCACAGCCCAGATGCTGGCCCTGGCCTCAAGCCACCGCCTTCTCGGGGCTGTTTCCTCAGGCCTAGGCTGCAGGCCAGTGCCCAAGTTCCCTCATGCCCCCTGGTTCTGGCTGTGGCTGGCACGTGTGGGGCGAGAGCCACATGTTCTGGTGCCCATGGAGGCCCTTGGTGGTGACAGACGCTGGCTCCCAGCGGTGCCCTTCCTCATGCTGTTCTCCGCTCTCTGACTGTCCTTCCTGTCCTCCCCACAGAGGCAAACCCAGGCCCTCCTTCCTGGTCCCCCCAGTTGGCCTCCCCAGCTCTTCCCTCCACTCTGAGGGGCCTCCCAGCCTAGCGCTGGCTGTCTGTGCCTGCTGTGTGCGGGTCTCCGGACAGAAGGCCGTGAGGGCAGGGATTCAGGCTTAGTTTCTCATGAGGGGGGCCCCACAAGTGCAGACTGAACTTCGGACAGGGCTGACCAGCAGGGTGTGCGTGGGCTGAGCACGTGGGTGTGGGTGTGGGTGTACCTGTGTGTACACGGGGGCCCTTAGCCACTAGAGCAGAGCCCAAGAGACACCTCTGTGCAGAGCCTACTGGGAGCTAAGCCAGCCTTGGGGAGATGAGGCAGGCGCCTCTCCCATTGAACTGAGATCCCCTAGCGCTCTGAGCCCCACTAACCTCGGCTCTGACGACTTCCCTGGTATTCCTGGCAAAAAGACCTAGGCCTCAGGCCCAGGGAGGGGTGTGTAGTTACAGAGGTGGCAGGCTAAGGCTAGGGGTGGGTTGGCAGGGAGAAGGGGGACCAGAGCGGGCAGGTGGAGTTTCCTCAAATTCGCAGACCCCAAACCATCAGGATCCTGGAGCCACACTGTCCCACAGAACCTTCTACAATGATGGAAATGCCTTTTACTTTTACTTTTACTGTGCTGCCCAATTTGGTGCCACTAACCATGTAAAGGCTATTGGGCACAGGAGTGTGGCTAGTGACTAAGGAGGTGATGTTTATATTAAATTTAAATGTGCACGGCTACACATGGCTAGCGGCCACCCTACAGCCCAGAGAAGGTGTGAGCTCCATCTGCCCCTGCTCTATCCCTGGCAGGACCCCGGGCCTCTCTGGAGGGATCTGCTGAGTCTCTTCTTGGAAAGACCCCCTTTCTGTCCCGCGGCTCACCACTGGGAAGCTCTTACAGCGGCCGGACTGCGTGTTACAGATCCCACCTGAGGGACCTTGGCTCTGTTCCCAGAGGAGGAAGCAGGCAGCACTGCAGTGGAAGGAGCCCAGATCCCTGGCCAGGAGGAAGGTCCTTCCCCTCGCACAGCTAGCTGGCTACCCACAGGGGCCCAGCAGGGAAAGGCAGCAGGGGTGGGGCTTGGAGGAAGCAGTGAAGGGTGGCTGTGGGGCCAGGGGGCTATGGTGGGGGGCCGGGCACAGGAGGGGGCAGGACAGAGTGTGGGTTCAGTACACACTTTTCATGGCGGTACAGACTTTTGCAGATGTGATCTTACTGAACGCCCAACATGCCCTATGAGGCCGCACCTTAGAGGCAAGTAAAGCTCAGAGAAGGTAAGTAACCGGCGTGGGGTCACACAGACAGGAAGAGACAGAGTGGGGATCTGGACCCACGTGTGCACGGCCTTTAAGCTGGTGGGGCGGGTGCTTACGTCCTGCTGGAGACGGTCTACGGACATTGTAATGTCCGCGGATCCGGGCTGCCTGTAGTTCTCGGCCAGAGTCCGGGCCAGGTGCTGCTTTAGTTCGTCACTGAGCTGGAGAGCGGAGAGGGAAGGCGGCATCAGCGGAATCGCTCAGGCCCGTCTTGCCCCCTAGGCCCACCCCTAGCCAGGCCAGCTCATTCCCAAGCACCGGGCATGCTGAGCGGTGTGAGGGCGGAGGGGTCCCAATGTAACGGGAGCGTCCATAGGAGACGGCACGGGACACAGGGTTCCTGGAGAGAGGGTGCATAAGCTGGGGCCCTGATGTTAAGGCCAGAGAGGAGATGGGCAGAGCTGCGACGTGGGCTGGGGAGGGACCGGTTCAAAGCCAGTGGGAGGACAATGATCCTGGGCCCCGGGGAGGGGAAAGTTTAAAATATCTTTTTCATTTGATCATGAGGCGATACTCAAAATATTTACAGTTGTTACCCTGTGGGAAGCCATCGGTTGTACGGGTACTGGCTTAAAATAACCGGTGAGGTCATCTGTCTCATCCCGGTCATGATCTCGAACCCCTGACTCCCAGCACCTGGTGGGAGGGCACCTGACTGGCCACTTTGTCCTTGACCGACGCAGGTAGGCGAGGCCTGGGATGGTCTTCATAGTCTGGCAGGCAGCCCTGGCCCCAGCCTTGGTCCTTGGATGCCTGACAGCTGGTTTTGTCCTCTATCTCTGCTTTGGAGGGGAGACGGGCCACCCCACCTCCCGTGGGGCGTCCCCACTCTCTGACTCCCACGCTCAACACATCGGCATCCCCAGATGGGGCAGAGAATTGCCGGAAGTGGGACAAGAAGGAGGACCTGATGTGCCGAGGACTGATGGGGCCCGGGAGACAAGACCCCCCTGGGGTGTCACTGCCCTAACTCCCCTTCCTGTTCACCCCACCCCATGCTGTCGCCTCCGGGGTGGGGGTGGGGCTGATGGGGAACCTAGCAGGACACTTGCACTCACCCTTTGGTAGTACAGGTGGGCCAGGACCCCCGCCACCAGCTCAACCAGGAAGATCACCAGCAACAGGCAGAAATACTAGGAGAAAGGAGTGAAGGTGGTCACAAGGATCAGGCCCCAGTAGGCAGATGGTTCTTCCTATGACAAATGTCTCCCCCAAGCAGTGAGGGGGGTGGGGTGACCCGCCAGGGACCCCATCACTCATACCATCTTCCACCTCTTCCCAACAGCTCTGGGTAGACTTGCCTTTCCCAGCTGCTGGCATGGAGTTCCCCACTCACCCCTTCACCCACTGGTCTACTGTCAGTTCCTTAGTCCACCCACCCATCCAGTGCTCATTAAACACCCACTACGTGCTGGATATCCTAAGTAAGACAGTCATAGCCCTCAAAGTTATGGGTTGGCGGGGGCGGGGCACAGATAAGTAAGTGATTATAATGCTGTGTTACAAACATTACAAGGGGGCAAGCCCCAGAAAAGATGGGCGGTCCTGGGTGGAGGAAGGCAGTCAAAGAAGGCTTCCTGGAGGAGGTGACACCTGAATGGCATCTCTAAGGAGGAGCTTCCAGGTGAAGAGGGCAGGAAGCATGTGCCAGGCAGAGGGGAGAGCATGTGAAAAGCCTGGAGAGCGCAGAGGGAAGTGGAGGGAGCAGAAGAGGCTGGGCAGCCGCCAAGGCTCAGGAAATTGCAAAAGGCACCTGCCCGGGGAAAGGTTTGGGCCCTTCATGGCCCTGTAGTGGGTTCTAAATTCCGGTCGCCACCACTGCCTGGCCTTGTCCAGGCTTGCGGCTGCTCTGCATGCTTCCTAGCCTGTGGGCTGGTTTCCTGGCTGTGCTTTCGGCTGTGACCTTTCCTGTCTGTGCGAGGCAGGAGGCTCTGGGACACTGTTCCATCCTGGGGTGTTCTTGCAGGGGCCAACAGGTCAGACATGTGTGTGGCTAGGAGAGGACGGGAGGGGCTCCAGGCAGGGGAGAGGGGACAAAGGGAGGGGGAGAGGAGGAGCAGGGGAGCACTGCTGCCTGAAACGGGAGCCCTCTGTAGCAGCCCAGCAGCGACCCATGCCCCATGCACAATAGTTGGCGACACCTCCTTCTCCCCCAGGCATCACCCGTCAGCCTGGCCATGGTCACAGGGATCCCTGGATTGCAGGACATACACAGCCTCTGAAGGAGCCCTGAAACTCCAGGGCTCCTCCAAGTAGGGGAAGGAATGCTGGCAGGAGGGGACGTGATGAGAAGACAGCTGGCAGGGCAGGGGCTGTTGGGCCAATTGGGGGGTGATGTGAGTCCACGGGCCCAGAGGCCTTGCCTGACTATCTCCCAGAGCCCAGCATGGAGCCTGGCATGGGCAGGACTTAAACACAGAGAGAGGAGAGGATATTTCTTTTCATGAAGAACATTCCATCCACGGCCAAGTTAAGTCAAGTCAACTGCACGCCTCACCCACAGCCATTTTACTGAGCCCGAGGTCTCTCAGGCTCACAACTGCCCACCCCCCAGGGTGAGGGAAGCATTCCAGGCTCTGAATGATGGTGGCAGGCCTGCCCTTAAGGCAAGAGTCCAAAAGGAGGTCCCTGGTACCTCCTCCCCTATATGCCCAGGCTCTGTGCCACCCCAGGAAAGGCCTCTTGCCTGCATGTCCGAGCTCCGTCCATACCCCACCAGGATCAGGCACCACCCCCGGCCACCCTTAGGTGAGGTTGTGGAGAAGGCTGGTGCGGTGGAGTATGGAGGACACAGCAGCCTTATCAGCCCTGTGCGGCCTCTGGATGGAGGCTAAGGCTGTCTACAATCTCCTAGGCACCTGGGGTGAGGTCTAGAAATGGGGGAGGAAGATGCAGGCCCACGAGGGCATATTTCCTGGGCCTTGGGGGTTTCTCAAACCCCGGGAGAGGTCTGCTGAAGGCCCTGTGTGCCAGGGGCAAGGGAATGTGTGGGGTGCTGTGCAGGTCAGCAGGCAGGGGCTGACAAGAAGCCTGTGGATGGGCCCTCTCTGCCTGAGGAGGTCTGGAAACCTGAAGAACGGTGGTGGAACGTCAGTGGGCTCTGGTGGGCCCCGGGCTCTGCCACCTGCAGGCTCTGGGAGACACGGGTCTGGCGTCCCAAAGAGAACACGTGGCTCTGAGAGTCGGACGAGTTGGATTTTGGCCTCCTCAAGTCCTGCACACAGTGCAGCACCCAGGGCCATACACGGTGGCCGTACCGGTGGGACCGAGCCCGTGGATGGGGGGGAACGGCCCCTTCAATGTCCTGTCCACCCCGAGCAGCTGGAAGGAGCCAGAGGGAGGAAATTAAGCTTCACGGTGGTCTGACCTGCTTCCCACTCCCAGAGCTTGTGGGTGACAGACAGCCCGAGGGGAGCCAGACTTGTCAGCCAGTGGCAGGCCCAGTGGCCTGGGCCAGGCTGTTCCCGTCCTGAGACAGCCCAGAGTGGCACTGACATCCGGCAGCTCCTCTCGGACTCGGCTGCCCTTCCTCTCACTCCAAACTGCCCCCCACAGCCCCCTGAGCACAGCGCTTGGAGGCTATCCCCCTCCCGCCACACAGGACCCTGCGTGCAGGGACCACCAGTCGGCGGCTCCCAGGCTCCCCGCTGCACCCCCAGCTGCCCTCTGGGGCATGGGAGGCAGAGCCGAGGGAGCTCGTAACTGAACAGGACCACGCTGGCCACTGAGAGCAAGAAGGACAGCATCTTGGCGTCTGGCTGCCTTCCCTCTGTGGGGGTGGGAGAGGCTCCTCTCCCCCTCACTGCTCACGATCCCTGATCACGGAGGACTGTCAGCCGAGAGTCACGCTGGATGGTGTCATGAAGACTCGGCAGTGGCATGCCACTCCCCGGGGAAGTCACTGCCACTGCTGGTGCTGACGCTGCGCTGGGAAGGGGGTGACGGGAAGGGAGAGACCTGAACCACATCCCTGACGTCACGGCAGCCTGCGCTAGTACATGCCAGCCCCTCAAACCTCTTGGGAGGCATCACACGGGCTACCCCACCGGACGGAGTTGTCAGGAGTGGGGACAGGGCTCCCTCTCGCCCAGGAGCCCCAGCTGCTCAGACGCCCTTGGGGTTTTGGGGGGCCGACAGCGGGCTGCCAGGGAGAGGACAGGCTGGGTGGCTGGCAGGCATGGGCACGGGCCCCAGGCAGTGGCTTCGGTGGCGGGAGAGCTGCAGGTGCGTGACTCACCTACGAGGGGGAGGCCATGAATCACGGCTCCCAGGAAGCAGGCGAAGGTTCATGCTTGATGGGATCCTCCTGCATGGAGGGTCCTGGCGGCTCTGCCTCTGGAGCTGGCGGGCTGGAGCCCTGGGGAGTGCGGCCAGGCTAGTGGTGGTTTGCCACGCGAGGCCACGAGCTGTGACAAATGCCTTGCCTTTGCCACTTCACCTTCCACTGTTACCAAGCCTCCCTGACCCCCTCAGTGTGCTGCATCACCCCAGCATGTCTCCGGCACAGGCTAGCCGGCCGCAAATCTGCAAAGCACTGCTGTTCCTGCACACGGTTTTCTAAACACGGGCCGAGCCGTCCGGCTTCCGGGTGTTTGCCCGCAGTGTCCCCCTGCCTGGAATTCCAGGGCCTGCCTGTCCTTCATCACCCAGCTCGGCCGTGGCCTCCCCTGAGCCCTCCCTAGTCCACAGTGGGTGCTGGCCCCCAGCCCACAGGGTGTTTCATCTGCTCCCCCTTCGACACAACATTCTGCGTGGCTCCTTCTCCCCAGCTAGACTTTGGCCCGTCCCTGCATCAGCCCTCGGCCTGCCACCCTGTTCCTCATGGGCGGGGTGGGGGACGCGACCTTGCCTACTACTCTGTGGAGGTCTCCCTCGCTTCAGGTGTTATGGCTCCATCTCCCTAGAACGCCTGTGGGCTTCTGGTGCTTTTGGGTCTTTCCCAGTGCCCGGAACGGGGTTAGGTCTAGACGCACGCTCGGTAAACATCACCAGATCAAGATCTGTGGGTGCCCTTCTTACCAAGCATGGTGTGGGGCCGAGGGGACAGGCCATCACATGCCAGCCCCATGCTGGGGGGCAGGAGCTTGGCCATCTTCTGATCCGTGGGGGGCACGGAATTGTTACTGTAGTTTAATTGGTACCGGTGGTTCTCAAGGGGGCACGATTTTGCCCCCAGGGGACAATATGGCAATGTATGCAGACATTTTTTTATTGTCACACCTGGGGAAAGGAGGCCTCCAGGCATCTTGCGGGGAGAGGCCAAGGATTCTGGCAAACATTCCCCAGCACACAGGACAGGCCCTGTGGCAAAGAACGATCTGGACTAGAGTGTCACAGGTGCCAAGACTGAGAAACTGGTTTACACATTCAACTTCAGATCTGAAGCCTTCTGATTTGCATATGTGCCCCTCTGCCCTCTGGGAGACATGAAAAGGAAGGTCTGAGGCAGGCTGTCTAGTTCCCGAGAGGCCTGGGACTGAACACAGACAGAAGCACGCGAGGTGCTCCCTCTGTGCCTGCCTCGGAGGGGACTCTAGCAGGAAGTGGCTCTCCCTGGCTCCAGGAAGGGCCAGGAAAGCCTCCAGGGCTTCGGTTCCCAGGCCCTGGGGTGCTGGGGGCTGTCGTGGGGATGCTATTAGCCCAGGTGCCTCCTGAAATGTCACAGCTGGCTGTCCCCTGGCTTCCCCCATGGGAGCCCTGGGAGGGCTAGGCCGCCGCTGGCTCCAGGAAGTGTGAAGACAGCCCCGGGGGGGACAGACCTCAGACACCCTGTGTGTAACTCGGAGGTGTCCCACTTCAGTGTAAGTCAGGACTTACCGGGCCCTGGGCTGTCCGGCTCCCCCGAGCTAACCAAGCCAGGGCAGGGTCCATGGGCCTAAGGTGCAGGAGGCAATAACCCAGCTCAGGGTGCGCCTCTGCGCCCAGCAATTGCACTACTGGGTATTTACCCTAAAGATACAAACGTAGTGATCCGAAGGGGCAAATGCACCCGAATGTTTATAGCAGCAATGTCCACAATAGTCAAACTATGGAAAGTTGAACCTAGATGTCCATCAACAGATGAATGGATAAAGAAGATGTGGTATATATACACAATGGAATACTATGCAGCCATCAAAAGAAATGAAATCTTGCCATTTGCAATGACGTGGATGGAACTAAAAGGTATTATGCTTAGCGAAATAAGTCAATTGGAGAAAGACAACTATCATATGATCTCCCTGATATGAGGAAGTGGAGATGCAACGTGGGGGGTTTGGGGGGGTAGGAGAAGAATAAATGAAACAAGATGGGATTGGGAGAGAGACAAACCATAAGTGACTCTTAATGTCATAAAACAAACTGAGGGGGCCTAGAGGGGGGTAGGGAGAGGGGGGTGGGGTTATGGACACTGGGGAGGGTATGTGCTATGGCGAGTGCTGTGAAGTGTGTAAACCTGACGATTCACAGACCTGTACCCCTGGGGCTAATAATACATTATATGTTTATAAAAAAATTAAAGTATGAGAAAAAAAAAAAGCAGAGGAGACATCGTCCTCTACGGCGGAAGATGCGGAAAGGCAGCTCTGCCACCAGGGCTCAAGGGAGAGCCAGGAACCCTTCCTTGGCAGGGTCAGTGCCCTCCTCACCTCAGTGGCCCAGAGTGCACAGAGTGGGGGCCCTGGGGTAACGAGGGCCTGGCCCGCTTATGAGCACTCCTCCTGCCGGAGATGAGCACAGCCGCACTCACCATGTAGCCAGGCAAGCACCGACGACGTCAGCCTCCCGGGAATCCCGAGACACGTGCACCGGGAGACAGAGCTGCTGGTCTGTGGTCACAGGGCAAGGACATGGCTGAGCCCAGAAGCCGGACCCGGAGATGGCACGCTGACTCACTGTATTGTCTCCACTACCCAGGGATTGGTGGTTGGATGGGCTTACTGGAAACCCCTGGGGTGGATACAGTGAGATCCTCAGCCGCAGCCCCCAGTGCCCAGCAGGGCAGGCCAGGTGTGTTCCAGGGGTGCACACCTTCCTCAGCAGTGGCTTCCTCACCAGTGGCTTCTGCCTGCTCAGCGCCCTCCTTCCTGGGCCAGGATCATGGCCACGGCTTTCATCTCAGAGCCGGGTGGGCTCCTGGGCTGTGCGACACTCCCCAGCATTACTCCCTGTGTGTGTGTGCGTGTGTGCACAGTGCACAGAGTGCCCTGCACACCAGCAAGGCCACAGGCCTCTGGGCTGCTCTCCGTGCCCTGGCCTGGGACTCACTGTCCCGACCGCATCTGTGTCACATGTCATCGGCCATTGAGTCTCAGCTTAGGTGAGGCCTCCCCAACACCCACACCCCCCCATGCCAGAAGTTCCTGACCATGACCTTGCTGTGGACATCCTTGTTTCTGAGCCTCCGTCGGACTCCTGGGTCTCACACGTGTCCTGCTCCCCAGCACTACGGCGACTTTGGTCCTCCTTCGCCCTCCTGCTCTGACCTGTATCTTGTTCGGTCCTCACAGCCCCTGGGGAAACTTGGGGTGAACTGGACCCACACCGCCCTAACTCCTCCCTGACCTCCAGCCACACTAGGATTTTTGTGACTGGCTGGTCCCTGCACTCAGGAGCCTGCCCCCAGTCCTTCCAGAAGCAACCACTGAGGCTTGGGCTGAGACAAACCAGGAGTGAGACTTCTACAGGAAGTTCTTGTAGCCCCTGTCCCCAGCGCCCTGTAGGAACGAGGCCACTTCAAACTCCACCACAGTGGACCCCGAGCACGGAAGGAACCAGGCTGCTAAGCACAGAAGGGGACCAGAACATTCATCGTCCCTCCGTACCCTCCACCTTTTTTTTCTCTGTAATTTTTTAATGGTACCGTTTGGACTAGAAGTGAAGTTGGATGTTTTCTAAAGCTATAGATCCAAAACGAAGCTGGAACAGCACAGCACTGTCTAAACCAAACCAACACTTTCTTTAACGAGAAGCTCGGCGGGAGCTGTGTGGAAACATTTCTCATGGTGACACTCGGGTGATTAATTAGGGATTGACTCTTGAGATGGACTAATACCGCATCGGGGCAAGCTGGGCCCCAGACACCATTTCTGGGGCATTGTCACACTTGTGGGGGTGAGTGGGGCACGAGTCCAGGCAGCTTGGCACCAGCTGGGGCCCTCCCTGCAGTTAGTTTTAAGAACTTTATACAGTTGGGCTTTTGGAACTCCTCCTTGGGCTGATTCTGCCGCAAAGGGAACTTCGCCCAAGCTTTCCGTCCCCTGCCTCCTCCGCTATTCCGCACTATCAGAGACAGAAACCCAGAAACCGAGCCACAGCTGGAAAACTGAGGAGGCGTGGCGGCCCAGCAGGTGCGGGAGGGGGTAGAGGCCCATTCTCAGAGTGGCGCAGCAGGGACGAGGAGAGGAGACGCAAGCTGCTGCGGAGGTTAAATTGCAGGGAGAAGGGCAGAGCCAGAGGCTCCCCGCGTGGCTGCGTGTGTGAGAGAGAGGGTGCTAGCAGCAGGCTAGGGTCAGGGAGCTGCAAACAGCCAAGGCCCAGCTGGAAACGACGGAGTCAGCTGTTTCAGCGGCGATGACCGCAGGGCACATCATTTTCTGGTTATTAACCACCGGCCGGAGGCAGTCAGGACTCAGAGGTGCTGCTGCCAGACTGTTCGTGCAGGAGAGAGAGGATGTGGGCTTGAGAGCCTGAAGCCATTCCTGTAAGGAGATGTCACTGTTCGGAGGATGAAGGTGACCTCGAGCCCTGTGGGCCCCAGCCCAGGGCTCACAGCCCCCACCATCCAGCCCCTCAACCCTGGGGGGGCAGGAAGAGGCCAGGCTCCTGGGTGGGGCGGGGGGGGGGCAATGGCCCAGAGAACTCAGAGGCATGCTTCTGCCTGACAGACTGGGCACGGGGGAAATGGCTAACTGCTGCTCCCTGTTGTCCCCCCAGAAGGACCCAGACGTTTCCTGTTGGTATCTTCTCCCAGGCTGTAGGAGAGTTGGGGTGCAGCCCGTAGGACCCTGTGCAGGTTCTGGGGCAGATGAGAACAAATGAGATTGCACATGGGGCCAGGGCAGGACCACAGATGGGGCCTGTGACAGGTCCCCAGTGATGGTAATGCTAGGGCAAGTTTGGCTACAGGGGAAAGGGAAGGCTGAGCAGGAGAAATTCCTACCAAGTCTGGAGGTTAGGAGAAGTCCTGAGGCTCAGAGAGGTCAGAGGCTCTGACTGGACGGAAACAGGAATTTAACCCCCCAGAAGGTTCTTTGCTTTTTGGCACAGGTGTCTTTTGTTCCTCACTAGACTCTTCCCTGCTTCTCCTGCCTTGTGCCCAGTAGAGCAGGAAATTCCGGGAATGGGCTTTCCTACAAGGAAAACTGGCTGAAACAGGCAGGTGGTGATCGTTTCCACCTGCTGCAGCCTAAGAGAGGGGATCTAGAACCCAGGGATGTGCCAGTCAGAGTAGAGTGATGCCACACAAGGTGCCCTGGCCTAGGGGTCTGGGTCTAGCTTGCCTCTGGGACAGGAGGCTGTGTGACCCTGGGCAAATCACTCACCCTCTCTGGGCCTTCTGCATAAAATGTGGGGCTTAGATGGGGAGAAACATCTCTGTGCTGCAGCTTCTTCAGTCTGTGATGTGTAGGGGCTTTGCCACCACCCCTCCACCCCCACCACCCCTGCTTCTCTCCTCCTTACTCACTGCTTGTCCTATCTGTCTGGGGAGTGGGCCTTCCTCCTTCACTTTGGGGCCAGCCTGTCCTCAGGATGCCACTTTCTCTGCTCTCCAACATGCCGTGAGTTTAGTGGGGCAGTTCTTAGAAAGGCTTGCGGGCCTGTCTCAACCAGAGCCGACCAGCGGCTAAGGCTTCTGGCCGCAGCTGTAAAGCCACACACTCCAATCAGCCTCCTCAGGAATGAAGCCCTTTTGCTGCCATCTCTCTGCCTCCTGGGTCTTCCTTTTCAATAGTCAACTCCTCTAAAACCTCTGTGTGATGTACAGGGAGACGGAGCGGGGCACTGCAGGCCAATATGGAGGTACGGCTTTCCCAAAGCCGGCGCCACGACCCGGCAGGAGAGGAGCCCAGCTGGACGCCTGTGCAGCCACCACTTCTGTTCCAGGCCCAGGGGCACAGGAAGGCCCATGGCTCCACGATGGGAATGAGGTGTGGATCAGAAACTTCACCTCCTGCATGGGAAGGGGGGGCTCCTGCATTCTGTCTGTACCCAGGGCCCTTGGTAGGGCAGGAAACTCTCCGAGCCCGACAGTGGCCACTGCCTCGGCCTCACTGACCATGTATCTTGGGCCTCAGGATGAGGAGAGTTTCTACTACAATCAGCTTTCCTCAGTGGCCAGCCATCCTCATGGGTGTGAGCTCGTGCCCTAAGAGACACTGTCACACCAGTGGGGAGGAAATGTCCCCGGGAAGGTCGAAACACCTGTATGGACCCACAGGCTTCCAAGTAAGTTGTGAAGGGTTATGTGGGGCTCAGATCCCCTTCACACCCCCAGTCATCAAAGCCAGACTGGGCTTCATTAGGGGAGAAGGACTGTAGCACGTCTCTTTCCTTTCCCGTGGCTAAACTCAGAATCTGCTAAGGAAAGAAGAAGCCACCAAATGACAGAGGGCATCATGGCAAGCTAAGTAAACTCTTGGATTTGGGATACGAAAGGCTGATTTCTAGCAGCCATCCCCTGCCCTCCTGCCACACACACACACTCACACACACACACTCAGTGTCTCTGAGTCTCCTCGGTCAGCCCTACTCTGAGGGAGAGGGGCACAGAGAGCCCCCACTATGGGATGATCATCGACCCACACACGGCCCAGTAGGGCTTTCTCCAGCTAGGTCAACGCGTCGTCTTTGGTACACGAACAGAGCTGCTGCCTGTCACACTGCCCGCAGCTTGAAGCTTGACCTTCACTTTTGACTAGATCAGGTGACAGGCAGCCGGGTAACTGACCCGCAGTCCTCAAAGGGCTTTGCTTTTCACCTGGAATGCAAACCATAGGTCCTGAATCCCATGGAAAGTGAATGCCCATTCCTTGTGCTGGAAGCATCCAAAAGGAGCGGGGCGGGGGGTGTGCAAAGCCAGCCGGGGGCAGCAGAAAAGGCCCAGGACCAAGACTTGGGTGTTGACCAGGCTTTGCCGATTCCTGGCTCTGCGACCTTAGGCAAGTCTCTTTTTCTCTCTGGCTAAGGGGGTAGGTGGAGAGTTCGTGTCTGAGCACCCTGGCAGTCCCTTCTGCACAGCCCCCGAATTAAGTAAGACTGTTGAGAAGGAGGCTGATGGGAAAGATTTGCCAAGGTCTTGAGAGGAAGAGGGGCCGCATTCCATCAGGCAGCTGTGTGGCTGCCCGGCACGGAACAGGCCTCTCTTGAAGGACCCCTGCCGGCCCCAGCTGGGAGAGGTGGGGTACGGGCTGACTGACTGGATGGGTCTCTAGAGCCGCCCTCTTGCCTCAAGGCAGACTCTTGAGTTAATCTGCATCCTACTTCCTCCTGAGGAGTCTTGACAAGAGTCATTTTGCCCATTTCCCGGCCTTCCCAGCACCAGACCATACAGGGCCAGGAAAGGCTCTCTTGCTCTGACAGAGAGGAGTCGGGGCTCTCCAAGCCTGGGGCTCAGAATCCATTCTTTTGAAGCATGTGGGCAGCTGACTCAAAGGTCAATGTGCCACCAACCAGGTAAGGTTGTGACCACCGTGCCTGGGTGGCTGATGGACACTGACAAAGTAAGGTGAGGCTGAGAAACGAGCAATGGGGAGATGCTGTCAACACCCAGCCCTTCCCGGGCAGTGGGATCCTTCCTCCATGACCAGCTTCCATCAAGGAAGTGGTCCCGCCCAAGCTGTGGGGACCTGGGAGGACTGGCCCTAAGAATAACTCCATTTATTTAGGTTCCTTCTCAAAGGAGCTTGGTCATGGTGACGGTGATGTAAATGATAATTATAGCCGCATTTGATGATCTTTATATAATGTGGTGACTCGTTTCCTCCTTAGAACACGCTCTCATCCTCGTCATACCTTACTCCCAGCAAAAGACAGGGATCCCAAGATGGCCAGAACTGGCCGAGTGACTTTTCCGAGTCCCAGAGTAAGTTGGGCAAGCTCTGCTACAACTTGCTTTTGAACCACAGTCCTTGACTCTAGACTTCCTTGCCCTGATGAACCAGCTCTGGATATACTGGATGGAAGTGTTGCAATCTGGGGTCTCCTCATTATCAGAAATTGGTTCTAGCACTTCTTCTGTTCTAATCCATCCCCTCAATATAAAAGAGCCCATGATGAGGACCCAGTTTAGCTCAAACTATCTATCATCATCTTCATTTGGCTTAAGACATAAAAGTTTTCAGAGCCCGTATTCAAAACTCTAAAAATATCCCTTCCGATCAGGGTGGTGTCTGTCCTGGTCACCGGCCTTAGGCCTAGATGGCCTGAATTATCTGGGTCCCACATGCAGCTTTTGCTAAAACAGAAGATCTGGTGTGAATAATTTAAATCCCATTCCCTTTCCCCTCTGCAGATTTCCTGTCCCTGATGAATGCTTCCCTCTTGGGAAAGGGACTTTAGGGGCTGCAGATATGCTAGGAGGAAGGGCTTGGACCGGGACGGATGTCACTATGCCATGTGAGCAGGACAGCCCCACCTGTCCCTGGCTCATTCTCGGGGAACGTTGGATGTCCAGCCTCACCCTCCGCCTGATCCTGGCTGGACGCACATCACTTGGCTGGCTGGTCTTTCATCTTTCCCTTTCGTCTTTGGGGACCACTTTGTGCAAAGCCAGACTCAATGCGTTCCTCCTCTGGAGTTGCCTTCAGCCTTTAGCTGAGGAAAGATTTCAAAGGGAAGTTAGACGAGGAGGGGGGGAGAAATGAGAGCAGCAAGGAGCCTCCAGGAACGGCAGAGCCCTTTCAAACTGCCTTACCCACATCGCTTGGCCCGGATCGAGAGCCTGGCTTGGAAATTTCCTACTTGTCTTAGCTACCTTCATGGGGAAACAGTAAAGGGCTCAATGATTTGGGGGCTCAGGGGCCAGGATGGGGGTGACTCAGAACCACCACTTCACCTGTGTTTCTGTCCTCAGGATGGTTCTGTCTTTGGTTCTTTTGCAGCGGGGAGCAAAGGGAGAAGATTCCGGGCTTAGAGGTTGCTCTTTGCTAGCCTGCTGCCCCCAGACCCCTGGGCCGGCGGCTGTGCATGGGCACTCTTCCCTGCCCTGGCTTCCAAGCCGGTGATGTGTCTGGTTAGTGACACTGGACCACAGAGGCCAAAGGCGCTGGATCAGTTCTGGAAGTGAGAGCAGGCAGGGGCGGGCAGGGGGCTGAGGTGGGGCTGAGAAGAAAGAGGGCATCTAGCACCAGCCCCTATGCCCCCAGCCCCGCCTCGAGGCCAGGGGGATGAGAAGGCCTCTAGTTTGTTGACCCTCTGAAGCTCAGAAGGGAGAGCTGAGAGGTAGAGGTGCACTGTCGTGCAGGCAAGCCTGAGGCCCTGGCCTTCCAGAAGTCCCCATATCTTCCCTGCACAGAGTGTGGTCCCCCCAGGCAGGCTGGGACTGGACGCTGGAGACATCAGTTATCTTAATGGCTGGGCTTGGAGGGCGGGCAGGCCTTGCTCATGGATGCTACAGGATGGGAGTAAGGGAGAGGGAGCCGTGACGTGGCTCGCAGAGCAGAAGGCTGCCCGTTAGTGACGCTTAGTCTTTCCTTCTGAACTTTAAGACTGCCAAGCGGAAGAGCTCTTATGATTGGACTGGGCTCCATAGAAGCCGAGAACACTGAGCACCCCCATTAATGCCTGGGTGACCCACACTCTCCAGCCCAGTGTCTTCGGACTAGAACGTCTAGATGGAGCATTGGAGCCAATGGCCCTCAAGTTCCTTCCTACATGGGTTATGTTCTGACACACACTGTTATTGTCATACTGTAATGAGCTAATAAGCGCAAGGAACTTTTAGGTGCCCCCGCCCCCACCCCTGGTCTCCTGCCCTAGTCTTCTGGCTAGGCCCTGCAGAGACCTCCCTCTTGTCCCCACCCAGGTCTCTGAGAGCAGCTGCTCTGCACTGACATCTGCAGATACGGAGAACGGCGCGCCCCTCCGCCCACGTTACCCACTCCGCCTCCAGTCCCCCTGCCCCCCCCATCCTGCCAGGCCTCCCTGGGATGTGGATTCTTGTTGGCAATTCTAACCAACTGGGCTTCACAATTCAGGTCTGGCACTTACTCCCTCCACACATCTGGGGCCAGTTGGCTCATGGGCATGGTAGGGTACGTAATGCCCCCTGGAGGCAGGCTGGCTGGGGGAGGGTGGTGTGGGGTGGGGGAGGGGAGCTCTGGCCCAGGAGACAAACCCAACTGCCACGAGCAGTATGGCCTCTGGGAAATTGCTTAAGCTCCCTGCCGGCCAGCTTCCTCCCCTCAAATGCACACCGTGAGAGCAAGTATGTTGCCGGGCTGGGTGAGGAAGAACAGAGCTAGAGGCATCTGTGTTTAAGAACAGGGCCTCGTGTTGAGCTCACAGGGGCTGTAGCTTCCCAGGGCTCTGTTGTGAGGACAGAGCCAGGACAGACAGCTCTGAGTGAGAAGGAAGGTTCCCCAGTGAGCATCTCTGTCTTCCTCCCTGGGCTGGAGAGGTGAGTTCTGTTTCTTCCACGGTAAGATCGGCTCGTGGAAGGAAGGGGCAGTTGGTGATCGCACAGCTCCACAGCCCATCTCCGTGGGCCAGAGGGCTCAGCCTGAAGCCCGAGGCCAAGCTCAAGGCCCCAGGTGCTAGAGGGTCAGGGCTGAGCAGAAAAAAGGCACACCCACGGAGAATGGAGGGATCAGGATCTCTCTGGGCCCGACAGCACTGGTCCCCGTATGCCTCAGTCCCCATCAGGGCAGAAGCTTCTCTGCCGACCCTTTCCACCTGCCCAGTGACTCCACTCAGCTGAGGCCGGTCAGACCAGGATGTCCTGCAGGCTCGCAAGGACGCATGCCGGGCCACGTGAGGGCTGGCTGCTGGTGTGGGGGTGGCCCAGGGCACACCTGTCCCACTGCTGTTAGGACAGCGCATGTCAAAGCCCACGTGCTGGTGGCTGGGTCCCTGTGGGACTTCCCTCCACTGGTGTGCTGCAGTCCCTGTGAGCTGCACCTTGGCTCTGGGCTAGCCCTCAGAGCAGAATCAAAGAATTTTCTCTAGGCAGGGGAGAGCCATCCTACTGAGCCCAAACATAGGTGCTTTAATAGCCAGAGTTAAAAAACTAGGTCACCACTGGTGAGAGAGGCTTCCGGGGATGGCCCATCGGCTGCTTCCAGCTCCCCTGGTTGGATGCGCAAAGGGTACAGGGAAGCAGGGTGGGGAGAGCACAGCCTTCAAGGTTTCTTCCTGTGACCTGATTCCATGCAAGCTCAACCTGATTTCTCAGGGACACTCGGACTTGTCCTGGCTCTGGCCCTTCCCTGCTAAGTCCACATGTTCTGTAGCCTCTCCTGCTCCCACTGGGCTTGGTCCTTGGAAGGACATTAAAGGGGGGAGATGTCACCCAGCTGCCTGGGAGCCTGGTGTGGCCAACAGTACATGGGTGCAAGGGAGTGGGTCTGCCTTCTGCCCTGGCCGGTTCTGCCCTGGCTTCCTTTCCAGACACGATGAACCGGCTATGGATGGACAGTCTTCCCAGCTTCAAGGAACCAGAGCTGCCCACAGCATCACCCATGACATCCTCTTGCCCCGACAATCAAATCTGTGTCTGATTAAGCTTCTAGATTCAACTCCCAGGAGAATACATTAAACAATGTCACAAGGATATAATCAAAAAATCCATAGGACAGATGACCTGGTTCCTTCAACAAATAAATTGCAAACAAGGAGAGAGACAGAGAGACTCACACACACACAAAGGTGGTGTAGCTGAGAGACTAAAAGGGATTCAGGAGACAAATTGCCCAATCTTAATACATGGGCCTAATTTAGGTTTCAATTCAAACAAACTGAAACAAGAAAAGAGGAAGGGAAGAAAGAGAAAGGGAAATTTGAAACTGCCTGGTTATTTCATGATATTAGGGATTGACTGGTAATTGTTCTTAGATGTGATCATGATGTTGTCATGTTTTCTAAAGAAAGACCCTTCCATTCTAGAGGGATGCATTGAAATATTACAGACCACTCGCTGTCTGGGAGCCAATGGGGGAGAGGTAGGAAGGAGGGAGGGAAGAAATGAACCAGAAGATGGTAGCTGTTGAGTCTGGGTGATGGGACAGGGGGCTTCATTATCACATTCATTTCTGCATATCTTTGAAAAGCACCATAATAAAATCTGGAAAGAGAAAAAGGAGGAAGAGGAGGAGCAGGAGGAGGAGGAGGTAAGTGGAAAGGTAGAGTAGAGGGGCCATCAAGTCTGGCTTAGGTGTTAAGAATCTGGAGACTGTTACCACCACCAGACCTGAGGGTGACTGTTCCTCTCTGGCTTTCCTGAGGCCTCAATTCCAGGGACCTCTACCGTGTGTGTGTGGGGGGGAGGTGGTTCTCAATATAGGAACCTGACAGGGGGCAGGGGGAGGGCTGGGGGGCTCCAGCAAGGCACTCACCGTGGAGAGGCAGCTCCTGTCCTCCCGGATGATGGCGCCGAAGCCCAGGAAGCCTGTCACCATGACCAGAGCCCCGGCGAAGATGAGGATGTAGGCGGACGCAGCGAAGGTGCTGGAGGCCAGGACACTGAGGTAGCCGCTCTTCTCTACCAGGGTCCAGATGCCCACGGCCATGACGGCCGCCCCGCCCACCTGCAGAAAAGTCCAGGTCAGAGCAGGTGGCCGCCGCGGGCCCACAGCTGCCATCGACAGAGCGCCTACCACGTCCCAGGCACTTCTTTGTACCACCTCATCTGGTCTTTCAAAGAGCCCGAGAGGATAGTTTGGTCACCCATTTCACAGATGAGGAAATCGAGGCATGGAGAAGTTAGGAGACTTGTCCTCAGTCACACACCTGAGCAAGATGCAGGAATGGATTTTTGAATCCAAGGCTGACTCCCAATTGTGGTACTTCTTACTGGGATGATATTGTGTCCCCATGAGACACGACCCCCTTCCTCTCCCGGTGCTCCTTGGACTGGCCCATGTTTGCAAGTAGGGTGCGCCCCATTTCAGCCTTATGTTTGTTTGCCCATGGACGGAGCATACTGGGGCTTCTCATCGTGTCCCTTCTCATCTTCAGATGACAAAACTGGGGCCCACCAAGGAAAGGCCAGCTGCTTGAGTTCCTGCCTCTGGTTAGGGGCCGTTCGGGGTCGCGGCAGGGCCAGGACGTGGACTCAGAGCCACACTGCCTCCCTCAACCCTGAACGGACACACGCTGCACCAGCTGGAGTCAGTCTGGGGCAGCAGGACTGGGAGAGATTTCTTCCTAGTTAATGATCCCATTTTTTTTCCAGTATCGAGAAGGAGGCAGGGACAGGGCACTGCTGACTGGCAGGTCAGTCCACTGGCTCCCGAGGAAGGTTACCTGGGACACAGAGCTGGGGTGGCTCTGTAGGGTGGTTCTTTCTGCACGGAGGCTGAATACCCTTCCTGTGACTTGTATGCTCAGTAGAAGCGTGTGTATGTGTGTGTTTCCACATCCTCAAGGTGCCAGACGGGGCGGTATTAGGGTGTCCACCCAGGGTCTTGGTGGGGAGCAGGACTCCTGGGACCTCTGACCATCTCTGTCTTCTGCTCCTGGGAAGGCAGACTTCTATCTGGCTCCCGTCTCCCTGCCTCACTTAGAGGTGGGTTCTCTTCCACAGACGGATAGGGAATCTGCCTCGGGTGTGTCCAACGCTACAGAAGCCCCCCCACGCCCCCACCCCGTGCCGCCTGGCTTGGTCTATGCACGGTCATCCTGCCAGGGGCTTCCATCCATCCCAGAGTGATTCTGTAACCCACCCTGTCATTTCACGGTGTCTGTTCTCGGCACTCACAGATGTCAGCTGAGTGAGCAGAAGGGGGATGCAGCTCTCACCATGGCCGGGGCACACTCTCTTCTGAGCCTTGCGGCAGTTCTGTGTGTGGGGGAGGAGGGCGGGGATGAGGAGCACGTAGCTCCATTCGGCAGATGAAGAAACTGAGGCTTGCAAAGAAGAAGAAGGTGCTCAAGTTAACACCCTTAGAAAGCTTCAGAATTGAGATTCAAAGCCAGGTTTTCTGAAGGTCGGCTGAGGATTCTGTCCTCTGATTCCACAGGTTGGGCCGGGTCTGGTGTGCTACTCACTTCACTCTTAAAATCGATTTTCTTCCAAGTGCTCTTTGTCCCCCTCAGCACCTCCAGCAGGTGAGAGAAACAGGTAGCAAGACATCACACAGCCGCACCGCTCCAAACGGAATGGGAGAGGCTAAGGTGCTTGTTTCTTCAATTCCAGGATGCACGTCTCCCCCCACCCCTCCGCCAAAGCTCTCCCTCCCCGACTTTAACATCTCTACAAGGGAGATGCGTCTTACGAATATACTTGGCCACACGTTTTCTTGGTAGTGCAGAAAACAACGGCGTTATATCTCACAGTTGGCGGTATTTCAGTGAAATCCTGGACTATGATAGATTTTATTTTTTAAATTTTATTTTATTTTGAAATTCTCTGTGAGTGTAGGGTCTCTCTGGCCCGTACAGCCTTCATGACCAGGAAGGGGGTTCCTGAGTCTGGCTCAGGGGCACTGTGTCAAGTGAGGCTTTCCAGAAGAAAGCCTACACGGGTTCTTTCTGGCCCCCTGCCCCAGTGTGGCTGAAAGGCTTGGGTGAGGGTCCCAAATTTGCAGAGCTAACTGTGTGGCTTAAGAATGTCAGTTTCCTCATCTCCCCAATAAGGGGGCTGTATCAGACTCGTGACGCCCAGCCTACAACCACCAAGGGCTTCTTTGATTACTTTTTCCTGCGGATCTTATATTTTGAAGGCTTTTGCCTACCAAGTACAGTACATTAATTAAATAATAATTCATTTCTCATTTTTTATTAATCAAAGGCACATGAGAGGGCCAGGAAGAGATTTCGAGCGGCACGAAACAGTCAATGTGACCACTTTGCATTGATCTTTTAATGGGTGTATCTCTTCATAGGAATATACACATGATCCATTATCCATTAGGTTTGTCAACCCCACAGGCGGAGAATCAGATTCAGGATGCCCCATCTGGGCATGTGTGGGCTTGAGTGGGGACACCCGTTGAGGGACTTGGAACCCAGTGAAAATCTGATAAGAAGCTTTGGACACTCTGGCCAGAGAAACGATAAGCCATGTTAAATAATGTATTCAGGTTTGGGGTTTGAAGTCTAATCCTATAGCACACAGTGAGCCCTGGTGTCGATGGGTCTCTAAGGCCACCTTCTCAGCCTGGCTGCACAGTCCACTAGGAGTTCCCTGAAACCCAAGCCACAGCCTGGGGCCAAGTGGGATTTCTGGGAAGAGGGTCCACGCGGGACTATTTTACGAAGTTCCCGGGTGGCTCCGGAGAACGACCGCGTGGGTTCCTTATTTAATGTGGGGTCGGAATGCCCTGCCCCTCCACCCCAGGAGGTGGAGCGGTGATAAATCTCACAGAAGACGCTGCTTCCTGGAAGATTTGGGGCCCCTGCCCTGGGTGTAGCTGCCTGGATAGCTCTTGACGCTTGTTCTGGACTTGAACTCCATCAAACTTTCCCTGTCTGGGTGAGGCTGTTTGCTTTGGTAGGACCTTTGAGGTGGAAGCTGGGGTAGTGAGGAGCAGAGTTCCCAGTCCAAAGGGATGAAAGTCCTATTAGGAGAAAAGAAAAAAAACAACACGACCCATGGGGCTCCCAGAGAGAGGAGGTGGTGGGGGGCGCATAAGAAATGCAGCCCCAGGAGAGGAGCTGTATTGATCCCACTAATGGAGCTGTTCTCTTGCCAGTCACAGAAAGGGCTGGGATCTTGCAAAGCAGGGAGAGCCCACAAGTCAGCCAGGGTGGCAGCAGGGCCCCCAGCCATGAGGGAGGGTCTGGAAGCAATCTGAAGGGACCCACTGCCCTGACCGAGGTCCAGAGGACACATTTATACTCGATCTGATGTCACTGGGGACACCACCCCTTCCCTGGGATGTCACATTGGGTGGAGAAGTTCGTGTCTGCACGGGACATGGAGAGGGATTTGCCAGCAGGAACAAGAGGGTTTCAAGTCCTCAAGGGGTTCGGTCTCCTTCAGCTCTTTAGAAAACAATCTTGCATCCGGACAGGAAGAGTGAAAGCTGCTAAATGTTGGAACGGGTCACCAGAGGAGGACGGGGAGGTAGAAGTCAGCGGGCCTAGGTTCCAGCCCTGGCTATGCCCCTGTCTCGCCATGCAACTGGGTACCAGACACTTCACTCGGCTAAGCCTCAGTTTCTTCATCTGTAAAATGGTGCTGCGGGTTGAGAATATCTCCGAGGTCTCTTCCATGTGGGTAAAATATCACTGTTAGTACGGGACGATGACCTTCCGCCAACATTCCTCCAGCAAGATGCTTCTGGACCAGTGGCTCAAGGCTTTCACTCCAGCGGTGTGGAGACTGCCCAGCTCAGCAGGAAGAGCAGTGGAAGGGGAGCCGCGAGGAGGACTGAAGGGGCGCGGAGAGAGACCTGACCCCAGTGAGCTATTTCAACCGCCGTTTGCATGCGGTTGATTCAACGGTATTGGGCTCTTTACAGAAACTGTGGAATATTAACTCCATTTTTCAAAACCAGAGCCTGTAGCCAATTAGCCAGAAAGCCCCGCAGAGGGTGAAGCTGGCCTTCTTGCCAACGAGGACCCCGGCGGTCCAGGAGGCGCAGGGCAGGTCACCCACGCCTCGCAGTTTTAGGAACTTCCAATCTATAGAAGAGAAGCATTGCCAGGAGAAGGGTTAGCCTGAGCTGCCACACATGGCTGGGCCTCGACAGACAGCAGGCAGAAGCAACCCCCCTCCCCCAAACCCTAAAAAGCAGGCAGAGAATATAAAAGTAATTGCAGGATTTTCTTTGTCAGGCTACTGAAGGGTTTCTGCGCTGGGATCTGGGGGCAGGACCGGTTGTAGGGGGTGGAGAAGCAGGGACCAGGATGGCAGGGCTCTCAATAAGGAAGGGTCCCCCAGGCCAGAATCCCTTGCCTTCAGTGAGAAGGAAGCCCGTGACAAGGAGAGGCAAGAACACACAGGGGGACCATATGTTCACTTTTTTTTTTTTTTAAAGATTTTATTTATTTATTTGACAGACAGAGATCACAAGTAGGCAGAGAGAGAGGAGGAAGCAGGCTCCCTGCCAAGCAGAGAGCCCGATGCGGGGCTTGATCCCAGGACCCTGGGATCATGACCTGAGCTGAAGGCAGAGGCTTTAACCCACTGAACCACCCAGGCACCCCCATGCATTCACTTCTGTATGTGTTTGCCAGGCACCTCCTAGCTGCCCAGCTCCACACTGGCCTGGAAAGGTTTTGGAGCAAAATGGGTATTTGCCCATTTAGAGCAGCACTGGGAGCTCCTTCTCCCTCATCAGTGGCACCGCCATCTGCTCAGATGAGAGCCAGAGTCACTGTGGACTCCGTACTCTGTCCCCCAGCGACTGTGGTGTGTGGGTCCCCAGCCGTCCTCCTGACCCGGCTCCAGGCACTGTTCCGGCTTTGGCTCCCTGCCTCCCCACACCTGTGTCACCGGCTTTCCGGTCCTTGCTCAACCCAGAGGTAAGCATGTCCTGCTTCCAATGCTGAGCCACAGGCAACCCCACCGAAAATCTGCCCCTGGCTCCCCAACCCCCAAAGCATCCAGCCCAAACGCCAGCCTGCCTCCCTGGCCGGCCCGAGCTGGATCAATGACCAACACCCCCCAGGGCCTGGCCAGCATTTCTCCCAGCTGCCCCCATGTCCCTGTGGCCCGAGTGCCAATTCTGTTTGGGTTGAATCTTCAAGGCTAGGCTTGTCGAGCTAAAAGCCACTTACGGCTTCGAGGCATTCTTTTCCTGGCTCTTGGGCTTTAAAGAATCCTTGGGAAAAGAAATCATGGCACTACTTTCCCTCTCTCCCCAAAGCAATCTACCTCTATGACAAGAGCAGAGGTCAGGGGATTTACTGAGGGTTGGAGCTGGGAGGGAACTGCTCCTCCTCAAACCCAGCTCAGAACCTGCAGGGAACCTGCCCTCAGTCTTACAAATCATCATATCCTCCCCATGGCTTCTCCGCCTTGCACGGGTCTCTAGAAGGATGAGTGTCGTGGCGTGCTGTTGTATTTGTCACTTTGTCTAGCTCCCTTTTAGCCGCTGGGTGAGATCTTACTCATCTTAGTGTCCTGAGCAGAGGCCCTAAGCAGCGTAGTGCCTGGTAGCTCCCTCGGGAAGGAGGGAGGGAGGAAGAGAGGAAGAGAGGGAAGAATCAAGTCTGGCCCCTTCTATATTCTGGATAAAGAAACAAAGGCCCGGAGAGAGGTGACTTTCCAAGGTCCTGTAACCAGCCAGGGGCCAAGCGGGGACTAGAACTCAAGAACCCTATGGGCCGGTTCAGTGCCCGTGTTACCAGCTGGGCTGCTGATTCATGCAAACTCTGTTCACCACACAAGCCACCTTGCCCAGGGCTGTCGTCTCAACCACAATGGCCCACGCAGACCCAATGTGCATCCCCACCCCCGCAATATGAGCCTGGCCCCCAGCAGAGCCAGACAGCAGAGACGGGAGGGATGCCTTCCCCCCCCACCATGGGGGTCCTGTGACTTCAGCATCTTAAGAAGGGGAGCCCTAGAAGAACGAGCCATGGGCCCTGTTCTGTCACAGATGACATGTCCTGGGAGGCAGGCGGAGGCCCAGTCGGTGGGATGGCGATAAGGAGTACAGGGCCTTCTTCCCTCGGCGGGAAATTGAGCAGACGCTCTTCCTTCCTAGCCTCCCCATGGGGGTCTTAGAGAGATGTCCTCAAGTCAGCCCTACTGCCGCAGCGGGGTCACAAGTCCTCCACCATCCCTGTCTCCTGGTTGGACTTGTCCCACCTAAGGGATCCGGAGCCCCACTGCTCCCCAAGGGAAATACCAGCTCTTCCCGCCATTCTCCCAGAGCCTGGCATAGCTCCTGGGAGGCTGGGAAAGTTTTGATTATTAACACAGCCAAGCAGCTAATTAAAATAATAAATTAGGGAACAACATTTGCAAGGGTGATGGGAGCTGTAAAGAGCCGTGCAGGAAATGGGAGGGAAGAAAAGCATTCCCTAGGCACCACGTAGGGGAGCCGGATCTCATTTTCTTTTTAGGGTCAGGGAGGGGGCATGAAAGTGTTGGTGTTTTTGGTTCCTGACCCAGAGCGGTATCCAAGGGGGCCTCCCCTGCCCAGGGTGATGGTCCCAGTCAATACTGGGTTCATTAAAATCAAGGGATGGGGTGGGGTGGTGTCAGGGATCAGGGGACAGGGAAGGATGGGGGATCAGGTGTAGGTTGAGCGTTGGGGGCCGGGGAAGCCGAGGTGGGACTGAGTTCAGGCACAGGAAAGAAGTGTCCACTGTAGTGTCTCCTAAGTCTTCCTTAGATTTTTCATAGTCTGCGTGTCTGGATGCCCACACCCTGGGAACATCCTGATTCAGGTTCAACCTTGAACCTTGGGGACATTCTGGATTCCAAGTAAGCATCAGAGCAGCGAGTCTACAGCTGTGATTATTGGTCAGTGGTCTCCACAGAGGGGAAGAGCCCTGGACTTTGAGTCAGAAACACCAGAAGTGACATAGGATTCTGCCAACCACGTGAGCCTCACTTTCACCTCTACGAAACAGGATGGAGATAGTACGGAGTGGTTGTAAGAATCAACGCAAAGTGTAGACTGATTCATGACCTTCAAATTGTGCAGGCATGGCACGGTTGACTGGGAGGCGGGGAGACTGGGTTTAAAGTCTGGTTGAAACCTCCAGGCCTGGATCGTGACCACCGACAAGCACCTGCTTCCTGTCCCTGTCAGGGAGGAGGTAGGGGCTGTTCACGCCATCCAACTGCTCTAGGATTTGAAACTTTGCCAGGTAGCCTATTACAGCTGGGACATAAATTTGGTGGGTTGTAGACTGCACCAAAAAAACCAGAACAAAATACCACAAAATAGAAGAGAAAATAGGCTGCCTTGTGCACAGTAAAGGTAAGCTTGCTTTTCTGAACAATTCTTACTGGGCCATGATCCCGAGTCTTAAAGCTGGTGTTATAGGGATAGAAAACTGTAACTTATTTCCCTCAAAGAGCTACACACACAGTAGCCAAGCACCAGGTTGGGTCAGAAACTGCTATTTTCCCAAATGTTCATCTTTTAATTCTTAAGGGGCTTTAAAAAATTATTTATTTGAGAGAGAGAGAAAGAGCAAGCGCGAATCGTGGGGCGGGCAGAGGGAGGTGAGCGTGGAGCCTGACATGGGGCTCGATCCCACGACCCCAAGTTCACAACCTGAGCTGGAACGAGTTGGCCTAACCAACCGAGCCACCCAGCGCCCCCCCCCCCATTCTTACAGGTTTTGACACTCCTTTTGACTGTACCAAAAAAATGAGTCTCGGTGAGATTAAGGAATTTGGCTAATGTTTCAGTCTGCTCAGGCTGCCATGATAAAATCCCATAGCCGGGCGGCTCCACCACTGGAGTGTACTTCTATCGCTCACAGTTCTGGAAGCCGGGAGTCCCACCATAAGGGGCTGACCGATTTAAAGTTGGTGAGGACCACCTTCCCTGATGACTGACAGCAGCCGTCCCACTGGGTGCTCATATGGCCTTTTCTCGGTGCTGCTTATAAAGAGAGATCTCTCTCTTCTCTACTGGTGGGCCCCCAATGCTCTTGGATTAGGATCCCACCTTTCTGACCTCATATAACCTTAATTACCTGCTCAAAGCCCTATCTTCAAATATAGTCCCACTGGGGTTTAGGACTTCAACGTACGAATTCTGAGCGGTCACAATTCTGTCCCCAGCAACTCATGTCCCATGGCAAATAAATAAGATCTGAATTTGAACTCAAACTTGAGCCCGAGTCTTCCCAGCATGCTCTGTTGTCTTACTGATCCACGTATGTCCCACAGACACTGTGGGAGAGGGACAGGACTTGAGGCTGGTGGTCCCCTGTGTAGTCTTAGGGGTGAAAGCTGCTAGGATCCAGCTCTGGGTCTTTGAGCACATTGCCCCTCCCTCCTTGCACAGCGGGGCTCTAATAGAGCTGCTCAGGGCTATGGGATGCTGGGAAGATGAAACGGAATGATGTAGGTAGAAGGCCTTCCTGAGAGGAAGCCTGAAACAGGAAGTGCCGTGCACCCTAGGGACTCCGTCCGCTCATGCACCCAAGCACCTAGAACAGTACTTAATAAACATCGGGGCTGGACTTTTCCATTGTTATCACTTACCAGAATGCGTGGGGGTCAGTGCTCGCTTTCTTTCTCACCACTCTAACATCTGGGGCAAGATTCTGAACTGGATGAGCCTGTTCTGTGCCTGAGGATAATGGCCAGACAGACCCTCAGGGTTGATCTGAGGATCGTGTGAGATAACCCAAGGAAGGTCTTTATCCGGCAGTGGTTCCCGAACGCTAGGCATCATAACTGCCCGGAGAAAGGGCTTCTCCAGCCTCGCTATGCTGGATTGGGACAGAGTTTGGCAACGTGATGTATGGGGAAGAAACACTGTCATGGGGGAGAAAGGAGGACTAGCAAGGGCAGTCTGCCTCTGCTGTCTGGGCTCACTCTCTGTGCCTGTGCAGGGACTTAGTTAGCAGGAGACTGGCAGCTGTCTGCAGACCCTCCCCCACGCTCTGCAGTAGAGTCTAAGAGGAAGGCAGAAGGGGTGTGAGCACATTGCTCTGTGTCTTGAAAGAGGGGCTCAGGTGGAGGGCTGGCAGCTGGACTCTGGGGTGTGTGTGGGAGGAGCCCTTCTCCAGTGGGATGGGACCCTCACTGACACGCCCCCTTCCCCGGAACTCTGGTAAATTCCCAGGGGCTTTGCTCACGGCAAGATGTGTGATGTTGCGCTCCGCTGTGGGAGGAGATGGGCCAGCAGTCTGTCCCTTGTCTACTTCCGACGAGATCACGGCGGTCTAGGGGACAATGCCGGGACACCCCTGGACTCAGACTGAGGCCTGAACATCCCCAAACGGGCCATCTGTCATAAGGTGGATGACGCTTGGTCGAATGGGTCCCTGGGAGGCTGGTCCATGTCCAGCCAGGCCCCCAGGCAGGGGTATTTTTAACCCAAGGTGGGGAGCTTGGTATGGGGGAGGCTCCCTCTCACTCACTGGTAGCTGCTTGGGTAGCATGACCATTGGCCATCTGCCTGTGCTCCGCCCCCATGTCCCTCCCCCTGCCACTCCCAAACGGACGCAAACCTGAACAGACTCCCAGTCCTCTCTGGCTGGAAGGGCCCCGAGGGTGCTCACAGGCAAGGTCAGGGCCCTTCCACAGATATTCTGGGCTGAGCTCCTTGAAACAGCCTTCCGGCCCCGCCAGCTGTGGCCCTCTCTCTCTGCTGGTGCCCAGCAGGTGGCTGTCTACATTGACTGCCTACTTCCTCCACCCCCACCCCCACTACTCTCCCAAGAGTTCTCATACTGCAGCCACCAATAAACTGTGGGGTCAACCCAATAGCCTCTCTCTAGGCCTTAAAATACTTGATGTGTCCCCTCCCTTGAACACGTATCTAACCTACCCCCTCCATCTCCAGCTTCTGGGACCCTGTCCCTCCTGCTTTGCCTCTCTCCACTTTGACAGCCCTTCCCTCAAGCCTGGTGGACGGCTCCTGTCAGCTTGCCTGGGCTCTCCTGGTGGGAGAATGAAAGTCCCACATCTCAGGAGCTCTCTCGGGCAGGGCATAAGGGGGCCGCTGTTGAGCTTCGACTCACCCCTGCCCTCAGGGCTGCTCTGCATCTCATTCTCGCTTCTCTTCTCGGTCTCCATGGGGGTCCTCACCTACTTCTGTGGCTGCAGCTACCATCAGGGTGGGAATGATCCAGACCCACGAGCCAACTTCCCACGGTGCATCTCTGCTCAGATGCCTCCCAGTGACTCAAACCCACCATGCCTCCATCTGACCTCGCCATTGGACGCCAAACTGCTTGTCCTTCTGGTCTACCATTGCAGTGAGGGGCTTCACTGCCCACCCAGGTTACATGTTTTCTTTCCTCTCAACCAGTTTGTGACCTAATATTACCTCCCAAATCCCTTGACTCTCTCCAAATATTTCGATCCCCACTGTCCCTCCCATGGTGCAGGTCACCACCAACTCCTGTCCTGATCGGGGCCATGTCTAGAGGGAATGTCAACAGGGGTCATCCCTGGATGGTGAATATATGGGTTGAATTGTGTCCCCAAGAAGGTTTGTTGGTGTCCTAACTCTGGTACCCGTGAATGGGACCTTATTTGGAAATAGGATCTTCGCTGATGTAATCAAGTTACAATGAGACCATCAAGGTGGGCCCTTATCTGATAGGAGTGGGGTCCTTCTGAGAAGACAATGCCACGTAAAGACAGAGACACATAGGAACAACAGTATGGGATGGCAGAAGCCGAGATCGGAGTCATGCAGTGCAACCCCAAGATGACAAGAATAGCCAGCCACCACCATAATTTAGGAAGAGTCAAGGAAGGACTTTACCCAGAGTCTCAGAGGGAGGATGGCCCTGACGACATCTTGAGTTTGGACTTCTGGCCTCCAGAGCTGTGAGAGGATATATTTCTGCTGTTTAAAACCACCCAGTTTATGGGGTGCCTGGGTGGCTCAGTCTGTTAAGCATCTGCCCTTGGCTCAGGTCATGAACCCAGGGCCCTGAGATCGAGCCCCAAGTCGGGCTCCTTGCTCAGTGGGGAGTCTGCTTCTCCCTCTGCCCTGCTCATGCTGTCTCTCTCTCTCTCTCAAATAAATAAATCCTTAAAAAACAAAACAAAACAAAACCACCCAGTTTATGATACTCCGTTATGACACCCCTAGGAACCTAATACACTGAGATGTGGGCAATTTTTATTTTCTTATTTATACTTCTCAGTATTTTAGGGATTATCTGTAGTGGAGACATAGACTTTTATGATTGGGGAGAACATACGTATTCTTAAGAAAAAAAAAAAAAATCCTCACTCAGCAAGAATCCTAAGCACTCTATTGCATTTTTCTCTGAGAATCAAAACTATCTGCACCCACACAGCTTACTGATTACATCAGCGCTGACTGTAGTAGTCCATTGGCTTCAATATTATTATTATTAGTATTCCAGGAAACTCTTGCCCAGGAAGATAAAAGTTGCAAATGAAATAAATTTATTGTCCATCTCAGGGACTTTGCAAAAGACATTTAAGCCAACATCAAACAATTCGACTTTGTAACAGACAGCATCAAATGGGCATCTACTCTCCAAGGCTCTCTCCCAAACCCTGGCCCGGCCGTGCCCACAATCCTTAACTCCTGTATCATGATCCTTCCAGGTCTTAACACATTGGCCCATCTCAAGCAATTTAATTAGCCTTAATGAAAGATCCTGGACATGCAGATATAACCTATCTTTGCCTTTGCCTTTCTGAGATGTTTCTAAGACTGTCAAGGGAGGGCACGGCTTCCCAGGGGAGGCAGGGACCTCCACTCTGCTCTATCAGCAGGTTGATTCGGTGGTATTTGCAAGCCGTCTGCAGCTCGCATATCTGAAATGTTGTATTTACTGAATGCCTTCTATGTGCAGAGACTGTGCTAAGCACTTACCATGAACCCTTCTAGGGCACCTGCTCATCGAATCGCTAAGAGATAAATTGAGGTATATTAAACACTTTAAGAGTTTCTTTGAGCACAAATTGATTCCAATTAGGCAGCATCCAATCTAGCAGATAGAAAGGAACTCTGAGGTGTCTGCACCAAAGGAAAGACTTTCATAGCCAGAAGGGACCAGGACTAAGGATGTAATGCTAGGCAAAAAAGCAGGATGGTTACTGCAAGCTTACTTTCCTTTAGGGAAAGGCAGCAGCCTAGCAGGTGGGTTACCTAACTCATGATCGTCATTCCTGATTGAATGGTTTAAGATGCCACTTCTGGGAGAGCCGAGACTGTAATTAAGTCTGCTTGGGTGACATGAAGCTTAGCATTAAATGACTTCATTTGGGGCCTGTTGTTTCCTTTTTAACAAATCCCAGGTAGTTAGAAATGATTTGCATTTTGTAGCTGGGGAAAGAGATACAGCCAGTGTTAAGTGGCTTGCCCCAGGCGGCACCATCGCCATTGGTAAACAGCAGAGCCTAGCAGAGCCTGCTCTCCCAGCCCCCTTCCAGTTCTCCAGATCTAGGGAGATTGCAATACAAAACGCACACATTCCAGCATCTGGTTATTTTGGGGGAACCCATGGTATTCTGCTTCCGATTACTTCGATAACTGCCTCATGTGGATGGACCCCGCTCCTCCTAGAAGACCTCCCCGGGGCAGACTTCCTGAGGGGAGTCACCATGAAGGCTTTTCCCACCACACCAGCCCCAGGGCCCCACGACTTCTGTTTCTCTTCCCAGGCCCGGAGAATGTTAACCATGAAAGGCAAATAAATGGTTTTCGGTGGAGCACAGGCAAAGAGCAGGTACATTTCCCACAAGGCGCTGGTACAATAAGTTAGTGGGGAAGAAAGAGCCGGACCCTGTGTACAGCAGGTGGGAACACAACGCTCCTTGTGATGTTTATGTGTCCCCTATTTCAAATGCCATGTGGTGCGGACTCCACGCCAACCTGCAGACCAGATTCTTTTCTTCCCCCTCAGTAGCAAATATACATATTTGCTTTAAAGTAGGCAGCGTTTGCCCATGGGTGGTCTTTGATTTGGAAGAAATCAACCCGAGTGGTGACTCACAAAAAACAAAGGGGGTTTGACTCACTCTGTGCTGGGCCAGGGCATGGATGCGTGTGCAAGATTCACTTACCCAGAAGAAGAAGTTAAAGACGAAGAGTAAATACTTCAGGTAGACAATCAGCCAGTCATCCTGCTCTGCTTTGTAATGGGCCATGGTTGCTGGGCCTGCGAAGAAGATAGAGGGAGCTGGAGGGGGCGCCCCACAGGGAACCACCTCGCCCATCCCAGAGCCAGAGCTCCTTCCTAGCCTGTTTGGCCAAGTGGGTCTGAGGCTGTGGGTGTGTAACGTGGAGCAAAGAGCAAGGAAATGCAAAGGCTATTATCAGATGCACAATAGAGGTGAAGTGCGCAGAATTTTCTAGAACCTTTGGATCTTGGTTTTGCCCTTTTGCCTAACTCTAACCTACAAGTCTTCTACCATAGGAAGTGCCCTTATTCCCCTCCCCTGTCTCATCAGGGTTGCAAGGGCACAGATTTACCTCGTAATCTGCATCATTTGAACGGGACCTGTGTGTGCACAGGGGAGGCATGAGCCCCAAATCAGACAGTCCACGCTGGAGAGGACGTGAGCCTCATCCAATCCGCCCCACTGGCCCCCTGCACCATGACTTTCCAAATGAGGAAACAAGGCAGCAGGCCCGGTTGTTTGGCAGGAAGAAGAACAAGAGCTCTGGAGTCAGACTCCCTGGGTTTAAACCCACATCTGCCACAAGACGCATGAGGTCTTGGGCAAGCCACGCAACCTCCCATTCCTCCCCTGTAGCAGAGAGAATAATGATGGCTACATCTCGGGCCTGTTTGGAAGATTAAGTGGGATGGTCTGGGTAAGGCGTTTAGCATCATTGGGCACACAGTAAGTGCTCAGTGGATGTTAGCTATTAGTAGTAGTCTGTGTGGCAGGGATTAGGACCCAGCCTCCAGCCCCAGAATTCCTCATTTTTTGCCCAGGAACATGCTCCCTCTCCTTGTCCTGCTGCCCCCTGCTGGAGTCTCTGGGAACTGTGTGTGACCGCAGTCAGGTGGCACAAGCAGGGGAGGCTTACTGTGCCTGTAGTCCTGTGTGCTTCTTGGTAGTACAGCAAGTACATGGGTGCAATAGCCCTTGTACTTTGTGCTTCTCCTGAGCTCCACGTCCCCTGGGCACCCACCTGTGTCCTAACACTCACGGAGTAGCTAGCTGCTCCTCGAGGAACTCGTTCTCTCGCGGTGACCTCTTATTCTGGAACCACAAGCAACTGATTTTGCTCACTTCCATCTCTTTCTCCCTTATTCCCCACCTCCGTCGGGCCCTCTTTGTCACTGCCCCGCTCCTTTTCCTTGGCCGGCGCTGGGCCAAGCCTAGATCATTCCTCCTAAGTCACCATCCTGCCTTTTATTTCAAGCTCCTGGGCTCCTAAGACAGGGAGAGAGAGAGGGAGAGAGAGAGAGAGAGAGAGAGAGAGAGAGAGAGAGATATGGAGGGAGGAAAAGGTGGTTGTTTTATTTGGGATTTCTATTTCAGAACTTGAAGAAGGTAATTTAAGAGTTTTAGTCTTCTGGTTAAAAAAGGACAAAACCCATTTATCTCCAATTTCATCTGAGAGGCACTGTGGCGGAAAGAAAAAATACAGAAGGAGAAAAAAGGAAGCCTACAAAAAAGTGTGAAAAATGATGACAGATGGGGTCAGCCGGGCGAGTGGAACAGGAACTATTACGCGGCCATCCTGCAGGTGGCCTGACCAGAGCTCCACTGGGCCACCGCGGGCCATTAGTAAATGGACAGTTTGGGGCCTGGCTTTCCCTGTCTGCATCTCTTCTCGCTTTGCCTGCCCCTCTCCTCCCAACCAGGGCCCACAGAACCACACTACAGACCCTTCTATACTGGTAACCCCAGGGCTCAGGAGCCTCTAAAGGAAAACTGTATTTCTAAAAAGGGAGATGAGGCCAAAGACAGGATTACACAAAAAGAAACACATTTCTACTGGTAAAATTTCAGCCATCAGTGGTAGAGAAGTTGGAACCACAGAACATCAGGGTCATGGGAAATCCTGGGCTCATTAAGTCAACCTTCTGCAGAGGGAGTGGAGAAATTAACACTCTCTGAAGTGACCTGGCTAATGGGTGGTGGCAGTTTCCCATACACCCCCACAACCTATAGTGCTGGGGGTGGCAGAGGCCCCGAAGGGGTGTCAGTACCAGTGTGGAGCCAGATGCTTGGATCTGAAAGTTAGCCTTGCCATTTATCAGATGTGTGACCCTGGGTAAGTTACTTAACCTCTCTGTGCAGCTAACATTTCTTGAGCATATATTATGTGCCAGGCACAGAACTAAGTGCGTGACACATGTTATCTTATTCCATCTTCCCAATAGCCCTAGGAAGTACAGGTTATTCCCATTTTAAAAGATAAGGAAGCTTGAGGCTGAGCAAGGTTACATGAACTGTCTAGAGTCACACAGCAAGAGTATGTGTGTGTCACTTGATTTTAAAACATTATGGGAATACTTTAGTAGTCTTTTTCTTGTGGATTTCTGGCTTGATTCTACTGTGGCTGGAGAAAATCCTCTGTGGGATTTCAGTCCTTTGAAATGCGTTGAGACTCACTTTATGGCCCAGAAAACCATTTCTTTCAGTGGAAGTTCCATGTGCATTGAAAAGAAAGTGCATTCTCCAGCTTTGCTAATCATGTTACTGAAATAATAAATCACGTTATGAAATAAATAGAAGTGGGGGGAAGGCAAGGGTTAGAGGGATCATGAAACGTCTCATTTTGGCAAGGCAGTACAAAAGGAGTACCTTCAGTGGGGTGGGAGTCAGAGTCTTTGCTGTATAATGTTCCATTCCAAGAGAAGAAGGAAGGAAGGCCTGCTGGAGCTCCCTCCCTGAGAGCAGCGAGGTGGTCCCCAAGCACACGGGCGCCCACAGCTAGGATGTGACTGCGAGCCTCGCCTGGAAGCCACGCACACTACCTCCCAAGTGACCCTGCCTCCTGTCTCCTTCTCAAATCATTGCCAGACCTCCTTCTCTTCACCACTGGGGCCTGAAGCTTCACTTCCCCGTCCGGTCACTGTGCAGCCCACCACAGTTAGGCACCCCCCTCCCCTCCAAGCATCCTACACTCACTTCTGACCGCCAAAGCCAGAGGCAGTTTTTCCCACCTCATCCCGCTTCACCTCTGCCGAATTTGAAACCACTGAGCAGGCTGCACCTTCCTTTGAAGCTCTCTCTCCCCGGCTGGTGTCACTGCCCCACCCTCTCCCAGTCCTTCCGGTGTCTCCAATTTGCTCTGATCTGCACATCACGACCCCCAGTCTCCAACTCTGAGCTCTCCTGGGTCTCACTGGCTGGGTTCTCCTCTTGGGGCTCTCCTTGGTCCTCCTCCTTGGTGCTCCCTCTGGGGCAAGGTGGGGACCATTCTGCTTTGCCTTCTGTCTCTCCTTTTCAGCCTCGCTCATACCCAGCTCTGCCTGCGTCTCCCAACCTGACGACTCTCAGAAACCTGCGGGGCACCAGGCTCTCTCCTGTGGCCACAAGTCCCCGACCACCAGCCAGGCAGAAACTAAGTCAATATCTGCCCCGCCGACCCGGCCGTCTGGTATCCCTGACACTCCCATCCAGCCACCCGTCCAGGGCACCAGTCTTCAGGATTATGTCCCAGTCCTCATCTTTCCATTGTCACCACTTCCTGCCCCGCCCCTTTCCACTGCACCCAGATGTCCCCCGTCTGCCGCCCTCCTTCATCAACCTCTAGTGTGTCCACTCACTCTGCTCTTCTGCGACCTGCCGCTGTAGGCCTACCCCTCGTCTACTGCTGCGGTGGTCTGGCTGGTGCTTCATGTATCTCTTTTCCCTTTTGAGATCGACTAATTAATTCATCTGTTAATTCACTGAACACGCAAGGCCTGGCTCTGGGACATTTGGGGCTGGAGATTAAAGAGAAGAGAGCCGAATGAAGCAGGCCCCACCCTCAGAGAGCTCGCGGCGGCGGGGACAGTCAGAATCATCATCATCCAACCCAGTGTATGAAGTTCAGGGAGAAAAGTGTGTCCAGGAGAGGAGTCACTAGTGAGAGTTCAAGCACAAGTAGGAATTAGGCAAAGAAGGTGACAAAACAGCTGTATGCCAGGCTCAAGATTCTGGACTTTATTATGAAAGCAATGGGTACCAGTGAACTTTCCAATTCGGGGAGTGATAGGAGTAGAGTCACTACTTGTGAAGTTAGGTTAGATAAATCCAAATGGCTTAACAGGTTATAAACCAGCTCCTAGGGTTTGGAAGGAAGCATTCCTTTAAATAAATTTTTAAAATCCACCACGGAACCTGGGCACCTAAGGGAGAACCAAGCCTGTCTGGTTGATTTGCTGTGGCTCTGTAAGGCCGCAGTAGACGTGGTGTTGTCTAGGATGGTCAAGGGCGGGCCAGCTCAGCCCACCATCAGGCCAAGCCACTGGCCCAGGCTGACTACCTGCACCGGCAGACCAAGCTAGAGGAGCTGAGGAGCCAGTGATGAGAAGTAAAATCCTAAACCCAACAAGGAAAATCAGTGCCTCTCTGAACAAAGAGCACAGGGTTTTAATTTTGACACATAAGGTCTCAAAGACACCTTTAAAAAAGAAAAACGCATTGCCTAATATACTTACTGCTCCCTCTAGAAACCAGCTTAATTATAGTGAAGAATACAGTCTATAATTTTTCCCACACTCGGAGATGGATCTATATTATAATTTCCCCAATCTTCGTGAATGAATTGATGTAGGATTTCCACGCAGAAAGAGCTCCTCTTTTCATCACCCATGTGGAGACATGTACTCGAGGCCTTGGCTGGGTGGGGGTCATCACCCCCAGTGGATGACATCCCCCTTGGCATGAGGGGGATTTGATCAGGTAGTGTGTGTGTTTCTAGAACCCAGGAGGGGACGGCCACTGAGGGAGGTCCTCCCTTCCCGAGATTCCCAAAGGGGAATTGCCAGAAGGATGCTAGGCATGTCTGCTGACACTGAGGGATGGTATTTATGGAGGCATTAGCAGAGGGGTTTGGCTGGGGGGTGGAGGTGGGCAAGCAAAGGCCCAGGGGTCAAGGGGTCTAATTCAGGATTTCCCTCAATACCTGTCAGCACTTTGGGCAAGTCACTGTCTCTCTCCGTGACTCGTTTTATGAGAAAGTCGGTGTTCTCGCTACATTCTTTCAAAGAAATTTGTATGTAGAACCTAACATATAAAGCAGATAATTGCTTCTCTGGCTGAAGGGGTGTGCTAATCCCCTGAAATGCTAATCCCCAGTTAAGCCCACCTGATCACTGTCTCCCCTTCCCCACTCACCCGAAAGCTGGAACCACAAAGAACTGCAGCTCTAGCACTCTATGAGACCAAGATGTGGGCATTAGCTTCTTAAAATTTATTTATTTTTATTTTTTAAATTTATTTGACACAGAAAGAGAGAGAGCACACAAGCAGGGGAGTGGGAGAGGGGGAAACAGGCTCCCGCTGAGTAGGGAGCCCGACGCAGGGCCCGATCCCAGGACTCTGGGATCATGACCTGAGCCGAAGACAGACGCTTAACTGACCGAACCACGCGGGTGCCCCGGCATTAGCTGTTTTATTCTTTAACGGCATATTGTCCCCTGTACTGGTCCCCAGTCAAAAGAAGCAAGGGGAGAACTGCCGAGGTCTACGTCGTAGAAATTTTCATTCCATATCATACGTTCACAAGATATTTTTAGAACTAGAAGTGACCTCTGACATCATGAAAAACCCTTCATTATTGATGGCTCCAATTCTGTTGACCACCACCTGGCCCCAGTTCCACCCACTGTTTTCCTTTTATTTATTTATTTATTTATTTTTTTACTGAGGGAAAACACACATAACAAAATTTACTCTTGTAACCATTTTACAGTGTACCATTCAGTGGTCTTACGGGCATTTACAAGGTACGGTCATTTACAATGTTGTACAAGCATCACTACTGTCAAGCTCAGACCTTTTCATCACCCCAGATGGAAACCTTGTACCCACTGAGCGCTTACTCCTCATTCCCCCTCCACCAGCTCCTGGAAACCTCCACTAGCCTGAGGATGTGCTTACTCTGAAAACTTCACATCAGTGGAATCGTACAATATATGATTCTTGACGTCTGGCTTCTCACCTAGGATAACGTCTTGGGTTCATGCTTGAGCATGGATCAATGCTTTGCTCTTTGTTACAGCTGAACAATATTCATTTGTGCATATAGGCCACCTTTTGCTTATCCATTCTTCTGTTGACTGACATCTGGGCTGTTTCCACCTCTTGGCTAGAGTGGATGGAGACGCTATGAGCATCCAAGTACACGTGTTTGTTTGGACACCTATTTCTAATGCCTCTGGGTAATGCCTAGCAGTGGAATTGCTGAGTCACGTGTTGAACTTACTGAGGAGCTGCCAATTGTCGTCCACAGCCCTACCTCATTTTTTTTCAATATGGCATCTGTCCTGGGCAAGTGGGTCCAGCCCACTGGGGAACAGCAGCAGCCCTGTATGTAGGCATGGGGTTTGCTATTTCTGTCCTCCCCAGGCTTTAGCTCACGGCTTGCTTGCATAGAGGATGGGAATAATAACAATAATAATAATACTTATAACTGTGATGACATAATTATTATGTACTTCTTGCGGTAACTCAGAGGTGGGTCCTCTTAGGAGCCCCATTTCACAGACGGAGAACCTTATTCAAAAACACACAGCCTCGTCTGAAATACAGGGCCACCCTCCCATCTACCCCCCTGTGCTGTTCTAGAGGAGCCTCCCAACTGCCCCTCCTCTCCCCTACCCCCCCACCCCCCTACCCCCACCCCATCCCCCCCACCGACCTCCAGCCTGGAGAGCCTCCTGCCCCAGCTCCTTGTGCCTACCTCCCAGGAGCCTGCCCTCGTCTGGCTTCTGCCAGGCCATTTCATGAGCTGGGCTGCCTTCCAGATTCTGCTGGCACATCAGGCTTCTCTGATGAGTGCCCAGCTCCCAGCTGATGATGAGACCCCCTCTGCCCATCAGGCTTCTGGCACGGACGAATGCTGTGCCCTCAGCTAAGGCTCCAGGGACACTGAGGTACGACGATGACGGATAGCTCCTCCTCCCTCCTCCCCAAAGTAGCTCAAAGTGCATGTGGGCTCACGCTGCCCATGACAGCTTTCCAGACCCTGTACACAGCCAGGGACACTGAGCCTGGGCTGGTCTTTGGAAGCTGCCCCTGAGTCCCGGCATCTGAGGTCACATGATTATGGCAAGGCAAAAAGGCTGCCATGACAGACAGGCCCGGGGCAGGAGGCTGGCCTGGGCTGCCCTCCCTGGTCGATTCTGTTCTGCTACCTCAGGTGCAGAGTTGGGATAGAAGCAGCAGGCCCTCCCTGTCACCCTACCATCTACCCACAGGTGGTCCAGCCAACAGGCAGCCGAGGGTGCCTGACAGGCCAGAAGGCTGGGTGGCCATGACTCTCAGAGCAGAGGCAGAAACTCCCAGACATCCCCAGTCCCCAGTGAGCCAGAGAGAAGTGAGAGATGCCCTGGGCCCCGTGGGCCTCCCAAGCTTGGATTTAGGGCTCAGACTGGAGCCGGAGACCCATGGGGCATCTGTTCTTAGGGACCAGGGTACACTCACTGTCCTGTGCCTGTGAGAGTGGAGGGGGTGAGACACGGCTCCCTGACGCAGCCTGGAGGATGTGGGTGGTGCTCTGGGCCCCACATCAATGCTGACCACCCCCCTGAGACTCAACAAGGACTCCCATACAGGGGACCAGGTCCTCAGTTGCACAGGCCCCCTCTGCCGCCCCCTCCCCCAGGGTGGGATCCCCAGCAGAGTGCCAGTTGCCCAGAGCAACCTCCTCCCCATGTCCCCATCTGCAGCCAGGGTCTCCAAGAGCCACCTAGGAAATGACCCTGCTTGAGCCCACAGAGGACACCTGGGAGCTTCAGGGAGGCGGTCCTTGTGCGGCAGCTGAAGGATGATCCTGAGTGTGGGTGGGAAGGGGCTTTTCCTCCCTCCACCATCCCTGGTGCTAGGAGGAGGGAGCTGGGCGTGAATGGGAACGTGAGCCTGCTTCCCTGATGCTTGGTTTGCGCTGTCACATCTATGGAGGGAAAATTACAGTCACTCTTACCAGCTGTGTGAACTTGCGCAGGTCGGTCCTATGTACGTAAGCTAGTGTCCTCCTCTGTCCTCTGGGGATAAGAAGGCCCTTAAGGACCCCAGAAAGAGTGACCTTGAAGGCCAGTCAAGCACTGGTGGACTGTGTAGCCTGCTCCCGCCTGACCCTGTCAGAGGTTAGCAGCCTCCATGGAGTGGGGAGAGGGAAGTCAGCAGGCTCTGTGCTCTGCAGAGGTGCTCTGGGTGGAAGGAGGGGTGCCCGCGGAGCAGCTTTCATCATGCTGCACACTAATTGGGGCTTAAGCACATTCACAACCTGCTTGCTGGGACTCAGAAAGGCACAGACACTCCCTTCCAGGCAGCAGGAAATTAAAAAAAAAAAAAAAAAAAAAAGCCTGAATGACATAAAAACTTGTCTCCTTTCCCAGAGAGTAGGATTTGTACAATTTCTCCTTTGCTTTCCAAATAGTGCCTATCTTGTCTCTGGAGCAGGACACCGTGGCGTAGCAAGTAAGCCTAAAAGACCATTCCTTCCAAGGGGTCCTAAGTTGGAGGCCCCTGAAATTATATGAAAAAATGTTAACCATTTCTGTGCTGGGGTTCCATAGGTGTTAGCAGATCCCCAAAGAGGTTTATGACTTCCGCAAACAAAAAAGTTCAGATTCCTGTTTCGGGTGGTTATAGATAAGACCTGGATTAGCAACTCCCAAGAGAAAGGCCTTGTGTTAGGCATGGGTTCAGGGTCCCCCGTGGACCCCAGGGATCCCAGAGGAGGCAGAGCTGTATCTGGCAGAAGCCAGTATCCCAGGTATCCAGACCCTGGATCAGCTTGCTTTCTCCCATACCACGTGGACCGACAGAACCGTGTGTTCGTGTATAGGAGGGTGAGGGAGAGAACACTGACGCATCCAAATTTAAATTCCAATTTTCACTTTGGGACTTGGATGTAAATCTGGTAAGTCTGAAGTCCAGAAAGTGATGTAATTTATTGAAGAAAGTGTGGAAGCTGCTAAGCTCCCTTATAAATAAGCCATGTTGCTTCAACCCAGCCCTGCGGAAACCTAGTTTCTAGGGACATAGAAACCCCCTTGGAAAGTATTAGAATTTTCCTGCAAGAGAGCCAGACACACAGATTCTTGTCTTTTTAAAGATATGTGACCCTTCTGGCAAGGAAATAGTGCACTCAGATGGCAACTAACCAACACCCCCCACACTGTTACCCTAATTCTTTCCAAAGAAGAAAAAAGAACTTTAGCTCCATGAGTTATAGAGGACGTTATAGAAATGGACTTGGCATCCGAACACTCTAGATATTGCATATATCAGCTCCCTAGCCTTGTACTAATTTCTTCATCACCATTAGCATCTCTGTGTTGTTCCTGGAGTCTGGAGAGCTGCCTGTGTGTCCCAGGACTAGAAGATGGAGAAGGAGCCCGTCCACTCCCATATGTTGGCCAGAGAGGCCTGGAAGGTAGAGGTCGTTTCTCCTTTCTCCCTGAGTAGGTCTAAGAGCTGGCCCTCAGGGGCGCATTTCTGGTTCTCAGCCTGGTTCTTGGGCTTTGGGAAGACTGCAGGCTCCCAGTGCCACCAAAGGCCACAATCTCTGAGTTCCCACTGCCTTTGGTTGTTGCTGAGTCTATTAATATGAGGACATCAGGAAATAACAAGACTCCAGTGCTTTGGAAGTGTGAAGAGCTCTAAAAGGTTACCTCATTATTACTGATGGTGATGATAATATGTGGTATGTAATCTTTATGTGCCACTTTGGCTGCTAATTTCCAAAATGAGGAGGGAGGAATTTAAAGACCCAGCCAGCTCTGAGGGTAGCAACAGCATTCTCGACAACTCACATAGAACCTTTAGCTTCTGGTCCTTGAATTCCTTCTAAGGTGGCACGTCAGCAATCCAGCCTTTGGATGGTGTGGGCTCACCTCCTGCCATGGGTGCATGAGACACTAGGCAAGAATTAGGACAGCGGGAAATAATTGCTTTCTAGGTCCACGAGCTCACCCAGTGTAGATTTACTGAAATGCCTAATATATGGACAAGTTTCCCCACCTCCCTACCCTCCGGGTTTGAGGCCGGACCTCCCCTGGTTTGAATCTCAGCTCTGCTGTGTGTTAGCTGTGGGATCTGGGGAAGGTGTTTAATTTAGGTGTGCCTCAACTTTCACGACTGTAAAATGGGGGTAATGGCACTGATTCTGTAAGGTCTGTGAAGACTATAGGAGAGACCGTAAGTTAAAACCTCACACAGTGCCTGGAACGTAAATCCTATTACATTCCTAAAGCCTCCACATGCCACATTGTTGGAGGGCAGGCAATTGGGCCAACGACCCTGTGGGACTCCCTAGAGAGGGCAGCTGGGATAAGAGAATGCAGCCATCCTTTACGGGGTGCCAGTCGGCAGAACGGCTTTCCAACTTCTTGGGCACATATGTGTTTATTTACATTATTTCGACAGAGTTCAGAAGTGGGCTTAAACCCCTCAATTGACCAAAAGGCTACCTTCTGTAAGTTAAGAGACAAAAACATATATAGCAATGAAAAATAGAGCCCAGGGCTACAACTACGGTTAAGGATAACTTTCCTAAGGGAGGAAATCATGATGGCTGCTGAAGGTGTTATTCTTATCCCAAGCTCTGGGTCTCGCAGCTCACTTCACCTTCCAGAACCTCAGCTGTGACGAGAAGAACAGTTCCAGTGATTTCCAGCCTTAGATTGCAAAGCAAGGCTTGGAGGCCTTGCTGTGCCCCCTGGCCAGCCTCCCCCTGTCCTCCTGTGCTCTCCGCCCCCCTCCCCGCACTTAAAACAGGATGTTTGCCTGGCTTGGCAGGTTTGGGTTGGTTCTCGTAGGTACTCCACTCTGAGAACAACTCCCTCAGGGCAGTGCTTTTTAATCTTAGCTGCACCAGAACCACCTGAGGACTTTGTAAAAGTCCCGATTCCCAGGCTGCACCCCTGAGGGGGAATGAAAGCAGGATCTCAGAGGGAGTCCCCTGAGAGACTATGGTTCCAAGGCCAGACCTTCCTCTAACTCAGGCTAGCCCCTGTGCCCACGTTCAGTGCTTTGGGGTCCTTGAGCTGTCTGTAACTACAGGTGGGCGGACTGGGGCTCTGCAGACTGTTTCTGTTAAAACACGGGTTAGCAAGTCTCCCAGGCTCTGTGGGCCCCACGGTCTCAGCCACGTAGTCCTCCTTGTTCTTCTGTTCGTTTCAGCCTTTTAAATACATAATTTTGGCTCGTAGGTCATACGAGACAGTTTGCGGACCGCTGGAGAATAGCAGGTCATGCAACTGTCAAATGGAATAATGAAAATAGTTGTTTACAGCATTACTTAGATAATAAATTAAAACCCAGGTAGAAAGTAGGCCAACTTGAAGGGAGTAAAGGTACAAAGTAAATGTGGTTTCTTTGCTGTCTCTACTTCTTCTAACAGGTCTTTCTATATTGAAAGAAAGAAAGAAAGAAAGAAGGAAGGAAGAAAAGAAAAGAAAAGGGAAGGGAAGGGAAGGGAAGGGAAGGGAAGGGAAGGGAAGGAAAGAAAAGGAAAAGAAAAGAAAAGAAAAGAAGTAGAAAGAACTCCTATTTCAGTTCATGGTGCTAGTAGTTGTTTCCTAGTACTCACTGGGAACTAGAGGTTTCCAGCCCATTGAAAAGCTCTTAGCGGGCAGCCATGCTATCAGAAAGTGTTAATTGCTTTCTGAGTATTTCATTCTGGCCCAGCACTGCTAGTCCTAACTTCCAGTCTCCCCGCCTCACCTCTCTCCCCACAGAGAGAGGGACTTATTTCTTCTGGAAGGCCCGGCTTCCCTAAGCCTCTCTCTGTGCAAAAAAGCACCCCAAAATGTGGAGTCACCCAAAGAGCACCTCCTTCCTTGTAAACTAAGCCACACCCTTCCCCATCCTGAGCCATCAGCTTGGTTTCGGTATAAAAATGCTCATGCCTAGAACAAGCCAGCCAGTATCTTTGAACAGACATAAGAGCTCCTAGAAGCTTTTTGCTTTCTGGTGCATTCCAACCCTCAGACAAAATGGGCCCGCCCCCCCTCTACTCCTGTCCTTTGTTCCTTTCTTTTGAGTTTCTTAAACCCACTAGAACCTGTGAGTAAATGATCCAAGCCGACTTTCTGAAAATGTAAATGATTTAAAGCAGAAGGATGGAGACGTGAACAAGGAGATGGAAGCCTTTGCTGTTTTCCAAACATCTAAGTGACTACCTGAAATCCGAGGGCACTTGAATGGCCCACTCATTTAAAGGACGTGTTCTACCCCAAGTCGGCCAGAACCATCTAAAAATGGGACCAAAACAGGTCAAGGGTTGAAACCCAGCTGGCTTCACGAGCAGGCTTCCAGCTCAGATTCACAGCGCCCTGTGCTGAGAAGGGTCTTGCACTTGGTTTAATGCGAGGTTGTTGGCATCTTGGAATTTTTAACAATTTAATCTTTGAGCTTGTGTTTTGTTTTTTTTTTTTAAGATTTTATTTATTTATTTGACAGAGATTACAAGTAGACAGAGAAGCAGGCAAAGAGAGAGAGAGGGAAGCAGGCTCCCTGCTTAGCAGAGAGCCCGATGTGGGACTCGATCCCAGGACCCTGAGATCATGACCTGAGCCGAAGGCAGCGGCTTAACCCACTGAGCCACCTAGGCGCCCCGAGCTTGTGTTTTATAAGTGAAGCCGCATGGGACGGTGGGCATGACTGTGAGCAGAGAGAAATTTGGTGCGTGTCCACTTTTCCTTGCTGATCTCCTTGGATCCACGATGCCCCACGAGCACAGAGTTCCTGGGGGTCCTCCAGATGTGGCACTCAAGGAGCCTCCAAGAGTATAAGATAAGGTGTTTGGTTTCTGATGGAGCAAGCGGGGGCTGGTGGCCCAGGGAGGGCAGGCTCTCTGCTGGAGCCAGAGCAGGGTTCAAGTGCAGAAAGCAAGTGATGCGTTGTAAGAAACGCTAGCAACCAAGGATTCTTAGGATACACTGTCCCTCCCTGTTCGTGGCACTTCCAGCATTAGTCACCTACTAGTGCTGAAAATGAACAGAAGGGAAGCGGAGCCGTGTCCGTGTTGGGCATGGTTGTTTTTCCTTTCAGCCCTTTCTTTCCCCTTAGGCTGAAAATGGGGTGTGACTGTGTTGACGAAGGTGCATATATCAAGAGGGAAATAAAAACGCTGAGGTCATTTTGTGTATCATTTCCAGTGTGGAGAAGAACAAAACATGAGCTAGAACATATGAATTGTGTGACTTTGGTGATTCTACATAGGAGTTAAGTGCTATTTTGTTTTATTTTGTTTTGTTTTATTTTTTAAGCAAGTCCCTACTTAACATGGGGCTCAATCCTATGACCCCGAGATCAAGAGTTGTACGCTCTTCTGACGGGGCCAGCCAAGGTGCCCCTACTTGCATTTAAACCTGGCATCACACACCATCAGGATGAATTAGTAAAATTCATGCTAATAATTAAAACTAATTAAAACTAAATTAAAATTAAAATTAAAATTTTAATTTCTCTTTACTTAGAATGCCACTGAGTAGCAAATAAAACCTACCATGACAAGTCAAGAAAGAGACCATGGAAGACAGGAAAAAGCTGTATATTTTAGTACTTTATGTGACATTTTTCCTGCTTTTTGAGCCAGGGGTCTGCCATTGCATTTTGCACTGGGTCCGACAAATTATGTAGCCAGCCCTCCTTGAGGTACTTCTTCTCCCTGAGGCCCAGTCTCAATGATGACTGATAACCTCCCTCCTGACTCCTACTGTTTGCCCAACTTGGTGCTAGTTGCCAGGGACCAAAAAAAAGTCAATAAACGTAAATTTCTCTCCTCGTGCAGTGGAATATAATTCTGAAACCATGGTATAGGACATTGTTTTCCAAGGGTCAGAACCCTAGAACCTGTCTGCAGAAGAGGGTCAGAGAGAGAAAGGTCTTTACAATTTGTCACAAGCACTTATAGAAACGTGGGCCTTTGCTTGTCAGAAAAAAGCTTCAGCGGCTAGTTACCACACCTACGCAATCAAACAGGATAATGGGAAAACTGTTCATAATTTTGCAATCTGTCCCAAACCTCAGAAAAACTAGACAACACCATCCCAGTCCTGCTCTTTGTCCTTTTTGCTTCTGATCTTTTCAACACACTAGAATCTGTTGGTTAAATGGTCTAAACCAGTCTTTTAAAAAATGTAAATGATAGAAAGCGGAGAAGACGACACTGGGTAGTGAAATCACTAATGCTTTATGGTCTTTGATCAATTGCTTCCAATGGAGAAACAAATTTCCCTTTACACTGAAATGTGGCTGACAAAATTCTTTCAAAACATGAGATCCCTGTTCAAAAAAGAAGAAGAAGAAGAAGAATCTGGAAGTCAGGACACAGGTAGGAACCACTGCGGGGTTCTCTCCCGCTGCCTGCCGTCAAAGAGGGTCAGGGCACTCTACTTTAGTTCAAAACTTACTACTTCAAAACAGATCACGGTACGTCAGAGCAATTTCCTTTAACATTTCCTGAACTTCTGTAACAGCCTCAGTCCTTGAATTCTTGGCATTCTGCAGTAAAAGCCCTTAAGCCTTTAAGAAGGGCTGATGCATACACGGGGCACTGAGATACTTAAATCCAGCTGTAACCTGCACGCAGCTGTGTGGGGAGCAGAATGGCCCAGGGGGAAATGCACCCAGAGGAGGAAAGGGGTGGCCAGCTGGCCCGGGCATACCCCTGATGCCCAGCATGTAAGATCAGGGTTGGGATGCGTGGTGCAGCGGTCACCACCTGGCGGGTCCCCCGGTCACCATGAACACCTGTCCAGAGTGCTCACCTCTCAGCCTACGCCTGGGCACTCTGTGCCCCTCAGCCATCCATCCACACCCAGGCCAGCCGGGAGTTAGAGATTGTTCTTTGGTTGGCAGAAGAGGAACTGAAGCTCAATGAGGTTGCATAACACATGGAGGGTCCCCTGGGAGGAAGGAACAGGGCCGGGATTCCAGGCTGGAGTGCCTGACCCAGACCTGGGCTCTCTGCCTTCCCACCCCCAGCCCCACGGCCCCGGTGAGCGTCCCCCCAGGTACTGTACGTTCAGCTGTTCTCTCCTCTCTTCCCCAGAGGGACTCTAATCTCCTCACAACTAGATGCCTAAGGTCAGGGGCCAGGCCTTTAGGTACTCGCAGGCCGGGAGGCTCAGAGGAGGTGCCGGGTATCTGTGCACACAGGTCAGCCACCCCTTCAGCTCTGCAGCGCACCCCCTTGTAAGTACAAACCTCAGGAGCCCAGGAGCCCACGAGCAGCCAGAGCAGGGACGGCTACAAGAAGCAAGGTCAATGGTCAGAAGAAATTGGTCGGGGGAGGGGGATGTCTGTGTTCCCTATCTCCTTTCCACTTCTTTCCATAGTCTCCCCCCTCAGCTACGGCCCCAAAACAACCCAACAAAACAAGTGAAACTCCTTCTCCATTAAGCGGTGTGCTATTAATATATAATATTGCCATTACATGTTACATATATAACATGTAATGGCAATATTATATATTAATAGCGGCCCTTAGTACATACTATTATATACTCTCTATATACTACTAGATACTACACATATTATTAGGTACTATGTTTTACTATATACTAAATAGTAACATAAATAATATTAAATAACAATATTATAGTAATAGTATATATAGTATATAATACTAACAGTATATGCTATAATATGTAACTATATAATATGCATTTATATATTAATAGCATGTAATATTTAGCATATATTACATATTATATACTATATGGCGTTAATGCATCTGACATAATTACATATATATAATATTATACGTTATATAACTACATTAGAGTATACATGTCTTATATTAATTCTCATGGGGTTTAACAAAGGTGGTGGTCAACATGGATTCTGTGCCAAAAACCTGAGCACAGTACTGGGGACAGGAGCCACAGGGCCACCTGCAAATGTATTTACAGGAAGAGACGACCTCGGGGCCAATAGGGTTGCTGTAAATGCGGGTCAGGGTGCACCATCACGTTGCTGTCTCCTAGGCTCAGGAATGGCTCAGAGAGAGGGCTCCGTCCCACCGCCAATGACTCAGGAATAAAACACACTGAGTGGATACCCGTCTGGACGGTCGGCCTGGGAACACACCCCCCCACCCCAGGGAGGATGATGACAGACACGCTCACCCTGAACAGGCAGCTCTCCAATATCAGAGTGTGGTTTATTGGCTTTGTAAATAGTCAGTGTCCCCCCCTGCTCATCTCACACATGGTTCAGAGTTCCCACGGACTGCTGGCTGCTGCTGGGTTGTGTGCAAAATCATTTTCATATTAACCTTGTCCAAAAAGTCAGGAAGTTAAACTGGTTGCGAGAAAACAACCTTATGTCGATTTCCCTGGCCAAGCAGAAGCAATCTGTGGCATGTGAGTGTCTGAATCACGGCCATTGGTCCTCCTTGAGGGCCAAGAGGGCACTATTTCCAGCTGGAGAACTATGATTTCAACTTGGACTTGAAAAAGCCCCTAGGGGTCTTCTGATACAATGGGTTTCTAGTTTTATCTTAGTGGGAGGGCCCTTTCTTCAAAGGAAATCCTACCTGGACACCAGCCCATAACTCAGATTAACCCCCAGCTGTTGGAGTGAGGGACCCCAGGCCCTGCTTATGGAGCTCGTTCCTCCCTCAAAAGCTCCTAGGAACACAACTTGAAAAGCATGCCGCAGTTCCTTGCTTAGTAAGTCATTTGCTCCCTCACGGACACAACCTTTTTTGAGTACCTACAGTGTTGCAGGGGCTGGTGAGCCACTGGGTGGAAGACTGGGGCAGGGCCCTGCTTTCCTGAATCTTCCAGGTATGGAAAACTTAGCAAAGCTAAGTTCAGACCATGTAAATGCTGTGAAGGGATCAGATCAGGGAATGTGCTTGTGGGCCCAGGAGGAAGCTGCTTTTGATAGGGGATGAGGAAAGGCCTCTCTGAGGAAGTGGAACATGAGCAGAGGGCAGAACAACTGACTGGACAGATGCCCTGATTTTGACCAGTGAGGAAGCAGACCCGAAGAGGTGAAGGGACGTTCTCCAGGACACACAAGTTGAGAGCCGAGCCAGGACTTGACCGCAGGTTTCCAGGCCCCCTGGCCAGGGCCTACTTTCCTTTCTCAGTGTTTACTACACGGCTGCTACGCGCAAATAAGGCTCTGTGATGGGGGAACATCCAAGTGCCCACAAAACCCCAAGCCTGCCCTGGTGTTCAGGGCTACCTGTCATGACTCTTAACTTCTCAGCCTTTCTCGGCTGGTTTCAGCCTGGCTCTGTACCCCAGAAGACAGAACCAGGCAGCTGACATCCCACACCCATGACGTTGCTTGGGAAAATGTCCTCCTCTCCTATCACCCTGGCTTCAAACTGTGGAAAGGGCTCCTTACTGCTTTTGTTGGCTGCATGAAGATAAAAGCAAGATGGTGGCTCACTTGGAGGAAAGCTCTCTGGAAAGCCAAGTTGCTCTAAGGTTACACAACTCAAAAGCCAACCAAGCCAGTTTTCCTTCTGGGCTGGAGAAGGCTTTCATACAAAACACCTGGTACCGCCAGATCTGTATGTATCTCACACACCACGAGTCCATTGCTGGGCTCTGAGCTCATATTCCTCTGATGCTGAATATCAAGGGAAGGAGTATGCAAATGGCTTCCTTAACTAACCCCAACCAAAGAGCTCCAGGCCCTCAAAGTGTTCCCCAAGCCTCAGACTCTGCCCCATGAGCCCACCATTTGCCCTTCGCCCTAGCAGCCTAAGGCTGTCCCAGCCCTTGCCCAGGCATTAGCCAATTTGAGCCTGAAGACACCCCCTGAGGTAGGCAGGACAGCAGTTTTAAGTCCCATTTTGCACATAAAGCTACTGAGCCCCAGGGAGACCTTTGCAGGGAACATGGCTAGTAACATAGTAATAACCACTGAATTCTGATTCAAACCCAGAGCGCCAGACCCCAAAGGAAGCTATCATCTCGTTTCTCACAAATTAAACACTCTGGCCTAATTCTACACTCTTCCCTCTCTCAGCCTTCCACCTGCATCTTATGACCTGGAGGGTACTTAGGAGGGTTTCCAGAAGCTGCCTCTTCTCTCTGTGCCACCCCTGCCTCCTACTGTGTGTCCCCAAGCTGGAGAGGTCTGGAGCAATTTAGACCCAAGATGAGATGCTCTCCTGCCCAACCCGACTGACCCCTCGGCGTTTTAATATTTTTCAGCCAGTTCACGCTTGTCAGTACCGCACATACCACTGGGGAAACAATGCACCCCAGAACCCTCCATATCTTCCTTCTTCCCATACCAAACCAGCCAACTGCACCTGCAGGAGTGGACAGGCAAACACAGGTGATGGGGCCTGCATAGCCATGTCCCCACAAAGACAGAGATGTGTCCCCATGGGACACAGAAGGCAGATCTGTGCCTGCAGAAGCCACACCAGCTGCCGGCATTTAGCAAACTCTATTCTGCAGGGAGTACTGAGCCAAGCTCTATACAATTCTAGTCAGGATTACTCTGGACCGGTCGCCCCGGGGGGGTTATGCCCAAGAGCCAGCTACTAGAATTCAGGTGGTCAAAGAGAATGACATTTCCAGGAGAGAGGCCCTGAGCCCGCTGGGCCGGCAGGAAGCACTCAGAAGCCCAGAGCCCTGTCCCAAGGCCCTAAGTGCAGAAAGGCGGGCTCAAGAGTATAATTAGGGACACAAACGCTGCGACCCCGGCAGAGTCCGGTGCGCGCCCGCGTCCACCTAGAGGGATCCGAGGCCTCCTGCCCCCCCCAACCCCCTCCGCATCCAGAGTCGGCTGGCCCCCGCCCGCCCAGGCCCCGCTAACGTCCGGCTAGCCACGTCTGGCCACGGCACCGGGAGGGAGGTGGGGGTGCCTCCTCCCTGCGGAGCTGCCGCGCGACCTACCTGCCGCCCCCCCTCCCTCCCCTGTCCCCGCGCGTCCCCGCCCCGGCCCGGCCCTCCCGAGCCTCGCGCCCTGCTCCGCCGCCGCACTTACCCGGCCGCGGGCCGCGGGGTGTCCGCACGCAGCGACGGGAGCCGAAGCCTCGGGAGGCGCGGCGGTGCTCCGGGCCCTCCCAGCGGGACAGGGTCGGGGTGCGGGCCGCCCGGCTGCAGCCCAGCGCCCCGGCACTTCCTGCCCGTCCGCCCCGCCCCGCTTCCCGAGCGCCCACCCTCTCGGCTCGCCCCCCTCCGATCCCCAGGCTCCGTTCCTCCCAGCCGGCCGGCCTCGCCCAGAAGCCCGAGCTGGGCCGCGTCTTTGTTCGGGAGTTGGCCTCTCTTCAATTCGGAGCTCGCAAAGCCAATTAAGTCGGAGTTAGGGGCAGCTGTGTGGTTGCCCGGGATCCCTGCGGGGAGGGGAGGGGCGACTCACAAATCTCCCGTCCGCCCGCAGCTCCCCGCCACCGCTCCCCCTTCCCCCGCCCTGGGGCCTCTCCCGGGTCTTACTTTCCCCTAGGCTGGTGCCTGGCTCGGGCCCCGGCAGAAACTGGCCTGTGGGGGATCCCAGGGACTCTAGGCTCAAAGCCCCTCTCCTTCTCCCTACCCGCATACAATAAGGAAGACTCCCATCAGGGCCTTGTCCCAGCGAGAGCCCTGTGGTCCGCGGGCTTGGCTTTCTGTTTCCTGGGCCCAGGGAGCATTAAGACCTCTTCCCTGACTGGAGAGAAGCGGAACAGTAGACACAGAGCACGGGCCTTGCCCTGACTGAGAACAGGTGCAAAGCTGCCCAGAACCGGCTCTGCTCTTTCCCGGGGAAGCCTATTATTTCTCAAAGCAACAAAGGCCTGTGCTTACCCAGCCACGTTCTTCTGAAGCTTGGCTGCACGAAGCAAGGTTACCCATTTACCAGGGGGCGACGTCAGGGAGGCCACTGGAAGCCGGGATTGCTGACAGAGGCATAGCCCTGGAGCAGAAATCCGCAGAGTGGACCAGGTGGAGGTTGCAGGAGGTGGCTGCAATGGTCCCTGTGAAGAGCAGGCCTGAAATGGGGGTGAATGTGGAAGATGCAGTGGCGGAGGGTGCCACTGGGCTTGCCGTTTTGCAGATGGAGGGGTAGCCAGGGGGTCTGAAGAAGGACCTGCCGCTGCCAAGCTGCAAGTCTGGGGGAAGACCCGGGGTGCTGTGAAGCAGAGGGAAGACAAGATGGAGGGAGTCTGGACAATGCAGAGAGGGCCGGGCTGAGACCAGAGCCCAGGTGGAAGCTCAAAATGGAGCCAGGGAAAGAAGCTGACACCATCCAGGAGGGTGAGCACTTGCGCACGACGCCCAAATCCAGGAGAAGCCTGGGCTACAGGGACACTGAAGAGGAAGGTGCCCAAGAAAGCAGGTTGGAAACAAAGAGATCTTTGAGAGACTTTTGAGAGGATCATCTCAGGAGTGGGGAGTATAAGCCACATTGCCCTTCCTTGGGGACATCTGGTCCAACAGTTGATGAAGGGATACAAAGGCACATTCCCTCGCTTTCATACCGGAGGACCCCAGCTCCTGATCTTCCCAAGGGATTAGCGGAGGCCTCTGTGGAAACCGCACCTCGGTTCAAGTTTGCTCTCTGTCCAGTCCCATTTCCTCAATTTCTTACAGGTGTTGTTCCTAAATCTTCCTGATAGACCTCCTACCTGCAGATCTCCATCTCCATGCAAAGTCTTTTTTCCAGAAATCTGACCTGAGATGTAGGGTCAGAGAGAACGGGAGAGTGACGTAGAGGGGGCGAAGGCAGGGGGCATGAACTTCTGGCACCAACGTTAGGGAGGGGAGGCAGAGCATATGGCAGGAGAGAGGCCTGAGCAAGCAGGGACTCTGATGGCCTCTCCCTCTGACATTCGTGCAAGACCTCTAATAAAGCCGACCTCTCGTGAAGACCTTGACCTCTACTGAAGTAGTTTCAAGAGATGCAGGTCATCAGAAAAAGTCAGAGGGGGTGGTGTTAAAGGATAAGACAGAAATGGGGAGGGAGAGAAGAACTCTTCACAGTAGAAATAGATTTTCCAAAGCCTGGCAGAAGAGAGAAGGGGAAGCAGGCCTGAGAAGAGAGAATGCTGTTGGTGGGTAAGGATGAGGTACACGTTCACAGGAAGTAACATTAAACCAGTAATTCAGAAAGAGAGGGTTGGAAAGTTCTTCAGGGACCTTGTAGCAATATGAGAGGGCAGGTGATGAATGAGCCCTTGGACCAGGATATCCCCTCTCCGGCACTATCCCCAGGAACATCAAACATTTAGAGCAGAGAACCAATAGAAACACGATATGTAATTTACAATTTCCCAGTAGCCACATTAAAAGATGTAAAAAGAAGAATTAGGTGAAATTAATTTTAATGATACAACTTTATTGCATACAATATATCTAAAGTATGTATGTTCGTTTCAACATGCATCAATATCAAAATTATTAATGAGCTATTGTATGTTTTCTTTCTGCTAAGTCTTCCAACTCTGGTGTGTATTTTACACTCAGAGCACATCTGAGTTTAGACACTACATTTTCAACAGAAATGCTTGATCTGTATTTAAAGTTCATAAGGATCATGGCCAAAGAAATAGTTACAAACCTCAGTTTCTCCGTGTGTACTTATGCTTTCCAATAACGAAAACCAAATGGTCAGGTTTAAATGGAATTAAAATGAATTGAAATAAAAAATGTTGTCTTTCTGCTGCACTTAGCACATCCCAAGAGCTTGACAGCTGCACGTGGCCAGTGGGAACCACACCACACCACACAGGTCTATCATATGAATTCCTGAACTTGTGGATTTTGTCTTGTTTTGTCTTCACCTCCTGTGAAGGGACGGGCCTTGCCCCCACCATGGCTCCACTAACAAGATCCTACTCCGTTCCATTTTATTTCACAGGACCCACTTGAAAAAGACAAGGGAACAGGTGGAGAATCTAAGATCTGTGGGAAGGGAAAGGGGGTCTGGCTTGGGCCAGGTGAAGAGTGTAGAGAATGGGACATGAGTTGGTTGGTTCAGTTACTCTGTATTTACGGGAAGAACATTGTCATTTCTTTGCCCAGGGATTGAACTGAGAATGCAAGAGACAGCTCTTGTTGTCATGGTCTCCCCAGTTGGTGGTTTTCCTTGAGCTCCAAGCACTGGCCTAGTCACAAATGTTTGGGTGTGAGACCTGTGTTCCTCATCCAGGCCCCCCTGCTAGGGGTTAGCAGCTTCTGTTTTCAGTCCTCACTCCGACACCATATACCTACCTGTCTGACATCTGATAGACTGATCCAACAGGGAGAGCTGGAGTGGAGAGGTTGTAGAGACTTTCTGAAAGATGTAAAAATAATATTAATAACACTTAGACTCTATTGCTCTGAAATGACCTGCCGCTATCCCCTCCATGCTGGCATAGGGCCCGATATCCTTGCTTCCCGCCAATGGTATCTGTATCCATTCCTAGAAATAGGAATTTCTATATCTATTCCTTGAAATAGAACAGAGTCACAGAAAATATCTTTGTGTGCATGTGGATGGTTAGACATACGCATACACACAAACACACACACACACACAGGCACACTACACCACACACAAGAGTACGATCTGCTGTTTTTGGTGTCCTCAAGATGTATGGCACATTAGCTTAGTTTAATATTCAGGTTTTACCATTGCAGGTCAGGAAACATAAAAGTTGGACGTCTCCATCCCCTGAGCATAAGCCTGTCTTTGAGAGCAATTTCCAGTCACTCCCTAGGAAGGTTGCAAGGAAATGAAGGTCTCTTCATGGTCTTCATGGTCTCTTCTCCTACCTCCCTGACATTCCCGCTGGGTTAAGCTCCCATGCTGCTGTGTTCCTGATAAGAACTATTTGTACAGACTCTGAGCCATTCCCAAGAAAAACAGCTGTGTTCTTGGAGGTAGAAAAACTCGGGTAGAAGTCACACCCACTGTGTTCCCATACGCTGCGTGTCTGGCAGCCTGTTTCCCCTTTAAGTCCTTAAAAACAGGGAGAAACTCCTCCTGAGAGTCTTTCTACCCTCTTAGAGAGTGGAAACTAGCCTTGGTTTCATCATCCATGTGAACAATGGAGCTACGTAGCATCTGGTCAGCACCTTTCCTCTTCCAGGGGGACTGGCAAATGATCAGATGTTAAATATTGATCAGTTTCGACTGGCTTGAATTCCAACCTGAGTTTGACTATGAACGTGGTGGCTTAGCCTACTCATTTTTGTGATGATATCTGGTGTTTTATAGGAGCTGGCAAAGAAATGGTCGTGGAATCGAACCATACAACCTCAGGCATAATTCCCACGAGAAGACGTTATACTAAATGTAGGAGTTTTTAAACTCTTGTGAGGTAGACTTCTAATGACATCAGGAATACTCATTGTGCTAATTAGTGCTTAAAATAACTATTGATCTTTATTAACAGTGTCAAAATAATCGCTTAGATGTCCAGTTGCTTGAAATGCTCTCTTGGCATTCTATGTGAAGGACTTTATAGCCTGGTTCTCTCCCAGGAGAACATTATTTAAGGCAAAACATAGAAAAGCACATCTAGGGCACAGCAAACATAAGTACTGACAGCTGAGCAAATATATAAATAACATGCAAAATGACACTTAAATATTTACAGCTTGAATTTTTTAGTATGTGTAGCACATTCAGCTAGTCGTCTTCCATCTTCCTCAAGTTTTCTAGAAACTGCTTCTAGAACTGGGGCAGAGGCTTTTCCAGGCGTCCAAGGTCATCTGCTGGGGAGATAGAGAAGCCTTTGGATAAACATGATGAATATTCCCAGAGCATCTGTGTTAAATTTACTTGGGAGGAATACATTTTCAATATATAACATCTGTATATGCTGATTATAGAAGAATTTGATCAATATAAAATATTAAGGAAGAAGGTAAAGTTATCTGAAATCGTAGCCATCAGAGATAATCACTATATTATTTTAGTAAATTGTGTCTGTGTGTGTATGTGTAAGCAGATTTATTTCATTTTAGAATATATTCAATTATCTTTTTATGTCAATGGATTTAAGAATATATTATATCATTTTTGCTATTATATATGGATGTACCAGAGTCTATTTTACCAATCCTCTCCCCTATGGATGGATATTTAGGAAGTTTCCAATAAAATAAGTATTTCCAATATGGTTATGCAAACTTTTTTTCACATGAATCTTGCTTACCTATTCAACTGTTTCTTCATGATAAATATCAAGAAATAGAATAGCAGAAAATATAATTTTTTGTGTGTGGATACACACACACCACATACATATATACAAGTATATACATTTATATCTATATATCTATCTCTCTCTATATATATAATGTAATACACAGAAAAGTTGGTAGAATATGTTTAAAAAAATTTTTTTTGGTAGGACACGTTTCAAATGTAAATACAGTCACTACCTTTGGAGCGAGGACTGGGGTTGGGAATATAGTTAAAGAGGAATTTGATCAAACCTATAATGTTAGTGTTTCACAAGGAGGAAATACCTGTGTAACTTGAATTTAGTTAGCATTAAAGGTAAGAATAACAACAGAAAAGGACAAGATGAAGTAGTTATCAGTTGACTATCACACATCATTGGAAATAAAACTGTCTGCTTTCTTCCACTGAAGAAAAATGAAAGGTAAATATTGGAAGAATAGAAATAGGATATATAGGGACACCTGGGTGGCTCACTTGGTTGGACGACTGCCTTCAGCTCAGGTCATGATCCCGGAGTCCCAGGATTGAGTCCCACATCGGGGTCCCAGCTCCACGGGGAGTCTGCTTCTCCCTCTGACTTTCTCCTTGCTCATGCTCTCTCTCACTGTCTCTCTCTAAAATAAATAAATAAAATCTTAAAAAAAAAAGGAAAGAAATAGGATATATAAATGGCAAAACACTAAGAGGAAAAAAAAAAACAACACCTGGAATTTTGATTAACCCAACAAAAGTAAGGAACAAAAGAAAGAATAGGAACAACCGGAAAGTGTAGTAAGTAAAAGATACAAGTATACAGACAAAATAAACCCAAAGATGCAATGCTTGTGATTTCATGTGATTTGGTTGAAGTCTCCATTAAGAGGTAGCAACTCTCACATTGCATAACAACACAAAATTCAGTTAACTATTGTTTCAAAGGGACACATAAAAAATACAAGGCCAGAAAGTAGCAAAGTAAAGAAATGAAAAAGATGTGTTAACCAAGGAAATGTTAACACCAAGAAATAGGTGTGTCAATATTAACATAAATGAAATGGAATTGAAAGTGAAAAGAATTAATGGTCCAAGAAGATTTTTGTTTTGTTCTTGTCCACTCATAAAACTTTGTGCAGTTTCAAAACGTATAAACAGAACAATAGCTCAAGGAGACAAAAAATAACTGAGGATTTAGAACTGTACTGTCCAATTCAGCAGCGACCAGTCACACACTATAGCCAGCAACCAAGAGGCTACAGAACACCTTAAATATGGCTCGTTCAAACTGAGATGTGTTATCAGCAGAAAACACATATCAGATTGCAAAGATTTAGTTTGAAAAATAATACACAATATTTCATTAATATTTTAAAATAGTAAGTGTTGAAATATATTTTAGACATATCAAGTTTAACAAAATCTATTAAACTTCACTTAGTAGTTTCTTTTGACTTATTTTGATATGGCTACCAGAGAATTTAACACACATGGCACACATTGAACAGAGGTGAAGAACATTTAAATGATACAATGAATAAGTATGGGCCAATAGCTATATAAAAGGAGCATTTTGACTTATCAGAGATTTTATCATTTTTTTTAAGATTTTATTTATTTGAAAGACAGAGATACAGTGAGAGAGGGAACACAAGCAGGGGGAGTGGGAGAGGGAGAAGCAGGCTTCCTGCCAAGCAGGGAGCCTGATGCGGAGGTCGATCCCAGGACCCTGGGATCACGACCTGAGCCGAAGGCAGAATCTTAACAACTGAGCTACCCAGGCGCCCCTTTATCATCTTTTCAAACATTCATGCAATATTTATAAATTGATCAATTACCTAGACACACGAAGATCTCACAAATATCTGAAAACTCAATCTTACACAGGCTGATATCTGACCACAGTGCTTTTTCACAACCCTACTGGAAATCCCTGGTGTATATTCCAAATGCTGTTGCCCTCCCCAGATACTGTGGGGAGTTGTCCCTGCAGGGTGAAGTCTGCGGGCCTAAGGCCCTGGCCCCAGCTCACAAGATTTGTTGAGTCAGAACTCCCCTTTAGAGAGCACTGATGACAGCTTCACCGGGGAGGAAATGCCCAGTCTTCAACTGCTCCCTGTTTATGGACGGCTGGAAGGGACAGCCTTGTTCAGAATTATTCAACTGATAATACTGAGGAGGGGTTCAGGCACTCTCCTCCATACAGGTGCCATCACTCTGAGCGTGAACAGCTGTTCTTTTGAGTACTTTATTCATGTTTGGCTTGAATATTTTTTTCATATTATTTCTTTATCAATTCATTTCTATTTTTTAAAAAAAGTGGTCTCAGTATTTCTGGTCTGCAGGTAGGCACCCCTCCTTGATTTCCGGCAACATAACAGATCTATTTCTTTTTCAAAATAACATCTCTGTAATTTCATGGGATTGGAGTAGGTGGAGATGTAGAAGCAGCTATCTTGTCTGTTTGACATCTTGATTCCATCCCAGGATGTCAATCTTTGTGTATTTTTCTTATAACTAGCCACCTTACTAATAGCATCTCTTGTATTAAAGTAAACATTAAGAAGAATGTGGGATGTGGAGAAAAGGATATTCTTATGCACTGTTGGTGGGAATGTAAATTGGTATAGTCATTATGGAAAACGGTATTGAGGTTCCTCAAAAAATTAAAAAACAAAAAGTAAAATCACCATTAATTTCACCTCTGGGCATTTAACCGAAGAAGATGAAAACACTAACTCAAAAAGATATCTGTACCCCTTTGCAGCATTATTTATAATAGTCAAGATATGGAAACAAACTGTGCCCATCAATGGATGAATGGATCAATGGAAAAAATAAATAAACAAATAAATAAATATATGTATGTATATAAATATATATATGAAACTAATGGAATATTATTCAACCAGAAAAAAGAATGAAAGTTTGCCATTTGCAACAATATGGATGGACCTTGAGGGCATTATGCTAAGTGAAATAAGTCAGAGAAGATAAATATCATATGATGTCACTTATATGATGGAATTAAAAAAAAAAAACCCAGACAAACCCAAACCAATCTCATAGATACAGAGAATAGATTGGTGGGTGCCAGAGGTGCGGTTGTGGTGGGTGGGAGAAATGTACAAGCTTCCAGTTACAATAAAAAGCTCATGTAGATGTAATATACAGCATGCTAGCTCTAACATAATACTGTATCGCATATTTAAAACTTGCTAAGAAAGTAGATCTTAAAAGCTCTTGTCATCAGAAAAAAATTTTTTATTACTATGTTAAGTGACAGATATTAACTAAATTTATTGCAATGATCATTTAACAATTTATACAAAGAATGAATCATTGTTATATACCTGAAACTAATATAATGTTACAATGTCAATTGTATCTCAATTAAAAAAAAGAAGGCAAATATGCATGCATTTTTCAGTGACATGGGAACACTCAAAAAAGTTGTAAAAAGAGGGTTGCTATGCCCCACATTTTTCTTGTTATTAGGGTTACTTCGAGGCTGAAAAATGTTGAAAATTCAGCTTAAAAAAAAAAAGATTTTTGATGTCTTCAATTGGCCTCTCAACCTCTCTCATCCCCTGTTCTTCTCTCTTACCCAGAGAAATAAATCCAATTCCAGTAAAGAGAAAATGTTCTAACAAGGCTTTTGGTCTCCCTCAGTCATAGGGCTAGTCATTATGGGCGGGCCACCTGCACAAGGCCTCATGCTTCAACGGAACCTGCCCTTCATTTAATGCTCTTCTGTGGCTGTCTTGAAATCCCTAATAGTATTCAAAGAAGAGCCACAACATTTTCATGGGTCACACAAACTAGGAAACTGACCCTGAATATAGGTTTCCACTCAGCAGAACCGGGTCCTTGGTATTTCTGCCAACTACTTAGCTAGTATTATGCATTTTCTACCCAAGTTAAAAAATTAAGGCTTATGGCATTTTGTTGATCCTGGAGAGATTTCCATCATATATATCTTCAGCATAATCTTACTTTTTCTGCAGGGGCGGGGCAGGAGTTTGAATTTGAAGGAAGAATATGACCAGAGTCCCACCGTTAGTATTCTTGTGCGAGCTGGTTTCACCTTCCCTTCTTAACACTCGTACACTTCTTCTGTCCTCTCCAGCCATACCACCACGTACAGGTGAGTACAGAAGACTTGTTCTTCTTCCACACATTTGCCCAACTGGTTCCCATGACTGAGAAGATTTTCTTGCTCTGTTTACTTGGTGAACTCTTTCTCAACCTTCAAAACTTGTTTTAATTATCACCCCCTCTAGGAAGCAAGCCCTCCTTGGCCTCTCCAGGTAGAACTAAGTGCTTTGCTCCTATTGATCTCATGTCTCCAGTAAGAACCTAAGCATAGAGCTGGAATTATGTTCTTACACATTTCTTTTCCACTAGATCGTGGTTTCCAACCTTCTTTTTGTTTGTTTGTTTGTTTGGTTACTTTCCTAGTTTTATTGTGTGTGGCACACTTGAAGGCATTAAAATACTAAAAAACAAAAGTCAAAAATAAATTACAGTGTCATTATTGCTGCTGTAGAACAAGGGCTCGTAGTGACTTTGAAAGTGTCCACTGTCATTTGCTCTCTCTCCAATACCAGTTTGCTGTTATGAACACCTGCCCCCGTATATCTCATATGCTACATTTTATGTTCCAAGAGCTGCCATTGGATTGGCTAGGTTTTGCATCTCTCACCTCTTCTCATAGCCAACTTACTCCCCTCTCCACTATTATGTGACTTTTGGGGGCTGTGTTCCATTTGACAGAGTTTGCCAACATGCATTATACATTAGAGCAAAAGTATATGCCAGACACTCATTGAAGTTTGGCCTCTCATCCTGACATAACCAGATTGTTCACTGTACCAGGGTGCTCAGCTGAAAAGGCAAGGGGAGACCAATGGCCAGCAGTCATCTGCTCACCAGACTTGTGCCCACCAGACTTCGCCTGCCCAGAAGGGGTTGTGCAAAAGTACCATTTGGACTAATGGTTCAGGACACCGCACGGTGCTCTAGCAGGTCATCTGGGAACCGATGGAAAGCAAGGACTGGACTCTATTCGTCTTTGCTTCTCTAGCACCTAGCACAGTGATGACACACTGTAGTTAACATGAAATAAATTATAAGACAATCAAGAGACTGTCGATAGCATGCAATATGATTTGGGCTTAGTCTAAAACACCGTTAACATGAATTTCCCAAATCTGGTCAGCTGGGGCAGTGGCTCTGAAATGTACAGGATATGCTGGGGTGATGGGGGCTGCCCTGGCCCCAGGCCCCAAATGTCATGAATAGCCCTGGATCCTCCACCTCTGTGCTAAAGTCCGCCAAAGTCTCTGGGAGGGTGTCAAGTTCTCAGCCATCACTCATCAGGTGTACTACTCCCAAAAGAGCTGGTCAAAGGCAATACCAATGCACACAGTTTTTATCAAACAAGGATCCCCACAGTCCGTCTCCTGCCCCATTTCCTACACGGTGCATGTGTGATGAGCATAGCTCTAGAAATTAGCACTTACCAATCATTTTGACAATTTAGAGCTGGAAGATAGCTTAAACGTTGTCTAGTGTGGTCTCATTTCCCATCAGGAGAGGGACGTGGTATCACCCATTTGGTGTTGGTAGAACAGCAAGTAGGGCCCAGACTAAGACTACTTCCCTTCTGCGAGGCACACATATGCCCCCATTCCTTCCTTTCATTCAGGTCCATATCAGTTCCCCTCCCCACTCTCTCCTTCCATGAGCTGCCCTCTTTGGCTATTCCCCAGTCCTACTTTCAGAGATGGCAGAGCTGAGCCCAGGAGAGGCAGGAATAGGACATGGCAAAAAAAGTTTATTTTCTTCTCTTCTTGCCTAGAGCTAGAACGTAGGCCTCTGTCAGCAGGAGTCACATTGCCACTGTGGGATTTTGTGCTGATGAAGACTACTTTGTGCCAGACTCACAGGATAGAGGCTGGGCCAGAAGACTAGAAGTGTCGTAGTGTGAGTAATTCCTATCTGACTTTATGTCAAGTGCTGCATCCAGAAACAAAATCCACACACTTTCTGTGATCACATTGTTCCTACCACATTCCTCATCTGGTCTCTAGGGCTTGTTTCTAAAACCTGGAGGGGAGAAATGTCAGGGCTAGCAAGCAGGTTTTGTAAAGCAGTCTTCTGGGAGCCCAGCATGGGGTGTGGCCCTGCCCCAGGCTCAGTCTATAGGCGATCGGGAGGGATGAGGGCTTTTTCTTCATGCTCCCAGCCTCTCTGCTCTCAGTCTGGCCCGGGGGTCCGCCAGTCTGCTTGGGGACCTTCCAAGGATGTCTGGGAGCTCACCTGGGGATTCTAGGGACAGTGCTCCCTTCCGCTTGACAGATGGGGGACGCTGAAACTTCTGGAGAGAGAAAGCAATGCTCAAAGGTCATAAAAGGTGTGAGACCCTGTGTGAGAACCAGATTGAGAAGCTCCATGCTCCTTTCTGTCTGGCCCCCTGGCTCCTGACTCCTCCTTCATCACTTCCACGTGATGGCTCTGAGGGCTGTCTTCTTGCCCTTGGGGTCTCAGGGTTTGGAGGCCTTGAGGTTGGGAGGGAAGGATAAGAGGGTAACGGTATTTATTTGAAGAGAGGTAAGAGATAAGGGTGAGGGGGGAGCCACGGAAGTGTGTCAACCACCATAGTGGCCTTTGGCCATCTTAAAGCTTCCGAGAGAGACTTTCTCCAACCTCATGATCTATATGAGAACCTCTCCATGATTCTCTTTGCTCTTTTCTATCACAGGCCTTATTACAAATTGTAGCTGCCTATTTCTGTGTGTTTTTCTGTTAATGACATTGACATTCGGTTCAATGTCTGTCCAGCCATTAGTATCTAAGATCCACAAAGGCAGGGAATATATTGGTTGGTTGTTGGCTCCAGGACCCAGCAGGCCTGGTGAATAGTGGGCATGCACCAAATATTTGATGAGACAATGAATATTTTTTTAAACATTTATGATTCAGTTTGGACACTGAATAGTTCCAACTTGCCTCTCGGTACTCAATCATCAGGTGCATGTTTAACCCAAATGTAAATTACGGAACTGATTTTTTTGGGGTCATCCATGATTTCTTCTCTAAGCGCCATGGCCAATAAGCAAGGGACTCATATACTTTCCGATGGACAGGAGGTAATTAAGGTACAAGGTTATTTTAGATTTTATTATTCTGCATACTTACTTCACTGCATAATTAATGATCCAGTCCTAGACGCAGGTGATTTGTGGTTTGTCTGTCTTACTTTCGTGCAGAAAATAGGGTGAAGGAATTTTTATTTTGCTCCTTTGACATGAGTACGTGAGTGTTGTGTCTGTGAGAATCCTAAGGGCCTAAAAAGCCAGACCCACGATGTACAGCTTTCGAGGGTGGTGTTCACAATGCAGTTCAGGTGACAGGGACGCTGGCCTCGGGGCAGCTGGCGCGCTGTCTGTGGCAGCAGCTTTGGGAGAAGCCAAGCTTCCTGGTTTAAGGTGCGTAGGCCCTGAAGGACGGCTGGCATCGCTTGACCGCTTGTCTCCTTCTTCCTATTCTTGCCCCCTTTTCTTGTTCTTTCCACAGCATCCAGAATGATCTATTCAAAGCTTAACTGAGACCATGGCACTTGTGTGCTTAAAACTGTCCAGGGACCTCTTACTGTATTGAGAACAAAAACGAATTCTTGGCCTGGCTGAAGGGGGCCCTACAGGATTCACCCGTGGCCTGGATCTCATACCTTGCACTTTTAATCTCTCCCTTGCTCTCTGTACTCAGGCCCCAGTGGCCTCCTTTCTCTTTCTCCCTTAGACAAGTTCATCCCCCAACTCAGCAGCTTTCACCCGCTGTGTCCTCCATGTGAATAGCTCCCCCCACCTCCACCCCCACCCAGATCTTTACCTGTTACTTTCATTCTGTCATTCAGGTCTCAGCTTAGACATCAGCCCCTGGCGAGCTTGTCCTTGATCCCAGTTCTGAAGCCCCACACCAGTCACTCTCCGTGTCTTCTCTCTGTGTTGTTCTCTGCGGAACTCATCAGTATCTGCTATCTGCTATCTGCTATCTTCCTGTTTCTCTCCATTCATTTACTTCTGCTCTGTCTGCTCCATGAGGATACAAGCTCCATGAGCATCAGATCATTATCTTTGTTGTTCTTTGCTCTATCTCCAGCGCTTGGCCTGCGGTAAGGGTTCTAGAATAGTCAGTGAATGCATTCAAGTCTATAAGTAGGCTCATTGGGGTGACTTCTCAGCCTGGCCTGCTGATTGACTGGGGGAGTCCACCTGGGAGCCTGGAAACCATCAGGAGCCTGCTTTGAAGGAGAAAGCAAATGGCCTACAAGTTTAGAGGCCTGAGTTCTCATTTCTCTTCTTCCTGTTGCCATTTGCCCGCCTCTCATTGTCTCTGCTTCCTCATCTGTCCCCTGAGGTCATTGGACTAGGTGACCTCTGAGGTCACATTCTAGTAGTTTCTACCACTCCAGCACACCACTCTGCAGGCACACAGTCTGAGGCCGGCCTCTCTGAGGAGCAGAGGTCTTAGGGTAGCCACAGCCCCAGCACCCCCACTTTCCACGGTAACTCTGACAATCTTTCCACCAATTCCTGATGTTGGAGGAAATACCTGACTGTTTGGGGGCCTCAAATGGAGAATGAAACAGAAAACAATACTTCTGGAGGCAACAGGTTGCGCTGGGAGGGGTAGAGGCCCCAGACAGAGCTGGGTTTATGCCTTGGCTCTTTGCCTACCAGCTGGATGACCCTGAACCTTTGCCCTGAGCTGTAGTTTTGGCAAAGAGAGATGCTTACACCCTGCTTTCGATGTGCAGGGAGGATTACATGGGCTAACAGATGTGAAACCGAAGAGAGGTCAGCTCCCTTCCCATTAGCTTAGAAAGCTTGAATGTGTTCACAGGAATGGCAAGGTTACAGATGCCAGCCTGTGGCTTGATCTCACAGAGGCCATTAGGGGCTGCAGGCGAAAGTGCGAGATGGCTTAGCTTGGTAAGGGAAAACAAAACAACAACTACAACAAAAACAAAAGAAACCCAAAAGCAACAACAAAAAACAAACCCAAAAAACAAAAACCATCCCCCCTCCCAAACAAAACCACCCTCATTTGTGAGAAAAGCAAAACAGCCTGTTTATTTATTTTGCACTAGAAGCTTCTGGTGCATAAGCCTACAGTGATGGATTTGCTGAGCTGGAAAGGAGAGAAGTGTTTCTCGCTCTTTCCTGGGCAAACCACATTTGCATTCCTAGAGAGTGTGGATTACAGGGCTCCAAGAAACGAAATTGCTTGGTGGGTTGGCTTACTTCAGCCCAGACACAAACCATGTGCAGTTTTGTTTGTGTGCGGAGGTAGAGAGCTGCTGTTTGGAGGGCTTCTGTACCTGCCAGAGACTGGGCTCCTTATTCTACATACCAAGCAGACAGGATAGGTTGGCTCGCTCAGGACCTATCTTTCTCCTCTCTTTTCCTCTTTTATAGAGTTTGGAAACCTAAAACTTGACTTCCTAGCACCCTATGGAAGGTCACATGACCCAGTGCTGGCCAAAAACATGTAAGTGCAAATTTGTTGGCGGGGACATCTCTTCCTAACTAAAGAAGACAAAGTTTCACGAAGAGAAAGCCCATCATCTCCTTCTCACCTCTCTGTTCCTCTTGCTCATACTGTGGACGTGATGGTCGAAGGTGTAGCAGCCATCGTGCAACCATAAGGCAAAGTGTGAGGATGAAAGCCGCTAGGTTGAGTCTAGCCCTTTGTCATAACGTACTGTCTCTCACCGGAGACACCATCAGTATTGGAGGACACACCTTTATTTAAGTCCTGGTAGGAAAGACAAAACGCTGTTCATTATAGTACAACTTGTTTGTAAACCACTTGCAGATTCCCAAGATATTACCATGGGAAAGAAAATAAAAAGCAGGTCTTAAAATTGATGAGATTTGAACACGGTCTGAGCCCTGGCATGTCTGCCTCTAGACTTACATGAGAACATTTTTTTAAATTTATTTTTAATTAATTAATTAATTAATTATACTTATTTATTTGATAGAGAGTGAGCTAGAGAGCACAAGAGCACAAGCAGGGAAAGCGACAAGCAGAGGGAGAAGCAGGTTTCCCACCGAGCAGGGAGTCAGATGCGGGACTCCATCCCAGGACCCTGGGATCATGACCTGAGCCGAAGGCAGACACTGAACCGACTGAGCCACCCAGGCTCATTCTTTTAGGCATGGCTGTCAGGCTTTCTGTTCATTTCAGCGGAACATATTCCTGTTGACTCCTGACAATCACCTCTTGAGATGGGTATTAATGCCCTTATTTTACTGACGAGGAACGTGACACATAGAAGGACATGGACTGTGGATCTTATAATTGCATACATTGGAAGTGAGAGCTGAGCCCACCCAGGGGCCCCCAAGTGTACTGAACTTGGCCCTGTAACCTGACCTGCTCTGTTGGTTTTCCTGCCATAGACATGGCCTTCACGGTGTAGCTAGAGGGATGATGGGCAGCTCTGCAGTCACACCCTTGCCTCCTTCCCTTGTCCCGGAGGCCACTGCCCTGTCATTCACCAGGACACACAATTCGTCCCTGTGAGTTGGGAGCCCAGTGGCCTTCTGTCACAGGTGTCTCAGTCACGGGGGCAGTTTTTTTGATGTGGGAAACAAAGGCAGAAGAAAAATTATTAAATTTCCTTGCTACCTACAGCCCACTGACAAATCCTTGAAACAGGCAGAGTGACATTCCTGTAGGGACTCAACTACCCCAATGTTGACCCTTTGCTAAGGGCAAAAGATAATCGTAGCCCAACAATGGCCCCCCTCTCAGCCCCATCCTGTAAGTCCACTTTAACATATAAAAATTCCCTTATAAATTTCCTTTATCTCTAAACCCCCCAAGATACATGTTGGCAATCATCCTCTAAGCATATGGCCCGCTGATATGCATCTGAAGGGTCTCATGACTAAGATTTTATTAAACAGTAACAAATGACCTTTTCCCAACAACAGGCAGCCCCCTTAAGGTCCTGGAAACCTTGCTTCCAAAATTCTTTAGAGACTTATGCTCTCCCTAACCCCTTCCTAACTTGGAAGTATATACTGGGCCACGCCTCATGACCCCAGTGGAGCTCTTTCTGCCCATGGGTCCTAACCTCAAGCTTTAATAAAACCACCTTTTGCACCAAAGACATCTCAAGAATTCTTTCTTGGTCTTGGGCTTCAAACCCTAATATTCTTCCTGACATCAGTTTTTTTGTCCAGTTTCTCCTTGCCTTCGCTCTGTGCCCTTCCCCATCCCCTCTGCAACAAGAGTATGGGACTGGAGAAAGCAAGATGTCTCTGTGGGAGAACTACAGATTCCCACTCTCCTGGGCTCGATGCTGGTGTCTGGTTTGCCCACGGGTTTCCCGGGTGTGGGGCCCACAGGTCTGCAGGTGGTGGGACAAGACTTTGGCAGAAGAGGACTTTCCGGTCAAGAGCCTCTTGCAAATTAGCCAGTCAGCTTTCCTTTGCTTTGGAAGCTGGCCTTGGAGAACAGCTTCCTGGAGACCAAGGGGCGGGGGAGGGGGAGGGCTTAGGGCTCTCCTCCAGAGGGCACAGAGTGTTTGTGCCTGTAGCTTAAGGAAGTGTTCCCTCCTGACTCCAATTTGTCCTTCCCGAAGCAGAAAAGAGAAGCAATGGTTAAAAGGGTGTTAGCATGAAGTAAGAAAGGCCTGGCTTCTGCAGCTGTCTGTTCCCTGCTGGGGGTGGGGAGTGGGGTTGCGGAAAGGAATGGAGAACAGTAGGGGCAGATGAAATAGGATATGGGTCAGACAAATACATTAGAACATTCATTTTTAGCGTGTGGTTTAAGGAATCACTTGAAGCGCCTAAGAAGCACGGTGGGAAGAGAACTGCTCCTTTGGGAGTCACTCATGGTCAAGCACGCAGAAGGTAGGGCCAGCGGGCACAGCAGCTATCCAGGGGCGGGGAGGAGACGCAGTGGCTGTCCCGCCGCTTCGTGCTGGCTTTCTCTGCTTTCTGGCGGAGCTGGAGAACTGGGGGTGGGGTGGGGGGTGAGGCCTCGTGCCATCTCCTCTGGCTTCCAGCAGAAGTAGCAGAGAAGTGGAAAACTCCCAGGGGGCTTTTCTTCTCCGACATGAGGGAAACACAGGCACAGGATCTTTTTCGGAGAAAACCCACTGGGAGCCGCCCTCCCTTCCCCCAACACCCAAAGCCTAGGGGCTGGAGAACTGACCTTGAAAACCCTGGTTTCTACACGGCCCAACTTTAGTCCAACCCCATCCTGGCCTGGAACCCCAAACCACACAGTTCCCATAAGAGCGATGAGTAAGGGCCTGTGTACCTCACAGGAAGTCTTAGATTGCAAACATCTGTCCAGACTGCTGACTTGGTGTAAATGGATCCAATCGCTAAGACTGTGTTGGCGGGGCGGGCTTTCGTATGGTGAAGCCATGAGGATTTGGCTATTTGAGCCTGTGCCAGGCTGCAGGGAGCCTCTGGCTTCAGATGGATTCTGGCTGCAAGAGCTCCTTTTGTAAATCAGCCTTAGGGCAATTCTTTGCCTTTCTTCTTTCTGCAAGTGAAATACCAGGGCACATTCTTTTGGACCCCATGCAGAGCTGGTGGCTTTTTCCCTTATTCATCTGCTGGGCTCCTTTTTGCTGTTTCCAGTATCCCCACCACACTGCTCTGGGCTTCCCGATGCACCAGATTTATTGAGGGCAGGCTGGCGCAATTTTTTAAAATTAAACTTTTTATTTTGAGCTCACCGGAGGTGCACACACAGTTGTCAGGATTCATACACAAGATTCCATAGAATAGCGCACCCAGAATGTTGACATTGACACGTGAAGATGTAGAGCATTTCCACTGCAAGAAATCTTGGATGTTATTATTTTATAGCTACACCCACAACCCTCCTTCCTGTCACCCCCTCCCTACTATCCCCCTCGTCCCTCCTGTCACCGCCCCCCTTACCCTTGGCAACCACAAACTGTTCTTCATCTCTCTAATTCTGTCATTTCAAGAAAGCTATATAAATGGGCTCACACAGTATGTAAACTTCTGGGGTTGCTTTTTTTATTTTGCTCTGACTTGGCAGAGTTCTGTGGAGTTCTGTTGTATGTATCCAAGTTGTATGTATCAAGACTTTTGTGACACCTGGGTTAATTCCAGTCTTTGGGTGTTGTCAATAAAGCCGCTATAAACAGTTGTGTACAGGCTTTTGTATGAACATAAATTTTCACGTCTCTAGGATAAAGGCCCAGGAGTGCGAATGCTGGGTCACATGGTAGTTACATGCTTAGTGGTTTTTTTTTTTTTTTAAAGATTTTATTTAATTATTTGACAGACAGAGATCACAAGTAGGCAGAGAGACGGGCAGAGAGAGAGGAAGGGAAGTAGGCTCCCTGCTGAGCAGAGAGCCTGATGCAGGGCTCGGATCCCAGGACCCTGGGATCATGACCTGAGCGGAAGGCAGAGGCTTAACCCATTGAGCCACCCAGGCGCCCCTACATGCATGCATGCTTAGTGTTTTTGAGAAAAACCTGCCAAACTGTTTTCCAGAGTGGTTTATACCATTTCACATGGGCACCGACAATGTGTGAGTGGTCATCTTGAATCCTGGCCTGCCCCAGATGTGACCATGACTTTGTATCGTAGTTATTCTGGTAAGTGCGTATGATATCTGAACAGGATTTCAATGTGCATTTCCCTCCTGGGTAGAGCCGTGGCGTGCTTTCTTCATGTGCTTATTTGCCATCCGTATATCCTCTTTGCTGAAATGTTTGTTTGCATCTTTTGCCTATTTTTCTAAGAGGGCTGTTCAGTTTTTATTGTTGAGTTTTGAGAGTTCTTATATATTCTAGATGCTAGCTCTTTGTTGGATACGCAACCGGTTTTGCAGATATTTCCTCTGTTTTGTGAGTTGTTTTTTTCCATCCTCTTAACAGTATCTTTTGTGGAACAAAAGTTTTAAATCTTGGTGGAATGCAGTTGATCAGTTTTCCTTTTATGGATCATGTCTTTGGTGTCAAGTCTAAATACTCTTTTCCTAACTCTGGATCCTAAAGATGTTCTCTTGTGGTTTTTTCCTGAAAGGTTTGTAGTTTTACATTTAAGTCTGTAATACATTTTGGGTTAATTTTTGTATGCTGTGTAGGACTTAGGGCAAGGTACTTTCATTTTTACCCTGTAAATTTCCGGTTTCTCCAGGACCGTATGAAGAAGGTTTTCTTTTCTCCATTGAACTGCTTCTTGTGCATTTTTCAAAAATCACTGGCACTTCTTTGTGCTGGTCTGTTTCTGTGTTCTCTCTTCTGTTCCAGTGATCCATGTGTCTATCTCTCCACCAAAACCACATAGTCTTGATTACTCTGGCTATTTATTATGATATAATATTTTGAAATTGAGTAAACCGATTCCTCCCACTTTATTCTTCCATTTCAAACACTGTTTTAGCTATTCTAGACTCTTCCCCCTTCTGTATGTATTTTAAAATACTCTTGTCTACGTCTATAAAAATCTTGTTGGAATTTTGGTTGTAATTGTTTTATTTATTTCTTTTTTAAATGTAAAAGTTTTTTATATTAACATATAATGTATTATTTGCCCCAGGAGTACAGGTCTGTGAATCATCAGGCTTACACACTTCACAGCACTCACCATAGCACATACCCTCCCCAATGTCCATAACCCAGCCACCCTCTCCATACCCCCTCAGCAACCCTCAGTTTGTTTTGTGAGATTAAGAGTCTCTTATGGTTTGTCTCCCCCCTTAACCACAACTTGTTTCATTTTTCCTCTCCCTACCCCCCATAACCCCCACCCTGCCTCTCAAATTCCTCATATCAGAGAGCTCATATGATAATTGTCTTTCCCTGGTTGACTTATTTCTCTTAGCTTACTCTCTAGTTCCATCCATGTCATTGCAAATGGTAAGATTTCAGTTTTTCTGGTGGTTGCATAGTATTCCATTGTATATCTATATATACCACATCATCTTTATCCATTCATCTGCTGATGGACATCTGGGCTCTTTCCATAGTTTGGCTATTGTGGACATTGCTGCTATAAACATTTGGGTACATGTGTCCCTTCAGATCACTACATCGGTATCTCTAGGGTAAATACCCAGTAGTGTGATTGCTGGGTCGTAGGGTAGCTCTATTTTCAACTTTTTGAGGAACCTCCATGCTGTTTTCCAGAGTGGCTGCACCAGCTTGTATTCCCACCAACAGCGTAGGATGGTTCCCCTTTCTCTGCATCCTCACCAACAAGTCATTTCCTGACTTGTAAATTTTAGCCATTCTGACTGGTGTGAGGTGGTATCTCACTGTGGTTTTGATTTGTATTTCCCTGATGCCGAGTGATGTTGAGCACTTTTTCATGTGATGTGGATATCTTCTTGGCACAAATGTCTGTTCATGTCTTCTGCCCATTTCTTGATTCAATTATTTGTTCTTTGGGTGTTGAGTTTGAAAAGTTCTTTACAGATTTTGGATACTAGCCCTTTATCTGATATGTCATTTGCAAATATCTTTTCCCATTCTGTCAGTTGTCTTTTGGTTTTGTTGACTGTTTCCTTCGTGGTGCAAAAGCTTTTGATCTTGAAGACCCAATAGTTCATTTTTTGCCCTTGCTTTCTTTGCTTTTGGTGATATTTCTAGGAAGAAGTTGCTATGGCTGAGGTCGAAGAGGTTGCTGCCTGTGTTGAGGTCTTTCATCTATTTTGAGTCTGTTTTTGTGTGTGGTGTAAGGAAATGGTCCAGTTTCATTCTTCTGCATGTGGCTGTCCAATTTTCCCAACACTATTTGTTGAAGAGACTGTCTTTTTTCCATTGGACATTCTTTCCTGCTTTGTCAAAGATTAGTAGACCATAGAGTTGAGAGTCCATTTCTGGGCCCTCTATTCTGTTCCATTGATGTATGTGTCTGTTTTTGTGCTAGTACCATACTGTCTTGATGATTATAGCTTTGTAATAGAACTTGAAGTCTGGAATTGTGATGCTGCCAACTTTGGTTTTCTTTTTCAACATTCCTCTGGCTATTTAGGGACTTTCCTGGTTCCATACAAATTTAGGATTATTTGTTCCATTTCTTTGAAAAAATTCGATGGTATTTTGATAGAGATTGCATTAAATGTGTAGACTGCTTTAGGTAGCATAGACATTTTCACAATATTTGTTCTTCCAATCCATGAGCATGGAACATTTTTCCATTTCTTTGTGTCTTCCTCCATTTCTTTCATGAGTACTTAATAGTTTTCTGAGTACAGATTCTTTGCCTCTTTGGTCAGGTTTATTCCTAGATAATCTTATTTTGGGTTTTGGGTGCAATTGTAAATGGGATTGACTCCTTGATTTCTCTTTCTTCTGTCTTGTTGTTGGTGTATAGAAATGCAACTGATTTCTGTGCATTGATTTTATATCCTGACACTTTACTGAATACCTGTACAAGTTCCAGCAGTTTTGGAGTGGAGTCTTCTGGATTTTCCACATAAAGTATCATATCATCTGCAAAGAGTGAGAGTTTGACTTCTTCTTGCCAATTCAGATGCCTTTTATTTCTTTTTGTTGTGTGATTGCTGAGGCTAGGACTTCTAGTACTTTGTTGAATAGCAGTGGTGATAATGGACATCCCTGCTGTGTTTCTGACCTTAGGGGAAAAGCTCTCAGTTTTTCCCCATTCAGAATGATTTTCTCTGTGGGTTTTCATAAATGGCTTTGATGATTTTGAGGTATGTACCCTCTATCCCTACACTATGAAGAGTTTTGATCAAGAAAGGATCTGTACTTTGTCAAATGCTTTTTCAGCATCTATTGAAAGTGTCATATGGTTCTTGTTCTTTCTTTTATTAACGTATTGTATCACATTGATTTGTGGATGTTGAACCACCCTTGCAGCCCAGGAATAAATCCCACTTGGTTGTGGTGAATAATCCTTTTAATGTACTGTTGGATCCTATTGGCTAGTATTTTGGTGAGAATTTTTGCATCCGTGGTCATCAAGATTACTGGTCTGTAATTTTCCTCTTTGATGGGGTCTTTATCTGGTTTTGGGATGAAGGTAATGCTGGCCTCATAAAATAAGTTTGGAAGTTTTCCTTCCATTTCTATTTTTTGGGACACTTTCACGAGAATAAGTATTAATTCTTTCTCAAATGTTTGGTAGAATTCCCCTGGAAAACTATCTGGCCCTGGGCTCTTGTTTCTTGGAAGATTTTTGATGACTGCTTCAATCTCCTTACTAGTATGGGTCTATTCAGGTTTTCCATTTCTTCCTGGTTCAGTTTTTGTAGTTTATATGTCTCTAGGAATTAATCTATTTCTTCCAGATTGTCAAATGTGCTGGCGTATAGTTGCCATAATATGTTATTATAATTGTTTGTATTTCTTTGGTGTTCATTGTGATCTCTCTTCTTTCATTCATGATTTTATTAATTTGGGTCCTTTCTCTTTACTTTTTGATAAGTTTGGCCAGAGGTTTATCAATCTTATTAATTCTTTCAAAAAACCAACTCCTAGTTTTGTTGATTTATTCTACTGTTCTTTTGGTTTATATTTCATTGACTTCTGCTCTGATCTTTATTATTTCTCTTCTCCTGCTGAGTTTAGGCTTTCTTTGCTGTTCTTTCTCCAGCTCCTTTAGGTGTAGGATTAGGTTGTGTACTTGAGACCTTTCTTGTTTCTTGAGAAAGGCTGGTATTGCCATATACTTTCTTCTCAGGACCACCTTTGCTATGTCTCAAAGATTTTGAGCAGTTGTGTTTTCATTTTCATTTGTTTCCATGAATTTTTAAAAATCTGCTTTAATTTCCTGGTTGACCCATTCATTCTTTAGTAGGATGCTCTTTAGCCTCCCTGTATTTGAGTTCTTTCCAACTTTCTTCTTGTGATTAAGCTCTAGTTTCAAAGCATTGTGGTCTGAAAATATGCAGGGAATGATCCCAATCTTTTGGTACTGCTTGAGACCTGATTTGTGATCCAGGATATGATCTATTCTGGAGAATGTTCCATGTGTACTAGAGAAGAATGTGTATTCTGTTGCTTTGGGATAGAATGTTCTATTTGTGATGTTCATCTGGTCCAATGTGTCATTTAAAGCCTTTATTTCCTTGTTGATCTTTTGCTTAGATGATCTGTCCATTTCAGTGAGGGGGGTGTTAAAGTGCCCTACTATTGTTGTATTATTGTTGATGTGTTTCTTTGATTTTGTTATTAATTGGTTTATATAGTTGGCTGCTCCCATGTTAGGGGCATAGATACTTAAAATTGTTAGATCTTTCCATTGGATAGACCCTTTAAATATGATATAGTGTCCTTCCTCATCTCTTATTATAGTCTTTGGCTTAAAATCTAATTTATCTGAGATAAGGATTACCATCCCAGCTTTCTTTTGATGTCCATTAGCATGGTAAATTGTTTTCCATCCCCTCATTTTAAATCTGGAGGTGTCTTTGGGTCTAAAATGGGTTTCTTGCAGACAGCATATCGATGGGTCTTGTGTGTGTGTGTGTGTGTGTATGTGTGTGTTTATCCAATCTGATACCCTGTGTCTTTTGATTGGGGGCATTTAGCCCATTTACATTCAGGATAACTATTGAAAGATATTAATTTGTGCCATTGTATTGCCAGTAAGGTGACTGTTACTGTATATTGTCTCTGTTCCTTTCTGGTCTGTTACTTTTAGGCTCTCTCTTGGCTTAGACGACCCTTTCAAACATCCTGTAGGGCTGGTTTGGTGTTCACAAATTGTTTTAGTTTTTGTTTGTCTTGGAAGATTTTTATTTCTTCTTATATTTTCAATGACAGCCTAGTTGGATATAGTATTCTTGGCTGCATTTTCTTCTCATTTAGTGCTCTGAATATATCATGCCAGTCATTTCTGGCCTGCTGGGTCTCTGTAGATAGGTCTGCTGCCAATCTAATGTTTGTACTGTTGTAGGTTATAGACCTCTTGTCCTGAGCTGCTTTTAGGAGAGTCTCTTTGTCAGTAAGACTTGTAAGTTTTACTATTAGATGACAGGGTGTTGATCTATTTTTATTGATTTTGAGGGGGTTTCTCTGTGCCTCCTGGATTTTGATGCTTGTTCCCTTTGCCAAATTAGGGAAATTCTCTGATATAATTTGCTCCACTATACCTTCTGCCCCCTCTCTCTTTCTTCTTCTTCTGGGATCCCAATTATTCTAATATTGTTTCATGTTATGGTATGACTTATATCTCGAATTCTCCCCTCATGGTCCAGTAGTTGTTTATCTTCCCTTTTCTCAGCTTCTTTATTCTCCATCATTTGATCTTCTATACCACTAATTCTCTCTTCTGCCTCATTTATCCTAGCAGTAAGAGCCTCCATTTTTGATTGCACCTCATTAATAGCTTTTTTGATTTCAGCTTGGTTAGATTTTAGTTCTCTTATTTCTCCAGAAAGGGATGTTATTTCTCCAGAAAGGGATTCTCTAGTATCTTCCACGCTTTTTTTCAAGCCCAGCTAGCACCTTGATAATCGTCATTCTGAATTCTAGTTCTGACATCTTACTAATGTCCATATTGATTAGGCCCCTAGTTGTTGTTACTGCCTCTTGTTCTTTTTTTTTTTTTTGAGGTGAGTTTTTCTGCCTTGTCTTTTTATCCAGATAAGAATAGATGAATGAGAGAACAAAATACTAAAAGGGTAGCAAGGACACCAGAAAAATATATACTTACCACATTGGAAGAGACCCAAAACCGGGGGGAGAAGAAATGAGGAAAAAAATGTATATATTTATATATATTAGACTGGTGACTAGAACAGAGCCAAACACTTGATTTAGGTGTATTTTGGTCTGTTAGAAGAGACTGCATTTTTAAATTTTAAATTTTAAAGAAAGAAAAATGTATATATATATTAAAATAAGGGTAAACATGAGGAAGGGATGGAATATGACTGTAAAGATGAAAATTTAAAAGATTCTAAAAAAAAAGAATTGATAAGAAGTTGGTCGAAAAAAGAAAAGAAAAAATAGGGAAAGAATGTGATCAAGGTGGAACTAGAACAAAGCCATGTGCTAGATTTAGGATATATTTTGATCTATTAGAAGAAATTGTATCCCAAAATTTTAAAGAAATAAATACCTCTATGTATACAAACATAAAGTTAAATACAATGAAGGGATAAAATATGACTATAACAATGAAAATTTAAAAAGATTTTTAAAAATGTGTTGATAAGCTAAAATAGTTAAAAAACATTAAAATAGGAAAGAGGAAAAATTTAAAACAATAGAATAAGAAAAAATAAAATTAAAAAAATTTAACTTTGAAAAGCTAAAGGATCATAGGAAAAAAAGCCATGAATTTTTTGTGTTCCTTTCCCCTAGCTGTAGAGTGCTACAGTTCTCATTGATTGGTGAGGTTGTATGTTCTTGCTGATCTTCTGGGGGAGAGGCCTGTTGTAGTGATTCTCAAGTTGTCTTTGTCTGAGGCAGAATTGCAATGCCTTTGCCAGAGGCCAGGCTAAGCAATTTGCTTGGGTTCACTCTCGGGAGTTTTTGTTCCCTGAGCGCTTTCCGTACAGCCCTGGAGGACGGGAATGAAAATGGTGGCCTCCTATCTCTGTCTGCAGGAACTGAAAGCTCGGGGCACTACTCCTCAGTGCACCCTCAAAGAAGAGCAGTCAATCCCTCCTGTCTCCCTGGTCTCGGGCTGCGCGCCAAGCTCACCTGGCCTATGACCACGTGTTTCTGTCTCTGGCTTGACTGTGCCTCAGATCACAGTTTAAGGTAACCCTGAGCTGAGAGCTCACTCCTCGGCTCCATCTCTGTGGCCAGTTTCCCCACTCTGAAACCTGGGAGCTCTGTCACACTCAGACACCCCCGATCCTTCTGTGACCCTGTGCGACCTGAGACCGCACTGTCCCTGCAAGGGCTGCACTCCCCCACTTAGCCTCTGGAGCACCATCCCTCAGTGGAGCAGACTTCTAAAAGCTCCGATTTTGTACTCTGCTGCTCTACTGCTTGCTGGCCACAGCCCTCTTACGTGCCCTCCACCCCACTCTGGTATATCTACCTGTAGCTTCAGATTCACTTCTTTGCACATCCTACCTTCTGGAAAGTGGTCACTTTTCTGTTCCTAGAATTTCTGCTCTTCTTCTCTTCTCTCTCCTGTTGAGTTTGTAGCTGTTCAGAATGGTTTGATAGCTGAACTCCTGGGACCCAATGATATTGAGGTCTCCTACTTCTCCACCATCTTGCTCCTCCTCTGAAATTGTTTTAATCCTGTATGTAAATTTGAGAGCTAATCAATATCTTTACTATGTTGAGACTTCCAGACCATGCAAGCACTAAGTCTTTTCATTTATTTAGATCTTTGATTTATTTCAATGGTGTTTTGTAGCTTTCAGCATGCAAGTCCTGCACATGTTTTGTTCTATTTAAACCCAAATATTTACCATTTTTTGGAATGATTGTAGATGGTAATGTATTTTTAACTTTGGTGTCTATGTGTTCATTGCTAGTCTAGAGAAATATAATAGAATTTTGTGTGTTTATTGTGTATATTCCAACATTGCCCCAACACACTTACTGATTCTAGTGGTTCTTTGTAGGTTTTTAGGAATTATCTACATAGAAAATCATGTAGTGTACAATAGGGAAAGTTTCATTTTCTTTGTTCCAGTTTGTATGCCTTTTCCCCTCTTTAAAAAAATTATGTTAAATTACACAAAATACACAATTTACCATCTTACCCATTTTTAAGTGGACAGTTCCATGGTATTAAATACATTCATACTGTTGTATAGCCATTAACAACTGTCCATCCTAGAACTCTTTTCCTTTTGTAAAACTGAAGCCCTATGCCTATTAAAAACTACCTTCCTATTCTCCTCTCCTCCAGCCTATGACAGACACCATCCTCCTGTTTGTCCTTACAGTTTTGATTACTCTAAGTACCTCACTTAAGTGGAATCATGCAGTATGTGTTTTTCTCTGATTGGCTTATTGCACTTAGATTAATATCCCCAAGGTTCATCCATGTATTTTTTTTTTTAAGATTTCGTGTATTTACTTGAGAGAGAGAGATAGCAAGAGATAGAGCATGAGGAGGGAAGAGAGGAAGAAGGGTAAAGGGAAGGCTCTACCTTCCTGCATTAGCAGGCTCCCTCCTAATGCAGGACTCTATCTCAGGACCCCAGGATCATGAGCTGAGCAGAAGGCCAAAGCTTAACTGACTGAGCCACCCACATGCCCCATGTTGTAGTATTCTGATTTTCCTTCCTTTTTAATGCTGATATATTTGAATGCTAATAATACACCATTGTATGTTTTTGCTAATCTGTTCATTTGTTGATGGACACTTGGGCTGCCTCTGCATTTCAGCTCTTGTGAATAATGCTGCTCTGAACAGGGATGTACAAATATCTCTTAGAGACCCCACTTTTTATTCTTCTGGATTATACCCAGAAGTGAAATTTCTGTATCATATGGTAACTCTATTTTTAATTTTTTGAAGACCCTCCATACTCTTTTCCACAGTGGCTGTACCATTTGATGTTCCCACCAACAATGTGTGAGGGTTCCAATCTGTCCACATGCTTGCCAACACGTGTTGTCTGTTTTCTTAAAGGCAGCCATCCTTGTGGGTGTGAGGTGATGTCTCCCTGTGGTTTTAATGTGTATTTCCTTAATGATGAGTGATGTTGAGCATCTTGTCATGTGCTTATTGGCCATTTGTATCTTTGGAGAAATGCCTACTTGAGGCTTTGGTCCATTTTTGCCTTGAGCTTCTTTTTGTTAAGTTGTAGGAGTTTTATATGTATTTGGATATTCATCTCTCATCAGATACATGACTAACAAATATTTCCTCCCCTGCTGTGGCTGCATTTTTATTTTGTGGATAGTGTCTTCCAATGTACACATTTTAAGAATTTCCATGAGGTCCATTTTGTCTATTTTATTTTTCTTTTGTTACGTGTGTGTTTGGTGTCAAATCCAAGAAATCATTGCCAAATCCATTGTTGGACAATGTTTGTCTTGTGTTCTTTTCTAAGCATTTTATTTTTTTAGATTTTACATTTAGGTCCTTGATCTGTTTTGAGTTATCTTTTGTGTGTATGTGGTGTGAGGTAAGGGTCCAACTTCATCCTTTTATTTCCTGTTCTTGTTTTATCATACTGAAGAGAACTTCCAGTCTTATGGTGAATTGGAGAGGTGAGAGAGGGTGTTCCTGACTTCAGGGAGAAGCATGTGGTTTTTTATCACTAGGTATATTGTTACCTTTATATACTACATATGTTTTGTGGATGATTTTATCAGATTTATGAAGTTTCCCCCTCAATTACTAAGTGCCACTGGAGTCCTCTGGGCACTGTGATAGGCATGGGGGCTGTACCACCTTCCATTGGGAAATATCAGTTTAGATCTATCATGATTCACTCCCAGTGGCTAGGTCACTTCTTACTTTGTCTTATCTCCAGAAAGGAGAAAGAAATGGCTGTTAAGTATAGATAGCCAAAGCCAACAGTGTCAGCCATTAGAGGGGAAGGAGCATCTTCAAGTAGAAACAGAACCATTATAATTGGATCCAAAGGGGCCCCAACATCTCTCCCAGGGCCTCCAAGTCTAGTGGGACTTAGTTTTTCTGCCATCACATGCATCCAAGTTAGCAATATGGGCCCAGACTTACTACCAACTCTGACCATGTGGTGAAAGCCAGCAATGGGAGAGAGCACTTGTTCATTTTTTTTTTTAAGGTTTTATGTATTTATTTTTCAGAAAGAGAGACAGAGAGAGAGAGAGCGAGCACAAGCAGGGGGAGTGGCAAGCAGAAGGAGAAGCAGGCTCCTCACTGAGCAAGGAGCCCGATGTGGGACTTGATCCCAGGACACTGGAGTCATGCATGACCTGAGCTGAAGGCAGATGCTTAACCAACTGAGTCATCCAGGAATCTGAGAGCACTTGTTCTTAACTGTGCTGATTTCTTTTTCTCTCTGTGTTCTTGTTCTAACAGTAAAACATCTTAGACTGGGAGGGACTTTGGAGATCATGAAAATAATTTTATAGATAAAGACACTGAAGCCCAGAATGGAGAAATAATTTGTTCAAGGTGAACCAGTAAATGACCAAGCCAGGACTGGGTCAGCCAAGCATGGCAAATGGAGTTTGCAGTTCCCAGCTTTTCTTTTATTTCTCATCTCTCAGTGATATCCAGTAGTTATTGGGTGCTTGGTTTGCGACACAGAGTGCTAACTGACATATCATTTTTTAAAAATTTTAATTTCTATAGCAATTTTATGAAATAGATACTTTTATTGCCCCCATTTTGTAGATCAGGAAATTGAGGCTTAGAAAAATTAAGGAAAGTGCCAGGGCCTGGTTCTAAAATCAGCAGGATTAGCTACTACACCATACCACTCTCTCAGTAAGATAAGCCTTTGTTTTCTCTTGTTGTCTTCTGTTCTGGATAGATTAGGGAGACGTCCTCCCAAGGTCTGGCAATTTCTCTTAGGTGTCTTCACATTGTTGGTGTCTCCCTACCAGTTGGAAGCAATGTGGAGGAAAGACAAATCCATTCATTCCAGTTTTCTGTGACTGAGAAGGGGTAAGAGATGAAGAGCATGATTCAGCCATATTATTTTGCTTTTTCTAGAAAGAAAACTCCTTATTAAAACAGTGTAAGTATTAGGCTATGTCTTAATTATAACCTAGGGTTTACAGTTCTTATGGAAAGATATGATTAGGACAAAATTAAAATATGGCAGTGAGTATAAGTTTTCCTACTTAAGTACTGTTTTCAGTTACTCCCTATTTAAGCATTGGCTTTCTTTACTCTTTTATACATTTTCTCAGTGATTCCAGGATTTCCACTGTAAATCTATTGGCTTCCAGGAACCCAAACCAGCCACTGGTAGCTTTGGTGTAGATATATCCTGAAGCAGGCAATTCCCTGGGCACTATTATGCTGCATGTGTTGAGAGTTATTCACAACTGACGTCTCTATTCTCTTGTCTGCTTGTTCTTCCATCCATCCATCCATCCATCCATCCATCCATCCATCCATCCTCCCATGTTCCCATCCATCCATGCAACTACTCTTTCATTCAATAGCTATTTATTAAATGCCTATTTACAATGACCCCATTATGTTTTACATGCCACACAGTGTTCAACAAAGAGTTCATGTGGCTTGTCTGGTTTCTTGAGTATGTGTTTTTTCCTCTGATATTCTATGAGCCCTTCAAGCAGGGACAAGAAAGGATTTTATTGCTTTCTGTGCCAAGTGCCTGACACAGAAGAAGGTATTCAATCAATGTTTATAGAATTGTATTATCCATCCAATGGTGCCTGCCTTCTCTTCAAGTCTTCTTAAACAGGCCTTTCTTTTTCCCTTTAAAGTTTCATAGGATATTTAGAAAGATTTTTATCAGAGATCAGAGTCTGAAAGTGAATGCAAAAAGAGAAAAAAAAGCCAGGAACAGGTTCAGGAGTAATCAGGAATAATCAGAATAATCATAGAGTTGCACCGTCATGACTGTGGTAATGTAGATGGATTTATCCCAGCCTTGAGCGGAGTTTGATTGCCTCATTCTACGTCTAATCTTCATCACCCTTTGTGTGCCCCTTTTCTCTACTGTATTCCACATATGGATCTCATGTCCCTCCTGCCTTCGAGATGGGGAAACTGACTCCAGAGTAGCCTAGTGACTTGAGCCATGTCACACGTCATGTCAGGACCTGAGATATGGGGAGAAAATAGTCATTTTTAGATTCAATAGTCAAATCCAGATATCATCACCATCATATCACATTTACTATTTATGAGCTCTTATTAAGTGCAAGGAACTTTGTATGCATTATCCTTTCCCCTAAATCTTTCTTCTGATAATATTTCAAACCCATAAGAAGTAATAGGAATGTACACTGAAACATCAAATTTCACTAGTTGCTTTAACTCTTTTTTTTCTTTTTAAAGAGTTTATTTATTTATTTGACAGAGATCACAAGTAGGGAGAGAGGCAGACAGAGAGAGAGGGTGAAGCGAGCTCCCACAGAGCCAGCAGCCCCATGTGGGACTCCATCCCAGGACCCTGGGATCGTGACCTGAGCCAAAGGCAGAGGCTTTAACCCACAGAGCCACCCAGGCGCCCCTTAACTCTTATACCTACTTTCTTATACCAAGTTTCACATTTTTACTTTCTCTCTCTTCCTCCTTCTGTCTCCCTCCCTCTCTCCCTATTTTTGAATCATTTCAGTTACTTGCAGACATTGTGACACTTCCCTCCTAAATATTCCAGCAAATATCTCCTCAGAACAAGAGCCTTCTTCTACATTAGTAAAATAAAATTATCACACTGAAGAAATTTAACATTAAAACAATTCCATTATCTATTATATAGTCATTATTCAAATTTTTCTGATTTTCCTAATAGTAATTCTCTCTCCCTTCCCTTCCTCCCTCCCGCCCTCCTTCCCTCCCTCCTTCCTTCCATCCAGGATCTAAATAAGGATCACACATTGCATTTATATTTCATACCTCTTTAGTCTCCTTTGATCTAGAACACTTTCTCAGCCTTTTTTTTCCTTTCATGCCATTGACAATTTTGAAGATCCCAAGCTAGTTATTTTGCAAAAAAGTCCCTCAATTTTGGATTTGTTTGATGTTTCCTCATGGAAAGACTTGGGGTAAATATTGTTGGCAAAAATAATTATATAGGCAATGCTCTGTGTTTCTCAGTGCGTCATATCAGGGGATATAAAATGTCACTTTGTCTCATCATTGGTGATGTTATGGTCACCTGGTTGAGGTAGTGTTTGCATGATTTCCACACTATGGAGATATAATTTTCCTTTGTAATTCGTAAGTAGTCTGTAGGGTAATACTTTGAGTTTGTGTGAATATCCCCTATCACTTTTCACCCAGTGGTTTTAGTATTCATTGATGATAATTATACATGATCTTTTCAAACTCACATAATAACCCTGTGAGATAGATACTACTATCCATATTTTTACAATGAGAAAACTGAGACTCAGAGAGATAAAGAAACTTGCTCAATTCCCCACAGTTAGTTAAGGACAGAGTTGAATTTTCTTTTAAGATTTTATTTATTGGGGCACCTGGGTGGCTCAGTGGGTTAAGCCTCTGCCTTCAGCTCAGGTCATGATCTCAGGGTCCTGCGATTGAGCCCCACATTGGGCTCTCTGCTCAGCAGTGAGCCTGCTTCCTCCTCTCTCTGCCTGCCTCTCTGCCTACTTGTGATCTCTCTCTCTCCGTCAAATAAATAAATAAAATCTTAAAAAAAAAGATTTTATTTATTTATTTTGAAAGAGAGCAAGAGCACACAAATAGGGTGGGAGAGTGGCAGGCAGAGGAAGAAGCAGGGTCCTTGTTGAGCAGGGAGCCTGATGTAGGGCTCAATCTCAGGACCCTGGGATCATGACCTGAGCCCAAGGCAGACACTTAATAGACTGAATCACCCAGGTGCCCCCAGGAGCTGTTTTTTTTTCAACTTGGGTCTGTCTTGGTCTCAACTCTTACTACTTACTACACTATACTATCTGGAGGTAGAGAGCTCATCTTTTTTGCTCCAGGCAAGACAAGAAAAGTTATATTTAAGATAATATAAGACACAATTTATTTCAACTTGAATCTCTTCCTTCTTACTCCCTAAGCACTTTTTTTTCTTGCCGAAGTCTGATGCTTCTCAATTCACCTTTTCCTGACTATTACCTGAAACATAGTGAATAAGTTATGTTTTTGTTGAAGGGTCCCTAGACTGTGGGATTCTGCTTTGGTTGACCCCAGGGTGTCCAGGACCCTGATGGCTGCCAGAGTATCACTGTGATGGGTGCAATTATATATGGCAGTGGTCCATTCAGGTGTGAGAAAGACACCTGCAGAATGATTACAGTGAACTTCTCTCTGGGATCTTTCATAAACGGGGCTTGGGAATTCTGGCAATGGAAGCGGGAATATATTTTTCTGTGAGTGCTAAATTTGCCAGTCAAGGATTGGGTTAAAAAATTGTGACATATCAAAGCTAGAAGAGATCACCTAGCTCAACTCCCTTTTCCCTTCCTTTGTAGGTGGAGAAACTGAGGCCTGGAATGGCAAGTAGACTGCCCAAGGTCATAGCTGGCAACCCACAGATCTGGGCTGGAACAAGGGATTCCATGCATGGTAAGCTCATAATTGCTAAGGTTAGGTTCTTGCCTCACCCTTCACCCAGGACGATGGAACCAACCAGCTTGGCCAGCCTTTGGTCTTTTTGTGGCCCTTTCCCATCTGTTACTTTCTTGGATTTGTCCTTTGGAAAGCGTTTGCTCATTCTTTCCTTCCTTCCGTGGTTCTTTCATTCCTAACAAAGGTTTATTGTCCTCCTGCTGTGTGCCAGATCCCTGGGCTCAGGGGTACAAAGCAAAGAAACACTGTCAGCCTCGAAGGAGGTCGCAGTTTAGGTATGGGGGAAATACAGTGCAACAACTGTGCTATTATGTGCCAAGTCATAGAACCACACTGCTCATCTGCTGCTCTGGGGATACAGGAAAAGCAAGGATGCTTGAATTTGTGTTGGTGTGGGGGACTTCGCTGGTGAAGCTAGGATCTCCGAGGGAAGGGAGGAAAGTGTGGGAAGGGAAGGAAGGGCAGGGCAGATCTTGCTGGATGTGTGAAGAGAGGATTCTGGAAGGCACCCAGAAACACACCCTATCACGGACTCAGCAGTACTTGGGTGGCTGGGGACGACTGCAACTGTCACCGGCCATCAGAAGCATGATGCTGGTTATTGACTCAGCTCAGTTTGGCCTTCAGGCAAGAGCTTCCAAGTCCTCCATGGCTGCCAGGGGTCCACGGCCATTTGTGCAGTAGGCGTGGGGGAGGCAGCCAGGAGAGGAAGTGGTGAGGACGCTGAGGGGTGGGGACACATTGGCCCTGAGGGTGCTAATTGCAGCTCCAGCTGCACAAGGTCCCTGTGATCTTTGCGCTTGCCGCTCAGTACACTGCATAATGGACACTTCATTACAGAATCTAAACTAAGCCTGAATCTCATTCTGCACAAGGGAATAATCACATCACAAGCTGGAAGGAAGGCGTTTGCTGTGCTGATTAGACCAAGGCATACACAGGCAGGGACAAGATCTGGCTGCTGTTTTTCTGCTCCCGCCTCTGACCAACTGCATAATGCGGGCCAATTAGGAAACGGCTGCATACCTATCAGTGCGCTGGTGTAATGACTTCATACAGCATGGCCTTGGGCTCCGCTGGGCATCTCGGTGCCCGTCTTCCCTTAACGACAGACAGCAAAAACAGTGACAGTGAAATGACATTTTACTCGGCCAGGGTGCTTCAACTTATTTACACGGATTACATATTTCATCCTCACAGGAACCCAAACAATCAGGCACAGGCAGAAACCAAGGCTCAGAGAGGGTAGGTAACTTGCCCAAGCTCACACAGCATAGAAATTGTGCAACTCTGACTGAATCAGGCAGTGTGGTTTCTGAGCCCACATACATGCCCGCTCGGGCACATGGCTTCTTAGTCCCAGGAAGATGGGACTCGGGCTGGAGTTCCAGTGCTGGTTACATGTGTAATATGTTGTTCACCCACTTTATTGTTGTTCGTTAGCCAATAAACTCCACGAAGGCTGGGGATGGCCATTTTGCTCATTGTTGGGCCCCCAGAGCCTTGTACTGTTCTTGGGACACTGTAGAGGTTAAATACATATTTTGGGCCGACTGACAAGCTATGGATCTAACCACAGAGACTATTTCATATTTTGCCAATTATACTAGCAGGGGAAGCCAAGGAAATCTGGCTTTCTTGGATCTCTGTTTCTCAGTGTGTGAAATCTTTCGGCTCTGGAGGGCAGGCTGTGGGGAGATTTGCCAGAGCTGTTCCTTCCTTTGCTCTTTGCCCTTATGCTTATGCACCCAACCATGTTTTGATTGATTTATTCAGCAGATACTTAATGAAGAACTATAACATAACAAGTCCTGTTTCAGGCAGAGTGATAAACAAGACTGAGAAAAACTCCTCTCCACATGGAGTTTGCAATCCAATGGAGTAAATAAACAATAAACAATAAATAAGTCAAATAAATCAGTATATACGGTGAAATAGATGTTTAGGAAGGGCTGTATGATGGGTTAGGAAGAGAGTGAAATTTTAGACATGTGGCCAGTAAAGGACTCAGTGAGAAAGTGATATTTGACGACATATTGGAAGGAAGGACGGAGAAAGACCTGCAAATACTGAAGGAAGGAGTTTTGAGGCAGCAAGTGTAAATGTCCTGGGGCAAAATCATGCTGGATATTAGAGGAACAAAGGGGAGGTCAGAGGTTAGAGGAACAGTGAGTGAGAGAGAAGTGATGGAAGACAGTTCACGAAACAACCACAGTCAGGCTGTTCTAGTTCTAGAGGCCTTTACTCTGAGTGAGGCAGGAACCCCCTGGAGGAGTTTAACAAAGGACGTAATTTGACTTTCGCTGTTATTCCGTAATGTTACCTCTGTGCATATCTATCTCCCCTCATCATCCCAAAGTTGGGATCATGTATATATTTCCAGTGCTGAGCACAGTGCCTGGAATAGAGCGGATGTTTCAAAACATGGCTATCAAATGAATAAACACACAAAAAATACAGAACAGAACGCAATGACCTCAGTCAGGGTGCAGACAGAGGCCCAGGGGAAGGACCAATGCATTCTGACTTGAGGAGAGAGGGATGTCTTATGGGGCAGGTAACTTTTTCATTTGGGCCCGGAAGAATGAGAGGCTTTCCCTAAGTTAAGAGAAATGAAAGAGTATATTAGGCTGAGCTAGGGACCGAAGCAAAGGTTTGGAGGCATGAAGATGTAGGGCAAATTGAGAAAACACCGAGTGGATGACTGTCTCTGGAGCTCAGGGTGAGAGGAGGCTCACAGCGGGATGGGAGGCCGGAACAGCGGACTCGGGCCAGGTTACTGAATGACTTGCGTGTCCAGGTAATGAGCTTGGAGTGGGACTGCAGGCAATGGGGAGCCACTGTAGGATTTTACAGGTGTGTGAATCCGTTTTGGAGGGTGGGAGTCAGCCCGTTAGGTTATTGCTCTTAACTCGATCATGGCTTGTAGCCAAAGCAGGTAGCCGGCCATGCCGAGGATGGTGTCTGGGCAGGCAGTGCCACAAGCCGGCTCTGAAGTTTGCACGGGCTCTACATGCAGAAGGAGAGAGGCTGTGGGGGGGTGGGGGGTGGGGGAGCGGGGCCTTCCCACATTGCACAATGGAAAATGTAGCTCAGCTGTGCTCCATAGGTGCCTGCGTCCAGCTGGGGCGCAGCTATGATGACATCATGCTGCTCAACCTACCCACCCGCCCTTAGGTCAGATCTGCCAGCTATGAGGCCCCCGGGGTTCTCCAGTTTCTTCTGAGCTGAGGAGGCTGTTGGAGTCCATGTGACCTGCCCTGCCCTGCATGGTGTGTTTGCTCCTCTCTAGTCCTGAAGCAAGGGATTTATGCTAATGATTGAGGTGTCCCTTCTAGAAGGAGGAGCTCAGGCCTCTCCTTCTCAGCCAGGAGGGAGAATGCAAAGGCGCCATCTGACAGGTCAGGCCTTGAACTATTCTCGCATCTAACTGTTGAGGCGGAGGTGCTGCTGCTGGTGGGAAAATGGCCTTCTAGGAAGCCCGTTAAAAATGGAGACGGAAGGACATCTGAGGTGAGAGTTGTCAGCCATGCCTTTGAGGGAATGAGCTTGTTCCCAGGCTGGAGGCCCAGGCTCCCACCTTCCTGCCTGGACCATGCACTCTCAGGCTGTCCTACCCTGTCACCTTTCTGCTCCAGCTCCGTCTCTCCAGGATAGCAGCAAAGGGCTCCTTGCTCCTCAACCCCCTCAGCCCCAGCTCCTGCTGCTTCCTTACTGACCCAGCCTGAGCACAGTTCCCCAGTATATTTGCAACCTGGGCTCCCCACCTGGAACTGTCCCAGGACAGCATACTTCAGGATCTCAAACCCACAAAAACACAGGAGCAAATGAGCACGTAGTTTTTGAGGTCAGGAGTGGGGGAGCTGGGGCAGGGCCAGGAATGGTGCTGTCAGAGAAACCCAGGATTGAGCTTTCGATTGGGAAGTTGGGGGAATAGAGAGAGAAACTGCTACCAGTATTTCCCAGTTCCTTTTCCACTGCATTCAGTGAAGGAAAACCAGTCATCCTCCGCTGAAGACCCCCTGGTTTGCCAAGGTGGGAGGGAGCTGGGCTCCAGTGCCTTCAGGGACGCCATGTACAGGAAACCACATGAGGAGCCGAGCTCTGAGGAATGACATACTTGGATGAGTCCAATCAGAGTTAAGGTCATCAACTGTGGCCTCCCTCGCTGTGCAGTGAGGGGTAACCGCTCTCTCATTATCTTGGGTTCCTGTGGTGGTCAGGTTCATTATGTACGTGTGGTGTGGATACTAGGGGATTAGCTGAGCTGGCCCTTCCTTATTAGCTCCTTCCAGGTAAACAACAGAACCCTCCTTACCGAAGCAGATTATGACAATTAGCTGAACGTGTTTGGGGGTGGGCACAGGTGCGGTGGACCCGTGAGTCAGATTGAGAATGGGTCTCTGACTTTACTCCAGGCCCGGAGAGAAAGGATTTTCTTGGTTTCCATCCTTCTGTAAGGGTTAATGGATGACCGTCATGCATTAAAGGATTTAAGAATGCTTGTAAAGTTTGACTTAAGAATTGGACATCTAGGAATGTCTCCAAAGAAATTAGAGGTACCACAAATATTTAAAATAAGAACACGTCAGAGTACAAGTCATAGTAGTAAAAAACTGTAGCCATTAAAAATTCCTATTTCAGAATATTTGCTGACATAAGAACATATTTACATTTTTTTAAAGATTTATTTATTTATTTGACAGAGAGAGAGATCACAAGTAGGCAGACAGGCAGGCGGCGGGGAGGGGGGGAAGTAGGCTCGCTGCTGAGCAGAGAGCTGATGCGGGCCTCGATCCCAGGACCCTGAGACCATGACCCGAGCTGAAGGCAGAGGCTTAACCCACTGAGCCACCCAAGTGCCCCCATATTTACATTTTTTAAAACTTTCAGAAATTTTGAAATATTTTATATAGAAAATCACAACAAATATACCACTCCAGCCATATTTAACAAATGTTGACATTTTGCCATATTTATTTAAGAACTGTTTAAGAGGGGTGCCTAGGTGGCTCAGTCGGTTAGGTGTCTGCGTTTGGCTCAGGTCATGATCTCAGGGTCCTGGGATCAAACCCCGCATTGGACTCCCTGCTGAGTGGGGAATCTGCTTCTTCTTCTGTCCTTCCTCCTGCTTGTGCTCTCTCTCGCCTCCCTTCTTTGTCAAATAGAATCTTAAAAGAAAAAGAGTACATTAAAATTTTTTTTTAAGAAATCAAAGGTTACAGCTATAGTTAAAACCTCTTATATTCCTCTCTTCCTTACTTCCCCAGAGGTGATTCTTTTCCTGAAATTGGTATGTACCCTCCCATCCAGAAATCATACTTTTACTATACATATCTCCATAAAATTATAAAGCATTTTTTATGATTTATAAAAATTACAGTATCCTGTAATGTGCTATTTTCACTCATAACTTTTAAGATTTAATCATTTTGATGATAGCGATGACATGGTTTTTTATTGTCCTAGGTAGTGTTCCAACTACACAACTATATTTAATAAACTTTTTTCACTGAGTTATACCAGTCCCATGAGTCATCTCTAAGCAAATATACCCATCTAACTACCACCCAGGTCAAGAAATCGCATTGCTTGTACCTCAGAATCTCTGTCATGCCCACTTCCAACAACTCTGTGCTTTTTTTCCTCTCCCAAAGTAGTCACCATCATATTTCTAATAACATCATCTGGCCTGTTTTTGAGCATTATATAAAAGGAAACATGGTGGGGCACCTGGGTGGCTCAGTGGGTTAAGCCTCTGCCTTCGGCTCAGGTCATGATCCCGGTGTCCTGGGATCGAGTCCCGCATCGGGCTCTCTGCTCAGCAGGGAGCCTGCTTCCCTTCCTCTCTCTCTGCCTGCCTCTCTGCCTACTTGTGATCTCTCTCTGTCAAATAAATAAATAAAAATCTTAAAAAAAAAAAAAAAAAGGAAACACGGTGCTCTACATTTGCCAGTTAGCTCATTTGTTAATTATGTGGTTCAAATCTTCTCTTTCCTTACTGACTTTTTTTTTTTTTTTTTTTTTGGTCTGTTATTAGCTGTGGAGAGAGATGTATCCTCTTCACTGTGAGTGTGGATTTGTTGTTTCTCGTTTTAATTCTGTCAATTTTTGCCTTAAATATTTTAAAGCTATGTTATTGCATGCATATGAATTCAGAATTGTGTTGGCTCTCTGGTGAGTTGACTCCTTTATAATTAAATAAATCTTCACCAAGTATTGTTTTGCTGTGAAGTCTACTCTCTCTACTAGTAGAATAGCCGCCCTAGCTTTCCTTTGGTTAGTGCTTGCATATCTTCTTAGCTCTTTTATTTACTTCTTTTCTGTGTACTCATATATATAAAGAGTAATGCTTATAAGCAGCATATAGCTGGATTTTGAAAATCCATTTTTACAACTTTAGTACATTTGTATTTTCAATTAACCTATTAATATTTAGTATTCTGCCCATTTACACAAAATGCAGTTACTGAGATTCCTGGGTTCTTATCTACCATTTGCTATAGTAGCTTTCTATTTGACCTACTTGTATTAAGTCTTTTTTCTCTCCTTGTATGTCATCTTTCTGAGCAAGTAAATATTTGAGCATTTCATTTTTTCCCCTGTATTGACTTGGTGGTTATGCATTCTTTATTCTTTTATTCTTTATGCATTCTAAATCCAATATAGGATTTAGTGATTGGCTAGAAAATGTACACCCTTGACTTATAGTCTAACAGAAACTATTATTTTAGCCACATCCTTAAAAATGCTAGACCTTGGAATATTTTATCTACATTCACTCTTCTACCTTTTACATTATCTTCATGCATTTTAATTCTATATATATGTTAAGTCCTATGATACATTCACGTTATTTTATCTTGTAAAGTCAATATTCATTTGTCTTCCCACATTTTTACCTCTTCTGTTATTCTTCTGTCCTCCATACATTTCTGTATTTTCATCTAGGATCATCTTTCTTTTGCTTGAATAAACTCCTTTTAGATATCATTTAAGACAGGCCCTATGGTAACAAATTCACCATTTTTATTTGTCTAAAAATGTCTTTATGTTGCCATTGTTTTTGAGGACTAGTTTTGGTCTGTGTAGATTTCTGGGCTAGCAGTTAACTTCACTTTAGCACTTTCTGGCTTGCATTCCGTTGTCTTGTGGCTTCCATCATCTCTGTGGGAAGTCAGATAAAAGTCTTATTGTTGCTCCTTTGAAGATAATGTGTCTAATGCTTTTAAGATTTTTTCCTCTTTTGTTTTCTGTAGTTTTCCTGCAGTGCACCTAGGGATGATTTTATTTATAGGATTCAAATATGTTCTTGAATCTGTGAGTTGACACTCTTTATTAGTTCTTGGACATTATCTTTTCAAAAATTATTTCTTCTTTTTCATCATGGGACTAACTTGTCATGCATATTAACTCTTTTGACCACAGCTCCCAGTGTTTCATCCTCTTTTGCATATTTTCCTTTTAAAAAAATTATCTTGTTTGGGGGTACCAGAGTGGCTCAGTCAGTTGAGTTTCTGACTTTTGATATCAACTCAGGTCTTGAACTCAAGGTCATGGGCTCGTGCCCCATGTTGGGCTCCATGCTGGACATGGAGACTACTTTAAAAAAAATTATCTTGTTTGGATATTTTCTATTGCTGTGTCTCTATACTCATAACCTCAATCTTCTCTAAATTGCTTATCCAAATTACTCTTAAAAAGTTTATTGAGTTCCTCATGTCAAGAGATTAAGTTCATAATTTCAGATGTTTTATTTTTTAGTTCCAGAATTTCTATTTGATTCTATTAAAAATAGATTCTAGTTCTCAGGTGAAAATCTTTATCCCTTCATTTATTTTCATCATCTTCTTCTTCCTTAAAAGCTCGAATCATTTTTATTTTGTGGTCTATGTTGGTTAACTACAGTATCTGGGTAACTATCAGTCTGTTTCTCTCATTTGTTTTTATTCATGGTGTTTGGTGCCATGGTCCTACTTCTTGGCGTGCCTTATAATTGACTGAATTCTGGACTGTTATGTGTAACAGTTTTTAGAGATTCCAGAAGTTGTAATCAACATTAGGAAGGGTTTGCCTTTCCTTTCTGGGGCAGGATCTGACCTCCTGGCTCTATCCAGGGATTAGGCTGAGTCAAGTTTGGTAAGACTCTGTCTACCCCTGGTTTGCTCCTGGCCTTCAGGGTTAGACCTCCAAGATTTCCAACTGAGTCTCTGGAATGTTTACTGGGGCCTTTTTCCCAAAATCTAATCTTTGTTTCTTTAGCACTGTGAAACTGCCAGAAATCCTTGCTGGGAATTTTAGACTCTGGTCCTCTGCAGTTCTAGAATTTGGCAAATGTATTGTGGCAAAAATCAGACATATTTGAGGGTCCTCAGATCTCCAGTTTTTGTCACTGAAACTCCATGAGACTTCTGGAGCTCTGATGGTTTCTTGGTCTCCTGGCAGTGACCACCACCTGGGAAAAATATTCTCAGCTATTTCCACAGACTTGACAAAGACCCCCAGAGAGCAGTAGCTGTAGGTCAGCAACTTCCTCTCTACAGCTCTCCCCTCCCTGGAATCATATCCTGTGATGTCCTCATTGGCCCACAGGCTCTATGATGCCTTTAAACAAGATGTTTGCATTTTATCTGCTTTTCTAATTGCACTCTGCGGGGCATTGGTCTGCCACAGCTTTCCATCCTACCGGTAGTGAAAGTCCTCCAGGCCTCATTACCATATACGTGTTTCTGAATGCCTCACATTATGTTCTGAAAAATTACAGAGACAAATTGAGGTTCTGGGTGTTGTTATCTTCCTCCAGAGGAGCTATAGGCTTGTGGCTGGCTGTTAGCTAATCTGGGGGTAGGTCACTTTGACTCCATCGGGAATTGACATGGTTCAAAGCTGGGCTTCCGTCTTTGTCATCAGAGCATTGCCTTTTGGGGTCCCCTCTGAATTCCTGGGTGTTTACCAGGCCCCCTCCTTCTAAGTGGACCCTGGACTACATTTGGGTTGTACTGGCCCCACAAGACTGCCGAAAACTCATTGATTTCTCAGCCTCTCTATTACTGCTTTTGTTGAAAAACTCTAGCTATTGCTTTGAGGGCTAAAGAGGCCCCACATTCTGAGTTCCTTTCTCTTGATTTCCTTCCTCTTTCAGATGATAGCACCATAAAATTTCACTGCCTTGATCGTCTTTCACATGCTTTCAGATTTTGTTTTATGCTCTCCAGTTTTTCTAGTTCCCAGAGTTGGTCCAAGTCCAACCCAATCAATCAATAACAGAAATGGAATTCTCAAACACATATGTGTGTGTGTGTGTGTGTGTGTGTGTGTGTGTGTGTGTGAAAAGAAAAGCAATTTTCAAAACAGTGTGTGTTATGTGCTAACTTGGTTAAAAATATAAGTATGTGAATAGGGATATAGGTCAAGTTGTTAACGGTGTTTCTCTCCAGATGACTGGTTTATAGATGACTTCATATTGTCTCTCTGCCTTTCTGCGTTTTCCAAACTTTCTATGATAACAGAGTTTTTTCATATTTAAAAAAAATGCCATTTTGGAGAAAGACAATGGTCAGAAAACAGTGAACAGAGGAAGGAAGAACACTAGGGGAAAAATGAAACCCCAGAATGGTAGAGGAAGGAAGTCGGGGCTCCAGAGAGATGGCAAGATAGCGCTTTCAAGCTGGGAGGGACTTAGCTCATCTTATTTAAACCCCTCATGGTTCAGATGAAGAAATCAAAGCCCCGGAGGCAGCACAGCTTGCCATCTAGTTGAGACAGCACGGGTCAGGAGCTGGGTCTGCTGAAGAGGCGTGAGCTCTTTCCAGAGGACTTTGTCGAGTAACTGTGAGCTGCCGGAAGTCACAGGTGGCTCTCCCTGACGGGTCGGACCCTAGCCTTGGGCCAGGGCTGAAAGTCATGAAGTTGGCTTGGCTCGGCTGGAATTATTGTCGATTCCCAGGCAGAGGACCATGACTGTCAATGGGAGGCCCCATCACCTTTCTTCTGGCTTTGATTTTGTTGGTGAGCAGTTAGCTTCAACAGGGCTTGGCCCTGTCTACAAGACACATTTTTAAGCTTTGCATTTGAAAGCCTGCTCAGTGTGCCCAGGTCTCCCTACTGCCATATACTTCTCTGGCCTTTTGTACAATTGCTCTAAACTCCCATGACCCTATTCTGGCCATTCCATGCTGTGAAACTTAACTGCTTTCCAGTAGGTTTGTGCCTTTGCTCACACAGTCCCTTTGGAGAGCCTCTTTCCCACTCCCCTTCTCCTACCCTAATTCTACATTTCCTCCCAGGTTTAACGCCACTTGTCAACTTCTTCAGCAGGTAGAATCCATGCCTCTCATTTGGAAAAGGTTCTCTAGGCTTTGTATTTCCTTTTGCTGATTTTCAGGTCTGCTTATTGAGATTGTCAATTCTGGAAGGCAGGGATCACTTCTCCATCCCCTCGCATCTTGCCCGGCACAGAACATAGTGTCTTGCATGAGATGGGCACTCAGTAAATGCTCGCAGAACAAGTGGCAAGTGGTTTGAAAGAAATGTGTCTGTGAGGGGCTGGGGCTGGGCTGGAAGGAACCGACAAAGAATTTCGGTGAGCATCCAGGAGAGGGGCGGGCAGCACAGAGCTCATTATCAGAGCCTGGCAAAAGCTTTCTGCTGGCTTTTATTTCTTCCCTTGATTCTGATGTTGGCTTCAGAAAGACATAAAAGGACCCCAGGTTGGGAGGAGACAGATACTGGAAAGAGAAAAACAAGTTGTACTGTTTGAGGTGAAGATGATTTGAAGAGGAAGCAATGTAATGGGAACATGGGTCTGGAGAGGTGGGGGTACCGCCTGGAAAGGGATGGGCTTCTGCAGTTTGAATATGTTTTCTCAGGTATGGGGTGGGCTGGCCTCCTGAACAAAGAACTAGAATCTGAGTTTGGGCAGAGAACAAACAGTATGTGAATTTCGGTGTCGAATAATAACGATCAGTGAATGTGTGCGGGGTGGGGGAGAAGGATACTTCCAAAGGGAAACTTAACAAGGGAACTATTATACTGATGTGAAGCCAGCGTTTCTCAGGTTTTCGATGGCTTCCATTAGGAACTTGAGCAGAAGTGTGTAATTGAATAGGGAGTCTAGGAGATTTATAAACCAAGGACGTCTGAATGAGAGATTTGAAGTTCATAAATTTTGGGGTCTCTTCTTTGGAGCACTGAGGATTATTGGGAGAAAGGATTTGTAGTCTATGGTATTTGAAACAGTTGATGTAACCATCAGATGTCAGCCAGTAGCATAGGAATTGAGCGAGAGAGGGAATCTTGCCTTTACCTCCCCTGAGGGGTTTGGACAGATGCTCAGAGGCTAGGCTCAAAGGAGTTCCTGTTCAGAAAACTGGTCATGAAGTATAAACTCATTCAAGGAATTGCTAGGGATGGAGAAGAGCATCTGCTTCTCACGTTATTTACAAACAAACAAATAAGGTCCCTGTGAGTTTTGTAAGTAGCTTTTGAAGGGTATCCAGTGTTCCGTTTTGGGGGTGGGTCTGGGGACGGTGAGGGAGAAGTCCTAGGGCAAGATGACCCTTACTTATCAGAGATGTAGCAGCACATAATTTAAAGGGGGCTGATGATTTGGTTCCAGCTCAAATTATCTTGGGCACAGTCTTTGAGTTTCACCCAAAGATGTTCACCCCACTCCGTGGCCCCCACTTTACTTCAGTGAGGTTTGCAGAATCCCCTCTCCTGTCACTAAGGGGGCTCCCGATAGCACCTGGAAAGAGGAAGGGTGGAAACAGAAGATGGAAGTTCTACCCTTTTGACTTCTTTTGCCTCGAGAGCAACCTTGGGCTTGGTTTGTTTTCAGAGAGGCCCTGTATGTAGCCCTGCCTGGTTTTGAATCCCAGTTCTGCTCTTACTAGCTGGGAGACTTGGGGCCAGTTACCTGGCCTCTCTGTGCTTTGATTCTCCCATCTGGAAAATGAAAGTAAGAACAGTGTCTACTGTTCGGGGTGGTTGTGAGGATTAGATGAGCTAATGCACGTGAGACACAACAGTTCCTGGTGTCCAGCAAGTGCTCGGTAGACGCTTCTATCATTATTCTTATCAGCTCTTGGCATGCTGGCACCTGCTGTTTAAAGGGACGTGCCCATCTCACTCCCAACCAGGTGTGAAGGGGCCCACGGCTGAGCGAGAGTAAGCCAGTGGTTCTGAGTTCTCCCTTTCTCAACGGCAAACTCTTTGAAATGTCCCTCGGCCCTTAGAATGGAAGAACTCCTATGGGGACACGGGTAAGTAGGCAGGGAAGGAAGATCAAGTAACCCAACAGGTTACAGGATGAGGGATACTGGACTAAGTCATTTTAAAAGAAGTTTCCTTGGAACAAAAACTTGCACATCAAATTTGGCCATCAGTGAATGAGGGGTTGTTGAACTTCTACCTCTCTGCCTGTGCATTCTACAACCCTGTGTTTAAGATCCTGGCAGTGCTGGACGTTATAGAGGTCATGTTGATTTCAGAAGGTGGCGTGAACGGAGTGTGGCTAAGGCAAATGCTCTGACAGTGCCAGCTTTGGTTCCTTGCTGAGCTGCTGGTCCCAGTGAGCAGTAGGGTGAGTGGAACTCCAGACCACTGCTGGGGATGCCAGTGCTCTAGCCAAAGACCGGAGAGGCTTGGAATGTCTGCTAAAATCGGCATCCTGTGGAGACCTTCCCCAGATCCTGCCACTTCAAGCTCACAGTGTGTGTGTATGTGTGTAGCAGGTATGCGGGGAAGGTACTCTAATTGCCAAGTTTGAATCTAACTTCCTGGGGCATCTGGGTGGCTCAGTCAGTTAAGCATCTGACTCTTGATCTCAACTCGGGTCTTGATCTCAGGGTCGTGGGTTCAATCCCTGCATTGGGCTGGACATGGAGTCTTTAAAAAAAAAAAATCTAGGGGCACCTGGGTGGCTCGATGGGTTAAGCTTCTGCCTTCGGCTCAGGTCATGATCTCAGGGTCCTGGGATCGAGCCCTACATTGGGCTCTCCGCTCAGTGGGGAGCCTGCTTCCCCCTCTCTCTCTGCCTGCCTCTCTGCCTCCTTGTGATCTCTCTCTCTCTCTGTATCAAATAAATAAATAAAATCTTAAAAAAAAAATCTAACTCCCTTGCCCCTCCCTTCACTGGGTCCTAACTTCCCCTTTCCTCCCCTGCCCGTGTTCCCTTTTGTTCCGATGCCCTGCCAGTTTCTCTTTCTGGAGGTGGCTGGCGCAGACCCAGTGAAGCTGTGGCCCTGGTGGCTTTTGTCTCCTCTGGAGGAAGGGTGGGTGGGGCCGGGCTCCTTGTGTGAAGAGGAAAACGATGCGGGTGTGCTGGCGGAACAGGTGATGCAGAAATGGAGAAGTGGTATGGAAGATGGAGGAGTTAAATGTTAAGGGGTGGGTAGAAAATGTACCAAGATATTTTGAGGGCTGAATTTGTTCTGGGAGTTAAATGCATAGAATGTAATAAATCAGGACAAGAGCCACTTAAGACTTTTAAAGGCGTTGGGTTGCCCAGGCAATACACGGACGTTCTGCGGACGATTTGTTATTAGCAGTAAACGTTTACATAGCACTTCACCTCCTCAAAGATTCATCCACAGACCCTGGAGTGTTCGTGATGGCCAGGAAACCAAGACCCAGGGAGGACAAATGATTTGTTCAAGGTGACTAAACTAATTCGCCGCAGAGCCGACAGGAGATCCCAGGTCTCCGAGCATAGCGCTTCTACCTGCAAGGAATTTTCACTTGGCTTGCTTTACTTGCCTTTCAATGGCCATGGAGGAGTGCTGAAGCCGATTGGTGGCAGCCTCCAGATCCAGGACCAGGGAGATGGGAAGGGGCGTGATCCACAGCGACCAACCAAGAGGCTGTATTAGAGCTTTCAGCTTCAAAACCTCCTGCCTGGGTCCTCAGCCCCTGGAGCCTCATGTCTTGCTTTTCCCTGCTCACCCACCAGTGTTGTCTCTCTTGCAGAATGGCCCCACCGGCCCCCCGGTTGCAGCTTTTCCCTTTTGCTCTCTCCCTACCGACGACGTTGTATTTACTCAATCACCAAGAGCTTCTCATTCCCTCTGTTTAACATTTCTTGAAGCTCCCCTCCCCCACTTCTCTCCGTCCCCATTCTGGTCACCTGTCTACCATATCAGCCTACTAATTGTGTCTCCATATCCACTCTTTATTCTTTCCTACCCACTCCCCTATTCCTAAAAATTTTTTCAGGTCTCTCTCTTGCTGAAAACCCTGCCGAGGCTCCCAGCAGCCTCAAGGTAAAGCCCAGGCATCTTATCACAAGACTCTTGCTATCTCTCCAGACCGTCCACTGCTCTGCTTCACATTCTACTTCAAGTTCCAGAATGAGCTTGTGTTCCCTGAGCTCGTCCTATTGGGCCAGAAGGAGCAGAGCAAGATCAAAGGAATGAGTAAGGAGAGAGAGAGAGAGGGGAAGGCTTAGAACCTGGGTCTGCCTGTACCAAACTATTTGCCCGGGTTGAAGTGCTGCCTTTGTATAGGATTTTCTCAACCCACAGAGCACGTTGTCAGACTCAAAGGTGGGTAGGATCTCTCAAAGCAAGACTGCAAACTCAAAGCCTTCTTTCTCCAGACAGTATGTCCTCACTTGTGAGCAAAGCACAGTCACCCTTAAGGGACTTGACATTTCTTACTGGCTACATGACAATGAGCTAGTCACTTAAAGTAATGAGGCTGTGAGCCTTGGTTTCCTCATTTGTGAAATGGGGATGACAGCTGTCCTACTGTGTAGATGACTTTTTTTCTTTTCTTTTTTTTTTTTTTTTTGGCTGCACAGCATATGAACTACCTTCTTATTTTGGGAAAATCCTCTATTGGATGAGCCTCTGTGGGACAGAAGGTATGCACCACACTGGGAAACTGAAAAAGCTGTATACTGTGACCAGCCCCTGGTAGTGAGGGAGAGACAGGTGCTCCTGTTGGGGTCTTTGTACCCTGAGAATAATGTGGAGGCTGAGCACAGCTGAGAATTGTTCCTGTAGAAGAGATGGAGTAGCGGTGCCACTGACAGTGGAGGTGGCCTCAGCGGGTCTAGACTAGACTCCTTGCAACATGAACTTGCTGCCTTTCTTCTGTGCCTTCTAGTCAGTGCTGTGAACTGCCGGATCGCCTCTCAGTGAATTCCATTCATGTTCAGTTGGCCAGTCAGTTTCTGGAACTGAGGTTTAGCTCAGAACTCACCTACTTCACAGCACGGCTGGGAACTAACAGATGGGACTTCAGTGAAGATAGAGCGCATCTCAGTTGGGGGAGTGGAGATGGTTTGGGTCTGGGATAATAGGGTCTGCTGCACCCGTGGTTTAAAACAAAAGCTGAAATTATAATGGTGAAAACCATACCCAGAACTAGGCATGTCATTGAGGGGATGAGATATGGTGAATAAGCTTTGTAAAGGACAAGGAACATCTAAGACATTCTCCTCATCTTACCAATAGCGAGCCCTCCCACTCCTCCTCCTCGATGTCTTAAATTTAGCTTAAAAACATAATTGTGCAAAAAAGATGGAGAAAGGCATAGGTCCATTTTCAATAGACTGTCAGCATTGAGGAACAGACATTGATGTTCCAGTTTTGGCAACCTCCGGTGTCATTTTCTCTGGCGGTGCAGAAGGCTGGACAGACACCCCACAAGCCGTTGGTTCCAGGCTTCCTCTGGTGATGGAAACCTGGAAACTTCACTTGAGGGGACACCCCTCTAATAAGCTTGCCCCTCAGCCTTCCCCACCCTGCCCAGAGATGATCCCTGAGCTCATGTCTCTTGGTTCCACTCGTCATCTTCAGAAAGCAGGTGCCAGGGCAGCAGGAGGCCAGGCTCTAGGCAATTTTTCAAGTTAACTGGTCTGGGCGGGCCCCAAAGCTGCTGTTTCCTCCACTTTGGAAAACATTCAGGCACAAGCCCCTGGGGATAGGAAAGATATGCTGTTGGTCCCCACCCAGGGGACCCATCCCCTTTAACTACCATTTCTGGGAAGGAGGCACTTTGAAGGCACAACACTTAAATTACAGTGCTTAATTTTTTCCTTATATCTGAAAGAGCAAGTTGTCAGGCAGACTTATGTGAGAGCAGAGCCGTTACCCTCACAAAGAACTCAGTGCAATAACCAAGCCAACCCAGGCCAAGACTGCCACAGAGGGGAGTTTGCATGATCTACCTGTGCTTCTGCAGAGAAACGCTACCACTTGCCAGCCTGCTGCCGGGGTAGGTACTTGCTTGGGGCAATGTGGTATGTCCTTAGTGCTTTCTCTTCTAGTTTCTGAGTTTCCCGATTCTTTGGAGGCAGAGGGTCAGGTGGGGCTATAGGGAGACAGGCTCTGAGCTGGGACTCTGGAGTTATAGAGCAGCCCATTGCCAGCTCTCCCTTTAGCTCCTGGGGCTTTGGTTTGCTCACCTGTAAGATGAGGGAGGAAATATCAATGATTGCCAAGCTCATTTCTAACCAGCTTGTCTTTGGTGGCTCTGTATTTCCCCCTAGGCCTCTGAGGTGTCAGAGGCTGGGCTGGAGTTCAAGGGTTTGGACCACAGCCATTCTCTCCCTTCTCGTCCATTACAATGAGCAAACACTGCTGTCTCCCATGGGTCCCTGGACAAATATCCTACTGCCTCAGGGGGAATGCCTCCGTGGAATTGCAGTAAGCAAGAAAAGCTGGAGGAGCAGGTCATGGGTTGTCCTATCTGGAAATTAACTGGCCACCTACGATTACCTCAAACCACATTGATGGGAACTCCAGGGCCAAGTCACACTGTCCCTGGATCCCAGACATCAGACCATCAAAATGCAAGGGGGCAAAGAAGGTCAATTCGATTGCCTAAAAAACAAACAAACAAAAAACCCCAGCAAAAACAAAAACCCTAGAAGCTGTTCCAAAAACATTCCATTTTAACCAAATACATTTATTTGATTGAATTTAAAGGAAGCTAATATGAAAGTTTGTGTGTTTCCTTCCAAGCACAAGGCCAGAGGATATAGAAAATGTTGTTGGGGCAGCCACACAGTGCATGGGAAGGTGGCCAGATTTGCCTGAGCTTTGGTAGTCCAGCTTTGAGGTTCATCCGTCCTCTCAAACTGCATTAACCACCTCCACCCCACTCCCCCACCATCTGTGTTACCTTTATGTAGGTTGAGAACAAGCTAAAGAAGAAGTATTGTTTATGTTGCCCATTCAACACCCGTTGGAGTGAATCAGACCCTGGAACCAGCCAGAAGGATACACCTGCAGAGATTTTCCAGCCCAGTCATCTCTTGTTGATGCTTATACCTCACTGCCCACCTGCCAGGGGGCAATAAGGGTCTGCACTTCTGCAAGCAGTCCCTTTCCTCCTGGCCAGGAAGTCATTCTTTGCAGAGAGCAGGAGACTGCCTTCCTCCTACATCATCCTAAAGGCCATGGGAACCAAATTCCCCTCTGCAGTGACTCCTTTGTCCATCCACTTGCCCCGGAAGTCGCACTCACTCCTCTGGTCTCATCTGGATGTCAGATTGTGAAACGGTCCTCAGAGGAGCCTCTAAAATCCACGCCCACCTCACCATCCCCACGTTGGCATCTCTCGCCAGGACTGAGACAGTAGTCTTCCTCCCCCTGCATTCTGACCTTCACCGTTACCAAATGGGGCAAAATTTTCATGGCGATAGCATGGGTTTTGGAATCAGAGACCTGCGTTTAACTCTGGGCTTTGCCACTTAGTTGGGTAGCCTCAGCCAGTAAATATTTCCATGCCTTATTTCTCCATCTATAAAATGAAAATAGTATTGATTTCAGATTATTCTTACAGAGTTTGGATGAGACAACATTTTTTTAAAAAGTGCTCACTAGGAAGCCATCAGTAACTACCCAATAAACATTAGGTCTCTTTCCCTTACCCTACTCCCTATCTCTTTTAAATTTGTCAAGTGACATAGTTTTAAGTCACTCCATTGCACGGGTTGACATTATCTAAACCTTTCCAGTCTGGCACCAAGAACTACCCATAGTATAATGTACTTGAGGCGGGATAGGACACTCATTCATCCATGCACCCATCTACCTAAGATTACTGGAGCAATTGCTAGGGTTCAGGCACTATAATATGCATGGAAAAACACAGATGGAAAAGACAAGGACTTTATAGCCTTCTGGGGCACATGATCTAACATAACATCAGAAACATTGGAGAGTGGGGAGCCCAGGTGGCCTCCTGGGGCATGAGGGAAGAGCTCCTAACCAGGGAGTGTCCTGGAGATGGGACTGTCCAACTCTCGAGGGATGAAAGGAGTCAGAGACTTGAGGCCTTCAAGACTAAGAATGTCCAGTCTTGCAGGGCCCCGTGCACCATGAGAAGGAATTTAGATATGATTTCAATGTCAGTAGGTGGCCTTAAACAAAGGACTGGATTTTTATTCTAGAAATATCCCTTCACCTGCATGTCAGAGAATGTAAGACTGGAGGCAGAGGGACCAGTTGTGAAGTCCCAGCAGTGGTTCAGTTTGGCAAGGAGGGGGCCTGATCAAAGCAGTAACCTTGGGCACAGAGAGAGGGGGTGGATATCAGAGAGGGGCGTGAAGGAAGAATTGCGAGCTCTTGGTGACCAATTGAATGTGGGTCCTAGGAAAGAGCAATGACTCAGAAAGACTCCACAAGGCAGAGGCCTCTGAATCTGAGGTCATTCGCCATGGTGGGGAGCTTGGGAGGTCAGGATCAAGGAATTAGAGAGGGGCAAGGCTGAGTTTGGGATTTGGGGAACACTCCTCTTTAAAGGTTGGGGATGGAGAGAGCAGACCACAGAGGATTACAAACCAGTGAGTGGTGTCCCAGAGGTCAAAGAAAGGTCAAGCTTCAAGAAGTAGAGATGCATAGTATAAAGGCTGCAGTCAAACAAGGTTAGGATTCAAACATGTTAAATGACCACAGTCAAGGTCACCAGTGATATTGGCAAGAACCATTGCCCTGGATGGTCTGAGCCAACAGTTATGTAAGAAATAGGGGTGAGTGAGCAGCCTATTCGATCAGTCAAGGTGCTTGTCTCTTAGGACGAGGTGAGGCATGGGGTTGCACTCAGGGGAGCTTGCTGGTGTGGTGGCAGAGAAGGGAGGCTCGAGCATATTGATGGACTTGGGAAGCAACCAGGAGAAATGAGAGTGAGCAGTAGGTTGTCAGCTGGCAACAACCAGGAGAGGTAGAGAATGCTCTTGGCAGGTTGTGTGCGCATTAAAGGAGCAGGAATTTTGTTGGAGTCTGGAATGGGCTGCACAGTTTAAAGGATGCAGAAGCTTTCTTCACAGCCTATGGGGTGGGTGTCCTTAGCATGGGTCATGAGGGGATGTTGCAGAAAAGGGTTCCAGAAAAGGGTTCCAGAAAAGGGTTCCAGAAAAGGGTTCCCAGTTGAAGCAGAAGGCCCAGGTTGAAGGGGCCTTTGGGCAAGGGCCTTAAAATGCTGAGATGATGGTGCTGTCAGAGATGAGAGGGACGTTAGTGGTAGGTCCCACTACCAGTTGGGGCTCCTGGTTTTCCTTTGGTTTCACTTTCTATCTTAAAGAAAGCAAAGGTCAGCCCATCATCAGTCTAGTTTGTTGAGGTGTTTCTGGATTATGATGCTTTCATCCAACATATTTACAGTTGTAAAGTAAGATCTGCTCTCACAGACCTCACCGTCTTGTTGGTGCAGAATGGAAAGGCTTTGAAATAACTGTTCAAACTAATATATTATAGTCCAGGGGAAAAATGGAAATAGGGTCAGAAAGCAAAGGAGGTGACATGCATCTGTGCCTAATCCCAAGACAATAGAGAGCATTCTGGAAAAAAGACCTGGAAGCAAGGAGGTAGAAAGGGCTGCAGGGAGGGAAACTGCTCAGGGGGCTGTGTGGGGCTGGGAATAGGTAATAGAAAGGGTGAGAAGGGCTTGTCTGACAAAGGGTCTGCAGGGCTCAAGGCCTAGTTGGCCTTCCATTTTAGGCTCTCATCTTTACGGACTGCTCCTAATTGGTTTCTAATTCCAGGAAGGAATTCTTTGGTTTTTTTTTTTTTTTTGGGGGGGGGGGGCTCTTTTGGTTTGTTTGCTTTGTTTTGTTTAAAGTAATTCAGCCACGAAGTATGGTGGCCAGAGTATGGAAACAGATCAGAAATAGAGCAGGAACACTGAATCAGTAAGTGGAAAGAAACCATTCCATTCCCAGAAGAAATGGTCAAGTGGGATTGATGCCGTCCCCCTATCCAAAACCAACCTGGAGAAGCTGGAGAAGCCAGACGGAGGTAAGTGGGTCCGAGAAATTCTGGGGGAGACATCAGGAAATTGGGTGTCAGTGGGGAAGAAGTTGGAAATGATGGTTAGATAGGAGGTAGGTCAAATGCCACTGAACCCCTTTCAGATGAGTCACATTCTCCCCTCCTTGTTGCTCTGGCTGAATCATTGTCTTTGACTTTGTCTTGAAGTGTGAAAACAGCAAGCCCCACCCAGGGTCCAGCCAGAGAAGGGAGGTGACCATTAGGACAGAGATAAGCCAGACTAGGTTAGTGTGAAGGTGAAAGGTAAAGGTGGTTGTTAATCCCCCTGAGACTGGCCTTCTCTCCTCCCCAGTCACGGAGGGTAGTAGGCTGGATAATCAGCCAAAGAAAGAAGCAACTCTTAAAAAAGAAGTACCCAGGGAGCGTCCTCTATGGGCAGGGTCTCCTGGCTGGGTTGGGAAGGAGCAATCTGAGCCCAGACTTTCCTGCTTGAGATTTTGTGCTCTGAAGCAAGGCTCTCCTCCCTCCGGTTCACCAGCAGGACCACAAGAATCCCATTTCTTCCCTGAGTTTATATTAACCAACAAGTTAGTCGATAGTCTTAAGTAAATGCTAAATTCCAGGGGAAATTATCAGATGTCCAAAGAGAATAATCACTAGAGGAAAAGGTTTAACACATTGAGTATGTTTTGCTGGAACGGGCAGGATTAGTGTAGCAAGTGAACAAGAATTTAAAACAAACGTTACACCTCCAAGGAAATAAGTAGAAATGAGCAGTTATGAAGAACTGGACAATTTATTTAAAATGGTGGATGATATAGGTAAAAATATAAAAATTAATAAGTCATCACTAGACACATCAGTTGTGAAATTTAAGAACATCAAACTTTCAGAGAGAAAAAAAATAACCTACAAAAGAATAAGAATTAAATTGACATCCATCTTCTCAATAGAAACACTGGTTTCAAGAGGAAGACAGAATAACATTTTCAAAGTCTCAATATTCTTTTGACATTTTTAATCAATTGCTTGGGCAGTTATTTTCCCTTTCTAATCTTTCATTTTGTTCACATGTCATTTATTTTTAATTATTTTTGCCAGGGATTTGCTTTACAGAGAATGAGCTTTAGTTTTGTTAATCATTTTTGTTGTTGCTGTTCTCTATTTCATTTATTTATGTCTTTGACTTTATTATTTTATTTTATATTATTTGTATCTTGTAACTCTGTTGCTTTTTTTCCTCCTAAATACCTGAACTGAATGCTTGACTCATGCTTTCAGTTTTTCTGTTTGGGTGATAAATGCATTATTTAAAGCTACACAGTTTCCTCTAAGTATTGCTTTAGCTATGTCTCTCAAATTTCAACTCATAGTGCGTTCATTATTGTTCATCACTATTTTGTATTTTTATATGGATTCTTTTTAAAAATAGGAATTATTTCCAGATTTTTAAAGCTACATCTTTATCAGTAATTTCCTGTTTCATGGCACTATGTTCAGAGGACAGTCTCTCTACATCCACCCAACCATGTTAGCGTCTTTCATTGTTATAGTATTGTTATACAATTAATTCTATACATATTGTTATGGTATTAATTGTTATTCAATTAATACTATACATATATAACAATACTATACAATTATAGTATTGTAACAATACTATACAATTATAACAATAACAATTAATTAATAACAATACTATACAATTATAGTATTAATTGTTATGGTTAGATCTCTATTTTATAAGTTCCTTTTAACACAGTTCTAGGAGAAAACATGTGTAAGGATGGCCTTTAAGGCATTGTTTAGGATATCAGAGAGCTGTCTCATCAACATACCCTACACTGGGGAAAGGGGAACTAGTTAATAATAGTAACATCATTATTAGCTAGCTTTTTTTAAAAAAGATTTTTATTTATTTATTTGACAGACAGAGATCACAAGTAGGCCGAGAGGCAGGCAGAGAGAGAGAGAGAGAGAGAGAGAGAGAGCAGGAAGCAGACTTCCTGATAAACAGAGAGCCTGATGCGGGGCTCCATGCCAGAACCCTGAGATCATGACCTGAGCCGAAGGCAGAGGCTTAACCCACTGAGCCACCCAGGCGCCCCAGCTAGCTTTTTTTAACAGATGCTATGTGTCAAGCATGTTTCAAAGCTCTTCAGATACACCAAAAACCCATTTAATTCTTATAACCCAAAGATACTTACTCTTAGTATCTCATTTCTATGTTTGGAAACTGAGGCTCAGAGTAGGTAAGGAATTTGCCCAAGGTCACAGAGCTAGTAAGTGGAAGAACCAGAATATGGTAGGTGAATATAGCAGACCACCCTGCGATTGTCAGAAATTTACATTTAGGGCAAGACTGTAAAAAAAAAAAAAAAAAAAAAAAAGCTGAGTGAAAAAGTGATGATTTAAAATGTGATACCACTCATAAAATAGAAGGGTGTGTGTGTAAGGATATTTCAGTGGGTCCCTATAGGTAGGAGCAAGGAGGGGGAAAGGAAATGAAAGGAAAACGGGGGCGGGAGGGCTTGCACACAACAATGATGACCATCTGTCTTGACCTAAAGTGCATGATGAATGCAGTCCTTGAAGTCCAGGCATGAAAAACCCATTTAGAACAGTTGAGGAAGCAAGGACAATGCAATTTAGAAAGAAGGCTGGAGGTGCAGTGCCCCAGAGAGGCCCCACATCAGCCTTACTCACTGAGGGCTACCAGGTACAAGCAAGAAAAGATAGTAGAAATGAAGATTTTGTCAATTACCGTTCACTTTATAGTTTATCCACATGCACAAAATGAAAAGCAGGCCAAGGTTCTCCTTGCTATCTAAAAGGGTTTCTGGGCCACCTTTACTCGCTGCTATTTCCTGGATATACTAATTTTAACATAACCCTAAGCAACATGAAATTGAGGAGTAAAAGCTATTTAAAATCTCTCTCACTCACCATAAAATTGCACTGCTTCCAGATTCTCCACAGTTTTGTGGGCATTTTTTCCCTTTCATAGTGGGACATTGCTGATATATCAAGTTATGGAAGGAGCTTCCCAGAAAACTCAGCTGATGGCAAGAGCTATTTCCAGACACTGATGTACAGAAGCTGGTGTTCAGGTGTGATGGGGCTGTGTGTGGGGTAGGGTAGGGTATGTTTTGGGGAGATGGCGAACATGGGTGAATTTCCATTCCAGCTGAGATTTCCACATGGGCTGAAGGTTTACATGAATCCATGATGAAAAGACAGGATTGGCCCTTATGCAGAGCACCCCAGTTTGCTGCCGGATTGCTGTGGCCGGTGGAATTTCTCACTCTTGGGCAGGGCAAAGGTGTCACAGGTAGAGCAACTCTCGAGAGGTTTTCTTCACTTCTCTAAGTCTTGCAGAAGAGCATGGGGCTGGGGAACAGAAGGGTTCCTAGTCTTGATTCTGCCTGCTCCTAGCTGTGTGAGAGTGTCGGCCTGTATTAAGCAAGGGTAATTAGGCCAGCCACACCTACCCCTCTGGGGAGGGGCACTGTGAATGAGGGTTATGAAATTCAGCCTGCAAAGTTCGTTCAAAGCCATAAAGTGCTATATGGCCATAGAAAATGATTTCTTCCTTCCTATAGTAGCATAATGTGTTTTGTGTTTTCATCTACACCTTCTCTAAGCTCACAGATTTGTGGGTTCTTTCTAAGTCCTACCAAGGTGGAGTAAGCTTGTTACATTCCACTTACAGGAAATCCAGGGATCGGTCCCAGATACCGCACTGTGTCAGCAAGGCAAGTGAAGCTCCGTATCGAATTGATTCCTCCTTGCTTCTTGGGAAGGAGGAGCCGGGATGCTATGGGTGTCGGATGGAGCGTTCACACCTGTAGTGAGGTTGCTCTAAGACGTGGCCTTGGCGGTCGTGTGACTTTTTGTGAAGGTTGCTGGATTACTTGGGTCCCTCTTTATCTACCTACAAAAAAAGGTCATGATTTGGTAAGGATGGGAAGGATCAAATTAGGCACAGAGTGCATCTCAAAGTCCTGGAGAAATACTTAGCTTTTCTTGCCAAATATCTTGATCACAGTTGTCTTTGATGCTTACTTGCTTTTAAAACACCTTCATATGGTTACCACAGACGGGAACACTGGGTAACTTTCAAGTTCATGCCTTTGAAAGGCAAAAGCTCTCCACCTTTTCAATGTCAGCAGTCCCGGGTTAGCCAGGGGCTGAGCTACTGTGACAAAGCTCTGGTTTTAGCCAGAAGAACGCAGATCGCCGCTCTCTTTTTTTGAGCTGCTATTATCAGAGCACAGGAGATCTCTATTAATAGACTGAAGATTTCATGCTGCTGGTGATTTTTCTAAAAAGAGGCAGTAATGCAGCCAATGAGGCTTGGCAGCCCCCTTTTGCACTGGGAAGTTTTGGCTGGGTGCGTGGCCATTATTGGGTTATGGGGCTGCTAATAGGCTTGTGCTGCCCTGAGATGCAAAACCCAGCAGTCAGTTAAACATCTGATCAGCTGTGGCACCTCTCAATAGCATCGAGGCCTGGGTATTGGGAGAGCTGGATTTTGCAGGTAAGGCTGCTCCTTCTCCCCATCAGTGCCCTAGCCTTTATCTTTGGAAACACAGACTCCATATTCCTGCTCTGGGCAGCCTGCCTAACTGGTGGGGGTCTAGGAGATGGAGAGGGTTCAACTGGCAAAGTTTCATTCAATTCAGCAAACATTTACTCAACTCTTACTGTGTGCTCAAAGTACACAAAAGCAAGGGTCTTCTTCCTTTTAAATTATATTAAATATTCTTGTTCTAACAATTCAGATGATAAGCTAGAAGGTCCCTCTCCCTCCAACCCCACCTCCCAGGAGTATCCAATGTTGAGTTTACACTATACGCTTCTATAGCTTTTCTACGCTTCTACAAACGCATTCACATGTGCAGGAATGTTATCAAACAGAAATGGCACAATACACTAGTTTTTCAGCGGCTTCTTTTTTTCTCGCCTAACCACATAACACACAAAGTTTCTAGATGAATACATCTATAAATCTAGCTCACTTCTTATCGCTGCCTGCATACGGTTACATATCATGGGTATTGCATAATGTCTTTGGTCATTGCTCTCCTGATGTGCATTCAGGTCATTTCTAACTTTTTGCCAGATACTCTTTCTCAGCGTATAAGGAGCCCAAAACAGGGAGTAGACAGACCCAAGTTTGAATCTCAGCTTTGCCGTTTACTCTGTGACCTTTTGAGGTATTCTCCAAGCTCCTCCAGGCTCGAGGTCTCCCACTGCAAAATGGGGACAGCAAATAGCTTAGAGCAATGAGGTGAGGATGAAATGATCCACGCCAGGGGTTGGAAGAAGGGCTTGACACATGGGAGTGTCCAATACATGTGCGTGGTAACTTCGGGTTCAGAGGCCTTCCACTGATTTGCCAGATTTCTCACTGCTGTGACGAGACGGTAGGACTCTACATGGTCTGGGTCCCTAAGGAGGAAGTCAGTGGAGAAATTCGGATTCAGGTTATTCTAACTCTACAACATCTGCAGATAAAGATGCAGCCTCCACAGCAAGGTGGAGCCTGGGGGTGGGGGTGGGGTCCCTGGGAGGCCCCAGGAGGGAAGGCGGTGGGCTTCCTGCTTCTGCTGTGTGAGCTAAACCCCTTTGAGGTTCTCAGTCACCCCAGGTGGGCACACAGTATTCAGAGATGTGGAAGGGTCTTCTGCAAGGTCCTTATGCAAGGATCCTCTCTGATTCAGTCATGACGCCAGACACTCTGTGCTCTGCCACGTGTCAGTTACTGCAGCCACGGCCACCGTCTGGGTGAAGGACTACAGCCACTGGCAGCTATCAGGGCTTGACATTGTTTATCCGGATGGCCTCAATTCTTAGTGATTAAAACATGCAAGTGCCACAAGGCTAGTCCTGTACCATTTGCCCTCCTTGTTGAACTTTGAACCCATGGGATCTGGGTGTCAGCCCCCGCATCCTATAGATTAGGCCCCAGGGTAGAACATTCTCTCACCCATGTTCATAGACTGGCTCCCCCAGAACCCAAGGTGTTGACATTTTATGTTGAGTCCCTTTAGTCAGGTAGTCCCAGAGTCGTCATCTTCTTTCTCTCTGGATGCTCCAGGGCCATCAAAGAAATGCATCCCAGATGGCCTCCGCTGATATCCCAGCAATCCCTGGGTGTTTATGCAGATTAGGGCCCTCCAGCAATTTGCACAGGCTTATCTATGTACTCAGAATTTTCTAGGTCAGTGGCTCAAATACTGTTGCATATACTGGGTTCAGCAGTTGGTTCTTGGTGAAAGGAGAAAAATGAGTGAGTTTTCATAAAGCTATGCATATTTAAAGGTCTGCTCTTTACCCTTTGAGATTGAGAGATCACCTTTTTGGCATTAAAAAGGTCTTTTTCAAAATGGCGATCCTTTCTTTTTTGATGAATGGAAACATTTAATTTTCAGTGATATTTTGCGATTTTTTTTTTCCATTCAAGAACTTTGCGCATATTTCCATGGGCTGTTAATGTTTTTTATATTGCTTTGTAATTTATTCCACATTTTAGAAACATTAACCCCTAGGAAAATATTTGCAAAAGTATCATTAACATGTCACATGTCACTTAATTTTATGTATCATGCTCCGTACATGTAGTTTACATTTTTATGTATTCATATTCTTTTTGCAATTTAGGTACTAATTTGGAAAAACAAATTACATTTTATCTTAAATTTGTGTGATTTTTTTTCAGTTAAACATTGATTTCTCCCCTGTTTTTATGTCCTCACTTGAATGATTAAAAAAACAGACAATCCCATATGGCATCCCAAACTTTCAGAATTTTCATTATCTATAAAATCTGACAGTGGTGAACACGGCTCTGGGTGGTCTGTTTCCTCCTTGCCTCTCCTGGATAGCACTGGTCTCAATGGAGTACGCTCAACAGTCGTGTTGCGGCAACCTCTTGTAAGCTTGAAAGATGTCATGGACGCCGCTGGCTTCATGCTCTATCATTCTGTGATCCATTTTTTAAAAATGTGTTTTCTAATAAGTTCCTTATTTCTCCGAAACCTTAGATTCACCCTTCCTCAGCTAACATCTCAGTGTTTTTCCTGATTGACTTATTAGCATAAAAGTTCATCATTTGCTCACGGTTACCATGTTCAAGCTCAGTGTCAGTTACTATAGCTTACACTTTTCAGCAGACTCTATTCAGTAGGTTGTAACTTCCCTCCACTAGGACTATTGTTACTAACTCAGAGTGAGTCACATGAGAAACAAAGATGGGGGTGAATCTCTGGGACCTGGCATTAATCCCATAGTGATAAAGTTACTTTCAATGTCACCCTTTCTGCTAGATAAACTAGCTCTCAGCTACCCATCTACTGTCACACATGAAGTTGATGCTTTAATTTTGGAGCACTCATGGTTTTTGGTGGGAATTACGGGGGTCTCAAACAGGGCCAGGGACAGAGAGGCCAGAAGTTTAATTGAGGCATTGTGTTAACTTAGGGAGAGCGCTGGGTGTTTGGTCCAGCAGACTCTTACCCTGTGATGTTTAATTGTATGACCTGGAGCAAGTCACTGGTCCTCTGTGCCCCGCCTTTCTTCATCTGGAAAACAAATAGGTTGATCTTTATGTGGCACGCCTGCATGAACCACTGAGCTATGAAATGAAAGTATTAGACCTTGTACTATACTGATACTTGGTCTTTAAAAATTACCTGGATAGTAGCTCGTGCCCTAGGTCAGGTACTCACATCCTTGGCACTGTACTGAGAGAAGGGGCAGGTCCATTAGGCAGAGGTGCTGGCAGTGGCCTCATCACTGGTTTGTGTGCTGTCAGCATACTGTGATGTTCTGTAATCTACGTATGCCCCATTACCATGTATTAAGTAGTTTGAACCAAATTAACCCTCATAGGACAGTTGAATAACTTAAAGATCCCTCAAAGAAATGCACAGATTAAAGATAACAGTAATTTTGCAAGAAAAACAGCAAGAAAAGCAGCAGGAACCCCCCCCCCCACCCGCACTGGAACAGTCTCTCCATGAGTATCATTACGAAAACAATGAAGGATCTGATTGGATCAGATAAGAAGTTGACTTAAAACTCCCAAATTCTCTAGGCTTTCAGTAATATAAACTTATTTCTTGTCAATGGTACACTTTGTGTGGTGTGTCCATTGTGCCCTTGTGAGTTATCTTCCTAAGTTCTGATGATCATTAAAAGCATGAGTTAATATATCAAAAGTTTGATATTTGAGATATTTAAATTAGTGTATCTCAAAGTATAATACTGAAGTTTTAAAAAATGATGCAAATTCTACCACATTGTTCTCACTAAAAATATAACGGACGGTATTTTAATGAGAACAAAATTTGCATAATTAACGAGTTTTAAATATATTGGGAATATTTTAAAAATTTTATGGCATCTTTTCAAAAAGTCTATTTTCTGTTTGCTTTACAGTGAACATATTAGTACAGAAGTACATCCATGTAATTTATATATCATGAAATATATATTTGGGGGTCTGCTGTAGTATTTTTATAGCTATCCAATAAAAGAAGGGTAAAGATGTGGATTTGGAGATTGTAGCACAATCTTCTGGCTGTGATATTTTCTCTAGGAAAACTTCCCTTCAGAAGTCAGGTCACAATTATAGGAAGAAATGTTTGGAGGATATGTCAGGATCTAATGTCCAACATTAATTTTTATTTTTAATTTTTAAAAATTTTTTTAGAGAACAAGAGAAGGAGGGAGAATCTGAGTGTGTGTATATGGAGGGAAGTGTGTGTGGGGGAGGTAAGTGTGTGTGTGTGTGTGTGTGTGTCAGGGGGTGGAGAATGGCAGAGAGAATCTTAAGCAGGCTGGAGCTCCATCTCCATCCCCCAACCTGGGGCTCCATCTCACAAACCCAAGATCGTGACCTAACTCAAAGAGTCAGACTACATAACTGACTGAGCCACCTAGGCCCCCTTAACACTAATTTTTAAAAGATTAGTCATAATTCACTGAGACCGACAAGTAACTTCCACCTGTTTATCACTGTGGACCACAGAAATACTAACAGAGGGATGCAGTCTCTGTTATTTTGAACATCACTCATTGCTGAACTGCGATATATAAGTGCTATAGATTTTTTTAGGGAGTACGAGGATGAATCATTGAATGAGAAGTCACTACTTATATTGTCCAAGAACTTATTATAAAGGGAGGAACTTAAAAGAGCTCTATCTTCTAAAACTGTCCTGAAATTTATCATATGATCAAGATGCAAGTTGAACAAAAGTACGGTTGGTATTTTTTAAGTTTTTTAAACTAAAATGTAAATAATTCAACAATATTTTGGGAAACAAAGTACTGCACAGCCTTCTTGGTGCATGTCGAATGTGACTATTAAGGCCACGTGGAGACTCAGTGACCCCGGGAGGTGACTCACTCCTATTTTCAGATGAAGGCATCCAGTGGGAAGAGCAGGCCGCCCAGGGAGGAAAAGGGGAAGCAGAGAACCTGGACAGGAGCCCACTGCTGGGGGGACGGTGGTCCTCCCAGCCTTCCCGGAGGGTGGGAGTCCTCTTCCACTGGAAATATGGGATTTGAGGATGAATGGAGGAGAGGAAAAGCAGGAGGAGGGAAGAGGAGGAAATCGTGGCTGCCAAGAAGAGGTTCTCAGGAGAGAGGAGTGAATCCTTCTGTCTCAGACAAAGCCCCACCCTATGCCCAGGGAGTGGAAAGCAATGCTCTCTGTTGGATGTTCTTCCTGGACTATCAAATCCACTTCTAGAAGTTTCACTTTACTGTTTCAGTGACTCTTGTTCTCAGTTCCTCAGTCTCCTGTCTGCAGGTGATGAGGTGTCTGTCGGCCTCCCCAACTCTCAGCCCATGAGCAAGAGCTCTTCAGCTCAAGGGGCAGAATCTGGCATTGAGAAGAAGAAACGCTTCTTTGTTCCCCAAAGTCCTGGGATCACTTTCTCCAGGCCTCCTTCTCTTCATCCGCGTGGCTTGTCTTGTCACTTGTTCTGAGCGCTTCTTGCGTTCCGAGTCACGGTCTCCCTTCACAGATAACATTCTCTGAAGCTCCGTTTCTTCTTCTTGACAAGGCTCAGTCACTTCATTTACTGTCTCCTGAACATTCTGGTCTGCACTTTTCACTGAGGCTTGAAGTGCTCTGTCCTCTTCTTCAGCAAAGTTGTAACAGATGGGATTGTTCTCCTCACCCTGGGTGTTTAGATGTGCACTCGACTTTGCCACATCAGTCAGTCTCCTCCTGGCTCCAAGAGGAGGAGATGGGTCATCGACATGCTTCCTACCTCTGGGCCCTCGCCCCTGTCTCCTCTCCAAGGGAAGCTCCCAGCTCTTTGATCTTTAGAGAATACTGCTGCAGGGTCTCCGTCTGCCTTTTCACATAGATCCTAGAGATCAGTATGGAGAGCCTGTGTGTTTCTTTAGTGCCAGCAACAATTTTAAGAGTGTTTTAAGCTTCTTATTCTCATGGATTTGACATCTTCTTTCAGAACTTAGAACTTTTGCGAAGAGTCAGACTTCTGCCCTTTTGGATCAGAGCATTAAGGTTCCTCTTTGGTCGGCTTGTTTGCTGTAACACATGTGATGGAGCACATCAGAGGATTGGGTGTGTCCAGAGCTTTGATCTTTTCTCATCACAGGGTAAAACTTGAGAGCTTTACATTTTACCAGAACAAGTGTCCAACTGTTAATGATGTGTTCCTTGTCTCCCTGTGCAGAAAACCTTTTTGCCTAGAATCAAGAAACCCATGAACTACCATGGTACACGCCACTATCCGTCCTTGATACTCAGAGAGCAAGACTTGATGTCCTTGTCAGGTACCTCTTCCATGAAACTTTGCAGATGGTGTCTCCTGAGTCCACCTACCAGGACAAAGGATGCCACAGGACTCCAGGCTGCCACAGAGGAAGTACCCTGTGGCCCACCAGGGCCAGTTGCACTACCACATCGGCCCAGAGCCATGCCTGCACCAGGCAAGCAGACTAGACCATGACTGGAGAGAGTGGGGAAGGAAGTGGAGAGGAAAGAAACCATGAAGGATTCCCTTGTCCTTAATTCTGCCAGGGGCTCCTCTTTCTTCTACTTGAACTTCCTTAATGGCCCTCTGTCCTCTGTATCTGCTGTCTCTTCCACCTGGAAAGCCTTTGCTTTTACTGCCCATGTGACAAGTGCCTGTCCAGCCATACCACTGGGCCTCATCACTCACGTGTTCCCAGAGGGAGGGCCTGGCACAGAGTGGGTGCTTGGTGCTCCAGATATTTGCGGAATGACTTGTGAAGGAGAGGAAATGTAATCTTTGACCATCTCTCTAGATTCACATACAAATCTCTGCTGGTTCAGCAGATGGTTCCATTTGGGATGTCTAAAAGTCCTATGGGTGTAAAAGTATGTGTGTAACATAATCTGTGATATTTAACAAATGTTCAACTTGGGGTGACCATGAACCATTCCTCAATATTCACCTCTTAACTACAAAGACCACCTCAGGATTGCTTGAAAAAATTTATCTGTGAGAGATTATTTTCTGTAACTATATTTTAGGAAATTCAGAAGCAAGTAACAAAAACAAAGTAAAAACAACTGTGGAAAATTTAAAACTCTTGTAAGTAAATTTTGGGTGAGAAAAATCACAAAAAACCCAAACTGCACAATTATTTTGAAAATACTAACAATGAAAACACTTTATATCAAAATCTGCTGACAAGAGCCAGGATTATACAAAGAGGAAAATTCGTAGCACTCAACACTTAACTCAAAATAAAAAGTGTGGAATTGAACTGGACGAGTAAGCATCTTGCTAAAAAAAAGTTAGAAATGGAAGAAAAAACACAAGGAAAGGAGAACAATGGAAATAATATCGAAGAAAATGTTTTGGAACTTGGAAAATCTGAAGAGTTGATAAAATCACGGAAAAGCTAATTATAGGGTGGTTATTTTTTCTTTTAAGCAGAGAAGGCAGAATATTAAAAATGAAGGGATAAAACCCCCAAAGACATAGAGGAAATGACTTTTCAAGCCTGGCTTCCGGAATACTGTTCAGGGAGGTGGAGAGACAGGAATCTGACGGCAGTGGTGGCCTAGGCTTTTGAGCAACCCTCCTTTCCAGACCTGTCGCCAGCACCACCCCTCCCGCACCCTATGTGAGCAGCCCAGTCTTTTCAGGTGTGCCTTCCTAGTTTCTTGGGGATGGGAAATACTAATCTCCCATCCAGACCTCAAGGTGGCTGACATCCTAGGGCTGGGCCTGGAGCTAAGTCTATGAGAGCTAGGCTGGGGCCACCCCTTAGGAATAATCCTCTGCTGGAGGGTTGGCTGTGCTTTGGGTTGGCCGTGCTTTGGCCTTGTTTGCAACTTTCTGTGCCTACCATTTATTAATACAATTTTTAAACAGTGAAATGACAGATCTGGATTTGAAGGCATCTATAGGTTGAATTCTTACGCAGATTGAAGAAGTGCAGACTTTCCTTCTGGGATACACAGAGGTTTGTGGGATGAATGAATGAATGAGTGGACCAAGGACAAAGCCATTGTCTGATGACCTTGAAGATGGCCTATAAGCCTGTGGACCCTGCAGATGGTCCTCTCAGTAGAGCTTAAGAGCCCAGGGAAAAAGCCACAGCTCCAGGAGGCATTATAAGGCCTAGGACAGCATTACATTTCATAAGCTATGAATTCTCGAATACAGCATATCCAAAACCAGAGTTCTTAATAACGACTCCCAGACCCGCCTCACCACCTCCTCTGTCCAACTAAATGGCCCCACCATATGCCTAGAGTTGCTCAAGCCAGTACCCTAGGGGTTGATCCTTGATTCCTTTCTCCCCTCTGACTCCCAGCCCCTCTATATGAAGTCTTGTCCAGACCACTTCCAAAGCCTTCCCCAGTGAATATGGTGCTCTCTCCCTCACTCCACTACTTCTGCTCAGGTCAAAGCCACTATAATTTCTTGCCCACCGAAAGTGCTGCAGCACCCTCTTCCATGGGTTTCATGTTTCTGCCTGTTCTCCCTTTGGGTGTTCTCCATGCACCATCTGGAGTTATCTAAGAGTAAACTGACCCCAGCCCCCTCCTGATTCGAACTTTCCAAGGGCTGTCCATTAGATCTGTGGTCAAACCCAGAGCCCCCTCCCTGGCCTGGAAGGCTCCACAGAAAGTGGTCCCTGCCACCTCTTTAGTGCCAGCCCCTTGTCATTCTCCCCACTCACACGGTATGCTCTGGCCACAATATCCTTTTTTCCCACCTGATCTCCAAGTTTATTCCTACCTTAGAGACGTTCATTAGCCTCCTGTCCTGTGATGTGTGCCCCCAAATCTTCTTATAAATGAATCTTTTCTAATGGTGTGACTTCAGCTTAAACATCATCTCTTTGAACTCAATTCAAGGTGCCCCCCTCTTCACTCTATCACATCTCCCTGTTATAGCTTCAATATATTATATATAGGGTGATCTCAAAGTCTTCACACACTTCCATACATTTATGGAAAGTGGCCAGTAATGAGGCGTTCATTGTCCTAGTCCTTCTTAGCCTAGCACCCAGACAAGGATTTGGGTTAATTTCCTTTCTTATCAGAGGTGCTATAGAGCTCCTTTCCCAGCCATTTTGGATCAAGGGAAGTACTATTCCCAGATATTGGTAAATGTTCCTATCCAGCACACAGCGCTTTCCTGGACCTCATGTCTCTACACCTGGCAATCGTCCTCCTAGACATCTTCTCCATTCCGGCTCTCACATCTTGCTATTTGTACTATTTTGGCCTGTGGACCTCTAGGGGGATGGGGACAAGGGGAAGGATACCTTGTTCAGATTGTTGTCTGGAAATAACCTCACTGGGGCAAAACCCACAGGAGGCAAACAGCTTTCCTCCAACATCAGCCACTTGCAGTGTTTTTGCAAGATCTGATTTTCCAGCCATGGTCTCAGTTCCCTCTAGACATTTTCTTGTGATCAACAAATGTTGAGTGAAAATTTTGGGTCAAAGGGACAATTTAGAGGTCAACTCTCTATGAGTGGGGAGGAGAGGCACTCCAGTTATGCCAGTTAGCCCAATTCTGATTAAAGGAGCTGGGCTGGTACATTTCAGGGAACTGTGCAGGCTGCAGGAACTCATGGGACAAGAGAGCAAAACAAGGAGAAAACCCAGGCAGTTCAGTGGTGGGTTGCCCTTCTTCTAAAGGCAAGAGTGAAATGGACCAACGTGGTGGGCAGAAGGAACGTTGAAGCTGCCCTGGGCAGTCTCTTTCATGGTGGTCCCAGCAACGGGCCCTGCCTCGTACCATGGCATTGCAAGGGAAGACCACGGGTAAAGGAAATATGGTTTTCAAAAGCATTGTCACCAGTGGTCCCCCTAAATCCCTTTGCGGAAGTTCAGAGGAGATGCTGGAGGGAGGGCTTTGTACCATAGATGTGCATGGTTGTTGCCAAGGGGCAACTTTGCGTGAAGTAACTTTAACAGGGTTATTTGGTGCTGTGGGGGGTGGGGTGGGGAGAGAACCCCCATGTGGCTGCTGACCTCCCAATCCTACTTTGAATCTGATCGGGAGTGTAAATAAAGCCAGAGATACATCCGCGTTATTTCATGTGTTCCCGTTGTCATAGCCGCCGACACAAAACAAGCATCTAAAGAGGGAATGCTCATCCTCCTGGGGCTTCAGAGCAAGCTGGGCAGCCTCCCTCCCCGCCAGGTTGGGCCCACTTAGTGCGTGGAGCAGTTCTGAGTCGACAACACTACCTTTCTGCTTCATTATTAGTCCCCACATGCTGACTTCCGGAAAGTCGCTTTGTTGATTTCAGTTACTAATAAAAGGCTACTATCAAGGCCTGCTAGTTAAATGAGTTAATGTTTGTGAAGAGCTCAGTACAGTACCTGGCACTTCGGTATCACTTAAAAAATCATAGTTATTATGGCAGCTCTGGTGTTTCACCCTCTGGACGCCAATGGCCTGGGTCGACAAACACTGCTCAGGGTTCCTCCAGGGGGATCAGGGAAGGGCCGCGGGTTCAACTGGGTTGCTGGGTGGGTTTCACCGGCACACAGGAGAGAAGGCCCAAGCTGGCACATACAGAGCTGTGTTTGGACCTAGGTCACCCAGCCCTGGTGTCTTCTATAAATGCAGTGCTTTCCAGCTTAGTCTCTCCCTTTAGCAGTGCTACATGTACACACATGTGCTCTAGGACGTGTGTAAGCCACACCTCTTGTCAGTGGTTTGCAATGGTGGAGTACCCACCGGGGCAGTGTTTATTGGGGTCAGCACCCACTGAGGAGAGCCGTCTACTTCCTGGCCCCACAAACGGGGGTCCCATATAACTCCACTCGGATTCATTTTATTATTATTCTTTTTAAAGATTTTATCTGAGAGAGAGACAGAGAGAGAGAGTGCACAAGCAGGGGGAGCAGCAGGCTCCCTGCTGAGCAGAGAGCCCAATGTGGGACTTGATCCCCAGGACCCTGGGATCATGACCTGAGCCAAAGGCAGACGCTTAACCTACTGAGCCACCCAGGCATCCCTTCTGCTTGGATTTAAAGACTCTACTGACAAGCCTTAACCTCAGGCCTGTATCCTGGACTGGGAGGGAGAGGAAGACGTTCATGAAGTCCAGGAGTGATTCTCAACCACTGACTTGCTGGCAAGAGGGTTGTAAGCCAAGGTCCCTCAGGGTGAGCTCCTTCCAGCTAGGTTTCCTGCCCCCGAACCAGGTAGATTGTAAGGCTCCACGCACTCGCTCACTGCTGGTATCCTTGCTCTTTGCTATTTGTCTCTAGCTGGCTCTAAGAGTCCCAACCCAACATGCCCCTGGGCCTCCTGCTTCTCTAGATAGTTTCCTTCTCCTGTTTGTACAATCCCCTCCACTTGCAAATAATGCAAGCCGGCTCTCCTGCCCACTGCCTTAGCCCCCCATCCTGACCACAGCGCACCGCCTCCCTCAGGCTGCGTGGCCTCAGCTGTGTGCTATTCTGGGAAAACACCCATCCTGATTGAATGCCAGCTTGCCTGGGCCCCAGGTGGGGCACTTGACTGGCCCTCCTTAATTTGAGGAATATCAATCAATCAGACTTCTACTGAAAGCAGTGTCCCAGATGTGTGTTAAAGAGGCTTCTTCTGCAACCTACCAATGGAAAGGGCAGGCTCTCCACTGGGATCCTGGGCAAATGCCAGAGTGTCCTTCAGATTAGTTCAGCCTCTGGTGAAGGCTGTTGGTAGCAATAGACGGACAGTGATGACAGTTAGAAAAATGTGCCTTCTCTCTTCTTTCTCTTCTTTTATGTAACTCGGGAGGGACTCCTCCCACACTAGTGTGCTTTAGTACTGCACAGTGGCCCAGGTTTTCCAGAATGGTGTTGATGTACTGCTTCTGAAATAAACTTCAACCACCTCAACCGACTTCCTTGACAGGAAAAACAGTATCTTGTCTCTTTACATGAACTAACCACATAAACCCTTTCTGAAAAATGTAGAATGAATTTCTGGGGCAGGGAGGTTCATGCTAATAAGCCAAGAGGGCTCCCCTTGTCTATTTCCCAGCAGAATGCGTTGACCCACAGTGAGCATCCTGGGAGGCCCTCCAGAGCCAGGGATAGAAATCTTGTAAAGACAGAGAAGAGCTTGTAAGAGGGGGAAGTGCGTGCAGAGGATGCAATGTCCCATCGGGACAAGAGGGGGAGGTCTCACTTTTGTTCTCCAAAACAGGTGCTTTGTATTAGTATACCTAACTTTTGAACCCACTTATCCTCTTCCAAAACTAGAGACACTTGGTGTTACTAGAGTTGTTTTTTCTTGACTTTAAAATATCTTTATTGGGGGCATAAATTTATTTTGTTGGGGGTGCATATCTAGTACATTTTTCATTTTCTCTACAACCGTTCATATCTTCTCCAAATCCCCAGTGCTCTTTTTATATGTCTGTGTGTTTTTGCTCATGCTGTTCCCACCGCCTGGAACACTACCTTCTCTTCAGTGACCCTCCTACTCTAAGTAACCAAATTCCTACTAATTCTTCAAGAGTCAACTCTACTTTCTCTGGGGAGCCTTCCCTGTCTCCCTCACCTCGCTCCACCCCAACCCTAAGGCTCCACTGTACTGATCTCACATACTCCATGCATATACTTCCTTCTTCCCACCCACATTCTAATTAAAATTTTGGTCAATGTGTCTCTCTTCCCTTCTAGACAGTAAGCTTTTTGGGAACAACGGGTGCAGTTTAGTTACGGTGCATTCCTGAAACATACTGGATGTTTAAATCGCTGTTGTTTACCCCTGCACTGACCTCTTTCCTTTGCCTTGCTCTAGATACTTTCCTTTTTTGAGAAGAAACTACATGTCTGTGGGCACACCTGCCATAAAATGCTCTTATTTTTAGAATGGCTAATGCATAGGGTTGCTCAACAAATTGAGTCCGTATCAAAAATTCGTAAACTCTCTGGTTTCAGAACCCCTTGGTTATCTTAAAATTATTGAGGACACCAAAGAGCTTTTGTTTATGTGGGTTATATCTATTGATAGTTATCATAAATTAAAACTATAAAATTAAAACTATTAACTCATTTAAAAATAACAATAATAAACCCATTGCATGCTAATAAATGTTTCTGAAAGCCAAAGACTTAGAACAGTGGTATTATTGTACATCAGTTTCTCAACCTTGGCACTATTGAAATCTTGGACCAGGCAATTCTTTGTGGTAAGATGCTGTCCTCTGCATTGTAGTGTGTTTAGGACATCTCTGGCCTCCATCCACTGAATGTTAGCTTCACGCCCTCCAAAAATTACTTAATGTCTCCTTGGGGCTGTGGGGTGAGTGGACATTATCACCCTGGTTGAGAACCACTGTTTTATATTTCTGCAAATCTTTTCAGTGCCTTGATTTATAGAAGACTATCTGCTTTTGCATTCAGTCCACTATAATACGTTGTTTTGGTTGATATATATGGTGAAATTTCAGCCATATTTCCAGATATGTAGTTGGAAAAGAGATAAATATTTTATACACCAGCAGTAAGACAGAAGAAAGAGAAATTAAGGAGTCGATCCCATTTACAATTGCACCCAAAACCATAAGATACCTAGGAATAAACATAACCAAAGAGGCAAAGAATCTGTACTCAGAAAACTATTAAGTACTCATGAAAGAAATTGAGGAAGACACAAAGAGATGGAAAAATGTTCCATGCTCATGGATTGGAAGAACAAATATTGTGAAAACATCTATGCAACCTAAAGAAATCTACACATTTAACACAATCCCTATCAAAATACCATCCATTTTTTTCAAAGAAATGGAACAAATAATCCTAAAATTTATATGGAATCAGAAAAGACCCTGAATAGCCAGAGGAATGTTAATAGCTTTTAAAATAATTGTGCATAGTCTTTCTTTGATACTATGCCAAACATCCACAAGTGGGGATTTTTTAAAGGTTAGCTGTAATGTGGAATCTGAAACCATATTCATATTAATGAACCTTTCCTACTCTGTTACATTAAAATATATTAGTTTGGCTTAAACTTCAAATGGCTCTCTTACCCATGAGAGGTTTTAGAACATCATACATTATTTGGAAAATATCTATGCAGTTCTTTTAAATGTTGACATCTCATTGCATAGTATAAAAGAAATTACATTGTTGTTATTAATCTCATTAGTAAAGTTTCAAGTACTGGGAGGTTATGAAGGTCACAATGACAGGGGCAAGTTTTCCAAAATTCCAATTTCCTCTTGAAAGTTCAAATTTTGTCACTAGCAAAAAATAGTATTAACTCTTTTCCTTGAAGTGACTGGCTTACTTATTTTTGAAAAACAAAATGGCTGCCAAATACCAAAGTCCACATATTCAGACTATAAATTGTTCTTTCAAAAACTAACGTTTCTGTAAGAAATGGCTAGTTTAGCTTGCAATCCAATCGCACATGTCCTTTTCCTCAGGACAACCATTCTTACTCTGATACGCAACCCAAGTGTTTTATGTGTACTTCCCTTATTGTCTCAGAGACTATTTTTAAAACTGTGTTCAGTAGCTGAGGTTTCACTGAATTGTTTACTGCTTCATCAAGGATGGTCCTAAGTGAAACTGTTGTTTTCTTTAGTTGTGCAGGCCCCCAGCTGTGAAGGACACAGTGCCCAGTTCTGCCGTGATTGTGCTCAGGCAGAGTCTGTTCCCCATGGCTTTTGCACCATCAGCACAAATGTCAACACAGTGACAAAGGCAAATAACATCTTAGTTTTATTATGAAAATAATTTTGATCTCGCTGACCCTGAGTTTTGGGACCCAGGGGTGAACACACCACATTGCTGGTCTATGCCAATGTTGTTTTACTTTGATCATGAAATGAAACAACTCCAAGAGCCAGTCTTGAGAGAAGAGGAGCTCTATTGATATGATTAGCTCATGAATTGTCAAGGAAATAGTCATGAGTTCAAAGTTTCAGGTTGAAAGGGCCCTCGGAGGTGGTCTAATCTAGCCTCTTCAGTTTACAGACCAGCATAATTATTAGGCCCAGAGAGGGGAAGTAACTCACCCAAAGGCCCACAGCTAGTTGTGACAGAAATGGACTTAGAACCCAGGTCTTCTGATTCCCAGTCCAGTGCTCTTTCAACCACACCCCCCTGGTAAGTAGTCTTATGTGGCATCTAACACAAACCCAACTGCAAGAAGATCCTTGGGATCATAGGGTGAAGAATGTTTCATTACTCTTGGTGTATTTGCTGATGGTCGATAAGTTTGTTTTTACCCAGCCAACACCTAGGAGGCTGTTTTCTCTAGTCGCTTGACCTACAATTATTCTAATTGGCTACCAGGTGTATGGAGGTGCTTAGTTATGCCTTTTTGCTCTAACAGTCAGAACCCCTACAGAGTTGGTTAACCAAGAGACCATGTGGATTTTTCCACTCAATTAGGTCACCTCACAATATGATTACTTAAGACTCCATGTTTCCACTTTCCACCTGCACCATGGCTCACTTAAGGGATGCCTCTGGAACATTTTCCATGGGAACTTCCTTAACTGGGTTGCTCTGAGGTTACTAATTTCCTTATCCCAGTCCTTACACTGATCTATGGTGCCTCATGGCGTTTCATGAGAAAACTATGGCCATTTTTCTCTGTCTGGCAGTTGGGGAGTGGAGAAGATGGGTGTATGTTCTCCACATACATAGCTGCAGAACACAAGTCCAAATTGTTAATGACAGTTAAGATGAAAACCTCTTCCCAGTGACCTGCAATTTTCTTTGAGAAGAAAGTGTTGGGTTTGCTTGGCTTTCAGAGAGCTGAGCTGAGAAAATGGTGACCCTTTCCTCTTGGTTTCATTCACACACTACGAAGAGTTCACACACTTATTGGAAAATTTTAGAAGAAGAGTCTGAAATGGAACTTGAAAGTTATTTCCGGCCATTCTGTTTTTCATTTTCCCCACCAGACAGATTCAAAGAGTTAATATCTTGAGTGCTTTCCTGAGCTGGGTTTCCCCTGTCCAGGGCCAGAGGCTGGGTGAGGTGGACCTTTTGGTCACTTTGGGCACTCTGACCCTTCCACTGGTACTAAGGGCTCACATCCCAGGATTGTAATGTAAAGGGCAATGGTGGGGCCTGGACACTCCTTGTTTCTCAAACAACTCCCTCCAGTGGTCTCCCAGATGCCTCAGGCTTAGGAACTAGGTCTGCTGTCTTCCAGGTGTCTTCCCAGGACTCCTGCCTCCTTGGGCTGGGCTTCCTGAGCAGGTCCCTCAGGATGGTGAAGCCCCCTGGATTGCAAAACTGGCTGATCTTGGGGACCACAAAGGGCAGCGGAGAGTTCACGCCATAGCCTTGGTCACTTTGGGCTCCTCTGGAGGCTGCTGTAGAAATACCTGAGGACCTGAGAAGCAAGCATCTGTGGAGGGGGGCGGGGAAGGGGCAGAAATGCCAATCAGAGGGTCGTTCAGCAAGTCCCATATATCAATAGGCACAAGCTCAGTTTTGCCAGCATTTCAAAGAAAATGAAACCAAGTAACAACAAATAAACAAAAAACCCATACCTGCCTGCTTAGTTTACAACCTGATAGGGGAGAGAAGTAAAAACTCCTGGGTGAGATCATATATTCATATGGTCAAAGATCATCTCCAGGACTCTGGAGGCCTCATCCCTCAGTGGTTGTTTTATTGAGCTCCTGCTGGGTGGCGGGCCGAGTGCCAGGTCCTGAAGGATGGTGGTTCCCAAAAGCCTACATGGTATTGGAATCAGCAGGTAAGGGAGTGTGTTGGAAATATGGACTCCAGGCAAGCCCTTGCAAAACGTGAGTGGTTAGGATGCCACTGGCGCTGGGGCTGTGAAGAGGGGTAGGACACATGGAAAGACCTTGCTTTCCAGTGGGAGAGTCCAGGGGCTGCACTCTACATGCCAACACGACCTTGAAGTAGTGTTGGGAATGCTGTGTCTGGGTCGAGACATGAGTAAAGGGGCACTGAGTAAAAGGATATCCTTAGAAGGTGGACTCCACTGTTCCACAACTGGGGAGAACTGGGCTGAAACCAGCTCATTCAGAGGGTGCCATGCCTTGTTCGCACTGGTCCAGGGGTTGAGCTGGGTGTTGGTTGGGATTTGGCCACACTGGCTTGCCTCCCTGTCCATCCCACCCACATGTCCCATATATCAGGCCCCCTAGGATTGGGGTCCTGATGTGGCCCAACTGTTGGTACCCCTGTCCATGTATTTTCCATTTCTCAGGCCCAATGCCTATGGCTGGGCTTCCAGCACCTGCCCTGTGCCTGCGAAGGGGTCTCATTCTAGCCTCTAGTGGAGTGTTGTCCGGAGGGCTCAACATGCATTGTCTTGTTTCTCACATAAAATTTTTAATAGGCTCTTTCAGGTATCAAGAAGCAGTGATAGATTCACGCCACCTCGGGTAATGGGGGCTTATTGTAAGGATACATAAGGAAATAAGCCAACTCAGGCAACAGTCTAGCTCTTAGCCTCATTGAGACCTGGACCTTCCTGGGGCCCCAGGGCAAGCACCAGCTCTAACCGGGAGTCCACTTGTACTCTCTTCTAGCCCTGGCTGGCTCTTTAATCGCTCAGGGCTGAATGTCTGCTGCCCCCACGGTGCCTTTTGGCTTCTATTTTGATTCTTGTCAGAATCTCTAAGTTTCTTTGAACCCCTTAAGGAGGTGGGCATGACGAGGCCCTGGGGCCAGGTCCACAGCAAGGCCACCTCAGGGGCCGCTAGTCTCAAGGTGGCTACTGTCAGCTCAGGCACTGATCCCAAGTCCAAACATCTGTGGTCAGGGTGGTGGTGTCACAGGGTACAAAGCATGGTGACCCGTGTGGAAGAACAGGCTGCTGTCTTCACGTCCAGGTGTGTACTTGAGAGAGAGTGGAGGCTTTAGGAAAAGCCTGCCCAGGGGCACGTGAGAGAGCTGAGAACTTGGGCCAAAGCCACACTGGGGGCAAGGGCTGGGTCAGTGTTCAGATGCATCAGAAGCTCTAATGGTGTTAACCACGTCCTGAGACAGAGCCGTATACACCTCTCTGCTGTGTGTCGGAAAGCTGTGTGGGTTATCTCCCCTCATTATCGGAGGTCCTCAGAGGTGCACCAAAAGCCCATAACAGACTTCTTTTTTTTTTTTTAAGATTTTATCTATTTATTTGGCAGAAAGAGAGATCACAAGTAGGCAGAGAGGCAGGCAGAGGGAGAGGGAGAAGCAGGCTCCCTGCTGAGCAGAGAGCCCGATGCGGGGCTTGATTCCAGGACCGTGAGATCATGACCTGAGCCGAAGGCAGAGGCTTTAACCCACTGAGCCACCCAGGCGCCCCTCATAACAGACTTCTAAAAGTTGGGGCTGGAAAGGGTGGTCAGGGTCTCTGGGTCCAGCAAACTATCCAATACCTCACGGTCTCTACTTCAGGATGCTCAGCTTCCTGGACCCACAAGCCTGCATCAATTCCCTCCCCCAACTCTGGCTCCTGATTCAGCCCTGGGCTCACTTACCAAGGCTTCTCCCTCTTGCTTTTCAAGGCCTTATATGGGGAAAGACAGGAGGAGGCCTCGGGAACCAGATAGAGGCGGGGCTGTCACTGCGTGGCTCCCTTCAAAGTCAGAATTACTCATTTCAGAGCCGAATATTTAAAGTTTGATGGGAAATGAATCACTGCTCTTAATGAAAGACCACGTTCTGTGAAAGTGCTGTAGAGGAGGGGCCAGGGGGCCTCAAAGGAAGGGAAGCCCACCACAAAGGAAGTCATTCATAGGGCCAGGAAGGGGAGGGGCTGGGAAGAGCTGCCCATTTTGACATTTCTCAAGTGGGAGATTACGTTCAAGTGAATGAATGGCTCCCAGGCCCTCACAAAAACATTATGATGAACTAACTCACCCTTTGTCATTGGTAGGTTTGACATGGAGGGTGGAGGTGGGGGAGGGGCTCAGAGAGGAGAGGATGAGGACCTTCAGACAGGACAAAAGGAGGGGGGAGCTGGTTGAGAGGTAGGCACTGCCTGCCTTCTGCTTCTGCCTCCTACTCCCCAAACTGGATTGACTCTTCTTCTCTGCCCTTGCCACTCTGAATGAAGACATTGCCATTCGCTCAGCCATGAGGAGGCTTTTGCACTGCCAGGTGAGGGCTGTTGAGCGGGAGCCTTAGGACAGCTGTGCCCCCTCGCCATTCTTGCTCCTCATCTGGGTCTGAACCACCACTCCAGTTTACAGAGAGGTGCGAGAGATGTAAATTGCTCTCTGGGCTCTGTGCTTCCTGAGGCCGTACCTGCCCAATGGCCTTAACCTTTCTCCTACCCCCTTCCTAGTGGTGGCAGGTTGTGGGGACGGGTGGTGGAGTTGAGCCCGCTAAACGGAATATGTCTAGGTCCTCTCGCCTCCCTTAGCTGCTCCTTGGCAAACAGCCAGACAGGTGGAGGGAAGAAGGGCAGACTAAATTTCCATTTTTGCAGTTAAGGGAAACTGAACCTACAAGAGGTGAGGTGACACGGCTGTGCCCTCTCTCCACCCCGTCAGGGTGAGACTGAGCTGAAAAATGTAGTCAAAAAGAGCACGGAGCTTTGACCACGCGGCCCTGGTTTTGAATCCAGTTCTGCCTCTTGCTAGCCAGGTGACATAGGGGAAGTTCCTTAACTTCTCTGAGCCTGTTTCCTCATCTGTAAAATGAGGATAATAAGTCCTACCTCACAAAGCAAGTGTGAAGATAAAGCAAGAAAATGTATCTGAACGGCTTAGCCCGGCTGCGGGCCATGCAGTAGGCACTGGATAAACGTCACTTTCCTTCCTTCTTTGAACCACATCTCCCAATGACCACATCAGTGTGTATGCTAGGCTGCCACACTCCACTCCACCCCCTTGACTGCCCTTCCTCTGGCTTCACCATCCTCGATGGCCCAAGCTACAGTTTCTGCTGGGATGATTACTTTCTGTATAACCTCGGGGATGGAGCCATTAGATAAATGTTCTTGACATTTTTCTGGATGACGGACCTCTTTGAAAATGTAACGGAAGCTATGGATCCCCCTTCCCAAGTAAAAATGAACACCCACACATCCACCTATGCCATTTTCTGTACAGTACCAGAGGATTCCTGGAATCTCTGAAGCCACACACACAACTCCCGACGGAGAGACAGGACACGGAGGCATACATGCAGCAATGTGCATAATTTGTTGTATAGCCCAATTGTTCCCCAATTCACAAAGTCTTTCCCTTGCTAAATGACCAGGATGATCCTTCTTAACCTACCCAATGGGGCAGGAATAGAGAGTCAAGGAATGTGCATGGATGTTCCAGAGGGCGACCCCAGAGGGAGAGTTACAGAATTGAGCGGGCTTGGTGTTGAGGAGAGATCTCGAGGATCAGAGGGACCGAGATGTTGATGTTGGCCACCACCTCTTCCCCCTTAACGAAGTATTGAATGAGAGAGAGAGAGAGAGAGGAAGGAATGTTATCAGGAAGAAATGAAACCCTCTAGCAGGGAAAGTAGGTGAATAACAGAACAGAAGCTGTGGGTTCTCAACACAAGGGCTTTAGAAACCAAGGATAGATGTGTGTTTTCTTGGTGCAGCTCAGGTCCTAGCAGTGTAAGGTCGGGGCTGGCCTCACTGACCAGACCTGCCATGGAAACACTAAAGCCAGAGAAATAGAGTTCCAGTGGGATTGTGCCCCGCTGATTTAGAGAACAAAGAAGTCTTCTCTCTCTCTCTCTCTCTCTCTCTCTCTCTTTTTCTTTTTCAGAGGAGGTGTCTCATAAAGATGAGATGCTCTTTGGTGTGTTCATTCCTCCAGGATCTAAGTGGGTTTTGCAAGGCCAGGTGAGGGCTTCTAAGCCCCAGCCAGCGCTGTCACACTCTCAGAGCTGTGAGAGAGGACAGACAGGCCTATCTGGCTTTGATGGAGCTCTGAGCTGAGCCAGCATGGGGGCGCCAGGCTCAGCTGCAAGCTCTGAATTCTGAACTCCTGTTGGGGAAAATGCCCTGATTTTGCCAAGCACATACAGGTTTACCACAGTCACCTTCACCTTGAACTCATCCTTGCTGCATCCAACTTTTCAAAAATATGATTTCAAAACCACACATAGGAGAAACTTTGGAGAATATATAAACACCAACACAGAAAAGAAGAAAATAAAAAATCACCTACAACCCCACCACCCAGATTTAAGCACAGTTCACATTTGGTTAGCTCTTTCCAGTTAGCCTTTCCCCACACCCGCTGCCCCCAGATTCAGCAGCGTTTTATTCATATGTGCCCCAACTTACTGGGGCTTGGAACTCCTCTGTGCCTCAGTTTTCCTGCTTAGAAAATACAGCTCGCTCCCTGCTAACAAAAGTACCCAGTTGCTTTCTTGTGGTTATCTCATCTGCTTAGTCAGGAGACAGGGGTGTTTCTCCATTATAGGAAGCGAGAGTAAGAGAGCGGGAGTAACAGGCACAAAGCCAGGCAGCAGCCAGTGGAACGCCAGGGACCCTAACTCTTCACCAAAGTGGGTGTCTGTGAAAAATTTCACGGAGGTGAGAGCAGGCACAATCGCCAGCCTACTAGGGCCATGCACAATAGGGAGGTCTGGGATCTGTGGAGACCTGTGCCCACGCCTCTGCAACACAAAAATCACAACAGCAGCCAACCCCAAAACAGAGTCTGCCATCTGCTTTTTGAGCCAATCAGAAGCTCAGACAAAACTTTGCCACACCATCTCTCTCCTATTCACCTCCAGTTCAGGCAGACTTCCTGACCTTTCTTAATGCAATCAATGGGCCTCTCTCCTTGCTAGGCAAATAATACCTTGTCTGCTTTATTAGACTGCTGTGGTGGGCTCTGTGGTCTTTTCGGCGCTGTGGGTCTCACTCCACTTATCTCTGTAGTCAGCGGATAGCTAGTCCCTTTGGAGGTTGTAATCTGAAGCCCTCCTTCATGTCTGGTCATCACAAGAGGTTTCCCACACCTTCTGGAAGAAGGTCAAAGCCCGGTTTACTTGCCAACTTGTCCAGGGGTTCTCCACTGGAAAATAATTGGCCCTATTTGGTTTGTACTCACCCATTTGCTTTTCTACTTAAGAACTTTTCTTAAATTATATGCACATGCAGTACAAATGGGCACAGTAATGAATTTTTGTGAAGGCGGGCTGAAAGCTGATGGCAGGGTCAACTGTTCCAACTTCCATCTCTCATTCACACACCTTCATTCCCTGAGCTGTTCTGGCAACAGTTGTTTTAGAAATCGGAGTCTGGTTTGGCTGACTAGCACCCAAGAACTTCTGGGTAGAGTCACCAAACATTGACTGTTTGGAGTGAACGGCTCTGAACTTGGGCTTTCAGCTGCCAATGCTCCTCTTTGATGGAATAAATGGATCCCCCCCACCCCATCCTTCCCCATGGCTGGGCAAAGCTTTTTTCTACCTACTAGGCATGACTTCAAGCCAACATTGAAAAAGCTCTGGTTTCTTGGACGTTGCTCTTGTCTGGGAGGGCAGGTATAGGGGCTACAGTATGGGCATCCCAGCCTAACCTAGTTAGCATGACTTTCCCAACACTCCACGGCAGAGCAGGTGTGCTCTCCCCAAAGTCACTTTTCACTGCAAATGCGGTCCTGTTTCCTCCTGCATAATTGCAGTCAGGGCCTCTTTAACCCTACCTGCAAATTTATGCAAACATTATGCAAAAGCTTGAGTGAAAAACTGGCAAGGGAAGACCTTTAGCAGGTGAAGTGTACCTGACACCTAATACCTGGTGGGAGGCTGTTTTGGAGGTGGGGGTGCAGGGGAGAGTCAAAGCCAATGAAAGAGGGAGGGGCTTGGTTGGTGTCTGCCGCAGTGGTGGAAGACCTCCCTTGGTGGTCTTCCAGATGGAACGGTCTCCCTTCCCTCTGCCTTTCAGATTGAGAGCGGTCAGTGAAGGGGAGGAGAGAGTTGGGGGCTCCCTTTCTTTTTCTCACTGTGGAGACCTCTTGAGAGAGGAGGTGGGGATAGAATCTCTTGGCCTCCCCTTGGTCTGTTCCAGGTGCCATATCTGGTGCTAAGAAAGCATTTGAGAGGGACTGACCTCCTCATGCCATTACGTTTCTATTAAACAATATCACCTTATAAGTTAACTTCAAATTGAAGCATTTTTATTGTTCTTCTGGGAAGTTAAGCTTTGTGTATTTTACCTTTCTATGATCCTTCTCTATTGTGGAACCAAGTCTTAAAATGTAAAGGTACTTCAGTGAGCATCTATCTAGTCCAACACGTGTGTTTTTGCACATGAGGGGACTAAGCCATTAACAAGTGGCTTCCTCCAGTTCACAGACCTAGACTTAATCTGCCCTTCACCTCTCTGGGTGACATTATTAAAGAGCAAGCCCTTAGGAGTTATGTGGGCTTATAGACACCATCGGCTACTAATCACACATTTCAAAACACCAGGCAGTTGGTCAGGCTACAGGGATTGCTCTTAAGCTTGTAGATAACTTCCGGGCTGTCCAAAATTACCTAGTTTTTCTGGTCATTCTACTCTCTTGGCTATTCATAAACAATGATATTATTAGAAGTAACGGAGAAGAGGAGAAAGAAGGGGATGGCAGAATGGGTGCAGGAGTAATAAAAATAAACATTAATTGAACATTAACTATATTCCTGACATTATGCTTAGTATTTTACCCAATATTATCCTCACTTCACAGATTGAGGAAATTGAGGTTTAGAGAGGTTAAGTAATTTGCCCAAAGTCTCACATCTAGGTAGTAAGAGGACCTAGGATTCAAGCTCATCACCACCATGCTCATGGGGCAATGGTTTGGAAGAGAGCCAGGTTTCCAGGAAACTTCTAAATGGCCAGAGCAAAGAGTAATTCTTTTATATCCTGCTGTTGCTGCTTTGATGACTGACCTTGTTGGGATTTTTAGCACCACCGTGGAAGTGAGGGTGAGCAAAGGAGGAGAAAAATCCCCCGTGTTAGCCTTGTTTGGGATTTGCTTCTTCTTGCCCACTTTCCTAGGGCTGACACTGGCATTCTTCTGGCAGGTGTAGGCTTGAGGCTGCTGGGGCTTTACTTTTGTGCTGGTAAATGCAGTTTTTAGGCTCAAACATTCATTTAGCTGTGTATTCATCCATCCAACAGGCATTTTTAAAAAACAACTCTGTCAATTCCTGAGCAAGGTCACTGACCCAACAAACCCAACTCAGATTCAGAGATCCATAACCTAATCCAATGAAGCTTTCTGTAGATTACCTAGGGTAATTTTTACAACCCTTTATCTTGCCAACATCTCAGCTATTGGTTTGCAAGCAGGAATTCCTACCATGAAGGAATCAGGGAGAGATGGAAATGTTGGGCGGCTTAGCACCTGAGCTAAAATTTTAGGGAAGGATATGGAAGCCAAAGACTAACAAGAGGTTTTGGCATTATTTGCGAATATCCCTTCTCCTTTTTATTCCATTTCCTTGGGCACTTAAGCTAGGCTCATGATGTAAGGGACAACTGTGCACTTAAAAATCCATCCCAGCATCCTCAGCTGAAACTGCAAACTAACTGCCAATCACCACTTGCCTGCCCCAACGGAATTAACGGAAGTTGCCAACAGCCCTGCCCCGACCTCATTGGACGAAACCACCTGCTTAGTGGACATGATTTCCTCTCTCTCCTGAGTATCTCTCTCCCATCTTACAGCAGGAAGTCCCTCACGGGCAGTCCACGTTTCAGACAGAGAAACAAGTCGGGCCAGTCCTTCCTTTGGTCTCATTAGGAAACTTATTATGTGGTTCGACATGAGTGTTACGATTGCTCCTATGAAGAGCTGCTGGTGGGGGCAGGTGGAAGCCAAGTTCAGGGTGTGCGAAGGAATGAAAGTGCTTGAGGATGGCCGGCAGTCCCCTGGCTGGAGCCAGTATCAAAAAACACTATAACTTTGGGCTGAATGGGGAGAAGCCAGATTGTTACATCACAGAAATGTCTTTGTTCAACCTGGCTGGTCCTTTCCTGAAATCTTGTAACAAGCTGCAGGCAGATGGAAAAGACAGGGAGAGCATTAACTGCTGCATATATTTAGCGATCACCCTTCCTGTTGGAAGCGGTGGGTGATGGGAGTCCCTGCAGTGTGTGTAGAGAGAGGGAAATTAGCAGAAGACCCTAAGATTCAGGGTTTGATTTTCGTAAAACCAGAGGCACTTGGGAGGGGGGAGACGTTAGCCCCAGTCATAACTTGCCCTGAAAGTGAGCCTTTGTGGCTGAAATGTTACTCTTGAGAATTTCTAGTTTCCGGCTTTAGAGCTGAGATTCAGGTTAATGGGTGAAGGTTGACCCATTCAGGTATGTGGCACGTGGAGCTGTCTTGGACATTTAGAAGATTTTCTCCAGACTGATGTTTGCTAGCTAGGTTAGAATATCAAGGAAGGTTATAGTTGCTTTTTCTGTTTTGCCAAGAATCAGACTTTCAGAAAACTCTAGTGGAGGTTTGCTGCAGCATGGAGGCAAAAAGACTGCATTTTAAATTAATTAAAAGATTTATTAATTTGTCAGAGAAAGAAGAGCACAAGCAGGGAGAGAGGCAGGCAGAGGCAGAGAAAGAAGCAGAATCCCCATGGAGCAAGGAGTCCGATGCAAGACTCAATCCCAGGACCCTGGGGTCATGACCTGAGCCAAAGGCAGATGCTTAACTAACTGAGCCTCCCAGTATTTTTGGGTGCTCCAGGAACAGGCCATCCAGTATTTTTGGCTGTGCTCTAGAGAGTAACACCTATCTTGCTTGCAAGATGCTTTTAATGACCAAGAGGAAGAATAACCAGGAAAAAAGATAATGTGACCTGTAAAGAGCTGTCATCACCTTACCTTGGTGATGGTGACCTTTATACGCCAAGAATGTTGGTACCCATTCTTGCCTAGAGTAACTGTATATACAAGATAATCCCTCCAGCTTCAGGATTCTCCTAGTAAGGTTCAAGGATGCTGATATTACCTGATGCTTAATAGAACTAGACCCACCACCTGCTGCTTTATCACAGAAGCTATGGGGCTGAGGGCGCCTCCGTTAGCAACACTCAAGACCTTGGTTACAAATGAGTGGAATATGCATTCCTAGGGGGAGGGGATCTTTAACAGCCTTTGAGAGCAATATGAACTGCAAGTTATTTTTGTTCAGGAACACAAAGCAAACAACATTAGCACTGAAAGGAATGCAAACCACATCTTGCCTATTTAAAGCAATAAACGGAACAAAATTATACAGGCAAAGAGGTTCTTTTGTTTCTCTAGCCATGAATCCTGGTTTAAAAGTGCACACAAGCCACAAAGATAGTCGATACCATCTCAACTCCTGTGTAATGTGTTTCTTATTCTTCAGTGTACTTCTTTAAGATAAAAAAAAAAAAGATCCTACCAATAAAGCAATGGCATACTTCCTTCAACTTGCTTTCTCATTTGAGCTTTATGTTTATATTCTGTTGAGAAAATCTGAAGACATTATCTGTTTCCAGTAGTAGTTAATTCTTCCCAGACACAGAGGGGGAGGATAAATGCAATTTTTTTCAAGCATACACTCATTCATTTACTATTTGTTAAGATCTATCATATGCCAGGCTCTCTGTTGGGTGAGGATAACAAAAATCAATGGGTTACACTTCCCTTAGGGAAGAAAAGACATACATATATGCTAGTGTGTGTATTTGATTTGTCAAGAGAGAGAACAGTTTGAGATTTAGAAAGAGGAGCAGTTCTTTGTAGTCTGTCTGATCTGCTGAAGGGAAAGTACATGCCTGCAGAAGTAGTGGGTGTGGGCACTAGAGGTAGAGTTAAACCAGATAGCGGGTGGCTTATAATACCAGGTTAAGGATTTGTGACTTTATTTTGGGAAGACATAGGGCGTAATCAAAGTTTTTGGGGTAGGGGAGTAGCATGATCTTCTGGTTATAAATAGATCTGAAATTTGGAATTTCACTTTTGAGAATGGACTCAGAAGATCATTGCATAGGTAGATTGAAGGATGCCTTGAGAAGGTTCAAAAGGGAACAGCACTTTTTGCTTGCCCTCCTGTAAAGGTTGTTATGTGGTGCTGCTCATTCTCCCTTTAGCATGAAGAACTGTGCACGTGTACCCATGAGAGTTGAATTCTTTCCAGGTTGTCTCAGTCACTGAAGAAACCGAGATGACATTTCTAACTAAAATGACGAGAAATTCCACACGGCTGAAAGGGAGAAACTAGTCACCCCCCTCCCCCGGTCTGGAGATGTTTCTTTCTAGGAGGAAGGGCACTGAATCAGAACATGATAACATGTCCAGCAACCAGGCAAGATGTGGCCATGCACCACGCTCTGGTGATCTTAGGTCAAGTCTGGACATTGCCACTAATTTGCTGTGTGACCTTGAACAAGTCACTTTTCTTCTCTGGGCCAGTGTTTCCTTACCTATAAACTGCGAAGTTAGACTGGATGGTCTCCAAAGTTCCCTGAGCCTCGAACATTGTGAATTTATGGGACTAAGGAATTCTGTTGTTAGTTCTGCCATGGCAAGTCCGATGATACCCCAGTTTCTCTTGCCTTTCACTGGTACTGAGGGAGGCAACTCAACAGGATGCACTTTTGCTCAGACCCCTGGCCAGGGCTTACAACCTGAGTTCAAGTTCTGGCCTTGCTGTAGGTTAACCGTATGAACTTGGGCAATTCACTTAACCTTTATGAGCCTTCGTTTCCTTTTCTAAAAAGAAAATAATATGTCAGTGCCCTCCAGCCAAAGATTATTCCTTTTGGCCATGGAGATAGAGCCAAGCTGTAGGACATTAATCCTTGATATCCAGATCTTGACCTTTGCTGAATTTCTCCTGATCAGAATCAGGAGGGTGTCCAGAGAACACAGTGTGTAGCTGGATGAGGGGTTGGTCTTCTTCTGGTTCTCTTGTTATAAGGTGAATTATTGGCTCCTGTGACTTGATAATTCCTACACAGGAGGCCCAAAGATCCTGCACAGAATATATCAATCAACTGCAACATAGGCCATCATTAGAAACAAAAGGATGATGAGTTTTTGTGACAGGTCTCAAAGTGAAGAGGCCTAGATTATAAAACTCAGACAATGAAAACATGTGCCAGAATCCATCTGGGTCTGAGAGTCACATGGCTTTGTCTTTTACTTAATCACCTGCTGGGGGGGGGGGGGACAATATGGCGGGGAAGTAGGAGGAGGCGCCCTTTCAACCTGTACCCTAAAGTGAGCTGATTACCTTCCAAAGAACTCCGATCACCCACGAAATCAGCCTGAGATCAGAATTATAGACGTCTGGATCTATATTGGAGCAAAAGATGCCAGTGGGCAGGTAAAGCGGAGTGGGAACGTTGGACTGATATCATAAGATAAACAAAATGGGGAGGGAGCCACCAGAGGCGACCCATTGGAAAGTAGTATCCCAATAGGAGAGTGCCCTGCGTCTGGGGACCAGCATTAACTTGGAGTCTGGTAGAAAGCACTCAAAAAGAGCAAAGGATCACGGGGGGATTATGGGAGTCAGGGCGGTTAGGGACAGGGGCTTAAGTCCCCAGACCCAGGACAGCCACCCCTGGCGCAGAGCCAGAGAGAGTGCAGCGGAGAAACCAGGTGTTGGTTCCTGAGCCACCAGCGTGCCTGAGAGCACGTGGGGTCCGGCTCCCATGAGGGGCTGGGAGCCTCGCCGGCCGGCAGAAGCACAGCCTTTTTGCAGTCCCCACGCAAGTGCCGTGCTGTGCTATCAGAGTCCAAGTCGCGCCCCGCGCCCTCCCCTGAGAGAGGTGCGCACAGGCGCCAGCCCGATGCTCTCGGACCCGGAAAGACCAGGCCCTCCCAGCCCGGGTCAGTGGGAAAATCTCAGTGTGCAGTCGCTGCTTGGAACCTCTCTGGCAGTCTGGAGCTGCCCAGACAGCTGCCGCTGCCGTGGTTTTGGGTACAAGCAGGAGATCCTGCGTCCCCAGGGACCGCGACTCGGAACCTGCTCTGCCAGCGGCCAAGGGGGAATTTATTTGGGCTCTGCAGCCAGACTGAGGCTTCTCTCTGAGAGGGAGGTCAGGGTGCAGTTTGCTTTCCTCTAAACCTACAAAAACCATCAAAAGCGGTCAAGGCAAGAGAGGAAAAAAAAAAAAGTGAACAAACATAAAAACCTCCAGAGAACAAAAGCCTGAAAAAACCAGTTTCCTCAGAGCCCACCCCCTTGAGGGGGAGCGGGAGGACTTAACTCAGGGAACATCATTGACTGAAAACCCACTTGGCAGGCCTCTCCCCCAGAAAACCAACCAGGAAAGGAAAAAAAAAAAAAAAAGGACGACAAGAGAACAACCACCACTACTTCATAGGACAACTTTTATTTTTAATTCGTTCCCACTATTCTGGCTCATTTTTTTTTTACATAGATAATTTTTTAACCTATTTACCATCACAGTGAGATGTCCAGTACATCAAATTCCATAACAACCTTCTAACCTGAACTTTTTGATACATACACCTGTGTTTTTCTTTTGCATTTCTATTTTTTTAATTTCTTTTTTTTTTAATTTTACTTAATCACATGCTGCCCTGCTTGTCCTATAGTATCGACACAGGGATAGCAAGACCTGTTTGCTGTAACATAAATTTCTCTTTGACTATCTGAGATGAACTTCAGGGCCATGTGATTATCCAACTCTGGCTAATGAAGTTTAAAATGAGCTGCTGTCATTTACAGTGTCTGTTAGGGTCAGAGAAAAGCTTGGACCACCTCCCTCAGTTGTATGAATCTCCCTACTGGGGGAAATGTAGTTCAGAGTATGCATCATGTACTCTGCGCTTGCCTATTTTGGAGGTTTCTGAGTATAGTTTTCAGGGAAACTCGATCCAGTGGAAGGATGGTAATTTGAAGCACCTGAAAGTCTTTAAAAGCAATCCTGAATACATAGGGTAATAAGTTAGTGTGTTGGCAGATGGGTGTAAGCCCAAAGTCCACATGAGAAGTAATCCCCTATTGGGGCACAGACTGCATTGGGAGAATAAAGTATCATTTAGCATAGTAGCAGTGAGCCGAGTTTTTGCCCCTCAAGGTGGGCAGATCTCTTGAGTGGAGTCAAGTAGTTCCCTCAGAGATTGGCTCTTGTAGAGAGAAGAGCTCCAATATTATTTCCCATTCCCGATGGGCTAGGTTTTGCTGATAGGGTTGCTATAACCCCAGCAGAAGCATCTTGTTGAAATGAGGTAAGGTTCAGTTTTTATAGACTCATGTCTGGAATTAATTATGCAGGGAGACTGAAGAACCAGAAAGGACATGTAGAAGGAGATCTACCTTAAGTGTTTAAAGAAGAGCTAATTAAATTTATAAAAAATCAGTTAAATTCAGAGGAGTAGCCAAGGTTGGAGAACACTGCAAGAGTTTCATTTTTTTTCTCAAGTGGCAGAAGACCACAGGATCTCAAAAACAGCAGGAGGTTTGTAAGGGGGCTCACACCGAGAAAGAGGGGTCAAAATACAGTAGTAAGCAGTAGATGACCTGCACATGAACCAGAATCTCAATGTCCTTTGCGTGTCTCCCAAACAGGTCATTATCATGCATCCATTTAGTTGCCATGTAATTTTATATGTATGTGTATACAATTTTTATTTTTAAACGAGTTATGGAAACAGTGGAACTTACCTACATCATAAAACCAATGTGGAAAACTTGGGAAGTATGAACCACGAGAACTTGAACCATGACCTTGTTCAAAGCAAGATATTATGCTGACATATTTGTGCATGGTAAATTTTTTAAGGACTCTGAACCAAGCCCAGGACTCTTTATCTTGGAGCTAAAACCTTATTATCTCACAAATGTGGTAAAAAGAGAGAGAGAGAGAGAGACTATGATCTAAATATGCTTTTCAGTGTCCACAAGAAAGGAACACAATTGAATAACTTCCTTTGCTGACATTTTTGACTGTTTATCTGGACTCTAGATAGTGGTAGAACGCACACACGAAGGAATGATGCTTTTGATCAGCTATCTTTACCCTTTCCAAAGGGAGGGAAAAATAGAGGGTTAGAAATAAACAAAATCAGAGGGAGCTGGCTTCCAATATGTGAAGTTATCACTACAAAGGTAGTTAGATTCCTTCTGCAAGGAGAGGTAAAAAGGCTGACTGTAAAAAAACAGATTTTGACATATACACTTGAGAGTACATCATACTGCTTGAGACAATAGCTTGGGCCCTTGGCATTTTATTAAGCTGACAATAAAAAGCCAGCACTTAATAATCCCTGAAGTATGGCAACAAAGGAGGAAGGCTGCATCTCTTACGTTAAACAAAATCTGTCTTTGGGGGCATGACAAGCTCTTCCTGAGGGTTTCTTCACTTTCTGTACTGTATCTGTACCATCTTGTTCATGTCAAAACTCCCTCAGTTCCAAAGCATGTGTCCTACTGTATTAGAGAAATAAGGAGATGCCTTCACACATTAGAAAAGAGGAAAGCAGCAGGCTTCTGGCCCAGGAGAATGCCATTTTACATAAAGAAGACCCCGAGAGAGCCAGAATAGACTGTAAGGAGACTTTCTGTCTCTGGAGCTTGGTCGAAGGCCAAAGGCTGATGGTCACCAATCAGGGGCCAGCTGAAGACCCTCTAGATTCCAGGCAGATGAGGCATTGGCAGAAGCAGTTTTCTGGAACAACACTAAGACCAAATGGGGGAAGAAGCCTTTTTGAAATGGTGATGTGTTGTAAAATCTGACCCAAAGAATTCTGATCTGAAGAGATCTCCTGAATTCCTTTGCTACGGAGACCAGCTTAAGGTTGGACGTCTTAGGCCTGTGTCTGTGCTCTTCCTGTTGACTTCTCCACCTAAAAACAAACAATACTTGGGACATTAGACAGACAGACATATGAGCAGCTGTTAGAAGGCTACTCAACAATTTCACTGAAGAACAGTTCAGAACTGACCAGGTAACTGAGAAGTTTCACAACATCAAATTTCTAGGAAAATAGAATAAGCTCAAAGCAGAGGGGCCTCAAAGAAACACGGGAATTCAACTCATTCTGAGCTTACCTCCTAGCCAGGAGCCACGTAGTTCCCCAAACAGGCAGAGTCAAGAGGTTTCAGATGTGTGCATACCATAATGGGGATGGGAGTCTCTTGGTTCAAGGAAGGGAGTGTTTCTGCTAGCTTTCAGCAGAACTTTGATTTCTGCCAATATTCTCCAGTTAAATACCACCACCAAGAACATACCTGTGGGTTCATTGCCTTGTTCCAAGAAGGAAGAACGTGCACCAGTAAAGGGAATGTTAGAACATAATGAATTTTGACTTGTGTTTGGTGCTTTTCCAGGAGTGTTTAGGAAGGTGATGGGGCTCTTCTCTCTGAGTTGACTCTAGCAGTAAGCAAGTGTAATGCTGTGATTGTGTATCTTGATAAATTTTATCTAGAAGGTGAGAAGGTTGAGCAAGGCTCCAGTCGTGATTTAGAAGCAGTAGTCACTCGTATTATCCAGGATGGGGAGGTGATTGATAGTTCTGTGATTTGCACAGTGACCTGATTTTTTGTCTGGGCTTCGACAAGATGACAAAGTAGCGTTGTTTTTTTGTCTCCCTCCCATAGAGGGACTGTGTCTGATGTTGGTGTCCTGTAAAATTATGTTCAAGAGAACATCATGGCTAACTCTTAACAAACTGAGCCCTAGTCATGAACATCAGGCCCATTCTTAAGTGTCGGGGCCACTTTTCTCTTTCTTGTATGAGCCAATTCTTCAGTACCAGTGGGAAATTCAAAATAGAAAAGAGGTATAAAAGGATTTGTAAAAATGGACAGCACAATGGAAATGAAGTGAATGACTTTTGACCCTTTTCTCACCTGGGAGGCACTAATCCAGAAACCCTGGCCATTGAGAAAACAGTCGGGAAATGGAAAGCAAGCAGGTAACACTTCTGGGCGCCTGAAATAAAAGTGCCCAAATACCCCACATTTTTACAAAATCTTAGAGTTTTCCTCAAGGTCTATTAGTTTGTTTTGTACACGTCCTAACAAGTTGTGCTATCATGCTCCCAGAAGATTAGAAACGCAAGGGAGAAGGTGAAGGGAATGCTTAGAAGCAGGAGCCAGATGAGTAGCAACAAGGTCTGGCACACAAAAGGGCCCTGAAGACATTATGCTAAATGAAGGGGCCAGACACCAAGGACCACAGAGTGTATGATGCCATTTCTAGGGAAGTTTCCAGAATGGGCAAATCCAGAGAGAGAGAAGGTAGATTAGTGGTTGCCAGGGGCTGGGCTGGAATGGAGAATGAGGAGTGACAATTGATGGGTATGGGATTTCCTTCTGAGGGTGAAGAAATGTTTGGCATTAAAGGTAATGATTGCACAACTTTGTAAACTTACGAAGAACCGCTTTAAAAGGGTAAATTTTATTATATGTGATCTATGCCTCAATAAAAAATGTTAGAAAACAAAGAGTACTCAGATCTGGCATCCTGAGAATCTGATAGCAAAGCAGGATTCAGGCACTAAAGAAAAGTTGACTTCCAAAGCAGGGCCAACAAGAGCCACGAGCTCTGCCTGCCTCCCTCCATAACCTCTGGCGCCTTCTTCCTTGCAATCCCACACATGCAGCCCACACCCCTGCATGACCGCATGCCAGCCAGGGTGTTGAGGGATATAAAGACAACTAAGACATGGTCCCTGCACTCTGGACGGAACACATCTCAGGGCAACAAATGGTGTTCACACAAATGACCCCAAGCAAGTCATCACGAAAAGGGGACATTATTTTCCAAATGCTTACATTAAAAAGGCAAAGGAGTGGGTCATATGGAATTTATATTTAAAAAAATTCTTTCAAAATTGCCAGCCTTTTAAAGGAATCTTAAAATCTCTGGTGTCAAATTTCAGGTAGCTAGAAAGATAACACATGTGAAATGGCTCATTTCCCCCTGAAACTAGAGAATGAGATGCCACTGTATCTGTGGAAAGGCAACCAACCAGCCCTTTACACCTCAATAACCACAGAAAGCAGGTGTGTCAGACTGTTTCAAATCCTGTCTCCTGGGCATCGGGATGTCATGGCGGCGACAGCAACAGTTATACTAACTTTTGTGATTTTTCCACAAGATTTGATGTGCCTCTTACTCGGAGGGCCAAGGGCAGCATTAAGCTACAGGGGAGGGAAAGAGATCAGTGCATAATGGAGGGCTGTGGTTGGGGCTGGGATCCACTGATGGGGGAGACCTTCTCAAAGCTGTCCCCTTCCAGCAGCTCTCTGTCATTTGTTTTCTCTTCTCAGTGGGGCAGGGGGGTGAGGGAAGGTAGGAGAACATACATGCTAGCCTTACCTCCATCTGGGCAATTACTGCTGGTGTAGCCATATCTACTGGTTTTCTGGGTGGAGGACATGGGGCAAGTGTGAAGTGAGCACCCATCTTAGAATGGTCTCTCTGACTGTAGGAATTAGGCACCATCACAAACCATGGCCTCCAGTGCCCAGCTATGTCCACGAGTGCCCTCCGAGGGAGCCTCAGGGACAGAGGGAGAGGATAAGGGAAGTCCTCCTTCAGCTAAACATGAACCCGGCGACTTCAGAAGAAATCCTTACGTCTAAATTGCCATGTCCATTCTCAGGCTACTTCAAGGGACCCAAGCTTCCAACTTGTCACAGGTCTTGGGACAGAGGGCCTACCCTTGAAAACAAGCACTTAGGAGTTTTTTTTTTTTTAAAGATCTAAGTTCAAGCCCACTACTGGAAAAGATACATTTCAAGGGAAGACACTCTGCTTTAATGTAGTGGCTTTCCACTGGGGCCACTCTTGGTGGAGTCTTGAGTTCTGGCAGACTGTCTATGAGGGGGGTCAGAAGGAAGAGTGGTTTCTTCATGGAAAAGCAAGGGCAATGATGGTGGTCCTTGGGGAGCGTTTCAGTGGTTGTGCTCTTAGAGACTGAGAGAGCCAGATCTGGGCTGTGCAGTAGGCTGTGCTTTTTGGCAGAAATGAGAAGGGCAGGAAGGAGTGACAGAAATGCCAAGAGCCTTTGTGTGGTGACTCACCCATGCTCCCCATCCTCCCCCATCCATTCCCGTGAATCTGCATAGGTTTAGAGAGTATTAGTCAGCCTTCCTTGGGGGCACAGAGACCCTCTCAGAGGTGACTTCAAGTAATGGGGATTTATTGTAAGGATATTTCTGGAAATTGGGAGGTTGCTGGAGCCTTGGGGTTCCATAATCATTGAGGGCAGATTGGCTTCTAGGAGCTTGGAACAGGATTCTGGACCTCAAGCAGCTCCAAGTTACCTCATCCTCTCTACCACAAAGTAGAATTCCTCTATCCTGAAGCTTAGTTCTCTGCTCCTTTGTCTCTGCCTCTATGGATCCCGGATCCCGCTGCTCTGCACGACAGCAGGTGGTTTCTGCTTATTCATGGCTTCTGCTTGCTTATGGCTTCTCTCTGTGTCTTTTAAGCTTCGAGTCACACGACCAGCTGCCTTTTCTTCTCACATTCGAACTTCTCCAGAGAATTCAATTAGACCACTGTTGCCGTGGCCCATGTTAGTGGCCCTTTCGTGCTAGGCCACCTCCTTGGGCCACTGGCCAATAAATGGGGTGTCTGTAAATCAGATGCCTGTTCCTGGTCCAATAAGCAATTTCTGGGATAACAACCTTTTCTCCTGTATGGAAAGAGACTATTGGTGGTAGTGTGTGTGTGTGTGTGTGTATGTGTGTGTGTGTGCACCCGTGTAGTGGGGGCTGGGGGGGCTCAAAGGGGGGAGTAACAGGTCTTTAAAGACTTGGCCTGTCTGAACTTCTGTCCTGGCAATAAGAAATATGAAGCACTTGGCAGTGGGGGAGAGGGGTGCTTTGAAGAGATTCCAAAGGCCTCTGCAGAGTGTGTGTGGGAGACAGCAATGCCTATAGCACTGCTTTTCAAGTCACATCTCCCCATCAGGTTGCAGAGAGTGGTAGACTTGGAAGGTACTACCTCATTCTGACTCTCTCTCCTTTTCTGTCCTGTAAATGAGAACAAGAAAAGGTGACTGGAAAGGTTTGCAGAGCTCTTTTCTGGCTCTAGGGGATGACGTGCAGGTTGCCATGAGAAATGGGTCCTCCTGTGGCCCTGGCTATTGATACCTCAGCTCATCCGAACTTTTTCCTTTTTATGCTAAACTTAACATTTTTAGTCTTGAAGTAGTATTTGGAGCTTAGCAAGTGCTCAAGTGTTTAATAAATGAATGAATGGATGAGAATGAAAATATGAATTTGCGATCAGCCCTTCAAGGGAGGCCGGTTAGGAGAAGGTCGAGGTTCCCGGCTTTGGTAGAACAAAGGCCTAGCTTTGAATCCTGGCTTTGCTACTTGCAAGCTGTGAGACAACGGGACAAGTTACTTAACTTCTCTGAGCCTCCCTTTCCTCAACTGTAAGGTTAGGATAATGCTTGCTTCAAAGTTCTTTGGGAAGTCCAAGGGACTACATACTTTCCTAGTGTGGGCTCTGACACAGGGTGCTCAAGTGTTGAGAGCTGGAAGTATTGGGGAGCTCAAGGGGCCTGGAGGGTATGAGCAGGCCATCGCCTACCTGTGGCCAGGCCATGAGTGCACAGTTCCATTGGGAAATGAATGTCTTGCCTGTGACTATGGAGAGGGTATCATGAAGGGAAGCCCACACCCCAGCTGCTTGTCTTGTCTCCACCTCCCGGGGAGTTAGAAAGGCTGCTGTGCTTGGTACTCAGTACTCAAGTACCAGATCCAACAGTGTTAGGCTACAAATCTGGCAGGCGTAGGCTGTTTCCAAAAGTCATCCGATTTAGAAACAGCAAGAAAACATCTGGATCAAATACTGGGTGATGCCACCAGCTGTGCCAAATCTATATGAGGTAAATGAAGGCTTAGTCAGAGAACAAGTCTGTGGGTCAGTTTGGGGGGAAAAGCTAAGAGCCAAGAGGCAACTAGGTCAGAGAGCGGGAAGTCCTGGCGTGGGAGGGGGAGGACGCTCTGCTGGGAGGGCGACCTCTGACTGGAGGCCAGGAAACCTCCCCTTTGTGTCTCCCCGCCATCTATCTTCAAGATGCAACTCTGGAGTCTCAGCAAGGGCCAGCTCGTGGCCAGGCAGGCTCTTTTGGTCTGAGTCTGTGATGGGAGGTGGGGAAGGGAGGTTCTGGGCAGGGAAAGATGCTAGGTTCCTGGAGAAGTTCCAGTGGTGACACCTTGTTCCATGTGACTGTTGCATGCTTATGTTCTGGTGGAGACAAGGCTGCTATGATTGCGAATGCTTGTCACTCCTCCGTCAAAATCACCACCTTCCTCCCCACTCTCCAGAAGTGCTCCACCTCTTAATGCTGAAATGCAGGGGTCTCTTCCATCCCGACTTCTGGTCTTTGCAGTTGTCAGCCTTGTGACCTCGAGGCCTCACTGTATCAAAGACTAAGCCTTTCCATTTCCTCCCAAGACCCCAAGAAGTCCCCTCACGCCATCACTTGCTTCTCTGTGACGCATTGTGCCAACCACCCCGGTGCCCCTTCTACTCCTTCACCTCACTGTCTGCCCCTGTTAGCCTCTGGGGAGGAACCGACTCAGTCTAGCTGGATGCCTGCTTTGCTCCTGGCTGGGGCGGAGAACCGCTGCCCAAGGTCGCACCACCTCCTGCATTTGGGCCAGCCTTGGGTTTCCAATCTGTACTTGGTCCTCAGTGCTGCTGCCTGTCCAAGGCCCTTCCTTGGACCTGGCCAGCTTTATGCATGGGCCCCACAAAAGCTGTCACAACCCCCTGCCTCCTGCCAACTTCGCTTTCTTTTCTACTAACTCCTCTGTTCCCACTCCCAAATCCCAGCAGCCTCACCTTGTACTTCAAGGTCAAAGTGAAGTTCATTGTGTGGAAGGGTCTTGCTCGCTGTCCAGTCCCTCCGGCCCACTCTTCCATAACAATGGCAGGCAGCTCTTACTTTTGGGTAAAGCAAATACTTGCCCCCAACATTGAGTCCCTTCTCTTCCGTGTTCCTCAGTGAGCTTATTCCGAGGGTGCTCCTTCTTTCATAGAGACATAGCCTTTTCCTCACCGCCAGTGGTCTCCCATTTGCATTTAAATGTGCTCCTGGCTCTTTCAATAAAAATGACAAAACTCTCTGTCAAGCAGGGCCCCCCTCCCCCATCCACCATGAAACTATGGCCTGTCACTGCTTCTCTTTACAGCCTTCTTGAAGGTATTGTCTGCATTTACTCTCTGCATGGGGTCCCTTCTCATTCACTTCTCAACCCTCACAGTTTGGTTTCCTAGACCTAGCTTCCGTGAACACTCTGTGCAACCCAGATTTTAGCTGAAATCACTGTGGACCTCTGGATCCTAAAGCCCAGGTGATACTACTTCTCAGGCCTCCCAGATCTGCTCTTTCTCCTTTGTTCACTATCTTGATAACTATTGTCTCCAACCACTCAACTGGCCAAATTAACTCTTATGTGAGATCAGCTCCTACCAACCCCACTGGGTGCTTTCTCTGTTCCTCCCGCTTAACTTCTGGCAGTTCATTCTCCTTTCTACCCAGACCCGGTCCATCACCAAGGTCAATCAATTCTACCTTCTTACTCTCTGTGGAGTTCATCTTCATCTCCACGGCCACAACCATACTCTGGACCCCCATTGTCTTTCACTGGGATTTAGGAGCAGGCTCCCTGCTTGCACTTCTTGCCTTGACGTGTGGACCCCTCCCGTCCATTCTCCACACAGTTCTCAGAATGAACTTCTAAAAAATGCGAATCCGTTCATGCCCTATCCTCTGGCCTAAAATTCTCCAGGGCTTCCCCGATGCCTTCAGGATAAAGTCCAAACTCCTTAGCGGGGTGTCCAAGGCCCTTCACATCCTGTGGTAATATAAACATGACTAGTGTTTGGACTTCGACAGACTCGGGACAACTCAGACTCCTGTTTAAATTGTGGCAGCATTTTGGCTGTGTGACTTTGAGTAAGTTACTTAACCTCTATGAGCCTCCGCATTCTTATATATAAAATGATGGTAATATGCCTACATTAGGCGGTGCTGTGAGGATAAAATGAAGTAATGTATACAGTGTCTTTGTTTTTATACTTGTCTAGCAAAGTGCTTTTCTCACTGTAGGTATGCAGCACATGGAACCTGCTATTTATTCCCCCTCTCTGCCTCTTGCCTGTAGGTTTTTCACCAGATGCCCTCTGATCCAGAGCCCGCGAGCTGCTGTCCTCGACAGAAGACACCGCACTTCCTTGTCTCCTTCTTCCCAGTTTATACTGTCTGCAGCTCTGTGCCCACCTTAGCCCCTTCCTCTCTTTGCTTGAATAACTCCTCATAATCAAGTTAGGGTTCTCCTCTGGAAGTTTCACCTGAGCACCCCAAGACTAACCGCTGGGCCTGGATGTTTCCATAGCAGTCATTTCACACTCCTGTCAAGGCCTTCGTTTTCTTAAAATTACCTTGTCAAGTGCTCTTCCCTGTGCGAGGCATCCCCTCCTGGGTAGGGATCATGTCTTACTTATCTTTATATCCCTAGGACCGGGCGGTTAGTAAACATTTGCTGAATGAACAAACTTAAACTTGAAACTCTATCCGGGTGGTATTCAAATACTTACTCTCATTATTTATTTGCTAGTAACATGCGCATTCTTGTTTATTTTTCTGTTCCTTTTGGGAGTAGGGCCATCCACCCTTCAGATTGTAAACTCCCTGAGGGCAGGGTTCCTGGCAGAATGGTGCCCGTAGAATTAGCATGCAGGCGGCTCTCCTCAGGTATTGCTGACCGCTTGGCCTCCGAGAGGAGGGAAAAATAATGATGAGGTAACCAGGTCTTCATCTTACTTTGTGCAAATCTCAAATCAAACTTGGTGGTCATGGATGGTCCTGGGCTGGCTCTGAGGTACTGCAGTGGCAATGGTCACAAAAGGTGGCGTTGGGGGATGAGAGCAGGGAAGATTTGAGAGGGGGAGGTGAAGAGCAAAGTCCTAGAGGAAATACATGATTTCTTATTCTGGTTAGCTGGGAGAATTGTGGACATTTGCCCCGGGGACTGTCAAGCAAGGACTGACCTTTACCACTGAACTGGTTTTAGCTTTTGTTTTAAAATCAGTTTTCAGGTGGGTGAGAGTGTCTGAATGTCACTTCCCATCACTTCATGGGTGAACCTGCCTGTTTTTAGTGAGCGGGATCCCTGGGGGTTTCTCCCGCCTGATGACCTGGGTTGATCTTGCTTGCTAGCCCTCAGCCTGGTAGAGTCCTTAGGTCTATAGAACCCTAACATCTCCTGAGTTGTTAGGAATGACTGGGGTACTCATTACTTTTGATCTCTAATAGAAGTGGAGATAGACTACAAGCCATCTGTAGACATCCCTGTCCCCCTACCCCATCTGTTGTCCTGCAAAAGCCAGGGCATTATTATTCCCTGTAGCCACACTGACTGATAGGACAAGCTTGCCTCCCTGACCACCCTACCCAGTAGGGTGTCAGACTGCTAAGTCCTGGGGAGATGAAGGTGCAGACGGCTGCTGAGCTCCCCTCCTAGGAGAGCCCAGTGCCCCAGGACACTCTTGTTTGTTAGGCTCACTCTCTTCCAGGTCCTGTAAGTGTATGAGGTATATGGAGGATGAGGGGCCAAAGACTGATTAATTTTGCACCTTAGATTCTTTTTAGACCCCTTTTCCATGTCAGAGCTCTTAAAGTTAGCTTTCTGATGACTTACGAAGAAATGGGGTTGGGCTGGGTGCTCAGGAAATCTTTAAAAGTCATGTATTTTGTCCACTAAGAATCTAAGCATGTTTGAGGAGGGAAGACCTCATTTGAGTAACTGGTCTTAAGACTGACTTTAATTAAAATTCCTTTATCCTCTCTCCCAATACTGTGAGTTTCTAGAGCAGAGGCACAAACATTTTCTGGCCCTACCAGGAGGCCAGCCCCTTAAAGGGAGTTCGAGCTGTATGTGAGAACTGATTAGGTTAGGCAGACACTTCTTGCTAGGAGTCGGGGTGCTTGGGAATGACAGAGGTTGAAGCTGCTTTTCCAGAGGCTTCTAAAGAAGATAAACTCTCCTCTGTGTGGAGGGACAGAAACGTGGGCCTGAGGAGCAATGGAGGACTAAACCATCTGGTCTTCCTGAGGGTAGACCCTTTCTTAGACGTCTGATTCTCTACTTGAATTAGGTTTTGCTATTAGCAGGTTTATAAACAGTGAACCAGGGAAGTGTCTGTGAGTGGGTCTGCATTTAGAGGGAAAGTCCACAGGTGTTCAAGGCCCCTCATTAGTATACATATGTTTTCTCTCTTCCTCTCCCGTCTCTTAAGGCAGGAGTTTTACTCAATACTGTGCAGAGAGGTCACGAAATGAGGCAGATTGAATGGGTCTCTGCAAAAACCCTTCTCAGACAGAGGCTTCCATGGCTGGGTTGATCAGAATCGTCAGTTGAGGGATGACTTCCCTGGAACATTGATGGCAATCTCTTTCTCTACTTTCTGCCTAACAAAAGGTCTGCAGCTGTTTGCAGTTCTGGGACTTGAGTATCCTAGCAGGCAGGTAAATAGGGACTAGGCTTTGAGTCTGCCCATTTGGCAGGTGGTGGAGAGAGGAGGGCTCCTTGGGAGCTGGTTCCCCAAGGCTCCAGTCTTGGAGAAATCAGCAGGATTTTTTAAGGGAATCAGCATCCTGTATTGTCTTTTTTTTCCTTCAGGAATTTATATCTGTAGGGTCAGCCTAGAGTGTGTTTTATTGTAAGAGAAAAAATTTTCCTTATGGTAGTGCTGGAAGTGAAGAGGAAGCTAAAAGATGAGTGGTGATGAGCACTGTGAGGCTGCAGTGGCTTATTTACAAGGCTTCCTAGTTGTTCAAAAATTATTTTAAAATACTCATGTCCTAATCTTCCTCCAGAATAACAAAGACTGTGAGCCTAATAATAAAAGTTAGAGGAAGGGATCAGTTTTTCAGATGCATTCATTCATTCAACTAGCATGCATTAGCACCTTCTATGTGTTTAGCACTGAGCCAGACATTGAGATGGAAATGAAACAGAAGGTTGTGACCCTGCTGTCTTGGAGCTTACAGCTGAGAAATCAAGAGGCATGGCCAGGAAATGGCTAAGTGTCTGCAGCACAGAAGGGGAAAGTGGTTTGACTTTTCTTTATTCAACTTGGTTTGGACATGGGGTGTACCATGTACTTGGATTTTCCTGCAGCAGATATTTTTATAACTTTTGAGTTCTGAAACGTTTCATTGAATACTTTTGATGGGAGAGTTTTAAAAAGATAACCTCTTCTGCCTTTAAAATAATTCACAGAAAGCAATTTCATCTCTTTCTAATGGTTTGGTTCTAACTTGACCTTTTCTTGAATATTCCCCCAAACTTTTCTAGTTATTGGTTCTTTCTTCCAAACCAATGGTAGTCCTTTCTTGTCAAGTTCTAGCTGTTCTAGCTGCTACTATACCCTAATTGTCTGTAACCATTAGAATTGAGGATGGACTGGAGAAATGAGAAAGCTACTTTTGTTTGATGAGCAAGCTTAACTTCACATTCAACTTAAGGGTAATAAGCTTTGGCTTGGTGGTTGGGGTATTGTATGGACATTGTGATAACTATTCTCCTTTTCTGGGTAGCGTTTTCCTTTCCTATAGCTGTGTTCTGCATAATCACAGTTGTTGGATCTAACTTTTAGCTAAGTAGGACAAAATCATATAAGATGAGGTATCAAAGTCAGTGATACTATCTATTGCTGTGAAAGTTTAAAGAAGAAAAAGATTCCCTCAACTCCCTCTCCTCTCCATCTCCCCTTGTCCTCCATGCTATTTGTTATGCCCCACAAATAAGTGAAGTTGAGGGAAATTGGAAGGGGAGGTGAACCATGAGAGACTATGGACTCTGAAAAATAATCTGAGGGTTTTGAAGGGGTGGGGGGTGGGAGGTTGGGGGAACCAGGTGGTGGGTGTTAGAGAGGGCACGGATTGCATGGAGCACTGGGTGAGGTGCAAAAAAATGAATACTGTTACTCTGAAAAGAAATAAAAAATTAAAAAATTAAAAAAAAAAAGAAAGAAAGAAAAAGATTCCTCATGGGCTGGGAGGCCACAGGAAAGTTTTCATGGAAATGAAACTTAGTGAGACCTTGAGGACATGACAGGGCTTTGGTGAGTTGTATGGGAGTGGCTACATTGTTCAGAAAGGGTAGACTGAACTCTCCAATAGAATCAGAGAGTTTTTATGGTATAACACTTCATGAGCTTAACTGTAATGCCATGTCATCTACCCTGCCACTCTGGGTGGGGATTTAGTCTACAGAATTTGGCTAAGTCCCTTCCACACTCTGTGGGAAGCCATGGTGCATTTGCTAGCCATAAGGGCTTCCTGCATTATGAGCATGAATTGCAGGACAGAAATGTGTACCCTGGCTTTCACCAAGAGGACATAAAATGAAACAGTATCACTGAAATTCTATGTGTACTTCAAAGGTAGAGGAGGAAGAAGACTGGGTTCCTCTCCTCCTTGTGCTGTCAAAGGCCCATCCTCTTCTCTAGAATCCAAAGTTTCCTAATACTTCATAAAGATTACAAAATTACACTCCAACATCAGGAACCACCAATGGGTATTAATATTAGCTCATGTGGGCATCTGTTACGAATGAAAAATATTAAGTTCTTTTTTTTCGACTTACCAGTCCTTGGAAAATAAGGAAAGGCAAGAAAAACCATGCCACTTGGTCTTGATTAAGACCCTACTAACTGGGGCGCCTGGGTGGCTCAATGGGTTAAAGCCTCTGCCTTTGGCTCAGGTCATGATCCCGGGGTCCTGGGATCAAGTCCCATATCGGGTTCTCTGCTCAGTGGGAAGCCTGCTTACCTTCCTCTCTCTCTGCCTGCCTCTCTGCCTACTTGTGATCTCTCTCTGTCAAATAAATAAATAAAATCTAAAAAAAAAAAAAAGCCCCTACTAACTGATACCAAATTCTGCATCCACTTAAAATGGGGGTAGGGGGATGTTGAAATCAGTCTCTAAGTCAATCAACAATTTTTCAAATGTAGAAAATTTTAAAATTAAACTTACCGTGAAACACGAGAGTCCATTAGTCATCCAATAACGCTTTATTGAGAACATATCGTGTCTTTTTGTTTAAGATAAGGGATTAAGCAAAATTGGCAATCTCACCCTTCCATCCAAAATTCACATATGTAATGATAACTATTCTCATAGAAGTGACATGTATTTAAAAAATATACCCAGTGTTAGGGGTGCCTGGGTGGCTCAGTGGGTTAAGCCTCTGCCTTCAGCTCAGGTCATGATCTCAGGGTCCTGGGATGGAGCCCCATATTGGGCTCTCTGCTTGGCAGGGGGTCTGCTTCTCCCTTCTCTCTGCCTGCCTCTCTGTCTACTTGTGATCTCTCTCTCTGTCAAATAAATAAATAAAAATTTAAAAAAATTTAAAAAATATATACCCAGGGCTAGAAAACAAGAAATGATGTCTTTGGTAGATCCGAAACTGAGGAATCCCTGAAGGACAAAAAGTAGTCAAGATCTGATGAAGGAAGCCGTAGCTCCAAATGCTGCCATAGGATTCCTAAAAAATTGGTTTCAGGTCTCAAAACAGCAAACATGGAGCAGAAGGAAGGCTCAGGCAGGAAGGTGATTCCCCAACACTCTACATTTGACTTCCTTAGGGTAGGCAGTGAGAAATAGAGATTGCTTGGACACTTGAGTTAGAGAGTCAAGTGAAATCTTCTCCCCTATACTCCCTACTTCACTCCCTACTGGCTCACTATACCAATAGCAGCCACCTTCTCTCACTTATGTTGGACAGGCTGAAGTAAAACCTGCCCCACAATACATCCTACTCTTTCCCTCTGTTGACCAGGTTAACATAGGTTTTCTATACAAAGATGAGCATGGGTGTAGGATTTAACAAAAATGTGTGGAAAACCAATAATGTGAAAAAGAGATACTGATTGCAGAAAAAAAAAAAAGTTCACACCCAAGGAAATGTTAGTAGTGCAAGCAGGAGAATTTTCTGGAGCTTTTGAAATAAGTATTTCTATGGGTCTATTAAAAAAAAATCAGCCAAAGACCTTGGAACCTAAAAATATTCGCAACAAAATTTAAAAACCAACAAATGGACAGGACCATGGACATAGCCAGAGTAAGTTAGTGAACTGGAAGATGAAATGGTGGAACTCTCTTGTGTCACCTAAAAGGATCATAAGATGAAAATATGGAAAGAAAAGTTGATATTTGGAGAACATGAATTCAGATATTTTGGTATCTGTCTACAAAGAATGTCAGAAAGATAGAATGAAGACACTAAAGAAAAGAAAATAGAAAAGAAACAATACCATAAAATTTACCAGAAGGTGTAAAATAATCAGTAGAAGACAAAAGTCCCAATATTCAAAGATGATGAATGAAAAAAGACCTGTAGCTGGATACATCACAATAATAAAGTTAAAGGAAAACTACTACAAAAGAGAGAGGAAAGGAAAGAAAAAGAAAAAGAAAAAAAAAAAAAACTTCCAAAAGGGCTAAAAAATGAGAGTGACAACAGACTTCTCATGGGCAATGCTAGATGCAAAAAGGTAGTGGAACTGTATGCACATAACTGTTGGGGGGGTGGGGAAGATATCCTACTGGAATTGTATACCCAGCAAAACTATCATTTAAGTGTGTATATGAAAAAGAGTCATTTTGGACATTACAGATCAGTTTACCTTTCACTGGTTCCCTCTATAAAGATTACTAGAGGTCATAAAAATGAAAGAAGTGGGAAGGAAGTCAAGGACCTACTCTGTACTAAATGCACATACTTCTCTCTTACAGGAAGGCAGTTTCAATTAGTTCACATCTGGTTGAGGAAAAGTGAATGTATCTGTCCTCTCCATTGGACAATTAGTCAGATAGAAGCAACAGCCCAGGCAGAAGGTATGAGCTGGGCTACCTGTGTTGGTTCACTGTATTAAAGAGTGTAATGGACAGGACATGCTGGCAGTCTCCTCTCAATCCTGATCCAAGCCCTTGGTTTTATCTCTGGAGCCTAAAAAGGCATGGCTGGAGGTTGCCATTATGTATGTTCTTTCTCTTAATTCTCAAATCCATCCCATTAGTATTCACAGGGGCTGAGGTTGGGGAAACTATCTCTCTCCCTGTACTGATGGTCTGGATTGCAGTAAACCCACCTGTGTGACTTTTCCTGATAAGAAGCACTACATTGGCAGTCTTAAATTGCTCAGAACATCAGGCATATGCCCAGCTGAGCAGAGGGAACATGGCCTGGGCCTCTGGGAACTCTGCCCAGTGGCCTGTCAATTTGGGACACTGCCAGTTCTCCTGGATGAAGGGGGAAGACCAGTAAGGAAGAGGCCCTGGCAGTCTTGGCCAGGAAGAGGAAAAATTACTGTAGGAGGCTGTATATACCAGAAGTCCAGGTGAATTCACAAAGTGCTACTTTGGGAAACCTGGTGGGTATGAAAGGGGCATATGGGGCTGCCCCACAGGTCAGCAGAATCTGGGCCAAGACACAACAGATTCTGGCTGGGAAGTGGTCTGGGTCTGGATCTTCTCCACAGAGGAAGGTTTGGAAGCTTTTAAAAAATTCATATGTTATTAAAGTAATTTTTTCCCCCTCAAATTTCTGTCCTCTGTATAATTGTGTTTGAGAAAACCAAGTGGGGCTCATGTTCTCCTCACGAGTTTGTGCTTCCCTGTCAGCTTCTCCTATTCGAGTTTGGGCCTGGTCTTACCCTCCCTCCACCTACATGGGTCTTTGTCTGGTGATTCTCCCTGACTCTCCAGGTTGGAGGGAGGCTGGGAACCAACCACACTCAACCTCCTGACTTCAGAAGAGTTATAGGAACTTGGCTAATATTTTTTTTAGTCCTTTTATTATAATCATAGGTTGTATAACTTAGTAGGGGACACTTGGAAGCCACATGTCCTGTCCCCTGGCTCTAGGCAGGAGGGAGTTGAAGTTATTTTCCTCAGATAACACTCTTCTCTGCTTTAAAACAAAACAAAACAAAACAAAAACACAACAACCCCCCCCCCCCAAAAAAAAACAACTCCAAAGAAACAGCTACTGCAGCATCTCTTGGGAAGGCTTTCCTGTGTTTCACTTGCTGTCGGGCAAGAAAGGTTGAGACACTTTTCTGAAGACTCACTGGGGAAATGGCCAGCCTGAGAGTTCCTCCCTCCCCCCCAAAGAACTTTGAATGCACATGAGCTCATGCCATATTTGCCTAGGAATAAAAAGACCTCTTGAATCTTGGACCTACTGTGGGGAGTTTTTATCTGTTATATGTTCATGCCAGGTTAGACCCTCAGATGTTTTTAATCCATGCTTCAGGCACTATATGCCACTTAAATGCAACAGTACAGGACTACAGCAAACTATGACAGCAGGGGCAGAGGGTAAGAACTGTGATGGGAAGGTGATGGAGGAACAGGCAGCTGCTTAGGCTGCCTTGCAAAGAGATACCCAGGAGTACCAGTTGACAGATGCATTTCACCAGCCTGGCCATAGCATGCGCCTGGATAACACTAGCTGACATGTTTCTCTGTAAACTTCCAGCTAGACAGATCTTTTCTGCAATTCTAGTGTAGACACAGTATTTCATTTTATTTTTTTGCAAATTTTTAAAAATTTTTAATTTAATTTAATTTTTTTTTTTTAGCGTTCCAAAAGTCATTGTTTATGCACCACACCCGGTGCTCCATGCAATACATGCCCTCCATAATACCCGCCACCAGGCTCACCCCATTCCCAACCCCCCCTCAAAATCTCCAGTTTGTTTCTCAGAGTCCACAGTCTCTCATGGTTTTTCTCCCCCTCCGATTTTCCCCAACTCACTTCTCCTCTCCATCTCCCAATGTCTTCCGTGTTATTCCTTATGCTCCACAAATAAGTGAAACCATAGGATAATTGACTCTCTCTGCTTGGCTTATTTCACGAAGCAGACAAAGTATTTTAAAACAGATGATTCCTACCAGGAGACCATGAGCATTTGAGCTCCTCAAGGTGACATTTAAAGCCTGCCTTTTTTTTCCCCCCTAAACAAAAACAACTACGAAGATAGGTAGGTTTGGGTATTCTTAAGGCCCACGTACCTGAGACTTTGGAGCACAAACTTCCCTAATATTTTTTCCTGGGGACAGCATCTCTTCTCTGAACTCCAGCCACAGGGTTCACCAAATAGGATGAAAGAATTGAAAGTGACCCATGAATTCAGCTGGTCCAAACTCCTCACATTACAGAGGAAGAGAGGAAAACCAGAACTACAAAGGGCTGTGAGGGCAGAAACGAGCCTTAATCACTCCCTCCTTTTACTCAGATGTCTCTGTCTTGACACCTCTCCACCCCAGGGTCTTCAGTAACTTGTGACAGAAGTGGAGCTAGAATTTGAGTCTCCCTATTCAAGTTCAGTGCTTTATCCCCCCAAGGAACTAGTTCCATGCTTTCTCTGTAGCCTGTAGGCCAGGCCAGAACTCACTGGCAGGGAGAAGAATGAAATAAGTGTAATGATTCTATAGCGGGCATGGTGACCTTCCACAAACCATGTTCCCACCAGTCTGTCACTGATGCTTGACCTTCCACCATTAGAGATTCATTCTTTTGTAACTTGGAGGTGAGGTAGACTTCCAGAGTCTCCTCTTGAAATGTAAATACCTCTGGGAAGGCCACCAACAGTTGATAGCTGAGAAACTGCCAGGCCTGTTTCTCCAAGAGCGTTAATAACCAACAGTGTGGGGGTATGGAGGGGAAGCGGAGGCAGAGAGATTTCAGAATTCACTGAAATAAGAGGACGAAGTTGGGATGGATGTGAGAATGAGTCCACCCTTTTGTAGGCATTACATAAATGCTATTTACCTATCCAATTAAATATGTAAGAACATGGCCCAGACACATTGGTGAAAAATTCACTTCTCAAGGCATGAACAAATGTTTGGAATCCCAAAGGGAAAGACTGTGCTGCCCACACCCTTCTGCCATCAGAGGGTGTCCAGGTTAGGGCTTTTTGTGTAATGGGCATTGAGACTTAGTTGAAACCAGACCCCCACCTCTACTTCAAGGCTTCATTTGCATGAGCGGACCTCCATGGATACTTTTGTTTATGACTGAAGAAAAGAGGAGTTTGTACTACTCTTCTGCGGGTAGAAGACAAGGGATGAAGAAACTGAACAAGAGAGGGGATGGTATGTCATCTGGCTACCCGGACACTGGCCTTTGTGCCCTTGTAGAACAATGGAAGAGTTCAGACCAGAAGCAGAGGGGCAGTTTCTCCAAGAGGCTTGATGAAACACAAAATGCAAAGAGTGGGTTTGGGGGCTCAGCGAATCTACTCCTGCATTTCTTGACATCCAGAAGTTGCTGGGTATGCTGGAAGATAACAGTCCTGGTGCAGCGGTCAGCATCCTCATGAGGGATGTTGTCGACATGGGCAATGGCAAGTCTCCTAAGAGCCCCCTCAAAGTCAGTGGATATGCGCTAAGGGAAGCCAGAAATGCAGAAGAAAGAGGAGGAAGAGACTCAATGTGAGTACATATGATGTGGTCCTACAGGGTTTCCTGGAAACCCTTGGGAGGGTCTTTGTAAAGGGAGAGGGTGGTAAGGGATTCTCTGTAACAAGAGGGCCTAAGAAGAGGAAGTTTAGGTGATTTTTATTTAGTGCGACACAGGCTGGAGTGGCCTGGTTATACTGGAGTTCCTACTACATCATTTGAACCCTCCCTGGCATGCCAATAGACAAAAACAAACTCTGATCCCAGGGCTAGGGAAAGAAGACCTTTGTTCTGATTAGAGAAAAGTCCAGTAGCTTACTGGTCTAATCTCCCTCTTTCTTACCCACCCAAATTTAGGTCATGATTCTATAGGACTGGAAAGTTTATTCCAAACTCAGTCTGGGAAAGGGCAGTAAGAAGAACAGTGTCAGAGACTCTATCATCCAAACACTGGAAGGAAGGATAAGCCCAGTCTGGTCTTAAAACTTGAGATAAAATGAGGCACAGGGAAGAAGACAAGATTTGTTCAGAGCCTCCCAGCAGGAAACCACAACCAGAAACTTCCAGGGTCTGGTTTATGGGCCAGGAGGAAAACATACAGATTTTTTAAAGATTTTTAAAAAAAAGGAAGAAAGGAAGGAAGGAAGAAAAAGAGAGAGAAAGAAAGGAAGGAAGGAAGGAAGGAAGGAAGGAAGGAAGAAAAAGAGAGAGAAAGAAAGGAAGGAAGGAAGGAAGGAAGAAAAAGAAAGAAAGAAAGGAAGGAAAGAAAGAAAGAAAGAAAGAAAGAGAAAGAGAGAAAAGGCTATCTTTGCAGGCTGGAAAAGAGCCAGGGCATACATATAAAGTTGTTTTGGTATCATTCTCTCCCTTCTTCCTCCACCATCCACCTGCTAAAGTGCCGGGTCTTTCCTTCCTTCCTGTGATTAATCTCACATTTGTTCGGCATGCATTAACTAGGTCCTGATGTAGTTGTACGGCAGATTTGGCTACTGAATAAACGGAGTTTTCCAGAAGTTAAATAAAAAATCAACATCCTCCATACCTGCAAGTGTGGTATGCAACCCGGACTGACCCCATGCAGAGCACTTACTAAGTGGATGTGACAGCAAGAACTGCAGCAGAATACAGGTTGATAGGTGCCATTTCGATGGAGTGACCCTGTCTAAAGACATCGTCAGGCTGACAGATACTCTGGCCTCTGGGAGTGGGGTGTACTTTTTATACTTGCGCCTGTGCTGGAGAATAACATAACAGCAGGTGAAGTTTTGCTGAGTTAAGTCGGTCACATCCGGCCACATGCTGTATACCATCACACCCCTTTACTGAGGTCTACAGTGAGCCTCATTCTGGGTCAGTCACTTTATAACAACCCTGGAGTAGGTTTTATCAGGCCCACCTTTTATTTTTATTTATTTATTTATTTATTTTTTTTTTTTGCAGATGGGAAATTAAGGACTCCAAGAAGTGAAGACATGCGCCCAAAGTCAGAGCTAAAATGTAAGAATGTGGACTGAAAGCCAGGTCTGTGAGGCTCTGAGGTCTGGGCTCCTTCCACTGGTAGAGTCAGAAAGACATGGGCTCTGAGCAGGCTTCAACCCCTTACCAGGTTTGTGACTTGAGCACAGTTCTTTAACCTTTCTGAGCTGTCCTTTCTTGTTCTATAAAACAGGGGCGAAGATGTAGCTAACTTCCGGGGGCGGTGTGAGGACTCGGTGGGTAGTTTGCAGAATGCACTTAGCACAGTGCCTGGTCTGGAGTGGGCACTTGGCCCGAAGTCACTATTCTGAAGTCACCAGGCTCCTTCTCCCTTCTGTGAGGCATAAGAGACTAAGAGACAGCTCTTAGCTGTCTTCTTTGCAAACAGTGTTTTCATCCCAGGAGAGGAAAGCTCTTCCCTCTGGGAAGCCACAGCTGCATTTGGATTAAAAGCATACCTGGATGGTCCCAAGAAATGGAAGCCACTCTTCCCTTGCCATGTGATTTTTAGAACATCACCTAACCCTTATGTTGTTTTTCCTGTGGAATAACTTGAATAATCCATGACTCAGACAGGTGTGTTAGGATGATAATTTATTTTTGTTCTCCCGCAGGTAAATTAACCATAGAGTGGACTCGTCCTGGTAAGATGAAGACTGTGGCTGCTTCTCCAGCAACTCAGCTCACTGCTTTCTGGACCATCATCTGTGACCACTACTGTGTACTGTGAGACGGAACATTAATTGGAATATGTTTCGGAGCCAAGAATCATTAGACAGGTAGAAATTCTATTTGAGTGTGCCTGGATACATAAAATCAGTCAAAGAGAAGTGATTTTTGGATAATCTGCTGATTTGCCACATTCAGGCGTCGATATGGACCATTGAGACTTGATGGGGTTATGCTGACTACAATCTGAGAGCCTGTGTTGCCAAGAAATTCACTGGTACAGGCACCTGGGTGGCTCAGTCGCTTAAGCACCCACCTTCAGCTCAGGTCATGGTCTTGGGGTCCTGCGATCGGCTGGAGTCCAGTCGCTACTCAGTGGAGAGTCTGCTTCTCCCTCTCCTCTGTCCCTCCCCGCTGCTCATGTGCTCTCTCTTGCTCACTCTCTCTCTCAACTAAATAAATAAAAATCTAAAAAAATAAAATCGCTGGTTCTCCCATTGAGCTCTATCCCCTGAGAAGTGTTGGAGAAATGAAGTGATGACCATTTATAATGACTGTTTGGCTATAGTCTTTGAGGCTGCTAGAATTAGGAAACGCTGTTAAGAAAAAAAGAGGGGGACTCCTTTTGACCTCTAGAAAGCCCTAATGATAGCCCAGTGCTGGAAGGAACATTGTAAGGAACATTATCTACAAGTCTCTTTTGTAAATCTCTGACCCGACAGGAATGTAACTTTCCACTCAGTCACTCTTATGAGTGGGAGGGAGAGGCTGATCTACTACTCCTCAGCCTTTGTTTTGGCCATCGGAGTTGAATTTTGGTTTCAGATGCATGTGACCAGCCTTCGTTGTGATGGGTGTGATTAGATTCATAGTTTACACCATGCATAAAATGACAAAGCAGAAATGGGATGTAGAGCTTGTCTCCTGTGAACCTCCTCTTTTTAAGAAATGGGCTCAAGAGGTAAAGTGACTTTCTCAAAGCCACCCACCCAATTAATGCTGGAGCTGGGACTAGGGCACAGGTCTGTTGACCCCTGCAGTGACACTCTTTCTCCACATGGTGCTGTGTCTCATCTGATGTAGGTAGATACATGGTCTTGCATGATGAGATGCTGGGAAGGAAACTGACTTTTATTAGAACGCTGTTTCCTAGGAACCATGTTAGGTGTTTCATCTACACCGGCTCATTTTATTGTCACACCCTTCTGTCAGGGCGAGATCACCATTAAGCCATTTTCCCACAGATGGAGAGAGGTTAACCTACTGGGCTGTAAGACCACCAAGCTCTTTCCTCTGGGAAGAGAAGAAAGAGATAAGGGTGATGAAATGGTCCAGAAAGGAAACAGATGGAATCTCACACAGTTTTGTTTAGCTACCTCCATACATTGTGCATTTTCAGGTGGGGTTATCCCTGAGACACCAGAGATCAGCCCTGCCCTAGGGCAGGCCGTAATGTGTCATGCCTCAAGTGACATCAGTATATAATGTATCTGGGACAGGGACAAGGCTGAAAAATTTTTACCTGTAAAAGTTGCAGAGGCACACAGGAACTTTAGAATCTTGAGAGAGAGTGTGTCCCCAGCTTTACTTGCATGGAGGCTACTATGTTTCTGGTCCAGACCCTATCGCCTCCAGGATCTCTCTGTCCATATCAATAGATATATTTTTTTGCAGGGCCTACGTGACTATAAACCAATGATTATAGCTATATCTAACCTATTAGAACCAATCTATATGACCCTTGATAGGACCTGAATCCATTACCAACTTTTCCTGGGAGAAGAGGTATCATCAGGATAGGTATAGTCCTTTCATCTTTTAGTCCAGAATGCCTAGCACAGTGCTTGGGTCCTAGTACTTAATATAAGGGCTAATGGAAGCAAATGTGTATTGATCTAATGGACTGGATAAATGGAATCGCTTTCTAGTTAGCCTTGGAAGATTCAGGAGGAACTTTCCAGAAAAAGGTGAGCCTTTATGAAAGTTTTGAAAAAAGAGGAAAGAAGTGGAGTATACAACTTCTGCCAAAAGGAAAAAGCCAATTTCTATTGTGATAGCATTTTAGAAGGACTATTTAAGTACCTTTATGTTTCTGCTACTATATCCCTCTTCCAGGGCCCTTCTCTGAAGAAGGTTCTGTTCCATCATAGGCCACCGAGAAAACCTAGATGTCTTTTTGAATCCTCCTCACCCTGAAAGAAAGGCAGGTAACAATGGTATTCAATTTTTTTAGGGGTATAGAACACCAATGATTAAGCTATTAATGTAAACCTACTGAGAAAATGCCTCTCACGTATTGTTAGAATAAATAATGAAACCAAACACTTTCATATCCAGCACAAAACAACAATGAATTGATTTATTCAGACATGATCAGAGAAAGAAAGAACATTCTGGTTTTAATGGACAAAGGAAAGGGAAAAGAAACCCAAACTCTGCAGGTACTGGTGACACTCTGGCAAGTTGTCCTTTGGGATGTAATTTAAGAAATAACTGGCCCTTGCATTAGGGAGAAATAGGACTGCATAGGCTTTTGTGCAGGAGAACTGCCCAGGTATGGGGCTGCATGGAGGCTCAGCCAGGTAGCTAGCTGGCTGCTGCAGCCTTGGCGTGGCTCCCTTCTGGCCCAGAAGACACTAAGAACACTGCTGGGTGAGCTGCCATGAGGTGGTGATGGATCCGTCTGTGGCCTGATTCTTGAGGAGCCATGGATTCACTGCAGCGTGCTGTGGCCATATGTAAGCCCAGGCCACACGTGAGGTTCTCCTAGGAGGAGGAAGGAGAAGCCACATGACATAGCTTATACATATTTTATTGTAGCAATCATATTTGAATGAGCCAGAGTCCGGGCTTTCCCAGACAGCATGGTCTGCAAGTTAAGAGACACTGTACCCTGATGGCAGGGCTATGGGATTTGGGGAAACAATGAAGGGTTGACCGGCTCCTGAAGTTGAGCGACTACATGGTCTTCACCTCCTGGAGGGCTCAGAAATGAAAGGAGAGAATTCTGGAGCCACCACATGGGATGGATGGAACCTTCGAGGTCTTGTTCAACCTTCTAGGGTTTGCAGTTCCCCTGCAACAGCTATGCCAAATGATTACTCTGACTGAACCCTTCTAGTGGCAGGAAATTCACTTCTCTGGGGCATCTCACAAAGCTAGATAACTTTTCCAATTAATAGTCCTTCCCAAGAGTCCCATTCCAACCTTTGTATGCTGGTTCAACCATCACATTTTCACTCTCAAGAACTTTGTGGCTGTCAAGGTGTGTGAGAGGTGTGTGAGCATTGGACCTTTCCATACTGGGAGGGTTCCTATAGTTTTGGGGGGGTCCTTTCTATAATTTAGGGACCTTCTTTTTCCGTGGGTCCTTTCATCTTTTCCACGTATACTTATCCAAAAATTGTCCTCAACCATGACTGCACATTAGAATCAACTAGAAAATTAGAAGAAAAAAAATCTTAATGCCAGACCTCACCAAAGCATCCTGTCTGGGGTTTGAACCAAAGCACTGGTATTTTTAAAGTTCCCCAGATGATTCCACTGTGTTAAGTTTGAGAACCACTTGTTCTATTCACAGAATCTGGTTAACCTCTTTAAAAGGTCATGCTGTAGAATAAAGCATCCCAGATTTGAAGCCTGACTCTCTCATTTGGGTAGCTCTTTGTGTTGTTGTGTTCTCATGTGTTCTTTGGGGATAACAGTAGTCCTGTCTGAAAAGAGTTGTCAAAAGAACTGCCTGAGGACAAGCTAAGTCTAGAGGGTCTCTGGCATGTAATACGTGCTTTATAAAGTTTGACTCAGGGCCTAGGACAGGGCCTACCCAATGTTAATGCAACATTTGTGGTCTTACCACAAGCCAAGCCTTAGCCTACACAATTTACATGTACTGGTTAACGCACTTTGTTGCCGCGAAGACATAAGCAAAATGTGTCTTCAGGACATTTTACCTGGCAGGGCATATTGTTCCAGATTATCTATTTAATGTACATCTCAGTGAAAAACCTGTATCTCTTGTCATCCCATATATCTTCTTGCTTTCCACCAAAATCCCTCCTAAAGCTCTTCTATGAAAATTCTATACACTTTCAAAACTAATTTCTGAGCTCAATGGTCAGTCAACCTTTTCTTGTCCATTGTCAAGCCCAATGTTTGTTAATGAGCTAGGCATATAACAGAGGCCCAGTAAATTCTTTGTGGAATGATGAAATTGACCCTGTAATAACTATGCTAATATTTTTAGGCAAAAGAAAGGGAGGAAGACTGAATTCCCGTGAATGGTGAGGTAGTGGGGATGCCTACTTATGTTCTAGGCACTTTTCATGCATCGTTAATTTTCACAACTGTAGGAGATGAATGTTCAGGTAATCTTTTGCTGTGTAACAAAGCACGCCAGGACTAAGTCTCTTAAGGTAACAATTCTTTTGTTTGTGAATTTGTAATTAGGTGGGAGTGCAACAGGGATAGCTCCCTGCTCCCAAGACAGCTCAACAGAGGACGGTAGTATCCACTTTTTCTTTCTTTCTTTTTTTTTTTTTTTAAGATTTTATTTATTTGATAGAGATCACAAGTAGATGGAGAGCAAGCAGAGAGGGCGGGGGGAAGCATGCTCCCCGCCGAGCAGAGAGCCCGATGTGGGGCTCGATCCCAGGACCCTGGGATCATGACCTGAGCCGAAGGCAGAGGCTCTAACCCACTGAGCCACCCAGGCGCCCCTAGTATCCACTTTCAAGACCGCTCACTCCAGCCATTATGGAACAACTTCGGTAGCTTAGGGTCCCCACTTGCAACCCCAGGTTGGCTCTGGGTTGGATGGATTGGAATAGGAAACTTGCCAGGAGAATGCAGCTCTCTATCTTAGCCTCTCTACTCCCCATTCTAAGGGGAGCTGTGTCTGTGCTTGGGGAGAAGCCAAGCGAAGCAAAAGATTTCAACAGAGAACGGAGGAAACACACCCACTGAGGTTCTCATAGCAACACAATCACGCACAGGCAGCAGCCTATTTCGGTGGGAGCTTGTCTCAGCTCCCCTCCTCCATGGTTAGTCACAGAATGGATGCACTGCACAGGCAGAAACAGTGTGGGGTGGGGTAGGGGGGGAGAGTGGTGTACTGAAAGTCAAGAAGCCGGGTAGCTGCTCTCAGATGTTCCCTCAGCTGACCAAAGGAACATGGACAAATGTCGTCCTTTCTCTGATCTCCGGGTCATTATTTATAAAATGAGAGGACGAAATGCCGTGAGGACCTTTCCTTTCTGATTTTCATTGATTGTATGAATACTGAGGCTCTCTTGGTAGGGGATGAGATGTCTCAATCTTTTGTATTTCTGAGAAAGATGCTAAGGGAAATTTGGGTTCAAGAGGGTAAAAGTCATTCTTCAGATTCATCACATTCATCCCCCTGTAACTTTCTGCATGTTGGCAGGATGTGAACGGGAAAGAGGATGACCACATGTTGCAAAAGATTCTGCTCATTCACTCCAACGCTAGTCAAGGTCTGTGGTCTGAGAAAGGAAAAGGTTAAGGAGTTAGGCTCATTCTTTCATTTATATTCACTCCTTCTACAACACACACACACACACACACACACACACACACACACACCCCACACTCCCAGGAGCCCATTAACTCAAGCCTATTGCCCATTGTCTCGTCGCTCTTTTTCCTCTCCACTCCCACTTCTCTCCCTCCTCCACTTATTGCAATGAATCCTCTCTTTCCCCTAGGATCAGGTGATGGAGGCATCTTTAGATTCTGGCCCATTTCTTCAATGGACTCTGAGGTTAGTTGAGGACAACCAGGCTCCCATTTCCTGGCTGTCAAAGGTGATGATAAAAACAAATAGGGCATGCATGCGGGACTGATCTCCCTATGTAAGTACAGGGTTGAAGTGAAGAGAGCCAGGGGGCTCAGGAACGTCTTTCAGGTTCCTGTCCTTGACTTTCGGGTTGAAAGCTTGAAAGTGCAGCTGTCTTTGAAGAAGTCCAGCCTGACTGGCCTGTTGCAAAGGGAGAGACAGAGTGCCTCCCCCTTGTTCTATTTCCCACCCGCCTGACAGATGGCCAGTAAGACAGAGAAAAAGAAGCTCTCAAAGTGAAGACAAGAATGCATTGTATAAAAATTCACACCCCCTGCTGCCGCCCAAACTCCCTTAAAAAAGGATCAAGAGAATCCTAATGGGTATGTGACATCCTCCCTCTCTCCCATAAAAGGGACTTCAAAATCTGGTGACGATGGGGGAGGGGTGAAGAGGGAAAAGAGAAATGTGTGGGCAGGGGGCTGCTAGGGAAGACTGAGGTAGGGGGAACAGGACTGCAGGCTCATCCATTTGACTTTCTCCTACCGTCTTTCCCAAACCACCTCTGGCTGAACCTCTGGCCCAACCTCTCAGCCTGACAGAGGCTTGGAGCTCTGAGTGCCTGGACCGGGTCAGTGGGAGAAAAGGAGAGATGATCACACACTTAGTCCTAGAGTTGAAGGAGTTAAAGACCCTTCCTCACCCAGACACCCACCCCTTCGCTCCCGAAACCGTAATTCGCCAAGTAAGGAACCCAGAACTGACGGAGGAGCTGGGGAGTTGGGGGTGGGGTGGGGTGGGGGCGAGGTAACTATGGCCCAATCTTGCCCAGAGCTGGTCCTCGGTGGGAGGACGAACACCCGGGTCTAAGAAACTGCAAGAGCCCAGCTCCGGCGCCTGCTTTCTCCGAGCCTCCCGCGTGCCCCTGCAGCGTCCGCACGGCCCTTGCCCTCGCTCAAGTTGTCCACAGCGCCCGGGAGTGGAGGCGGCCAGGAGACCCCTGGAGCCGGTGGGGAGGCGGCGGGCCCGGGGGCGCTGGGGGCCCTCGGTCTGCGCCCAGCCGCCGCCCGCTCTACCGAACCTCCTACCCCGCCCCCACTCACCCGGCTCAGCCCCTAGGAGAGACGCGCAGGAAGCGTGTTGCTTCGCCCAGCCGATCTGCAGAAGTTGAGAGGAGTTGGTGGCTGCCTCCGGCCGGCCGGACTTTGAGATCAGCCCGGAGAGGAGACGCCGCCGCTGCCGCGGAGCCTTCGGGGCTGCCTCCCTCCAGCTTAGCCCGCAGCGCGGGTGGAGAGGGGCGGGGAGGGGGTCGGGTGCGCGAGAAGAACTTGAAACTGTGTGAAGGAATCCGAAGCAGATGAGAAGGGAGGAAAATAAAACAAAGTGGAGACTGCAGAAAAGACTCAACCGTAGTTGATTGTATAGGCTGACGCTCCAGCAGAGGGGCTGGGTTGGTTTTTTTTTTTTTTTTTTTTTTTTTCCTCCCATTCTCTCTCTCTCTCTCTTTTAAAGCTACACCAGCTCTCTCTTTCTCTACTATCTCTGTATCACCAAACCCTTGCTGGCTCTTATGGGCATGAAACACTCCTCCCGCTGCCTGCTCCTAAGGAGGAAAATGGCGGAGAACGCTGCCGAGAACACCGAGGTAAGGAGGCGAGAGGGCCGGGGCTCTCGGCGACCCCGTCAGCCCACCCCGGACCACCGCGCCGCCGCCGCTGCCGCTACCGCCGCTGCCGCCGCCGCCGCCGCTGCTCTGCACCTAGTGCCAAACTTTCCCCGGCTCCATCCCGCTTGCTTCTGCCGGCCGTGTGTGTGTGTGTGTGTGTGTGTGTGTGTGTGTGTGTGTGTGTTGGGGGAAAGACAGTGCATGTCTCAGGTCCCCTCCCTCTTGAAAATGCAAAAGAGTCGCTCTCACCCCATCTCCCTCTCCTGCCACCCGCTGCTCGCTTCTCTTTCCCCAAGTCCCAAACCCTGGGCAGCAGCGCTCCCCTGCCCTCTCCTCTGGGCTGCATTAGGGGTCCAGAGTCCCGGCTTTGTGCAAAGCTGGGGTAGGTGATCCTGGGGCCACGTTTGCTCCCTGCAGTGCCTTGACAACATCTCCAGACGCTGCCTCAGCTTTACCCTTCAAGCTCGTGTCAGTCCCCAGCTCTCGGTCCCCGCAGCACCGCGGGGGCCCCACTCCGGGCCGTTGGGGGGTTGTGGGGGGGCAAACCGCGCCGGTGGTGGGACCTGGGCACCACCAACAGACCCTCCCGCCCAGATCCGGGCCCGGGAGAGGTCTGCAGTCCTCGAACGTTTGAGCCGCCTCGCGGGCGCTAAACCCGGGTAGGGAGCACTGGCCGCTGCCACCTTCAGAACCAGGGACAGCGCCCGCTCCTGCCGCAGCCGAGCCCGCGCGGGGTGGGGGCTCCGCGCCGCACGCTGCGGCGACAAATGGGTCTGCAGCCTCTGGTCCCGCAGCAGCTTTGGAAGAGGTCGCTCTGGCTCCGCAAATTGCGTTCTTGCCCCTCGCCTTCGGCAGCCTAATAACTGCCCTTTCTCTGCTCTCGAGTTGGCCGTGAGCCTCTAAGAGCCCTGCCGGGTTTTGCGTCCCGAGACTGGAGGCTATGTTGCCTAGCCTCGCACTGACCCTGCTGTCGATACAACTGGACTAGTCCATCGGCTCTAGGCACCTGTAGTCACGAAGGGGATCAGCGTGGGCAGCCCCCTTACCTTCCTGGAGAAACGGTGCGCCGAGGTGGGGGCGGAGTGGGGTATGTGTGTGAAGATCATCCCTTACTCGGTGGCAGGAAAAAGACAAGAGAGCAAACTCCCGGGCTCTATTAATAGCCGGGTGTCTGGTGGGGCTGCCGTACATTTCACATATGGTTACCCATATGCAGCGTGGGGCGGGGATGGAGGTGTGGCACGGGGATTGTCCCTCTGTCTTGCTGGAATGCAAATGAGACCCTTCTGATCTTCTTCAGTAAGGTCTTAACTGCAGCTAACCCTTACCCCACAGCATAGGCAGCAAATCTTTTGCAATCCTCGTTCTCTGAGAGGCTAGAAGCAGCATGCATCTGGCAATTGTTGATTTCGAAAAACAAACACGCTGTGGGGCTTGAAAACAGTAGGGCACTCAGTAGCTAACGCTGTCTCCTTGAGTTAGGGCAAAGCCAGCATGCCTACCATCCCACGGACACTTCCTCTTCCCAGCCAGCAAAGATGCCTAGGCTCACAGCAGAGAGTTAGCCTTACCAATCCCCTTGCACTCCTCCCTCTGATCGCCCACCCTCGGAAGAGGTTGCTAAAAATAGCTCAGAGTCAAGGCTGCACTTCTGTAAAGTGTTGGACCAGTGGGCATGTAACAGTCCCTGCAGCCAGGTGGCTGGAACAGCTTTCTCCTGCTCTTCCCTCCCCCATCTCGGTTTCTTAAAAAAAAAAAAAAAAGTTTTCACGGGTCTCTAAGGCCCTGCACCCCGGCTGTTGTGCTTGGTCTGGGGTGCAGACCCCTGCCAGATTCTGCAGTGTGCAGTAGCGGCTGCTGAGCTCCCCACCTTGGCCAGGGTTAAAGGCGTCCAGAGCAGGCAGAGTGATGCGCGCCAGGCTATTTTTACTTGCTTCCCCCGCGGCTCCAAGCTCCCCCTTCTCAGCAGTTGCACATGCCAGCTCTGCTCAAGGCATCAATGAAAACAGCAGTAGAGGCGGCCGAGTTCCTGGGAGGAAAAAAAAAAAAATTAAAACACGTTGCATGCCTGGCACAAAGGTGGGGGTGGGGAGGGAGAGACCCGGCGGGGGCTCTTTGGAGAGAAGTGAGTCTGGGGGTTCAGTTCTTAGCAACTTCCCTTGAGAAGGAGAGGATTCAGACTTGGTCAAACGTGCCCAGTGGAGGCATCCAGGCGCGTGACAATCACTTGGTTTTCCTCCAGGAACTGGCTGTTTTTGGAATACACCAAGACTAGAGCAGTATTTCCAAAAGTGGAGGTATTATGGGTTTGCCTGCATTATGGTGAGAGAGAGAGAGAGAGGCAAGGACACCTGTGTGTGTGTGTGTGTGTGTGAGCGCACGTGTGTGCGCCCAGGGAATGCTGATGGTGGTGGTGGTCCTTGTTGCCAACTCAATGTCTTTATCAGACACTGTACTAGGAATAATAGTTACTTTAGAATGAAAGATGAAGCCAACCAGGTCCCGGCCCATAAGGAGCTCGCAGTCTGGTGGACCACAGTGCCCAATAATTCGGATAATTCTGTAGCGCATTTTCCTGCCTTTTGTTAGTGTTGTTTGCAAGCACTTTATCTCCTTTCCTCTTACAATAATCCTGTGAGGTAAGCAAAGGTTAGTATTCATTTCATGTCCGCATATTATAAATGAGGACACTGGGGCTGGGAGGTCAAGCAGTTTCTGAGAGTCACCTGATGGGCCAGGACAGCCTTGGGACACAGACTGCCGCCACTTCTGACTCATTGCCCTTTGCCCTACACTTGCTACTTTAAAAAAGATGGCATGTGTGAATAGAGTGGGTGAGGAGTGGGGAGGACAGACATACTTTGGAAGGGAGAGATGCAATGTTGGGGGTAGGCAAGGACGATGAGAGAAAGCATTTTTTTTTTCACAAGGTAAAGATAGGCAGTGGGAGAGGAGGGAGAAAGTGAAGAATAAAGAATAAAGCTACTTATATTGTGAGCAAAGCCTCCCTCATTAAGTGAAGTTCAGGGCTGGGACAGTGGGAACATTAAGGGCGCAGGCTTGGTGGGCACAGTATGTTCTGGGTACACTCTTGAACTACTTTGACTTCAGTCCCCCCACGGGTTCCCCTTATGGTACAGACTAAGGAAATGCTCTGACAGCTCCTGGCACAGGATATATACAAAGCAGTGTTAGATCCATTGATGACGCTTTATCAGGTTCCTTGATATGTTTCTCTTCCTCAGCTAAAGGTATTATCACCTCTGCTCCCTACACATCATCAGAAACTTTCTGACATGGCCTTCTGAAAGGTCTGCAAACCTCTAGTCTGACTGTTCCATTCTACGGTTTTATTCAGCTATCAGTGCCCAAGGCCCGTCATCTGCACTTTTGCCTTTACCACAGCAGTAGTGTATCAGCCACAGGTCCTCTTCTCTAAACCCGCCCCATTATCACTCAGAAGACAAATATGCTCAGGATCACACATCTCTTTAAAAACTTGCCATGTTGTCCTACTGCATACAGTATACAAGATAAAGCCCCGTTTCCCTAGAATAGTGTACAAAGTCCTTTAATATCTCCCCAGTGCAATTCGCTGAATAGACCACTTCCTGCCCAAATGCTTTTGTGTGTACTGGTCCCTCTGCCTGGGCTGCCCTTTCCCCTTCTTCTCTGGAGAAAAAAAAAAAAAAAAGTCTTCCTTAACCGGCAACACTCAACTCAAAGGTCATTTCCTCTGGGCAACCTTCTGGGATCTCCCCTCATGGGGAGTGAGTACTCATTCTCTTTCTTCTGTGGTCTTACCACATGTCTCATTTTTCCCATTGTAAGCTGATTGGCTTTTTATATGTCTATTTCTTCAGTTAGATAATGAACTTTTTTTTTTTTTTTTTTTTTTGGTATACGCTGTTCCTAACACTGTGCCTGACACACAGTAAATAATAAATGGTGATAAATACTGACTAAACTGATTCTTATGATTATGCTCAAGCAAGCTCATGAGCCTTCTGGGTGTTAGTTACTCATGACTTTCTGAAAATTGGGCTTTCTATCTCCTACCCCTTTGCTGCACTTCTGCTCAGTTGTGGACATTTAAAACTCGAAATGATTAAAGATTCTGGGAATCAAGTTGCTGTAGCAACTCGAAACATGAGTAACTTTTGGATATTCATGTACCTATTCAACATTCTGTAATGACTGACTCTTACTATGGGGTGTTCATCTGAATAGCAGATAAATTGATGAATCACAATGCCCAATTACGAACCATGGGGGAGTAATGGACTTTTCTGAGCTGCTGCTTGCTTTGCTGATTCTTGGTGAAAGCCTGATGCATTATTTATGGTGATGACCCCCTGATTGGGGTTTTAGCACCTCAGAGGAGAGCCCCCAGGGGTGAGAAAATAGTTTTAGCAAAGGAATCATTTTGGAGACTTTTTTTTTTTTTAATGTTCTATTGACTTACTGACCCAGGGAGAAAGAATAATTATGGGTTGGGGAAAATCTTACAAGGGGACAATAGGGTTAGGGTACCAGTGAGTGCTGCTCTATGAGTTGTAGGGAGCAGAGAGCTGACTTCTGACATGGTGTATGTTGGTGGCTGTGGCTAATGGATTCCTCTCCTCTGGAAGTTCTTTTCAGCTGAAGGGTGTGGTTCTATAGTGTGAAGATCAGTGATTTGAGGAGGAAGAGAACAAAAGATATCAGGATACAGGCCCACTTCTCTGAGGATGGTCTGCATCCATGTCTCTTTCCAAAGAGCATGGGAGCTAACTATCTCAGCTCTAGAGTCAGACTGCTTGACTTAAAATCCAGCTCGGAACTCAGTAGATGTGGTGTTAGGTTGAGTATTACTTAATCTCTCTGGGCCTCATAAAATTGTTGTGATGATTAAATGAGTTAATTCATGCAAAGGGTTTAGAATATGGCGAGTGCTCAATAAATGTTTATGATTATTATCCTGCTAGCTTTTAGGAGTCTTGCTGAAAAAGTGCAAACCGGATGAACTCTCCCACTTCCTTATTTCTCCAGCTGAAATGATCCATAAATGATAATCCGCATCGATGTTTCCTCCCTCAGCAAACACCGATTTCAATCCTTAAGTGAGCTCAGGAGAATTAAGAAGATACTCACACTCCCCCCCGCCCCCCCGGGAAATTCTGCTTTTCAGAGTCCTAAATTGGCTTTTGGCTGTCAAGAAGGGTGAAACACAACATTCTCATCTCCAGTTCAGGAGTGGGTTTCATTTCCTCTTCTTTGCTAACTGCAATGCAAAGTGATTATCACATACCAGTGTGGAACGTGCAAAAATCTATAAAAACAGTGCTTACACCTTGGAGTCTACTGTGCCAGCAGGGGAAAAGTGGGCAGCACGACAACGTGTGATCTGCCAAGGTAACTGGAAGCCGGACTGTTGTGTGACTGTACTTACGATTGCACCATTGTGAAATGACTTAGTGAAAGCACGGAGAGAACACCGGCAGACAGGGACCTCCAAAAGGTCACTCTGTCCACATGCTCACTGCTGAACATACTTACTTAACCCAGGACACCAAGCTGGTTGCTTGGTCTCTCACTGAAAAGCTCAGGAGAAGGAGATTTCTCCATCTTACGTATGTTGTATCCTGGGAAGTTCTCCCAGAAGTGGAGTTCAGTCTCTTCTATTATAAACCCAGTCGCTAAAAACTGTCTGGTTGTCTTTGCATTTGGGGGCTGTGTTAGGACTGTCTCACCCTCACTACTGGCTACTGTTCCAAGGTGTTTCAGCCCCCTGTGTCTCTGATATTCTGACATTAGCCTTTTCCTATGAGTAACCACCTGTGATGGAGAGGGTTGTTTGTGAAGACTTGCCTTTCCTGTTATCCAGCCCATTGGATAGTTCACACATCGGATGGCTTTTCTACTTCACTTGTTATTAGAATTCCCTCAAGCATCACAGCTTTTCCCAGATTTGTAATGGGTGACCCGTAAGTAAAGAGCTCTTTTAAAAGTGTAATTTTATAAGAGCAAACAGCTTTTCATTAAGTCATAGAATCTTAGAGCTGGATGGAAACTCAAATCATTTAAACCAAGAGATGGAAAATCTTCCCCAAGATCACAGAGATTGTCAGTGCTGATGTTGAGACCATGTTTACAGCTAGGTCAATGCCATTTATACATTGGCATTTATTCATTGCCCTTGGTCCTTTAAATGTAGCATCTGATTTATTGTTCTTATTTTTTGTGCTAATTTTGTAGTATGACCTGACATGTAATATCAAAAACCAGAGTTTCTATACATATAATCTAGGAACTGTGTATAATGAGATCGCGGTCCTTTCCAAATGACATTGAAAATGCTTTGGCCAATATCATCATGTTCAGTGTATGACATCACACATTACATACATACGCACATGCAGAATATAGTGTATGTCAGACATACATACATGACATTATGAGTTACATATTATCCCCATTGTACAGATTAAAAAGCAAAAGCATAGACGGTTAGTGTTACTTGCCCAAGATCCCACAAGTAGTAAGTGATGGAACCGGGATTCAAACTGTTCTAGCCACCAAGACCCGTGCTTCGTTCCAGTCTACCAGGTTATGAAGGCATCAGAGGAACAGAGTAGAAACTTAAAATATGAAGAGAAGGAATGGAGAAATTAAGAGGAGAAATGAAGAATGGTGGATTTGGAAAAAAAGGAAAACAAGACATCAGTTCCACTTTCCTTTTTCCAGGCTTTCTTTCCCTGCCTCCCCCACCACCCTCCCATCCTCCTTTTCACAGTCACCAGTGCTATGCCCTGTGGGTGGCAGGGACCTGATATGACTTGTGGCTGGGACAATCCTCGTTCCACACCACCTACTCATGTAAGATATCCTTATGCCTAGAGTCCTTGTGGTGGGCTAGGGGAGAAACTCTTGTCTAACACAGTATGCCTCTTTGGGGGGGGGGTGAAAAGAATAGCAAAGACTTCAGAACAGGAACTTTGGGCTTTAAATGTCTCTTTGTGGTTTTATCACCTATGTTTGTTTTCTAGGGATGCTGTAAGAAAGGATAGCAAACTGGCTGGCCCAAAACAACAGTAATTCATTTTCTCACAGTTCTGAAGTCCAGAAGTCTGAAATCCAGGTGTCAGTAGGGTTGGTATCTTCTGGAGGTTCTTAGGGGGGAATTTGCTTCTCACTTCTTTCCTAACTTCTAGCTGCGGCCAGATATGCTCGATATTTTTTGGCGTGTCAACACATTGCTGCAATCTCTGCCTTCATCTTCACATGGCCTTCTTCTCCATGTCCGTGTATGTCTGCATTTCTGCCTCTTTATAAGCACACCAGTCATACTGGATTAGAGCCCAACCTAATCTAGTATGATCTCGTCTGAACTTGATTACGTCTGCAAAGAACTTACTTCCAGATAGGTTCATATTCTTGGTGCAGGGGTTAGGACCTCACATTTTGGGGGAGGGGGACTTGACTCAACTTGGTTCAACCCACATCCTCTGACACAGGGTCCATGTATTAGGTCTGAGTTGAAAATGAATACGAATGACTGAATGAACACATATTTCGGCCTGAGAATCGTTGCAAAGTTGATGAAGGTAGTTTCTCTCTTTCAAGTCCCTTTCCTCCTGCTCACTCAGCTGTCCACCTTGCCCACTGGCTTCTCAGTGTCTCGACCGGGTCTTCCTCCCTTATGGAATAGAAATAATTATAACAAGAGCTGCCATTTTAACGTCCATATTGTGGGTTGGGCACAGTGTTAAGTGCTTTTAAGCATCACTTTATTTAATTTACACAAGAAGATTACAATGCAGCTCTTTCTATTTCTATTTTGCAGTTAAAGAAGTGGGAACTTGCAGTGGTTGATTACAGAGCTAGAAAGTAACCAAGGTGAGGTATTCTCAGAACTGGAATGTGCTTTGCTGTTGACTCGGGTCTCTCTCCTGTTTTTAATCCACATCCCCAACTTTGAGCTTATTCTCTTCTTTGCCCCACACCAGCTCCCACTTGCTGAAAGCTTTGGGGGATTTGGGAAGGAACTGATACACTTCTATGCATATTCCAGAAAGGACCTATGGTGAATTGGAGCCCCTCATTCTGTAACAGGCTCCATGTATTAGATCGCCTCAGCCTCCTAGGAGGTTTGCTTTGTCATTGCCAAAGGAATTATTTCAGAGGTAGAACTGCAAACTGTTACTAGTTTCTTTGAGGGGAAATTCTGGAGGGCAGGAGGGATAAGGATTTTCTTGGTACCTTCCAGTTAAACCATGTGGGCTGCTGACTTCTCATCGGAGGTGAGAAGTGAAGTGTGCAGCCCCTGGGACTGGGTAGGCATGGGGTGGGATCTCAGCTTACCAGCCTGCGCAAGTTACCATCATTGTCTGTGCCTTAGCTTCATCACCTATGATGGTGATAGCACTTTATCCTGTTGAGTTATTATGGGGATTAAACAAATTATTTCACATAAAGCTCACTCCTGGCACATGGTAAATGCTCAAGAAAAATAAGCTATTATTTGTAATCTGGGCTTATCCAGTGCTGTCCCAGAAGGGGGGTAGATGGATAAAGGGCCTTTACCACTGATATGATACAGCCAGTTTTGGCAGAGCTAGAGCAGAACAGTCAAGGAAGGGCATCTTTGATTCAAATTACTCAATCTCTGAATTACCAATTCAGCAGGAGCCATGAAGACAAGGGTCTTTAGCCCCCTAGGGCTCAGGGACCACTAGCCTCCATGTGAAGTGTTTCAGTCACAGGAGGGACGAGGTTCTCTGTGACCCACAGGCTGGCCTACCCTACTCTCAGCTCTCGGAAGCAGGTGTTTGGCAACATTTAAAGAATGAGATGGAAACCTCACTGAGTACCTACAGATGTGAGAGAAATGGGAGAGGAGAGTTTCAATCATGCTTGGTTGTAGACCTTCTGAGGGAAGGCCCAATACCTCACACTTGTCTGTGCCCTTTGTAAGACTTGCTGCTAGGAAGATAGCAATTCCTTCTTGATTACTGGATTGATCAATAACTTTCCCCCATGCTCCTACTGAGAGAAACTGAGGCACAGGAGAAAGGAAGAGAGAGGATAGAGATATTGTCCAGGCTCATGTGACAAATCAGATGTTTAGTGAGTGAGTTAAACTCCCTGTCCTCTTTGCCATAAATCTAGTAGAATATATTCCCTGCGTGTGAGGCCGGACCTGAGGGAGGTTCAGCTTAAAGAGAACCAGGCTAATGCCACTATAAAGGGAAGGGCCATTAGCAAATTCATCAATTAGGGCCCTATTTGTAGCTCTATTGTGAAAGGTAATCTCTTGTTAGAGAAGTAAAGTACAGTGGTGGCCTTTGAAGGCTGGGCCTGCTGGAAAATGAAAGGCTACAATTCCCATAGACGCCTTAAATTCAAGGACTTCATTTGTCCCTGACAAGCAGTTATGACAGCTGCTCTCTAAGGAGGTTCCATCAGGCAGTCCCACAAAAATGATTACAGTCCATCAGAAGTGTAGACAGGATCCTAATTAAGGAATGTTCTCTACTTATGCACATTTGGTCAGCTCTTGCCTCCAGGTACATAGTAGGATAATGATGAATATTTATTGAGTGAATAAAGGTAACAAACCTGCATATCACACATATACCACACCTGGTTCTTTTTGTTAGAATCTCTTTCTCCTCCCCCTTTTCCAGAATTAAAGTTGTTCCAGGCTGGGACAGGGGAGCTTTTTGGAGTCAGACTTGAGTTCTCATCTTCATCCCTTTGGGATTCTAAAACCCATTTTACAGGTTAGCCATGAGGATTAAATCTGATCATGGAGTAAGATATAAAGAAGAATCTCAACAAACGTTTTCTTTTTTTCCCCTCCTGTTATAAATGTTTATCAGCCCAGGTTTTGTTTTGTTTTTAGGGGGAAATCTGTAGTTCAAAGTGGGAACAGTCCGTTCTAACATTCAGCTGAGTGGCTATAAATGACCTAATCCAGTCTGGAGGGTGTGTGGGTGTCTCTAGGCAGGGATGTTTGTGTACACCTAAGTCTGGAGGTCTTATCATGCAGGAGCACATGCCTGTATGCTTACATACTTATCCTATGTGGTTTGCAATCTGTAGTAGGAGATACATAAGGTACACATTTAATTACTAGCCTGGAGCTTCTGAGCCTGACCCAGGATCTGATGAGACAAATGAGGGAGTGTGTCATATGTGGGATCCATGCTGGGGTGAGGCTGAGTGTGGGAATCTGACGGAGAGTCTTACAGAGACAGATCTGACTTGCAGGGTCAGGAAGGTTATGCAGCCCTGACTTTGCTGATGGGTAACATTGGTTATGCAACTCAGGCGCTGTGGTTTTCCTCTGGGCTGGGTTCTGAGTCACCTTCTTTTCTTACTACCCACCTAGGCCATCTTATCCCCTCTCTTGGCTTCATTACTAGTTTATATGCTGATGATTCCTAGACTCCAAGCTGCAGCCTAGATCTGTCCTCTGAGCTTAGACCCACATAGCTGACTGCCTACAGGACATCCCCACTTGAGTGTCTCACAGGCTTTCCTGAGGAGAGCATTCCCTCCACGACCCTGCCTGCCTCCCTTCCTGCTAATCCTCATCCTGCTCAGTGTCCATTCACCCGTCGTAAGCCCTGACTCTCCTATCACCCTTTTCCCACAATGAGTGATGATTCTAGATCCCACGGGTTTGTCTCTTTGTCCTGAACTTGTCCTCCCATTTCTGGTTCCACTTTTGTAATCCTGGTTCATGGCCCCCCATCTCTTGCCTGGATCTCCACAGTGACATCCTGGACACTGTCCCCACACCCTCCCTTTCCTTGCTTAGATTTATTCTCCCAGCAGAATGAATGTGTGTTCTAATGTGGAAATCTGATTCTACTTCTCTCCTCTTTAACCCCCTTCAGTGACTTTTCCCTTATTATTAGGAGAAAGGTCCCCTTCTTAGCATAGCTCATAGAGCTCTATGAGTCATGCCCCTGAGCACTTTTCCATTTTCCTTTCCTTCATTTCTTGTAAGTCCTTTCTGCCCGCCCCAGCTATGCTCAACTTCTTCCCTCTATTCTCTGGGTACCTACCACCCTTCCTTCAGGTCTTTGCTTAGACAGCACCACTTCCTGGAAGCCTTCCTTGATACTACCCCCTTATCCAAGTCTGGCTTAGTTCTGCCACCCACGTGATCCCATAGTACCTGTGCATTCCTTGTCATGGCACATATCACACTATACTTGCTGATTTCCTTGTCTATAAGCTCCCATAAATTTTGTGAGAGTAGGAAGTCTCTGCTGTTCACCATTGAATCCCAGCACCCACTACAGTGTCTAGACCTATTAGAGGTTTAAAACCATTGAATGATCAATTCAATCAATGATCATCAATGATCATTCAATCAATTTCAATCAATGATCATTGAAAAATCAATGAATGATCATTGCTATATACACCTCTCCTGTATTGAAAATGTTCTATGGATGCTATTATTTAAATGGATATCTATTGGTCCCTTTAACACACTGGTCTCAACTATGTCACATAGGATCCCCTATAACAAGAAATCCTCCTGACCCAAAGCATGCTCTAGTTAAGCGTCCCATTTAGATGTCCCAGTAGTGTAGAAAGAGTTGCTGATGAACAAAGCTAGAATTGTAGAAAGAAGGTTTATAGTCAAGGCAAACTGGCTAAGAGGAGATTTTTGAATAAACAAGGATATAAGTTTAATATCCTCCTGAACAGTCAAGGTGTCTGCTCCAGAAAGGGTGAGGGTCAGGATTTTGCCTGGGTGATTGGGAATTCCCTGTACTTTAGCAGTGGCAAGATGCAGCAGAGAGACCACCTCCCCTGAAAACTTTGAGGCAGAAGAGTTTGGGGGTTTGGATCGACCATATATTTATTCCCAGCCTCACAGGCTGATGTGAAAGGAGACCTAGTGATGTATGTCCTCAGATAAGGGTTTCTGAACTACCCTGAGGCTCTGGCTCCTAACTGCAGCCTCCTGCTCTGGCGCTCAGCTGCTCTGTAGAGTGAACATACTCCTGCCCCTAGCTTTGCCCAGGCTCCTTTGTTCACGGTTATATTGGTCCAGCACTGCTATTCATTCCTGTGTTTATGAGGTTAAAAACAAGATGCTCCATATTCTAAGATGTAGAGAAAACCATATCAATGTCTTGAGCTGCCAGTACTGCAGGGTCCTAGGACTTTAGCCACAAAATCAGATCTGGTGGCTTCTCTTGGAGGCTTTGCTGGAGCTCTACCAGGCCTGCACCCACCTCCTTTTCTTTTTCCAGCTCTACTCCAGCATCAAAGATCCACAGTCCCAGAGTTCTTGAAATCCACTCCCCCACCCCTGGAGTGTACTCTGCTTAATCTAGTCAAGACAATCAGGCGCTGTCCTAAGACTAAGGAGGGATTGCCTCAACTTGCCTTGATTATTTGCTCCAGTTCCTCAGGCCCTCAGCTCATAGTAGGTAGTATAGAAGGAGTTGAGAACAAAAACAGGCAGAACCCATGATCCTGACTCTTTTGTCATCTGCCTTCTACAACTCTCAGCTACCAAATGAAAAATGGATGAGTTGATCCTAATCTATCCTACTTGATAGGGGTGCCTTTGAACTAAATGAGACAAAGGGAGTAAGGCCATTTGGGAAAGGGAGGAGGTATTGTGCAAGACTCAAACTTTGTTGTGATTCACTTGCTATCTCAAGTGCCTCCCAGAGCAGCCTTATGCCAATTTCCCCTTATTGAGTTGTCAGTGGAGTTGGAGACAAGCTCATCGCCATCCTCCACATGGCTTCCCCTTCCAGACATGCCCACGTGTGCTAAATTCGTGCTGTGCAAAATGGGAGATGTTTTCCCCCTCGATGGTAAATGGCATAGAAAGTGGAGGTTTGAGGAAAAGCAAAAAGATGCTGTCAATCTGGACTTTGGCCTGGTGAGGAGCAGACCTTTTTTAGGGTCCTGATTTGAACAAACGGTGTCAGGATAGAGCTTTCAGGCAACTACTTATCTGGGAAAGAGTGAATCTTCCTCCAGAAACCTCTGCCTTCATTTTTGTTTTCCACCTGCTGGCTCAGTCTTCTCTGTTCTCTCTCATTTCCCAAGCATGGCTTCTAGGCTTCTAAGAGTAATGGCTCTTTCTTTTTCAGGCAGGAGAGAAGATGAAGGGCTTATCATCCAGGTGGCAGGGGGAGACAACCTCAGCTTCTTGGTTCTGGGCTCTGTGGGCCTGGATGTTGGAGAGAATCCAGGCTCTGGGAGCAGTTCTTTAATACCCACTCAACCAGGCAGCTGAGCATAAACTTACTGGTGTCACAGGTCTAGCCTGTTCTGAATGTGTGCTGGACTAAAAGGGAAAAAAAAAAGGGAAGATTTGAGTTTCAGATTTTTTGAAGCCATACTTCTTCATCTTCCCCAGTGTGCAGTGCAAGACCATCATTTCTAAAGTGCTGGGACCTGGCTTATCTCCCAGATACAAGCCCTAGCCAGGATGTCATACTCCTTGGTGTACCCTGGCTGGAGCAAGAAGCTGAGCTTCATACTGAGGGCCTGGGGAAGGGCTGATCCTATGTTATGCTCTTCTGATGTGACCTCACCACCAACCTTGGAGACCCCCTTCCCCTATTACCAAATGTTATGGATTCTCATTGCACGTGACCAATCTATGACATTAGACACTGTTGGTAGTTGTGTTTTTCTTGATAGCCTCTCCTCTTTGGTGTCTGAAGCCCTACTTTCTCCTGCCTCTCCCACATTTCTGATTTTTCTCCCAATCTCTCATGTGGATTCTTTTCCCTTTCACCTCTTAGTGATCCTCTTTCCAGCTTACTGTCCCTCTTCCACGCCTTGTGATGTCCAGACCTTGGCTGGATTTCTCTTTCTCAGGGTTTTGCAGGCACTTCAATTTCAACATGACCCAAAATGAGCTTATGTTTCCTCTGAACTTGCTCATCTGTGTCTCCCCGTGTGTGCCTGTCTTCATGAAGGCATTTCCATTCTCTCCTTCATTCTAGTCAGACATCTGGAATCATACCAGAGGCTTCTCTTATTCTCACCTCCCCTACTCTAATCCCAGATGATATATAACAAAATCCTTTTAACTCTACTTTTAATTCTATTTTAACATCTCCTTTTCCTTATCCCTATTGCCTTAGATCAGACCCTCATTGTGTCTTGTCTGAGCCACTGTAATTGGCTTCCTTCTTCCCAGCTTCTGCTCTTGCTCCTTGCCAGTCCTTTGGCTACACCAAAGCACAATGCCGAGGCCGTGGAAAGACTCAGTGATGTTCGCTGAATGAATGAATGAGTGAGTGAATGAGTTATGGGTAGAGATTGCCTACTCAGAGGAGCAATGCAGGGTGATTGTTCTGAAGCTTTGTGAGTTAACATCAGGGATTCTCTATCTCATTTGGCATTGGTGCTGAAGGTTGGGTATTAAATAATTTTAGGATGAGGTCTAAGGGATTTGGGAGACCTGGTGATAGCCCAGGCTCTGCAGCTTGCTTGCTATGGGACAGTTCTTTTCTGAGGCTGTCCTTGACCCTGAGAGTACTGCAAAATAAAGAATCAGGGAGTTCGAAGTTCTCAGTTTGCTCTGCATTTACCATGTAGCATTATCCTTTAGGAGGGAGAAGAACAAAGATTATAATAGTGTGACCCTGGAGAAGTGGTTGAAGCCATAAGGAAGTAACCAGGTATTTCCTTACATGAAACATTGTTCAATACCCCAGCATCACCCAATTCTCTCAGAAAGTTCTAATGTGAAGTTCCATGCCCTCTTTCTTCCTCTTTTCCTTGTGACAGAATGGGCTTTATTCCTGGGGAATCTGGGAGCATTTTGTCAGAGCTCTGACTCGTAAACCAAATCTAGTTTGTGCCTATTGAGTAAGGATTTTACATTTAGGTTGAGTAGCTGTCTGGGTGACCCTAAGAAGTCCCTTAGGCTATTTGGGCTGAGTTAATAACATTTTACCTGTAGCCGGGGAACAGAACTTCATGACTCATTGAGGTCGCTTTCAGGTCTCTATCTGTTAATTCAACTTTCCCAACTACAGGTTTTAGTGAATACAATTGTGCTCTATACTTGTACATAGTATCTTCTCTATCCATGGTAAACTCTCTGTGATATCTTCTATACCTTGTTGTGCCTGGATCTTTTTGGAGAGTTGGCTACTTGCCTTTTCCAGGTCATTTCCCCACTGGTGTCAGGAAAGTGCATCACCTCAGTTCCTCTCAAGGTTTCTGGAGATGAGAACCAGGATATGAGTAAAGAAAGCACCAAAAGTTACCAGTTTTAGGAAAATATTTAGTAGCAACTATTTTAATTCAGTCCATCACTTCAACAGATCCATTCCTTACAGTATATTGTTTTGCAGTAGTTCATGCTACCCAATTTCAGATAATGAATAATCACTATTATATCAGGTATTGTTCTAAGATCCAAAGAATCTAGGGTGACTTAGCACATCTTGGAATTCTTTTCCAGGCACCACATCTGAAGAATAAGGAGAAGCCAAGTGGGAAAGAGGGCAGGAATGAGAGTGACTCTTTCAGATGGGGAGGTTCTGAGTAGAGGCGATTTGTCAAGGTCAGAGTCGGCTTCAGGGCCACAGCCAGGCTCGAGGCACGGATGGTGCTATGTGTCAGGTTACTGTGTTTATTTTCCAATCTCTGCTAAATTCATCGTATCTTTTCTGCTTATTGAAAGTTAGTCTATTACTCCCTACAGAAAGCCAAGGAGTTCAGTTTTCTCCATACTAGGTGCCTAGCCAGCTCAGTGTCAGAGCCCTGGCTAGGTCTCGAACCAGGATCTTCTGGCTCACTTCTCCAGGAATGCCAGTGATGAGATTGATGTTGTGGTGTGGCTTGCATTTTAGACTGCAGGATGTGGACTGAATGCATTAGCTCTTTCACTGGAGGTCACAATTTGAGTTGGATTAGGGGTCAACCTGCTTCAAGGTCAGGTGTAGACTAAAGATATCTGGAGGCTCTTTTCTAAGTGTGTTGGTATCTTACATTTGTTTCTCCAGCTTGTTATCATCCTTTTCGCCCTGATTTGTGCCCTGAAAGACTGAATTATATTGGACTGTATCAACAGACTCCCTTTCCCCACTCCCCAGGCCTCTGGCTGGTAGAGTTCCACTAGAGGGGAGCATCAGCAGATCAGAGAAGGGAGGGGAGTGAAGTCAGAGTAGTTATTCTTCCAGCTCCTTCCCTATGGGGTCACTGTCTACTCTTTCTGAGAACTGAAGTTTTCATGTAGCCCACTCCATATAGCCATCACCATCTCTGGCTTCCATTAACTTCTCTCCTGTTGCCTCCTCATAGCTAGAGGTCATCATGGAGCTCCTGTGTTACCAGTCCCAGTGTATTGCCACTGTAGCTTCTACTGAGCTACTTTTACAAACGGAAATCCTTGATGACATTCATTGAGTACTTACTATGCTCTAAGCACATTTCAAAGCTCTTTACATGGACTATTGAATTTGATTCTTCAATGATCTTTTGAATAGCTACTAATAACGTCCCCAATTTATAAAGGAAGGAATTGAGACACAGAAAAGCTTAATAAATTTCCCAGGGTCACATAGCTATTACATGGTGGGCCTGGTTCCAAATATAAACATATACCAGAACCCAAATTGTCACTGGTTACCAGTGTGGTCCCTGGACCAACCAAATCAGCATCATCAGGGGACTTGTTAGAAATACAAATTCTCAACCCTACCTCAGACCTACTGAATCAGAGACTCTAAGGGTGGGTCTTGCAATCTATTCTTCAGGTGATTCTGATACACTCATGTTTGAGAACCACTGCTCTACACTGTATCTGCACATCTAAACACTCATCACTTTCTTTGAGAGCAATTCACTTTTCCTGTACCCACTGAGACTTACATGGCTAAATTAGCATGGCCAACTTCCATTCTCCAGCCTATCCTACATTACCTTAAATACCATGCCTTGCCCTTGGTTTTGGCAGTTTCTATCTTCCGTATTTTGGTTATTCTGATCAGCCAGAAGCTCAGGTTTCCCTCATGGTTGGTTTCTCAGGGCTGTGTACCTATTTGTTCTGTTTTTGTCTTTCACTGACATTCTCCTTTACCCAGGCCTCAGCTCTCTAGCTGAGAACACAACAGTGAAAAATAATGGGAAGACATGAACCAAACCTGTGCATAGTTTGTTTCATTTGGCCTCATAGAGGCAAGCATTTAAAAATCAAGATATTTATGATCAGAAGATAACGTCATGGGATACTGGCCACCTCTTAGAGAAGGTGCCCATCCTCTCCCTGCCATAGTCCCTTGCTTACCTGTGGTGGGTGTCATCACCCACTCCACTGGTTCATGTCCCCAGCTTGGTCCCCTTGGACATGGATTTTAGATCCCTGGGCTCTACTGTATTGAATCTAGTCCCTTCTCTTTCTATAGGTGGGAATCCAAGGCCAGGGAGGGTAAAGACAGACTGAAAGATGCACAGTGAGTTGGTGGCAAGCTGGGACCAGAAATAAGAGCTGTTGGATCCAAATATGGCCCTAAGTGGATGACTTTGAATGGGAAATGTTTTGGGCAGGGGCTGTCATTGTTGGCCCTATAGCTGAGGATCTTGACCTTAGAACAACACTGTCTCTCCTAAGTCTATGTTAAAATTTGGGAGGCAGGTTCCTCTAGGCTTGGTTCTATGTTCTTTCAATTTCTAATGCAATGACCTTGAAATAAGAGTTATATATTCTTTCTTCAAAAGATTGGTGTAAAGATCAAGTGAAAATAGTGAACATGCACTTAGCATTGTTTCTAGTTAACATGGTAGCTCTTGTATTGTTCGTGGTGGTGAGTGCTGATCAGGATTGCTACATGCTCACCTGTTTTGAGTGAAATCAGAAAAACAGACCTGGTTTGTGTGTCAAAGTTAAGCCTAAACGGGTTTGAGGTCACATATGGGTTCCAGCCATCTGGGAAGATGCCGAGAGAATGGAAGGGGAAACTGGACTTGGAAATCCTGCCTACCGCCAACTCTGATGGCATGGAAGCCCTGACTTCTGCCATTTGCTGACATCAGGGACCTGGGGGGAAGCCACACAAACCCTGAGCCTTGGTCTTCTCTACTGGGAATGTTTGTCCACCCATTCATCCATTTTTCCATTTAATTAGTTGCTCCTTCAAAAAGCATTTACTGAGAATAAACTATGTGCCAGCCCCATGTCATGTATTATGATAAGCCTTGGGGATGCAACCAAGTAAGAAACAGTCCTTGCTTTTGAGGTATTTATGCTTTAGTAGGAGAGTCAGATAAGATACCAGCCATTACAAGGGTATTGTGGAGACTGAGGGAGGGGTGCCAAGGGAGCATCTATAGAAGGGTGCTGTTGGGGACACCTGGGTGGCTCAGTCAGTTAAAGCATCTTTCTTTGGATCGGGTCATGATCCCAGGATCCTGGGATTGAGTCCTGCATTGGGCTTCCTGCTCAGTGAGGATCCTGCCTCTCCCTCTGCCTGTTGCTCCCCCTGCTTGTTCTCTCTCTCTCCCTCTTTCTCTGACAAATAAATGAGTAAAATCTTTAAAAGAAAAAGAAAAGGAAGGGTGCTGTTGGGGTTTGAAAAAGGACAAGACTTGTATTTAAAATAAGACTTCACCATTTGCTAAGAACTGCAACACAGGAAAAAGAGAAGCAAAGTCATGCCCTCTAAAGGCTGTATGCTTCAGTTCCCTCTGTTCCTTAACATTTCTTAGCACAGCAAAACCATAGGCTTTTTTTTTATACAGAGATGAAGGCTAAGTCTTCCTCTCCCTTATCTTGCTGTTGTGTGGGATAGGAATTTCATGACATTCACCAGCGAAAGGGACTTGGGCTTCGTGGAGGGGCAAATCCCATGATCCATTTTTTAAAATTTAATTTATTTATGTGTGTGAGAGAGGCAGAGAGATCATGAGTGAGGGGAGGGACAGAGGGAGAGGAAGAAGGAGAACCAGATTCCCCTCTAGTGGGGTGTTCACCAGGGGCCTCAATCTCAAGACTTGAGTTCAAGACTTGAGCTGAAGTCAGATGCTTAACTGACAGAACCACTCAGGTGCCCCAATCCCATGACTCTTAATAAGAGATCTTAGGACCCTCTGATTAGTAACCTTAAAAAGATGTCCTTAAAAGGAATCTTGTGAAGCATTGAGGACCTATCATTCTGCAGAAATTTATTTTTCTCTGACAGGCAGATTGCTTGTTCTGTGACCATTTTTTTTTAGGAGGGAGTTTATGTGGTGGGGAAGGTGATCAAAGAAGACTTGCTATAGGGAATGATATCTGAGTTTCCTTGAAGGATCACTGGAGTTGCCAGGAGTGGGTTGGACAGGTATGTGGTAGTAGACAGGGAGGAGCTGGTGATTTTAGGCAGAGGAATAGCAGGTACCAAGGCCAGGAGGCCTGGGCACAATGCATCAGGAACACAGAGAAGGGCAGTAGGACTGGAGCAGCCCTGGAGGAGGAACCTAAGGAGGAGAAAAGGTTCAGATCATGGCAGAGAGTAGAGAGCTCTAACTCTTGGTAACAAATTCGGACTCTATCTGTAAGGACTCTGGTAGCACTAGCTTCTGCTTAGGCCTCATGAACAAAGTGTTTGCTAACAGCTAACCCAGTTTTCCTGGGCTCTGGAGTGCTCGACCTCCTTTGAGATAAAACAGGGCAGAACAGGACATTCATGTGGGGAAACATCTGAGAGCCAGCCCAGAGTGGGGCCAGGGTCAAGCATGGACAGGTGGCAAAATGTGCCCTGGGGGCTCTCTGGGATGGAGCTGCCTGGTATAGGATGAGAGTGGGCCTCCAGGACTGACTTCCAACTCTCTATCATGGCTATTCAGCACTTTTCTTTGCATAGCTCCTCCAGACACTTTGTCAAAGGAATCATTCATTAATTTATTTACTCATTCATTCATGCCTTCAACAAACATTTAATGAACACTCACTCAGTGTCAGGCACAGTTCTATAAACCGGGATTACAGTAGCACCTGATGGTGCCTGTATTTATAGAGCTTTCATTGCACGGGGAAGACAGACATAAACAGTATCTATTATCAGGTACTAATAAAAGTTCTGAAAAAAAATGAAGCAGGCAAGGGGATAGACTGTGATGAGGTGGTTTGCAGATTGGGTAACCTGGAGAGGCCACTCTGCAAAAGTGATATTTGAATAAAGACTTAAATGAGGTGAATGAGGGAATCCATTCAAATATATGGACAAAGCAGGTGGGGCAAAGTTCCTAGGTGGAGGCAAGTTTCAGGTGTACAGGCCGACAGAGACTAAATAGTGGAAGGGGGTTGGAGAGGTTGCAGGTCCTTATAGGTATGAACGGGATGCAAAATTTGGGGATAAAAGTATGAACTCAGAACACTGAGGGGATGTCAATTGGACTCTGTGCCTTCCTACTTCAACTTCAGCACATGGCATTTCTTTGCTTCTAGATACTACCATCCCAGACTCCAGGACCCATAGGTGTTCCCTGGGCAAATGGGCTCTTCATCTTGTCCTCGTCCTCTTTCTTATCATCATTTCTTTTCCCTGCTTCAACTTTATTAGTAATGAGGAAGACATTTTGTTCTGCTTTTCTCAATTTTCTTCTTCTTTTTTTTTTGTTTTTATTTTATTAATTTTTAAAAATTAACATAAAATGTATTATTTGCTCCAGGGATACAGGTCTGGGAATCAGGCTTACACACTTCACAGCACTCACCATAGCATGTACCCTCCCCAATGTACATAACCCAACCACCCTCTCCATATGCCCCTCCCTCTGGCAACCCTCTGTTTTGTAAGATTAAGAGTCTCTTATGGTTTGCCTCCCTCTGATACCATCTTGTTTCATTTTTTTCCTTCCATACCCCCCCAACTCCCCCACTTTGCCTCTCAAATTCCTCATATCAGGGAGATCATATGATAGCTGTCTTTCTCTGATCAACTTATTTCACTCATCATAATACCCTCTAGTTCCATCCATGTCATTGCAAATGGCAAGATTTCATTTCATTTGATGGCTTCCATAGTGTATGGTGCAGCCATGCTGGAAAACAGCATGGAGGATTCTCAAAAAGTTGAAAATAGAGCTACCCTACATATCTATTCTGTTCCATTGATCTATATGTCTATTTTTGTGCCAGTACCATACTATCTTGATGATGACAGCTTTGTAATAGAGCTTGAAGTCTGGAATTGTGATGCTGCCAACTTTGGCTTTCTTTTTCAACATTCCTCTGGCTATTTGTGGTCTTTCCTGGTTCCATATAAATTTTAAAATTATTTGTTCCATTTCTTTGAAAAAAATTGATGGTATTTTGATAGGGATTGCATTAAACATGTAGATTGCTTTAGGTAGCATAGACATTTTCACAATATTTGTTATTCCAATCCAGGAGCATGGAACATTTTTCCATTTCTTTCTCAATTTCTTTCATGAGTACTTAATAGTTTTCTGAGTACAGAGTCTTTGCCTCTTTGGTTAGGTTTATTCCTAGGTATCTTATTTTGGGTTTTGGGTGCAATTGTAAACGGGATTGATTCCTTAATTACTCTTTCTTCTGTCTTGCTATTGGTGCATAGAAATACAACTGATTTCTGTGCATTGATTTTATATCCTGACACTTTACTGAATTCCTGTATGAGTTCTAGTAGTTTTGGAGTGGAGCCTTGTGGATTTTCCACATAAAGTATCATGTCATCTGCAAAGAGTGAGAGTTTGACTTCTTTGCTGATTCAGATGCCTTTTATTTCCTTTTGTTGTCTGGTTGCTGAGGCTAGGAGTTCTAGTACTATGTTGAATAGCAATGGTGATAATGGACATCCCTGCCGTGTTCCTGACCTTAGGGGAAAAGCTCTCAGTTTTTCCTCCATTCAGAATGATATTTGCGTGGGTTTTTCATAGATGGCTTTGATGATATTGAGGTATGTACCCTCTATCCCTATACTGTGAAGAGTTTTGATCAAGAAAGGATGCTGTACTTTGTCAAATGCTTTTTCAGCATCTCCTGAGAGTGTCATATGGTTCTTGTTCTTTCTTTTATTAACGTATTGTATCACATTGATTGATTTGCAGATGTTGAACCAAACCTGCAGCCCTGGAATAAATCCCACTTGGTTGTGGTGAATAATCCTTTTAATTACTTTTGGATCCTATTAGCTAGTATTTTGATGAGAATTTTTGCATCCGTGTTCATCAAGGATATTGGTCTGTAATTTTCCTATTTGATGGGGTCTTTGTTTGGTTTTGGGATCAAGGTAATGCTGGCCTCGTAAAATGAGTTTGGAAGTTTTCCTTCCATTTCTATTTTTTGGAACAGTTTCAGGAGAATAAGTATTAATTCTTCTTTAAATATTTGGTAGAATTCCTCTGGGAAGCCGTTTGGCCGGGCTCTTGTTTGTTGGGAGATTTTTGATGACTGCTTCAGTCTCCTTACTGGTTATGGGTCTGTTCGGGTTTTCTATTTCTTTCTGGTTCAGTTTTGGTGGTTTGTATGTCTCCAGGAATGCACCCATTTCTTCCAGATTGTCAAATTTACTGGTATATAGTTGCTCATAATATGTTCTTATAATCGTTTGTACTTCTTTGGTGTTGGTTATGATCTCTCCTCTTTCATTCATGATTTTATTAATTTGGGTCCTTTCTCTTTTCTTTTTGATAAGTCTGGCCAGGGGTTTATCAATCTTATCAACTCTTTCAAAGAACCAGCTCCTAGTTTTCTTGATTTGTCCTACTGTTCTTTTGGTTTCTATTTCATTGATTTCTGCTCTGATCTTTATTATTTATCTTCTCCTACTGAGTTTAGGCTTTCTTTGCTGTTCTTTCTCCAGCTCCTTTAGGTGTAGGGTTAGGTTGTGTACTTGAGACCTTTCTTGTTTCTCGAGAAAGGCTTGTGTCGCTATATACTTTTCTCTCAGGACTGCCTTTGCTGTGTCCCACAGATTTTGAACAGTTGTGTTTTCATTATCATTTGTTACCGAGAATTTTTTAAAATCTTCTTTAATTTCCTGGTTGACCCATTCATTCTTTAGTAGGATGCTCTTTAGTCTCTATGTATTTGGGTTCCTTCCAACTTTCCTCTTGTGATTAAGTTCTAGCTTCAGGGCTTTGTGGTCTGAAAATATGCAGGGAATGATCCCAAACTTTTGGTACCAGTTAAGAGCTGATTTGTGACCTAGGATGTGATCTATTCTGGATAATGTTCCATGTGCACTAGAAGAATGTGTAATCTGTTGCTTTGGGATGGAATGTTCTGAATATATCTGTGATGTCCATCTGGTCCAGTGTGTCATTTAAGGGCCTTTATTCCCTTGTTGATCTTTTGCTTGGATGGTGTGTCCATTTCAATGAGGAGGGTGTTACAGTCCCCTACTATTATTGTATTATTGTTGATGTGTTTCTTTGATTTTGTTATTAATTGGTTTATATAGCTGGCTGCTGCCATGTTAGGGGCATAGATATTTAAAATTGTTAGATCTTCTTGTTGGACAGATCCTTTGAGTATGGTATAGTGTCCTTCCTCATCTTTTATTACATCTTTGGCTTAAAATCTAATTTATCTGATATAAGAATTGCCACCCCAGCTTTCTTTTGATGTCCATTAGCATGGTAAATTGTTTTCAACCCCCTCACTCCAAATTTGGAGGTGTCTTTGGGTCTAAAATTAGTTTCTTGCAGACAGCATATCAATGGGTCTTGTTTTATTTTATTTTATTTTATTTTATTTTATTTATTTTTTTATTCAATCTGATACCCTGTGTCTTTTGATTGGGGCCTTTAGCCCATTTACATTCAGGGTAACTACTGAGAGATACGAATTTAGTGTCATTGTATTGCCTGTAAGGTGAATGCTACTGTTTATTTTCTGTGTTCTTTTCTGGTCTGTTACTTTTAGGCTCTTCCTTTGCTTAGAGGACCCCTTTCAATATTGAAAGGGGTATTTCAATATTGAAAGTTGGTTTGGTGTTTGCAAATTCTTTTAGTTTTGTTTGTTTGTTTGTTTTGTTTTTGTTTTTGTTTTTTTTTTGTCCTGGAACCTTTTTATTTCTCCTTGTATTTTCAATGACAGCCTAGCTGGATATAGTATTCTTTTTTTTTTTTTTAAGATTTTTATTTATTTATTTGACAGAGATCACAAGTAGGCAGACAGGCAGGTGGAGAGAGAGGAGGAAGCAGGCTCCCTGCCAAGCAGAGAGCCTGATGCAGGGCTCGATCCCAGGACCCTGAGATCATGACCCAAGCCGAAGGCAGAGGCTTTAACCCACTGAGCCACCCAGGTGCCCCTGGATATAGTATTCTTGTCTGCATATTTTTCTCGTTTAGTGTTCTGAATGTATCATGCCAGTCCTTTCTGGCCTACCAGGTCTTTGTGGATAGGTCTGCTGCCAATCCAATGTTTGTATTATTGTAGGTTACAGACCTCTCGACCCGAGATGCTTTCAAGTGTTTGTCTTTGTCACTGAGACTTGTAAGTTTTACTATTAGATGACAGGGTGTTGACCTATTTTTATTGATTTTGAGGGGGATTCTGTGTGCCTGCTGGGTTTTGATGCTTATTCCCTTTGCCAAATTAGGGAAATTCTCTTGTATAATTTGCTCCACTAAACTTTCTGCCCCTCTCTCTTTCTTCTTCTTCTGGGATCCCAAATCTTCTAATATTGTTTCCTCTTATGGTATGACTTACATCTCGAATGCTCCCTTCATGGTCCAGTAGTTGTTTGTCTCTCTTTTGCTCAGCTTCTCATCATTTGGTCTTCCATACCACTAATTCTCTCTTCTGCCTCATTTATCCTAGCAGTAAGAGCTTCCATTTTTTATTGCACCTCACTAATAGCTTTTTATAAAAATGTTATTTATTTATTTATTTATTTGAGAGAGAGAGAGAGAGAGATCATAACTAGGCAGAGAGGCAGGTAGAGGGGGAGGGGGAAGTAGTATCCCCACTGAGCAGAGAGCCTGATGTGGGGCTTGATCCCAGGATCCTGAGATCATGACCTGAGCCGAAGACAGAGGCTTAACCCACTGAGCCACCCAGGCACCCCATCAATAGCTTTTTTGATTTCAAATTGGTTAGATTTTAGCTCTTTTATTTCTCCAGAAAAGGATTTTATTTTTCCAGAAAGGGATTCTCTAGTATCTTCCACGCTTTTTTCAAGCCCAGCTAGCACCTTGATAATCATCATTCTGGACTCTAGTTCTGACATTTTACTAATGTCCATAATGATTAGGTCTTTATCTATCAGTATAGCCTCTTGTTCTTTCTTTCTTTCTTTCTTTCTTTCTTTCTTTCTTTCTTTCTTCTTTCTTTCTTTCTTTCTTTCTTTCTTTTCGGTGAGTTTTTCTGCCTTGTCCTTTTATCCAGATAAGAATAGATGAATGAGAGAACAAAATACTAAAAGGGTAGTAAGGACACCAGAAAAATAGACACTAACCACATCAGGAGAGACCCAAAACTGGCAGGAGAAGAAAAGAGGACAAAAAATAGATGTGTGCATTTATATATATTAGACTGGTGAATAGAACAGAGCCACACACTTGATTTTGGCTGTATTTTGGTCATATTTTGGTCTGTTAGAAGAGACTGCCTCCCAAAATTTTAAAGAAAGAAAAAGTATATATATATACAAAAATAAGGGTAAACATGATGATGGGATGGAATATGACTGTAAAGAAGAAAATTTTTAAAGATTCTAAAAAAGGAATTGATAAGATAGGAAGTTGGTTGAAAAAAGAAAGAAGAAAAAAAAAAGGGGAGAGAATGTGCTCAGGCTGGAGACTAGAACAAAGCCATATGCTAGATTTAGGGTATATTTTGGCATTAGAAGAAACTGTATCCCAAAATTTTAAATAAAGAAAAACCTATATGTATACAAAAAATAAGGTTAAATACAATGAAGGGATAGAATATGATTATGACAATGAAAGTTTAAAAAGATGTTTTAAAAAGGTATTGATAAGATAATATGTTTAAAAAGGTTAAAATAAGGAAGAGGAAAAATTAGAAACAATAGAATAAGAAAAAACAACATTAAAAAAATTTAACTTTGAAAGACTAAAGTATTGTTGGAAAAAGCCATGAATTCTATGTGTTGCTTTCCCCTAGCTCTGGACTTCCCCAGTTCTCGTTGATCAGTGAACTTGGTCTTGGGTGGGTGTTCTTGCTAATCTTCCAGGGGAGGAACCTGTTGTAGTGATTCTCAAATGTCTTTGCCAGAGGAAGAATTGCACCACCCTTGCCAGGGGCCAGACTAAGCAATCTGCTCGGGGTCGCTATTGGGAGCTTTTGTTCCCTGAATGCTTTCCGTACCGCTTTGGAGGACAGGAATGAAGATGGTGGCCTCCTGATCTCTGGCCCAAGGAGCCAAGAGCTTTGGTCCCCTCTCCTCAGTGCACCTTCAGATAAAAGCAGTCTATCCCTTCCGTCTCCCTGGTCTCTGGCCGTGCTCTGAGCTCACCTAGCCTGTGACTGAGCATTTCTATCTCTGGCCCACGGCCCCTTTTGGAGTCTCCAAATCCAGCAGATTCCTGCAGCCTGCTCCTTTCCCGCTCCTCCTGGAGGAGGAAGGAGGGGTCTTCCCAGATCTGCCACTTGTGGGGTCCCTGCCTCCAAGAGCAGTGGCCTGACTATGCCTCAGATCATGGTTTAATCGTAACCCCGACCTGAGACCCCACTGCTTGGCTCTGTCTCTGCAGCCGGCTTCCCTGCCCTGATACCTGAAAACTCTGCCACACTCAGGCAACCCCGGTCTTTCTGTGACCCTGCAGGTCCTGAGACCATATTGTTCCTGCAAGGGCCCCACCCTCTCTTAGCCTCTGGTGCGACATCCCCCAATGGAGCAGACTTCTAAAAGTTCCAATTTTGTGCTCCACTGCTCTACAGCTTGCTGGGAGCCAGCCCCTCCCCCCATTATCTCTCTTCCATTATGTTTCCTCAGATGCACTTCTCCACATGGCCTACCTTCCAGAAAGTGGTTGCTTTTCTGTTCCTAGAATTGCTGCTCTTCTCTTTGATCTCCTGTTGAGTTTGTAGGTGTTCAGAATGGTTTGATAACTACCTAGCTGAACTCCTCAGACCTGTGACATTTGGGTCTCCTACTCCTCTGCCATCTTGCTCCACCACAGAATTGTTTTCAACATCGCCATTGCATGGGCCATCTTGAAGCTTGAGATGAAACTCAGCTGACAATTTTCATAAGATGTGGTTTAAAGAAAATGGTCACTACTGTTCTTGAAGTTTCTGGAGAAGACCTTGTGGAGGCTATACAAATAACATTTTGTTTATCCATTCATTCATTGATGGACACTTAGTTTGCTTCTACATTTTAGCTTTATGAACAATGGGTGTATATATATCTGTTCAAGACTTTGCTTTTAATTCTTTTGACTATGTACCTAGAAGTGGAGTTGCTGGATCATATGGTAATTCTATTTTTAATGTTTTTGAGGAAATACCACACTTTTTTCCATAGCGGCTACCTCATTTTACATTCCCACTAACAGTTCACAAGTGTTCCAATTTCTCCACATCCTTACCAAAACTTTATATTTTCTTTTTCTTTCCTTCTTTTTAAAAAATATTAGCCATCCTGGGGCGCCTGGGTGGCTCAGTGGGTTAAAGCCTCTGCCTTCGGCTCAGGTCATGATCTCGGGGTCCTGGGATCGAGCCCCGCATCGGGCTCTCTGCTCAGCAGGGAGCCTGCTTCCTCCTCTCTCTCTGCCTGCTTCTCCGCCTACTTGTGATCTCTGTCTGTCAAGTAAATAAATAAAATCTTTAAAAAAAAAAAAAATATTAGCCATCCTAATGAGCATGAGGCAGTATCTCATTGTACTTTCAATTTCCATTTCATTAATAATTGGTTTATTTGGTTTTGCTTGTTATATTTTATATATCTTTTATTAGATGAATATGCATTTGAAATTATGTTCTCTTCATGAATTGATCTTAATCATTATGAAAATATCCTTTTTCCTGATGTTATTGGATTTTACATTTATTTGGTCTTACATTAATATAGCTACTTTAGCTTTCCTTTCATTAGAGTTAACATAGTATGCCATCTTTCATTCTTTTACTTTTTATGCTAAAAGTAAGTTTCAAATAGGGTAGCATATGGCTGTGTTTAAATCTAATATGACAACCTTTGCTTTTCAATTGGGGTGGTTAGACCATTTATTTATTTATTTTTAAGATTTTATTTATTTATTTGACACAGAGAGAGTGAGCAAAAGAGACAGAGAGCAAGCACAAGCAGCAGGAATGGCAGACAGGGGAGAAGCAGGCTCCCTACTCAGCAGGGAGCCCAACGCAGGGCTCGATCCGAGGACTCTGGCTGGGATCGTGACCTGAGCCGAAAGCAGCTGCCCAACTGAGTGAACCACCCAGGGTCCCCATAGACCATTTATATTTAATGTAATTATTGATGCTATTGGGTTCAAAGCTACCATCTTGCTATTTGTTTCTATATCATTTATCTGTACTTCATTACCCCCTTTTTCAACTTTTTTGGGGGGAGTACTACATGAGTATTTGTTATGATTTCTTTTATACCCTTTCCTGGATTGTTGTTTATAACACTTTTTTTTCCCTCCTTATGTGGGTTTTATTATTTATTTATTTGTTTTTACTATATTATGTTAGTCACCATACAGTATATTATTAGTTTTTGATGTAGTGTTCCAAGATTCGTTGTTTGCATATAACACCCAGTGCTCCATGCAATGCATGCCTTTCTTAATGCCCACCACTGGGCTAACGTGTCCCCCCAACCCCATCCCCTCTAAAACCCTCAGTTTGTTTCCTGGAGTCCATAGACTCGCATGGTTCATATCCCCCTCTGAGTTACCCCCCCTTCATTTTTCCCTTCCTTCTCCTAATGTCTTCCATGTTATTCCCTATATTCCACAAATAAGTGAAACCATATGATAACTGGCTTTCTCTGCTTGAATTATTTCACTTAGCATAATCTCCTCCAGTTCCATCCATGTTGATGCAGAAGTTGAGTATTCATCCTTTCTGATGGCTTAGTAATATTCCATTGTATCTATGGACCACATTTACTTTATCCATTCGTCTGTTGAAGGGCATCTTGGCTCCTTCCACAGTTTGACTATTGTGGACATTGCTGCTATGAACACTGGGGTGCAGGTGGCCCTTCTTTTCACTACATCTGTATCTTCAGGGTAGATATCCAGTAGTGCAATTCCTAGGTCATAGGGTAGCTCTATTTTTAACTTTTTGAGGAACCTCCACACTGTTTTCCAAAGTGGCTGTACCAACTTGCATTCCCACCAACAGTGTAAGAGAGTTCCCCTTTCTCCACAGCCTCTTTAACATTTGTTTTTCTTGTCTTGTCAATTTTTGCCATTTTAACTAGTGTAAGGTGGTATCATAATGTGGTTTCAATTTGAATTTCTCTGATGGTTAATGATTATTAACATTTTTTCATGCATCTGTCTCATTTGGAGAAGTGTCTCTTCATGTTTTCTGACCATTTTTTGACTTGATTATTTGTTTTTTGGGTGTTGAGTTTGATGTTCTTTATAAATCTTGTATATCAGCCCTTTATCTATACTGCCATTTGCAAATATTTTCTCCCATTCTGTGGCTTGCCTTTTTGTTTTGTTGACTGTTTCTTTTGCTGTGCAGATGCTTTTTATCTTGACAGAGTCCCAAAAGTTCATTTCACTTTTGTTTCCCTTGCCTTTAAAAACGTGTCTTGAAAGAGGTTGCTGGGGCCTATGTCAAAAGGTTATTGCCTATTCTCCTCTAGGATTTTGATGGATTCCTGTTTCACACTGAGGCCTTTCCCCCATTTAGAGTTTATCTTTGTAAATGGTGTAAGAGAATTGTTGAGTTTCATTCTTTTGTAGCTGTCCAATTTTCCCAGCACCATTTATTGAAGAGACTGTCTTTTTTTTCCCCATTGGATATTTTTAACCGATTTGTTGAAGATTATTTGACCATAGAGTTGAGGGTCCATATTTGGACTCTCTCTTCTGTTCCATTGATCTATGTGTCTATTTTTCTGCCAGTAACATGCTGTCTTGGTGAACACAGCTTTGCAATATAGCTTGAAATCAGGTAACGTGATGCCCCAGCTTTGTTTCTCTTTTTGAACATTTTCTTGGCTATTTGGGGTCTTTTATAGTTCCATACAAATTTTAAGATTGTTTGTTCCAGCACTTTGAAAAATGCCATTGTTGTTTTGATCAGGATGATGGTGAAAGTATAGATTGCTCTGGGCAGCATAGACATTTAAAAAAAAAAGATATTTATTTATTTATTTATTTGAGAGAGAGGAAGAGAGAGAGAATGAGAGAAAGGACATGAGAAGGTGGAGGGTCAGGAGAAGCAGACTCCCCCACTGAGCAGGGTGCCCAATGCGGGCTCTATCCTAGGACTCCAGGATCATGACCTGAGCCGAAGGCAGTCCCTTAACCAACTGAGCCACCCAGGCATCCCACTATAGATATTTTAACAATGTTTATTCTTCTGATCTATGAGCATGGAATGTTTTTCCATCTTTTTGTGTCTTCTTCAATTTCTTTCAAAAGTATTCTGTAGTTTCTGAAGTATAGATACTTCACCCCTTTGGTTAGGTTTATTCCAAGTTATCTTAAGTCCTTTGGTGCTATTGTAAATTGAATCAATTTCCTGATTTCTCTTTCTACAATTACATTGTTAGTATATAGGAAAGCAACTGATTTCTGTGTTTTGATTTTGATCCCCAAACCAGGCAAAGATCTCATCAAAAAGGAAAATTTTAGATCAATATCCCTGATGAATATGGATGCCAAAATTCTCAACAAGATCCTAGCTAATAGGATTCAACTGTACATTAAAAGGATTATCCATCACGATCAGGTGGGATTTGTCCCTGGGATGCAAGGGTTGTTAACATTCACAAATCAATGTAATAGAATACATTAATAAGAGGAAGAAGAAGAACCATATGGTTTTCTCAGTTGATGCAGAAAAGCATTTGACAAAACACAGCATCCTTTCCTGATTAAAACTATTCAGAGTGTAGGGATAGAGGGAACATTCCTCAATTTCATAAAAATCATCTATGAAAAGCCCACAGCGAATATCATGCTCAACGGGGAAAAGCTGAGAGCCTTTCCCTTAAGATCAGGAACATGAAACAAATGCCCACTTTCACCACTATTGTTCAACATAGTACTAGAAGTCCTAGTAACAGCAATCATACAACAAAAAGACGTAAAAGGCAAAGTCAAACTCTCTTCACAGATGACATGATACTTTATGTGGAAAACCCAAAAGACTCCACCCCGAAATTACTAGAAGTCATACAACAATTCAGTAATGTGGCAGAATATTTTCTACAACATTTTGTGCTTTTATGAAGTGGCTGCTTTAGACAGTATATATATTTAATTTATCACAGTCTATCTTCAAGTAAAATTACAGCACCTCACATATATTATAAGAATCTTGCAATACTTCCATTTCCCCCTTCTGACCTTTGTGCTCCTGTTACCATACATTTTATTTCTGTATGTGTTATAAATACCATAGGATTTTTTTATTTAAACAGTCAGTGATCTTTTAAAGATATTTAAATAATAAGAAAAAAGTGTTTTTTTTTAAGATTTTATTTATTTATTTGACAGAGAGAGATCACAAGTAGACAGAGAGGCAGGCAGAGAGAGAAGGGAAAGCAGGCTCCCCACCGAGCAGAGAACCCGATGCAGGGCTCGATCCCAGGACCCTGAGACTCTGACCTGAGCTGAAGGCAGAAGCTTAACACACTGAGCCACCCAGGTGCCCCAAAAGTGTTTTTTTTAATATTTACCCATTTTCAGAGCACTTCATTCTTGATGTAGATCCAAATTTCTCTCTGATGTCATTTTCCTTCTGCCCAAAGAATGTCCTTTAACATTTCTTATAGTGTGGGCCTGAGGATGATGAAATCTTTCAGCTTTTCTTTTTAAAAGATTTTATTTTTTTGACAGAGAGATCACAAGTAGGCAGAGAGGCAGGCAGAGACTGGCGGGGAAACAGGCTCCTTGCTGAGCAGAGAGCCTGATGCAGAGCTCCATCCCAGGACCCTGAGATCATGACCTGAGCTGAAGGCAGAGGCAAGCTTAACCCCAGATACCCCAATTATTCAGCTTTTGTAAGACTCAAAATATTTTTATGTTGCCTTTATTTATTTTTTAAGAATTTATATATTTGAGAGAGTGAGTGAGCGAGTGAGCGAGAGAGCAGGAGCTGGGCGAGGGAGAGAGAGAAGCAAACTCCCTTGCTGAGCAGGGAGACCAATGCAGGGCTCAGTCCCAGGACCCTGGGACCATGACTGAGCTGAAGGCACATGCTTAACTGACTGAGCCACACAGGTGCCCCAATTATGGTGTAACTTGCTGTAATTTTTTCTGCTTCATATTTCTTATCCTCAGGGTTTGTTGAGCATCTTGGATCTACAAATTTATGGTTTTTATTATTTGGAATTTTTGAGCCATCATCCCAATATTTCTTTAACTATTTTTCTGTTTCACCTTTGGGTGCTACAATCACACGTCCAGTAGGACACCTGAAGTTGTCCCACAGCTCACTGATGCTGTTTAACTTTTTTTGTTATTCAAATATAGTTAATGTGCAGTGTTTTATTAGCTTCAGATGTACCATATAGTGGTTCTCCAATTTCATACATTTCTCAGTGCTCATCAAGATAAGTGTACTCTTTGTCCCCCTCATTTATTTCACCCATCCTCCCATCCACCTCCCCTTTGGTAACTATCAGTTTGTTCTGTACAGTTAGGAGTGTTTTTACTGTTATTGTTGTTGTTCTCTTTTATCCTTTGTTTGCTCATTTGTTTTGTTTCTTAAATTCCACATATGAGTGAAATCATATGGTATTTGTCTTTCTCTATCTTATTCCACTTAGCACTATACACTCTAGGTCCATACATATTGTTGAAAATGGCAAGATTTCATTCTGCTTCACTACTTTTCAGTATTTTTTCCTCTTTGTGCTTTATTTTGGATAGTTCTTGTTGTCTTGTGTTAAGTTCACGAATACTTTTTTCTTTAATCCTTAATCTGCTATTAACGTAATCCAGTATATTTTTCATCATGTATAATTTTTATGTCTAGAAGTTCAGTTTGGGTCATTTTTCTATCTTTTATGTCTGTACTTAACAGGTTTAATTTTTCATCTAGTTTCTTGAACATATGAAGTAGTTACAGTAACAGTTTTAATGACCTTGTCTACAAATTCTGTCATCTGTCTCCTTTCTGGGTTGATTCCATGAGATTGGCTTTTCTCCTCATTATAGGTAGTATTTTCTCAGTTCTTTGGTAAGTCTGATAAATTTTGACTGAATGGTAAACACTGTAATCCAGACCTTGAGATATTGTTGGGTACTGGATATTTTTTGATACATTCTCTTTCTAGGCTTTGTTCTGGGATACAGTTAAATTAGTTGAACAGTTTAAACCATTCAGGTCTTGTTTTTTTAAGCTTTATTTGGTGGTATTAAAGCAATCTTTAGGGCTAATTTCCACTACTAAGGGAAAAAAACCTTTTCAGCATATTCATGAATTATGAAGTTTTCTACTTCATAAGGGAAGTAGAAAGGCTTCAAGGGAAAGAAGTATTCCTGTCCCTCTGTGAGAACAATAAACCAGTCCCTCTGTCTTCTCAGTAATTCTTTCCCTGGAATCAGGTAGTTTCTTCACATGCATTGTTTGATCCACCTCAGCTGAAAGCTTGATTGACATTCTCTCCACGTCTCCAAAGCCCCCCGACTGCCCGTAGTCTTCTACCCTCCAGTATTTTGTCTTGTGGACTCTCACTGCCCTGCTATCTCCAGAGTCCCACCTCCATCTCTTCCATTAAGACAGATTTCTAGCTGGGCTTCCACTCCCTACACTGTAGCCTGATACTCACAAACAGGAAACAAGCTGGGCTGTTGTAGAATTCACCTTTTTTGTTTGCCATCTCAGGGATACAGTGTCCTGAAAATTGTTATTTCTTATGTTTTGCCTAGCTTTTAAACTGATCATGGGCATTGCCTGGGAGTGCTTTAAAAAATCCAGATTCCTGGAATCTGTCATTGGCCCATTTGAGGCCACCTTTGGAATAGTGGCCAAATATATACCAGATGGCTGACATTGTTCTCTTTCTAACTGGAATGCCAGTATTTCCTGTGCACACTTGCATCAGAATCTCTGATTAAAGGATTCAGTCATTTCTGCTCAGGATCTGAGTGGAAATATATTTATTTGTTGTAAATGGGTTTGCTAGAACTAGATAGAAAGTGTCTGGAAGAGTCCATAGAAACCAGATGAGAATCTAATGGTGTGGCTATGGTCTTGAAAATAACTTGTGATTTTCTTTCCGATGTATGAGCTCACTTTTATTTAGCCATCAGTTTAGTGGCCGATGATGGGGACTGAGGCTCTGTGAGGGTCAGGTCTGAGGTCCAGATCAGGTATGTTATATGGGCTGAATCTGTCAGTCAGCTTCCCTGAGCTACAGTATCATTACCTGCATTTCTGGCACTGCATTACTTGGCGTGAAGAGGTTGTTGGGAAAATGTCTAACAGATACACGTGAATCTGTACTTGAAACCACTTGTAGTCTGTACAGATGGAATTATGGGTACTGAGTAAATCCATTCCATATTTGAAAGATATTTTCTTCTTCTAGAAATCTCAGGAGATCAGGAGATAAGACACTTCTCGATAAAGACATTTGGAGTACCCTTGAGCCCTCTAAGGAGTATTACGTATTATTAAGATTCTGATAACTATTTTTCTCAGTTTTGTCTTTCTTCCTGCTGTCTCCTCACCCTTTCAAGGGGAATGAAAGGTCTCTGATTACATGGTGGGAAAAAAGTCTCCTTCATTCCACTTTCATAATATATTTATGAAGGACAGCATCGACCCAATTGAAGTGTAAGGATACTGTAACCAACACATCTTTATTGAGCCCCAGCTCTATACCAAGTGTTAAAGGAGAAATAATAACACATAGGATGTGGTTACTGGTCTGAAGGAATTTACTTCTTGGTTGTAGAAGCAACACCTACAATTGTGAGACCATATTTCAACAAAATAGCACAGAATGTAACCAGTAGCTTTAGACCAGCAGATGCCATATGAGCTCAGAATAGTAGTAGAAGAGACCAGGTGTCAGGGGCTGGAAAAAATGACTGCCTTTCCATGATGACCATGTTCCTGAAGATAGCAATTGCATAATACTCAGAAAGCGCCAAGGAAGGTGGTAGAATACAGCCTAGAGAGTGGACAATGTGGAGGGGGAGGACCAGAGTCAGGCAGGCGGAAGAACAGAATGCTAAGAGTAGCCAAAGCCAGTGTCTAGTGCCAGTGAAGAGCCCAGAGGACATCCAAAAATAGCATAAGGGCATAAATTCAGACTGCCACAAATGGAAGTCTCATACTCCTTTACCACATTTTAGAATTTCCTGCAAATATTTGCATACTCGGCATCTTTCAGTCATCACAGTAGGCTCATGAAAGAAGCAAGACACATAATTGTTGTCATTTGACAGAAAAAGAAACTGAGGATAGGAAAGGTTAAAATGCTTTTGCATAGTGACCTGACTAGGACAAGAAAGAACCAAGACCAAAACCCACAGATGTTCCATCTGCACAGTCTCTGCCGGATACGCCCTGTTCTATGGATGACCCAGTCTGGGGTGGGAGGCCATGAACCCAGCTCAGGTCCTACAGGGATGGTTTGACCCAAATACAAAATTAAAGCTTAGTCCAACTCTGGCTGAGGTGTGGGTGTGAGGATATTGGCTATGTCTTTCTGCACATGTGCCCGTACAGGAAAGCATAGAAGGAAGCCAAGTGAATGGTGACCTCTTTGAAGTCAAAGGAGAGAAAAAAATCTCCTGTTGCCTTGGGGAGGGAAAAGGGAGGAAGTGAAGGGAGTGGGGGAGAGTCTGCTTTTTAAGCCCATTAAGGAGGCAGAACCAGGAGCCAAGCATCCAATTAACCTGACATCTCTTGCAGCCAAAATATCTGAGGATATAAGAAGAGAATTTAATATGTGGAGGCTTGGGAGAAAAGTGACTAATAGCTGGAAAACAGCCCCAGTTTATTTAAAAAATAGGTCAGGTCCAACAAATCCAATAGATTCCTTCCCAGCAGTTACTGATCCAAGAGACAGAGGGAGTGCCGTGTGGGTGCAATACCATTTTGACTTGAAGCAGGCACTGCTGTTGTACCACAAAGAGACAGCCAGGGGCTGATGGGAAGCGCCCAGACACAGTGCACAGCTGCGGAGGACTGCCCTTCAAATGGAGACTCATCATGACCCTGGCAATGACAGCAGGTGAGGGACTGGCCCAAGGTCACCTAACCTAAAGGTGATGCAGCTATACTCAATCTCAGCTCTTTCGTTGTGGGAGCTAAGGTACTTTCTCTGAACTGCTGCCTCTGGTCCAGGCATCCTTGGCCCGGCCCTGACATTGTTTGGGGTATCAGAGTAGCACCAAGGCTATTCCAGGCTGGCCCTGGGGACTGCATGAGGGGTCAGAGAATAATGCAGACTGCAGGTCCTCAGCTCTGTCTGGACCAGGATTTCGTAAGGATCACCGGGGGAGCTTGTTAAATGTGTAGCTTTTGGGGGCTCGCTCCCACAGGCTCTGACTTCCATTGGTCTGCGGTGGGGCCTGACTCCCATCCCAAGGTGGTAGATGGAGATTTTAATAGAGAAACACTGTCCTAAATCAGAGTTCCCCAGATGGTTTCCTCAGAACATTAATTTCTAGAGATGTTTATAGATTGCTCAGAAAAGAAGGGTGTTGCAGCCATAAATTTGGTAGCAAAAGACACCCTTTCTCCCTCTTGGAGATTCAGAATTTGTTTTAGCAAAGTAAAGGTTTAAAAGTATTGCCATTAGGAAATCTCTTAACATGTTTAGTATATAGATATATCAAATCATTTTGTTGTACCTTAAACTTACATGTTACATGTCAATTATACCTCAATGAAGTTGGGGGGAAAGAAAAAGAAATCTCTACAGCTTATTTGTCTAAACGTACTTAACCACAGAACCCCTTTTCTAGGAATATCTGGTCTGTGGAATACAATGTGGAAAAATGTAACTCTCTAGACCAGTGGAGCTCAAACTCTGTGATACATCAGAATCACATGGAGGCTTGTTGGAACAGATTGCTAAACCTTACCACAGAGATTATGATTCAGTGGTTTCTGGTGAAGGCTGAGAATTTGCATTTCTTACAAGCTCTCGGGAGATGCTGATGCTGGTGGTCTGGGGACTAGTCATTGAGAACCACTGTCTTAGACCCCTCTGTAAGCCCTGGCTCAGCCAAGTGTCCTGCCAGGCCTCCTGGCAACATTCCTCAGTGCAAAGCATTCCCCAGTCGGAAAGTGGGGACTGACAATAGAGGGTGGCAGGACCGGAGAGAAGAGGGTTCCAGGAAGGGCAGCCTTGGAGGGAACTTGAATCTGAAGTAATTAGGCATGTGAAGATAGTTTCTGCCAAAATGCCAGTCATAGTCAGGGATACTGTAAAACAGGATGATCCCAGTGGGTGACAGCAGCTGACGCTCTGTGACAGGCATAAGTGCTTGGGCTTGGCCCAGGGGGTTCTAGAGAGAGTCTATGACTTTAAAGAGCCAACTCTAGTGGGGGACATGAGGGTGAGTGTTGACATGTACAGGCCAGGGTGTCCTGGTGGCCATGTACAGGAAGGCAACACAGTTTTGTGGGACCAGCAGCATCTAGATGCTTCTCCCTGTCCCCCAGACTTGCAGGTTTCTGACTCCAAGAGTGAGAAGCCATGAGCTGGAACTATGTACCCTAGTACATGTGGGACTATGTACTCTAGCATAGCACTTCTTTGCGGGGAGGCTGACTTCAATATTGCTTTGCTGGGGCTCATCTTCAGCCCAGATGATAGGAAACATGGCTGCAGAAGGGTAGATGCAAGGGTGGAAACAAGGCTGTTTTTGGCCAAAGGCAGACATGAAAGCTATGTATTTTGTTGTGATCTTGGACAACAGGAGAGGTCCACATGCCCAACAAAGCACTGTTGCCTGACATTCTACCATTAGAATTTTCTCCTTTTGGTTAAAGCTCTGGTCCCTATCTAAAGGCAGACAGATGGTGCCAGAAGAGCTCACCCTAGGTGATTATCAACTACATGGACCACAATATCACAATATTGTGAGTAAACATCAGAATGAAGAAAGGCCGTGATTAGTGTCTGGGGGTGACCCTGGGGCAGGGGCCACATGTGAACATGGGCTAGAAGAAGGTGGGAGAGAGAAAGAGGCATCTGGGAAAAAAGATGTGGTGAGAACTGGTGAGGGGCTAACCCCTCCTCCCACACTCTCCTCTGCCACCTTGCAATGACCCACCCTTTGGAGACCCCTTTCTGTCCCCTCCATGGGACCTCAGGCCAGGCAGGCTGCTGCTAAGGACAGACAACTCAGGTTAGAAAAAGCTCTCTTGACATTTGGAAAACAGAGCAGGATTTGGCTCCTCCAGTGGAGCCTCTTGTTCTCAGGAAAATCGTTTTTACAGCTTGGGCTGGTGCCAGTAAGAGCCATTTATAGCCCAATGGGCTTGGGTTAGCTTCAGCTGCCTGGTGCAGAAAGTGCTGGCTTCTCTCTGCCCCCTGCTGCCTAGCTTCCCCCTTCATATCTCCTTCACCTCCATTCTCCTTCCAAAGACCTCCTTCCCCACTTCCCCACCACTTCTTCTCTATTTCCTTAGAGGTTTCAGCTCTGGATTTGTCTGTGTGACCCTAGACACATTCCTTTTCTTATGTGGGCTTCAGTTCCTCCTTCTATAAATGGGAGCTTACTGTTTGTTCCCTTTTGAACTCAGTTACCTTGGAGAGGTACCTACCTCTGCCTACCTTCACCAAAACATTTTCTTCCTTTTAGTCATTGCCTGTTGACCCTTCTTTCTTTCCCCAGGACTGGGGCTTCCTGTCTGGGGGCAGCTTTGCCACCTGTTTCTGAGCACAGAGCTCATAGCAGTAGCTCAGTTAAGCTTGGTGTGACTGAACTGAGCTAACCACAGCATCAATGTCAAGAGGATGACTTTGGGGTCCAACAGATATCAGTTAGGTCCTGGCTCCATTACTTGTGAGCCCTGACTGAATTTTTTGAGCATCAATTTCTTTGTCTGTAAATTTCAGTGCCTCATTGAGTTATCATGAGGCTTTTATGAGATGGTGTTTTTAAAGTACTTAGTGCAGTGCCTACTCTTAGGGATCTATCCATGTTAGGGATCGATCATGATCATTATCATGACCTATCATCTACCCTTATTTTCAGATGGCAGTGAGTTTGGGAAAAAAATGCCCTCCCTAAATCCCCGCCCCCCCCAACCCCTCTCCACCCTTCAAGGACCTGCTCAAACACTACTTCAGGAAGCCATCCTCCTTTTGGTCTCCAGCTTTGGTGTTTCCACAATCTTTTATCTTATCTCAGGATCTAGTGGGACCTGGGCCCAATCAGCCCAGCAGAATGGAGTAGACTAGGAAGATCACTGATGATTTACTGCTGAGAAAAACTGCCAAAGATGCCTTGGGAAAGACCAGGTCTAGAGGCATGGCACAGTGTTTAAAGAGTCCCAATCAGCAGTCGACACTAAGAGCAGAAGACAATGTCACAAATCCTGACAGTGACAAGTGCGCCTCAAAAGATCAGGAAGGCAGGCAACATGCTATTCTGCAAATAGTGGTGCCCTGAGTCCAAGGCCCTTGGAGGAGGTGGGAGAGCGAGGGAAGGCTGTCTGTGTGCACCATGGTACCAAATATCCCACTGCACCAATGGACCTCGAGAATAATGTGAGCACAGACAGGTCTCATACTGCAACACTAAAGTATTTAGTGGGAAGGAACCTGGGCACAAGGGAGAAAATCGGAGCTGTGATAGCCACAGCTGTGGGGAGGCTGAGAGTCAGTCTGGCCTCCATCTCCCACTGTGATTCCAAACCCTTGTCTGACTTCCCAGACAATATAGACAAGGTAAGTTGAAGTTTGAAGCTGCCTTCACTCAGAGCCTCTGGTTGGCCTATGGAGGAGTCAGGGCTTCTGACTTCCCAGATGAACTCACCATCTTCCTCCAAGATCCAACCTCTACATTGCTCAAGTCTTTCCAGGGCCATGCAGGGTAGGTAGATGTGGCAAAGACTAGGTTTCCAGATCCCCTCCAAAGGACCTTCCAGTATGGCCTAACCAACTTTGATAGCTTCCACAGAAAAATCTGGATTCCTATACTGGTTCCTATATGCCCATATGGGGATCTGGAGGGTTTGTATACACCTTGGTTCTTCTGCAGAAGCTGCACAGCGCCTTGCCACAGCTGATATTCAGTAGGTATTTATGGAATGAAAAGCAGCACCCCAAGTAGCCGAATGACTGGAGACCACAGGCCACCGCTGTTTCCCGCCCTACTCCCAGCCTCTAGGGATAGGACATATCTATCAGCTAACGGACAGAGGGCAAGTCCCCTCTGCAAGGGGCTGAGCCAGGCTGACAGCCTTTGGGACCCGGGACTGTGCCACAGTCAACTCTTTGTCCTCATGGATTGACCTGTGGTTATCAAGGTAAATGCCACCCCCCCGCCCCTGCCAATCCATTCACCTGCTTACCTTATGGGTGAATGCATGCATGGGACATGCATGGGACATGGTAGACACTTTGTAAGTTGGCCATGGAGGAAAGAACCTCAGGAACCCTATGGAGAAGGAACATCGGAGTCAGAGCTAAGGGGCGCAGGAGGCCCTTGTGATCCTGATTACGTATGCGGCCCAAACCAACTAGGACTTTTTCCTCTCTTTAATGTATTTAAATTGAGTCAAGATTGGACTCTACTTCATGCATGGAGACTTCTTCAGCTCTAGACGTGACGGCACATCTAGCCGTCACTAGCACAGCGTCCTTCTGGATAAGTGAAGCTAGATAGAAGTTGTCTTTGCTTTGGTGCTGTTGACTGACACTGGAGTGCCTCACCTGGGTTGCACATCCTCAGAGGAGGGCAGACACAGAACTGGAGGGATGAGGACACATTCTCCCTAAGCCTCTTCCCCCCAGGTGCCTCCAAGGTCCTCAGAGAAGGAGGCTTCTGGCTTCTCTCCCTGGCCCAGCCTCATTCCCCTCTACCTCCTTCCCTGGGGTTCTCTCCCAGGTGATCCCCTCAACCTTTCACTGAGTAGATGGTCTCCATCTAGAGCGCTAGCCTCGGCTTCTTTTCAGAGGTCTGGGATCACATTTCTTTCTTTTTTTTATTTTTTTAAATTTTTGGCCGATGTTATTATGCTTTGCTCTTTTCAGAAGAAGTACCTGTTAATGGCATACATTTTACAAAGTGTCAACAAGCAGGAAAGGAAAGAATTAACTGTTTACCGTCCAATACCCTGTCGTAATTGCTTCCAATTCTGGTGACTTCTTGGAGTCTCCCCCTTAACACAGGCATGGATAGGTTTTAATTTTAAAAATGTGATCACACTGTCTATTCTTCTCCCTCTTGCTCTCCTCAGCCCACAGTTTATCGTGATCATATCTCTTTTATTAAACACTCTGCCACAACATTACAAGCGGATGCATAGCATTCTGTTGTGTGGATGTACCTTCCTTTATGTAATCAGTTCTGTTTCATGGAACCTCTAGGTTGACTCCTATTTTTGTGTTGTCTGCCATGATTCTTTCCTCAGGATGAATTCCAAAAGAAGTAATTACTGGGTTTAAGGATTTGTGCTTTTAAAGGCTTTTCATGCATCTTTATCAAACTGCCTTCCAGAAAAATCCTCTCTAGAACTGTATAAAAGTACCTCTTTTTTCTATAGCCTTTACAAATGCAGTGTTACCATAGTTGTGGGAGGAGTCAAGCTTATTTAATAATTAAAAATGATAACTTTTGTTTTAATTCGAAGCTCCCTGGTTTCTATAGAGGCTAAATATTTTTGCCTTATGTTCATTTGCCATTTGTGTTTATTTTCATGTGAATTGACCATAAGATTTTTTGTCCAATGTTAAATGAGAGGTGCTTGCTTTCCTTTTATTTGTTTATAAGAGCTCTCTACATATTAAGGATATTCACTTTCTTTTAAAAAAAAGATTTTATTTATTTATTTGACAGAGAGAGAGAGAGACAGTGAGAGACTGAACAGAAGTAGAGGGAGTGAGAGAGGGAGAAGCAGGCTTCTCCGATACGGGGCTTGATCCCAGGACCCTGGGATCATGAGCTGAGCTGAAGGCAGATGCTTGATGACTGAGCCACCCAAGTGCTCTGACTCAATGACATTTTAAACTTCACAAATCTGGAGTACCTGGGTGGTTCAGATGGCTAAGCATCTGCCTTCTGCTTAGATCATGATCTCCGGGTTCTGGCATTGAGCCCCACATCAGGATCCCAGCTCAACAAGGAGTCTGCTTTTCCCTCTCCCTCTGCCTCTCCCCCTGCTCATGCTCTCTCTCCCTCTGTATCTGTCTCAAATGAATAAAATCTTCACAAATCCAAATGGAAATTCATTATTCCCCCCCTCTAGCCCTAACTGCTCTTCCTGCTGACTTGCTTTTTCCTGTTAATGTCACCACTGTTTTCCTGGTCACCCAGGCTTGAATTGTTGAGGTCATCTTGGGTTCCAACGTTTCTCTTTTCCTTTCTATCCCGTCCATTGCCAATCCATAGGCAATCTCTATGGAGATTTGATTTCTGTGGTTTCCCTGGTGGGCAGGCCCTCTAACACAACAGTAGTTCCCGTTCTCATTATTTCTTGGCTGGACTTTGAAAATGGCCTCATAAGTTCATATCTTGCTCTCCCAACCCCAGTTCCTTGACTTGTCATTTCTCCTTGCCCCTCCTGTACCCTGCCACCACATTAATCTTCCTAAAGTAGAGCTCAAGCATGGAACTCTCTGGTAACAAACCACCAACAACTCCCCCTTGTCTTGTATTTAATTACAACCTGTTAACCTGGCCTTAATTTCCTTTCAGTGGAATCTTCCACTATCTCGGCCAAGTTGCTCCTTAAACAAGCCCACAGTTTTCCCGCCCCTCTGCCTTTTTGCTCCAGCCATTCCCTCCTACTAGAATTCCCTCCCACTATTTCCACCTAACAAAATCCATTCAGAAAGCTCCCCACCTACCCCACTGCCAGCTATCCCAAGATTTTCCTATTCTTTAAAGTGAATTCTCTCTCTCTGAAACTCCCAGAACAGTTTGCTTGAGCTTTTCTTGTGAAAAAAATCCTATTCCCTCATCTAGCAGAGGCCTCAAAAGTCTTACGTTCCTACCAGAAAGCAGATCCATTTGAGGGCACTCTTCTTATACGTCTCTGCTTTTCCACAGAAGCTGCACAGCGCCTTGCCACAGCTGATATTCAGTAGGTATTTATGGAATGAAAGGCAGTACCCCAGGTAGCCGAATGCCTGGGATCACGGGCCACTGCTGTTTCCCGCCCCACTCCCAGCCTCCAGGGATAGGACACATCTATCAGCTAACGGACAGAGGGCAAGTCCCCTCTGCAAGTGGCTGAGCCAAGCTGACAGCCTTTGGGACTGGGAACTGTGCCACAGTCACCTCTTTGTCCTCATAGTTTGGCCTGTGGTTATCGAGGTAAATGCCGCCCCCCTCCCCATCCATTCACCCGCTTGCCTTACGAATGCAATGTGTGGGACATGGTACATACTTTGTAGGTTGGCAACTGAGAAGAGGATCTTGGGGACCCTATAAGAAAGAGAACCTTGGAATCAGAGTTGAATGGCAGCTAAGGGGTGCAGGAGGCTTCTGTGACCCTGACCATGCACGCTGCCTGGGCCAGCTAGGACTTTTTCTCTCTTTAATATATTTAAATAGTGTCAAGATTGGGGTCAGCTTCATGCACGGAACCTTCTTAGCTTTAGAGGTGACTCTGCAGCCAGCACGGGAGTATGCAATTGACACAGTCTATTTTTAGCCTCCCAGAGACCGTGACCAACATCCCAAGCCGAGGGTGGGCACACCTGCTGCATTCTAATGAGGCAGCCTCGATTGCCTCTGCCAGCCAGCCGGGATCTCACCGACCTCAAATCTGATGTTGCTAAACTGGGAAGTCTGCTTATTTCCCAGAGGCTATAGCCTAGATACACCAGGAAAATGGGACCATCACCCTCCCCTGAGCTCACTCCTCTCCAGCCCAGGACACAGGGCAGTCTGGGGGCAATTTGCACAGCATAATGGGGAGATGGAGTCTCTTGGGTTTCTTGATCTTGCTCTGTCCTAGGGCCTCCCTATTTCCCTTGTTGGAAAGGAGATTAATAATTCTGAGCTGATTCAGCTCAGAAATGAGAAAATCATGGCATGAAACAGAGACATGTTTATGTAATATGAATAATAATGGTAGGAATAATATTAGAGCTTACTATTGCCAGGCACTGTTCGGAACACTTTACAGGTATGGACTCACCCAAACTTTTTGACCGCTCTCTCAGAGGAGTTTCATCATGTTGTCTATTTCATGGTGGAAGAGACTGAGGCACATGGTGACAAATGACTTCCGATGGTCATTCGCCAGCCACTAAGCGGCAGGGCCATGTTTTAAAGCCAGGCAGTGTGACCCCAGGATTTACGCTCTACACCATACCACCTGCCTCTCAATATTTATTTTTAATTTTACTAGCGGCAGACTGGGATCCAGGAATCCCAGAGGACTGGATAATGCTGCTTCTCAGTATTTTAAACTTTTGCCCGGCTTTGAGCCCTTTGCTGTGCTGTGCACACCTGGATTCCTATGCTCCGGGGAGAGAAGCTTCTTCTCCTAGGTTGACTTCGTGTATGCAGTCAAGCTGAACGTTTGGGCCCCAGAACTCCCCGAACTTTCTCTCCTTCTCCCTCGTCCCCTTAGCCTGTGAAGGAGGAGGGGCTGGCCAGGGACCCCCAGCAGCGGTGGGGTGTAGAGCGGGGCTTCGTGGCAGGGTTGGGAACTCAGAAAGAGGGAACGGGCTCGTGTGCAGGCAGGAGGCCCCCATCAGCGTGGGCTTTCGCAGTCCAGAGGAAACTTCTGCCGAAGTTCAGAGTAAAGTTCACAGAAAGCAGGAGGGGAGACACCAGGTGCGAGGCCCCAGAACCTCAGAGACCTACGTTTTGGAGGACAAGTGCTGCCTGCTGGAGAGAAGCCCAGGAACTCAATCGTCCTAAGGGCACAGGCAGGTTTCAATTTAACAGATACCAATTAGGGGTGCCTGGGTGGCTCAGTGGGTTAAGCCTCTGCCTTCAGCTCAGGTCATAATCTCAGGGTCCTGGGATCAAGCCCAGCATCGAGCTCTCTGCTCAGCAGGGAGCCTGCTTCCCCCTCTCTCTCTGCCTGACTCTCTGCCTACTTGTGATCTCTCTCTGTCAAATAAAGAAATAAAGTCTTTAAAAAAACAAAACAAAACAACAACAACAAAAACAGATACCGATTACATGCTAGGTAGGCCCTTTTATAAGCACTTTACAAACACCAACTATCTGATCCTAGGGGTGACTCTAGGACATGGGGATCATTTTATTCCCATTGGAGGGATAGGGAAACCAAGGCAATGAGAAGTTAATAATTTTGCCCGAGGTCGGGTGCTAAACTCGTAAGTGGCAGAGCTGGGGCTCCGGTTTTGGCAGACTGGCTCTGGGATCTCGGCTCCAGCCTCAAGCCTCTGTGATGCTATACATCTCTCCCTTTAGTGTGTGTTCACTATTCGCCTGTTAAGGAATGTATTTTTGCCCTTGTTTAGCAGAGCTGGAAACTGAGGCCTAGATTGGCTCAGATCGCCTGACTAGTAAGTGATGGAATTGGGTTAATTTGAGGTCTTTCTGGCTCCTCAGTAGCCAGAGGAGCCTCTCTACAAGTCACAGCCCTCAGCTGGCCTGCCAGAAAGCCGGAAGGGTCCATGGCACCTAAGGAGTGGCTGCTGAGCAGACAGGAGCCGCGGGGCTCAGGGAGGGGAAGGAAGGTGGGGCGGCATCTCAGAGGGCAGGACCTCATTGCTTCTGTTGACACCAAGCCCCTTCTCTTCCCCTCAGGTGAACAGTCCCCCACCGCAACCCCCTCAGCCCGTCGTCCCACCCAAGCCTGTGCAATGTGTCCATCATGTGTCCACTCAGCCCAGCTGCCCAGGACGGGGCAAGATGTCCAAGCTGCTGAACCCAGAGGAGATGACCTCGAGAGATTATTACTTCGACTCCTATGCCCACTTTGGGATCCACGAGGTAAACCATGCTGAGCTCAGCCCTGCTGTTCCATCACTGTTAGAAAACAGTGTTATGTGTTCAACTGTCTGCTGTCATAAAGTGGGTTTTCCCAGTGGCCCAAGGTCCCTGGCCCTCCGTCCTGAAAGCCTCTCTGGGAGAGGGTCAGGGCTAGGCTTGCAGCGGGTGAGTAGCTGGAAGCATATGTTTGTGTGTTTCTCTGCCAGAAAGCAAGGGCTGGAGGCGGGTGGGGGGCAAATCTTAGGATTTCTTTCTTTTATGGTCCAGCACCTGTGTCTTCTCAATCCTAAGCCCAGGTGATCCAGGTGGACCAGATGTCTTTGCTCTAGATCCCTGCTCTAGGAGCTCAGATGCTTTGCAGCTCGAATCCTGTGGCTGAGAAGCCCTTCCAGAGGCCATGCTGTCTGGTCTTCAGGGAGGCCTTAGGAGGCCTTAGGTCCTAGACCAATGAACACCTCCAGGGGAAGAAATACAGCAAGCTTCCTTGGAAACCTGGCCCAGGTCTGCCATCCTGATTGATTCTCAGGAAATTCTTGTGTCTCAATGCTTGTCTTGCACCATAGCAGGGAAGATTTATGTTCCTTGTCCAACAGAACAGAGCTTCCCTGCAGCCAGGAAGCCTGCACCCTCCTCTCCTCCAGCATTTTCTCCAGCCACCCAGCCTGGGGACCGTTCACTCATTAACTAGTGCTTACACAGTGCCGGGCACGGTTCTAAGCACATTCTACATATCATTTCACTTAATGCTCCTAAGAACTCTATGAAGAAAATATTTCTATTATCCCCTTACCGTATGAAGAAATACTGAAAAGGGAACAAAGCCCTGCTTGCTCTGCAAATGCGTTTTTGAAGTAAGACTCAAAGCTCCTCTTTCAATTAGATGCCTGTGTACACCCTCCCTGTGACAAAATGGTAATACTGTCACTGCCGGAAGAGTATTTAAAAATAATAGCCAGCACGCCCCCCACCCTCCCTCCCCCTTTTTTTTTAATAAGTGCTTGCAGCATGCTGGGGATTGTTCCAAGATTGTACCTGATTGGCTCATTTATTTCTCAGGTCAGCCCTAGGAAGTTGGTATTATTATTTTTGTCCCCAATTATAATTACTTGTATGTTTGTTTTTAGACAAACCAAATTTATAGTATTTAGTATTTACTTTTGGTGTTTCTGTTTTAATTTCATGTATTCCTTTTTTAAAGATGCCCATTGTCCCCGATGCCAGCAACCCACCAACTTATAAAATAATACAAATTTATTATAATGAACTCAGAGAATACAAGATCACTGGTCCCCAGTTTGTACATGGGGGTGTGAGATCTTAAGAATCCAGGTCAACTTTCATTCCTTGCTTCTTTTGCCCACGTCACAAGATAATAAGTGGCAGAGCTAGGAATGAAACCTTCACGTTTGGGGCCCAGGGGCTTCCTCCCTGACTACCATGGAGTATAGACTTTAAACCAAGTCTGTCTTCCTTTCTGGAAACTTTGACTTTGTTTCTGGTCGTTCCTTTGCAATTCCAGGTGGAGACAGAGAGTGCAGGACGGGTGCCTCAGTCAATTCTAGACTCAGAGGTTTGCCTTATTCACCTGAGGGAGACTCAGGGTTTGACATCCCCCCCCCCACCCCAGAACTGCTGTCCACATAAAAGTGTTAAGCTTGGGACCTTCAGGGAGGAAGACTGGGCCCTGTGTTTCTTCCGGAGGTCCTGGCTCAGGGGGCCTGAGCAGCTGAGCCTGCTGTTCTTGGTGGCTCACATGTCATCTTGGGCAGATAAGTAAGCAGCTGTACCTTCCCTGATCCTACTCCCCATGGATGTGGGGGTCGGGTGAGGTGGTGCACTGAGCCCTGTCCTAGGCCTGAGAGAGGTTCTGGGAGGCAGAAAGACATCTTCAAGAGCCTACCCTGTCCCTAATTAGAGGACATGTCACCCACAGGCCAAATTCTAATAGGCATGTAGCTCTGGGCACCTGTTTCAATGAGGTAGATTCCTAGGTGGACATGCCAATTCCAAAAAATGCCTCCCCTGGGGCTTGCCTGAAATCCCTCCACTAGAAACCAACCAATTATGACATGGGCATCATGCTTATCCTTCCCGGTCTTCAAGCTCCGCTCCCCCATGGAGCCTTCGGCGATTGACTTCTGGGACACCTCCCTCTGAATAACTAAGTTCCTGCTCTGCCACACATTTGGCTCCTGGGATGGGCTTTCCTCTGCTTTGATTAACTTCTATAATCCCCTCAGGACTTAGTTCTTTGGCCTCTAGCCACCGGCATGACGCGCTGATTTGTGGTTTCTTGACCTGGCAGCTAATCTGATCACTCAGGTGATGCCCGGTCAGTACATGGCTGGGCATCCTGGAGGGTGTCATCTCCAGTGGGAGAAGAAACCAAGGGGCATCACATAAATACTATACCAGCTTCCCTCCATTTCATGTATTGATAGAAAGCCCAAACTTGAACGTAAACATATATAAGTATAGAACAGACTGAGTAATAAACAGGGAGCAAATGATCCTCAGGTCATGTAACATTTCTTTCCTTAGTAACCTGCCCTGGAATAGTTTTAGCAATGCTTTGCCTCTGGAAGTACTTCTGATCACCTACCTTGAATCCCTCCTGCTGCCGTAGGCCATCCGTCTCTAGATCTGGCTTCTGGGGAAATGCATAGGTCTTCTTGTTGGGCCAGCTACCTAGCCTTCCTTCACCCTTGAGGTTTCCCTCCACCCTATTTGGTTTCCAAGATCATCTGATATGAAAAAAAAAGAAAGTAAGGGGGGTTGCATATGGATGGACTCTGAACATTGTTCTTTGCAGAGACAGGGCCTGCTCGCCTCTCATTATCAAGCACCAGGGATCCCCGTTCTATGCCAGACAGCTAGTGGCTAGTGCCTTTGCCTCCTCAGTCTGGACAAGACTCACACCTCACCATCCAGAGCTGAGCTGGCTGTTTGGCAGTCTTCTCCCATCATTAACAAGATGCTCACAGGGCTGGGCAGCAACACAGCCAGCTTGCTGATTAATAGTGATCAGTGAGAGTTTAGGAAACGTGATGCAGGGTGGATTGGGTTTGATTAGTCTGTAGATGTAAACAAGAAGTGTGGAGTTTGTGGGAGGTTTGAAGAGCACAGTAAGAAGTGATTCTGGACACTTCTGTTCTCCCATCCCTGTTATGGGGCATCTCTGAGAGGAATGGAATCTTGAATGGGAGAGGAAATGACAGATGGGTGCTTACTGAGGCTTCTGCTCAGAGGGGAGGGGGCCAGATCCATGACCTCCCAAATCTCACCCCTGAATTCCCAGAGTCTTTTATAGTTGGCCCCTGGGCTTGGTTCCTCAGCAGCCAGAAGAATCCCTGCCAGTGGGGCTGTGTTCCCAGCCCCCAGCCCTGGGCTCTGATCCCACTCCTGGCCAGCTCTCTTCTTTTGACAATCTTGCTACAGGTTCTTTTGAAATAGATTTCTTCAGGGCCTCATTTCCCAGCAATTAGTCAATGTGCTGTCATGTGTTTAATAGGCAGAAAAGCTGTTAGACAAAGGCATCCACAGCTGGGGGCTGGGAATTGTTTTCGACAAAGAGTGGCAGGCTCTTGTCTGATATGTCTGGAGACTTCTTTGTACTTTTCTCTCCTAGGGATGATTAGAGCAGGGGTAGAGGCACAGGAGAGAGCCTCTCTTTTGAGGGGCTGAGCAGGGGAAGCCTTGCGAAGTCACAACTCTTCTCCCAGAACTTGCACCTTTGAACCAAACTCTTGTGGTCTGGAGCCTTAGAGGAAAGAAGAGGTCAAAGCAGTGATGGAAAGCATTGAATTAAAGGCAGGTATCTGGGAAGCTCTCCTTTAGCAACAACAGAATCTGCAAAGGCACTGGGCCAATCTAACTCCATCAAGACAGGGAGTAAGGACTTCCAACTGTAGCTATGGCTGATGAATCCCGAAAACTTCGCTCCTATTTCGCCTCCATTCCTCAATTATGGCTCATCTTCAACTCTTTCCTTGCATGGAGGAAAACGGTGACAGTTGTCACCAAAAGCCAGAGCTAACACTTTTTTAACATTTACTACATTTATTTAATCATCACAACAATCCTATGAAGTAGGTACTATTATCATTCCATTTTCCAGAAGGGGAAATTGACACACAGAGGCTAAATGATGCTCTGGGTTAAAGACCTCAAAAGCATGGGAGCTGTGATTTGAAGAAATACAGGTGGATCAATTTCTAAAACTGACAACAACATACCAGCAACACTCTGTACGGATTTTCTCAAGCAATGAAAGAACATCTGGAACAGCTGCTGTAATTGGAATCACTACCTGACTATGTTTATGATAATATATAGTCATTCTCCAAGATCCATTTCTGTTTTCTCACAGGCAAATAGGCCACTTGAATGGGGATGTGGGTCTTCTGGAATTAGTCTCCTGGACTAATGGGTCTCCTGGAATTAGTGTCAGCTCAGAGCCAGTGTCCAATAATCCTCAAAACTTTATTTTCCCTTCTCCAATGCAGTCACACTGTAATGTGGTAATGGCTGCAGATCCAGTTGGTGAAGACTGGAAGAAAGATTAACAGCATCCGTTTTTGGCACTGTAACGGAGTTTTTCTTCATAGAACATGGCCTTTCCTTCATTCAAGTGTTCTGGGTCTGTTAACTGTCTCACATCTCTGAATCATTTGAGCAGTTTGACTCTAGATTTGGTGATTCAAACCAATTTGATCACCAAACCAATTCGGTGATTCTGTTCACTAGACCTATACTTTTTCTGCTTCAACAGATCAAGTAAGAATTCAGTATGCTTCCCAGCTATTTCTTTTCTAGACCCTCTATAAACTCTTTTCTAGAGACCTATGGCAAACACCATAGGTTTCTGCAAGTCAGAGTTCTGAATACTGCTTTGGCTCCCAAGTCCTTTGCAGTAACCACACCCATAGAATACACGGTGATTAGGTGCTACAATTTGACTTGTGCTTCTCCAGAATCCCAGTTTGATATTATTCCCATTGCCATTAGGGGTCTCAGTTTGATGGTGGCCCTTCCCACTGTAATTTCTGACCTATAGAGAAGAGCAACCAGAGAGCTCCTCAAGGACGCTGGACTCCCCCTGCAAACTTATTTTTCACAACTGTGGTAAAAATCCTGTTCTGTGATGTTGGTGAGTAGGTCTCACATGACAAATGCACTCTAACATTCCAATCTTCTAAGGCTTTGGATACCTTTCTCTTCAGCATACCAAGGAAGTTCCAGCATTTCGACTTTGTGTAGTAGGGGCTAACCATGGATCCGTATTTCAGTTACCCAAACAAACCAACCATTACAGGCATTCGAAGCCTCTAAGAAAAAAACAATGAATCCGGAATTTCTGTTTAGTGAACCCATATCAATAAACTTGGCCCCATTCAACTTTATATTCCTTCCATATTGATCCCACAGCCTTAATACACACCCCCATACATATTCCCTAGGATTCAATCTAAACAAATGAGAAATACCATGTAGTTCTTTTGGAGTGTATCATACCTCCTCATGAGTCGCATTTTATACCTCACCCTTTGGAGTCTGATTAGAATGGAATCTAGTTACAGAGTTAGCAGCAAAGAAAGCAGGGGTAGGTCTTGAGGGGGATCAGCAGTACTTCCAGCAACTACCTTAAGGGAGGCCAATATGATTCTTCAGGAAAAGGTAAACAAACTCCCTCAGGCAGGGGTAGAAGATTCTTCTACTGGCAAAGAAGAGTCTGTGATTTAGGAACTTGAGGTTCCCCGTTCATATGTTTCCTGTTTCCATTCCAATTTTTAGGATCCTGTTCATTCCCGACAGATGCCTCGACTTTAACAAAAGAGGCCTTGCAAGGATGGGAATGCAATTTGTGTGCTAATTCAGGCACTTGTGGGATTAGATTTTGGATTTGGTTTTTGGAAATCTTGACCCTGTACCTACAGGAAATGTTTTTGTTTGTGTCTTTGTTTTTCCCAGGGAAATCACAGAAGCTTTTGGGTGCTATATGCAGACCTTGAGCTGGGAATTTAAGTTCTTAAGGTCATTTTCTTTCTCCAAGTTTTTTTTTTTAGAACAGTTAGTAGCAACCAACCAGCTAACCCACCCATTATGCCTCTTATGTTGACTAAAATGTTCTAAGATAGCAAATACTTAGTCATCCAGAATCTGGTCTTTATTAATACTTTATTACAGGTATCTAAAGTAATATTTGAGTAACTCATTCGCCATTTCGTGCTGTTGACCACTGGTGTCCTCCTTATCAGTGGCAACATAGGCATTAGTGCCTTTAATTCTAATCAGATTCCAGAAAACTGAAAACTAATTCAGAAAATACATCATTATATTCAGGAGACATTCCTAGCATCAAATTCTGTATCAGTCAGAGTTCAACCATGGAAGTTGATCCAGCAGAAGATATATATATATATCTATATATAGATCTAGATCTAGACCTATATATATCTATATAGATCTAGATATATAGATCTAGATCTAGATCTATATATATGTTACCAACTTTAACTGGTAACATAGTAGAAAGAGAATTCTGGGAAATGCAGAGTAGCCAGACAGGGTGACACATTACAAAGCTGTCACATATGTGTGCACAAAGTTTCAAAAACGTGAAGCAAAATCTATAGAAGGAGAAAAATACAAATCTCCAACTATAGTTAGAGATTTTTTAAAAACACTTCTCTCTTGATAGTTGGTGGAACAAACACACACACACACAGGATTAGTAAAATGTAGAAATTTGGATGATACAACTAAAAAACCTGACCTGATAGGATTTTGTAGAACATTGTTTCCACAAACTAAAAGAATACTCGTTACTTTTAAGTACACAATGAAACGTTTGCTAAGATAGATCATATGCCTAGACCATAAACAAATCTTAATATATTTCAAAAGACTGAAATCATGCAGAATACATTATTTTGATCATAATGGAATCAAACTAAACCAAAAATAATAAATTATTAAGAAAAATCTCTAAATGTTTGGAAATTAAGCAACACTGAAAACAGGGTCAGAGAAGAAATAACAAGAGAAATTAGAAAACATTGCAAACTGAATGAGAGTGAAAACACAAAGCTGTGGACTGAATGTTTTTATCCCCTTCAATATTCATATACTGAAATCTTAATGCCCAGTATATTGTTATCAGGGGGTAGGGCTTGGGGAAGTAAGTGGATCATGAAAGTGGAGCCCTCATGAATTGGATTAGTATCGTAAAAGGAGACATGATACAATCGTCCCAATAAGTGAAAGAAGAAGGCAGAAAAATGAGGTTAGAGTCAGAGAGGGAGATGTGAAGACAACGGAGACAGAGGTTACAGTGAGGAAGTTGGGGCTTTGAAGGTGGGAGGATCCATGAGCCAAGGAATGCAGGTAGCTTCTAGCAAGGCAAGGGGATGGATTTTGTCCTAGAACTTCCAGAAAAAACACAGACCTGATGACACCTGATTTTAAGTCTGTGAGACCTGGATGAGACTTCTGACCTCCAGACTGTGTGAAAAAAAATCTATGTTATTTTAAATCACTAAGTTTTGGCTGATTTGTAACAACAGCAATAACAAACTAATACAGTCTCCTAAAAATTCTACTAAAGTTATTTTTTTCCATATTTAAATATTTATTTAATCTTTATTTTTAAAAATATTTAATCTTTAAGTAATGTTGTATATCCTGTGAGATTATGGTCCACCCATATTTTTATATAGATCGTTAGGCACTATGGCATCATTTATTAGATAATCTATCCTCCTCTCAGCAAAATACATTTATAATGTATTCTGGAATCTTGAAAAAATAAAAAGAGACATGAAGGCTTGCTTTTTCACTCTGCTCTCCACCACGTGAGGATATGAGGAAAGGATGACAATCTGCAAACCATGAAGCAGGCCCTCATCAGATAATGGATCTGCTGGCACCTTGATCTTGGACTTTCTAGTCTCCAGAACTGTGAGAAATAAATGTTTGTTTTCTAAGCCACCCAGTCTACAGTTTTTTGTTATAGCAGTCTGAACTAAGATACAGACACATGGAAATTTGTGGGATGAAATGAGAGCAAAACTTAGAGGGAAACTTATAACTTTATTTATTTATTTATAGAGAGTGGGGAGGGGCAGAGGGAGAAGGAGAGAGAGAATATTAAGTAGGTTCTACGTTCAGTGTGGAGCCTTATGAAGGGCTCGATCTCACGATCCTGAGATCATGACCTGAGCTGACATCAAGTGTTGGACACTTAACCAACTGAGCCACCCAGGTACCCCAGAAATTTATAATTTTAAGTACTTATATTAGACTAAAAGCAAGGTACAAAATCAGTGATCAAAGCTTCTACTTTATGAAGCAGAGAAAACAAATAAACGCAAGTAAGTTTGAAAAAGCAAATAATAAAGATGAGAGCACATATCAATGAGGTAGACATAAAACAACAGAGAAAATCAACAAAGCTAAAAGTTAGCTTTTGAAAAGACTAATAAGATAACCCCTAGTTAGACTGATCAAGAAAAAGTCAGGTGAAATACAAATTATTTATGATAATTTGGGTATCATAAATGAAGACAAGGATATCAGTACAGATAATATAAACATTTGAGAGGCAATTTGAGAATGTTATGACAATTTTATGCCCATAAATTTGATCTCTTAGCTGAAATGGATAAATTCCTTGGAAAAATACTTTGTCAGAACTGATGTAAGAATGTATGGAAAACTAAAACAGACCTCTATCTATTGAAAAATTGAGTCTTCCCACAAAAAGGATTGCAGACCCAGATGGTTTTACTGGTGAATTATATGTCAAACATATTTTTAAAAGATTTTATTTATTTATTTGACAGAGAGAGAGAGCACAAGTAGGCAGAGAGTCAGGCAGAGAGAGAGGGGGAAGCAGGCTCCAGCTGAGCAGAGAGCCCAATGTGGGGCTCGATCCTAGGACCCTGAGATCAGGACCTGAGCTGAAGACAGAGGCTTAACCCACTGAGCCACCCAGGTGCACCTACATGTCAAATATTTAAAGAATAAAAGTACCAATCTCATACAAACTTATTCAGAAAGTATATGAGAAAACATTTTCTAACTTGTATGAGGAGCTCAGTCAGCATAACTTATTACCAGAGAAAGTAAGAGAAAATTAGAGATTAACATCTCTCATAAATATAGATAGAAACTTGTGTAATAAAATATTAGTAAGTAAAACACAGCATTATTTAAAATGGATTATACATCATGACAAATTATTTGTTCAGCATTCAAAACCAATCTATGGAGTTTAACCTACTATCAGACTAAAAGAGAAAAGTCACATACCATTTCAATAAATGTAGAAAAAACATGTGACAGAATTCAATGCCAATCATGATAAAAGCTCTCAGCAAATTATAAATAGAAAAGAATGTCTTCATCTGATAAAAGACATTTATAGAAAGCCCACAGCTAACATTATGCTCAATGGTGACATTTATATTACTGGAACAAAGAAAGAATGCCTGTCTTCTCCTATTTTATTCAATGTTTTATTGCATGGCAGTCCTTTCTAGTTCAGTAAAACAAAAGGAAAGAACAAAAAAAATAAGGCATACAGATAGGAAAAAGAAGTAAAATTGTCTTAATTCACAAGTGACAAGAGTTTTCATGTAGAAAAACAAAGGAATCTACAAAAAAAATCATAAGACAATTAATATGTGAAGCGTGCTCGCTGAAAAACACAAAGTCAATATGTAGACTGACATAAAGCAATTGGAAAATAAAATTTTAAAATATCATATACAATGCCATAAGGTAAAATAGTTGAGAATAAATTTAATGAAAGAAATGCAAGACTTCTAAAATCTATAAAACATTGCAGAAAGAAATTAAAGTAGACCAAAATAGGTGGAAGGCTGTGTCAGTGTTCTTGGATTATAAGATAATATTTGTAAAATATCAGTTCTTTCCATATTGATTTATAGATTCAGCGCAATTCCAATCAACTCCAGGGAGCTGTTCTGTGTGAATTCACAAGCAGACTCTAAAATATAGATGGAAATGCATAAGCTCTAAAATAAACCTTGTAAAAGAAGAACTAAAACTCACACTATTTCAAAGTTAATATAAAGGTACAGTGATCAAGTTAGTGTTGAACAGGTATATTAATGGAAGAGATCAGAGAAACTGCAAATATATAGTTAATTGATCTTTGACAAGGATGGCAAGGTAATTCAATGGAGGAAATGATAGTTTATTCTACAAACGGTGCTTAGATCATGTTTTGTACATGTTTTATATATGTTTTGTATAAAAAATAAACTCACATGCCTTATTTTTAGGAAATAGGAAAAAATTCATTTGACATGAATCATAGACCTAAAGTAAAAACCATAACTATAAAACTTCTGGAAGAAAACATAGATGACTATCTTTGTGAACTTGGGTTAGACAAAGATTGGACAGAACACAAAAAAATTCTAATCATTAAAAAAAACTCCTCCTAAAATTTGGCCTTTATCAAAACTAAAAACTGCTTTTCAAAAGACAACATCAAGAAAATGAAAAGGCAAATCTCAGATTGGAAGAAGATATTCATAATACATATATCTGATAAAGGATTTGTTTCTGGAATATATAAATTCCTACATTTCAATAAGGGAATGATAAATAGGTCAAGAAAAAGGTGGGCAAAAGACTCAAACAGACATAGCATAAAAGATTTATATGAATAGCCAATAAGCACATGAAAAAGTTATCTATATCAGTAGATATAAGCAAAATGCAATTAAAACTGCCATGAGATACCAGCTCATATGTACAAGAATCAATAAAAATTTTTTTTTAAGATTTTATTTACTTGAGAGATAGAATGAGAGAAGAGAGCATGAGAGGGGAGAGGTCAAAGGGAGAAACAGACCCCCTGGCCAGGCAGGGAGCCAGATGTGGGACTAGATCCTGGGACTCTAGGATCATCACCTGAGCTGAAGGCAGTTGCTTAACCAACTGAGCCACCCAGGTGCCCCAAGAATTAATAAAAATTTTTAAAAGTGATAATACTAAGTTGCTGGCATGTGAAGCAGCTTGAGAGCTAAAGCAATGCTGGTGAGATCACGAACTAGAACAACTATGTTGGAAAACTGGTGATTTCTTATGAAATTCAACAACTACCAGGAAACCCATTTCTAGGTATTTACCCAAGGAAAATGAGGACATACCCTCAAATATACTTATTCAAGAGTGTTTGTACCTGCCTTATTTGTACCAATCCAAATACCCATCAACAAGTGAGTGGATAAACTTCCATACAGTGGAATACTAGTCAGTCACAACAAGAACAAGAAAAAAGGAACAAACCTTGGATATGTGCAATAAAGTAGATGAATCTCAAAAAACCTTATGTTGAGCAAAGGAAGCCAGATACCAAAGTGTACATACCATATGATTCAATTTATATGAAGGCAGAAGGAAGCTATAGTGATATAAGTTAGATGATTGATCATCTGGGTGGTGGGGGGGATTGAATGCCAAGGGGCATTAAGGACTTTCTAGGGATTTAGAGATGTTCTATGGCTTGATTATAGTGGTGGTTACACAGGTATACATTTGTCAAAACTCTTACACCTAGGAAGGCAAGTGATATGATGAGCACTGGGTATTAGAGGCAACTGATAGATTGTTGAACTCTACATCTGAAACTAATGATGTACTATATGTTGGCTAATTGAATTTAAATTTAAGAAAAAAAACCCTTACACCTAACCAGGCATTTAAAATTTGTGCTTTTTATTGTATGCAAGTTGTACTAAACATTATACTAAAAGTGTACTATAAATCCCAATACTATCGATGATGAATTAGTCAAAAGCATTTGGGGCACCTAGGTGGCGCAGTCAGTTATGCGTCCAACTCTTGATTTTGGCTCAGGTCATGATCTCAGGGTTGTGAGATTGAGCTCCATGTCATGTGGGGAGCCTGCTTAAGATTCTTGCTCTCCATCTTCCTCTGCCCCCACTCCTCTACATTGCTTGCGTGCTCTCTCGCTCTCTCGAAAACAAAAAAAAAACAAAAAAAGAAGTGTTTGCTGATAGCTTGAGTAGACAAAGGTCTCTGCCTCACTGCCATACACAGATCAGTCATGTTTTCCTTAGGCTGGAGACAGCTATAAGGGGTAACCTATTTTCTTTTTGGCCACAAAACACTTAACTAATGGTGGACAAAGAAATATGTTTTCCATTCTTTAAAAAAAGCAAAATGAAAAAGGTATGCACACACACACAAACCACAAAGACTCCTCTAATAACCTGTTGGATGACAATTCTCTCACCTTGGCAGAAGATTCTGCTTCAGGTTTAACTTAAATCCCTCAAGTTGCATTGCACTGATCTTTCCTTTTATTCTTTGGTAGATGGGGCTTTTGGTCCAGGGCTGGACATGAGTGTCTTTTCTTATAGTACAAAATTATCTTTCGTGGGTAGAGTTTTAGGGCTGGAGTTGCTTGAAAGTGTCAGGTAACCCCTAGTCCAGCTGCTCTATAGTACTTTCCCACAGCTTGGGCTAATGACATCATTGAGATTTTTGTATTTTTTTTCTAAAGATTTTATTTATTTATTTGACAGACAGAGATCACAAGTAGGCAGAGAGGCAGGCAGAGAGAGAGAGGAGGAAGCAGGCTCCCTACTGAGCAGAGAGCCCTATGCGGGGCTCGATCCCAGGACCCTGGAATCATGACCTCAGTTGAAGGCAGAAGCTTTAACCCACTGAGCCACCCAGGTGCCCGAGATTATTTTTTTTTTAAGATTTTATTTTTAAGCAATCTCTACACCCAACATGGGGCTCAAACGCATGACCCTAAGATCAAGAGTCGCAGGCTCCACTGACTGAGCCAGCCAGGCATCCCCATCATTGAGATTCTTGAAAAATTTGTCAGGACAGTACTGGCACCAGTCGTGACCTTGGTGTGTTCCTGCGTGGCTTGAATACTCTGACATTGCCTTTCCTTTCCTTCTACAGGAAATGCTGAAGGATGAGGTACGGACACTCACCTACCGGAACTCCATGTATCACAATAAGCACGTGTTCAAGGACAAAGTAGTGCTGGACGTTGGGAGTGGTACCGGGATCCTTTCCATGTTTGCTGCTAAAGCAGGGGCCAAGAAAGTGTTTGGGGTGAGCACGTCCCTCCTTCCCTCCTGTTGGCTTCTGTAGAGCCAGTCCCTGCCTCCCACCTTCTCCTGCTCCTCCTACAAGTACAAATCCGGGTCCATCCCTTGCTGGGGCCACACCTTCAAGGAGAAGTAGAGAAAGTCAAGTGTGACTCTCAGGAGTGAGGGCAAGTTCTCATGGCTCCCTCTCACTCAGGCCTTGCTTCTGGCTCTTTGCCCTGACAAATGTTGACATTTACCAAGGATTTTTGGCTTTCTGGAAATCATGCCGGTGTCATCGTTACCTTAGAGTGCTTAGTCCTACCATCATCTTGAGACGCAGTGCAGTGTTGTCATATGTGGGAGCTCTGGCTTGAATCTGCTCTGTGTGACTGTGGACAATTCACTTCTGTACCTCGGTTTCCCCATCTATAAAATGGCCCTAGTAACAATACCTCGCCCATGGAGTGATTGTGAAGAATAAACGAGTTTAATACATATGTAAAGTGCTTAGAACAGGGCCTGGCATATGACCAATGCTCAGTGTCTAATACTAATATAGTTGGGATGAGGCCCTAGGGGATAATAACAAGACCATCTCCTTCCTTAGCTCGTTAAAGGGCAAGTCGGTAAGTTTAAATTTGCTGTTCTGGCTGCTGCAGCCCATCCAGATAGAAATGGAGGCCGGTGCTCTGGGGAGGCTCCCAACCTTCCTCTGGCTCCCACTACACAGCTGGGCAGTGCTTGATGACAGGGAGGCCTCATCTCAGCCCCTGTCTGGCTGGGGCATGGGTAACCGAGGTCTGAGGAGTGAAAGGGCCTGGCTGCCCCTCACTGGCTTCTAAGTGGCCAGCGCTCCAGCTAAGGAGCTGTCAGGAGGTGCCCACGCGGCCCCTCCCAGCTGTGGTGACTATCCCAACCCTACTAATCTGTCTGCCCCCTGGTCTTTTGCTGTCACAGCTCTTTTATAAACAGCTCCCACATCTAGCTGGGCCTCTTTCCTGATGGCTCATTTCATAGTTTCTCCTATTCCAAGCTCTCCCTTCTACCCACTGTTCTTTTCGAGAGAGAGAGAGAGCAAGAGATGGAGAGAGGTAGAGAGAAAGAGTGAGAGAGGGAGAAAAGGAGAGGGATAGAGGGAGAGAGAGAGGGGAAGAGAGAAGGGGAGAGTGAGAGAAGGAGAAAGAAAGGTAGAAGGAGAGAGACAGAGAAGGGGAAAAGGAAAACGGGTGTAGGGGGCAAAGACAGGAAAAGAGGAAAGAGGGCTCTAAGGCCACCTGGGTGCTGGGGCTTGGGGGCCCATCAATGCTCTGAGGGGTTCACATGCTTTGGATTACCTCACAATGACGAAGAAAACAGGGACTGTTTCCTCACTTATGAGGAAACTGAGGCACAGCTGGAGAGTGGCTGAGGCCGGGTGTGAATCCAGGCTGCTCGGCCCTGGGTCACGCATTCTTCACCGTGAAACCCCTCAGCTTCTTGCAGATGGAGGTCAACGTTGTGAGCAGGGGGAGGAATTGGAGGAACACAGTCCCAAGGAAAGTGGGATCGAGGCCACAGGACTGGCAGTCCAGGAAAGGGCCCAACCTCTGGGGCCCTGAGCCTGACAGAGGTCTGTCCTCTCTGATGGAGCCACCCTTCCTAGCCCTGCAGGCACCCTTACCCATCCTCAAGGCTTGATGGAGGCTGTGGGCAGCCCCCTCGGGTGTTCCTATGCAAATACTCTCTGGGAGGCCCTGGGAGCAGTCTGAGGGGAGTCCGGAGTGTGGAGGTGAGTGGCAGCCTCTGTGGGGAGGGGCCAGCTAAGAAGGTGAGGGCAGCTCTTAGCAGCTGCCCCTCTGGCTCCAGGACTCTCTGGCCCTCCCCTGATGCGTGGCCCAGTCTGGGACTGGATCTCCCACTGTTCCCACAAGGTCTGGCTCTCAGCTGATGGTCAGCTGATTTCTCACATATCCTGGCCCTTTGCTTAGGAGAATTTGGGAGCTCAGAAAGTTTTGTAGATTAAAAGGAATTAATTATCTCAAAGGCGGACACCACAGAGGGGGTGAGACTTCCCTTGTGTGTGACCTGTGTGGTGGGATGGATCTCAAGACTGGCCCAGAAGCCCTGTTGTGACATTTCTCTCTCCTGGAATGCACCCCATTGAACAAAGAGGATTAAGGGTGGAGAGTAAGGAGAGTCATGTCCCAGGAGACTCATAGCAGCTCTGGCTGTGGCTTGCCTTCCATGTCCTTCCCCAGGAGGACAGGAGCTATGCAAACTCATCCCATTCTCTGGCCAGGAGGAGGCCTACCAGCTCCTTCTGAATCTCCTAACTTGGACACCAAGCCCTCCACTGTGAAGCAGTGGCTGGGAATCAACCTCATGACAAAGGCAGACAGATTCAATGCAAGAGCCACTGGCCTGCAAATCAGGACGGCTGCCCTGTAGTTTTTAATCTGCCGCAAGATAACTGTACGGCTGTGGGCAGGTCGCTGTACCCCTCTAGGCTCAGCTCCTCCATTGGTTAAATTGGTACTGGACATGCTGTGATCTTTTTATGCCTCATTCCTTTGTTCTGTGCCCTTTCTAGATTGAATGTTCCAGTATTTCTGACTACTCAGAGAAGATCATTAAGGCCAACCACTTGGACAACAGTAAGACATACCTCCACGTGTTTTCCCATGGACGGAGGGGGTGAGGGGGCTTGCACTTTCTTGTTTGGGTGGTATAGACGGATGTGGCCTTGGGATGGTGGATCCCAGCTGAGGCCCTATTTTCAGGACTGTGCCCACAGGGTTCTGGGGTTCCCCATCCCACTGTGTCAGCCAAGGACACGTTATCCCCAGCTCAGCTTCCATGGCTTAGCCGCCATTCCCCTGCTTGGCCCCAGCTGTGGGCATTCTGTTGAGTATTGCAAAATAGCAGCTATTCCTCCTCCTCTTCCCTCTCCACAACCCCCAGCCTTACCTCTCCCCATCAGCCAACCAAGGGCATCCACATAGACCCCAGGCTCTGCCTCTGGAGAAATGTGGCCCTCTACTGCCCACAGGCCCTGTTGCTGATGATGCTGTCTTGGAGTGGGACCTTCTCCAAGCTGGAGTCTGATTATAAAGAGAGATGCCCTCTCTTCCCTTCCTCCCTTCACTCCTTCCCCATGCATTGCAACATTTCCCAGGCCCTTCCTCTTGGAACCTATCTTGGATACACTCACACCCACAAGTGTCCTCGGTCCAAAGAACTCCTTGCGCCTTTTATCAGTCAACCTGATGAGATTTAGGCCCTAAGTCCTGTGCTGAGCTGGGCCAGGTAATGTAGGATTTTTAAACTAGGAAAACCAAGTTGATTTTTTTTTTCTAAGGATGATGGAGGCATTTTGGAGAATTTTATGCAAGGGAGAAGTGGTTCCTATGGAGTATGGATTAGAATGGGTTGTAAGCACAGACACATTCGGAGGCTATTTCAGTGCCCAGGAGATGTACTGTGGCATGGCTGGTGACAAGGGTGGTGGCAGGGAGGTGAAGAAAGGTGACCACTTTGGGCTAGAAGCAAGGGGCCAGTTGATGGGATACATATGGGAATGATAAAGAAGATAGGAGCAAGGGCTATTTTGTTGCCTTGAGTGATGGGGGGATGGTGGAAGACTGAAAATAGAGCATTCCTAGGGATGATAGGAGGGAGAAAGGAGTCAAAAGTTCTCTTCAAACGTGTCAGGTTTGAGATGGACATCTAGTAGACATGTTGAGTAAGACAGGATATATGAGTTCCAGGGAGAGCCAGAACATGGCATATACAGTTGGGAGTCTTCAGTATATGGATTTTATTTGAAGATATAGCACGATGTCACTTAGGGACAAAGTAGAGCTGGAAGAAAGAAATGGGCCAAAATAGGGCACTGGGGCATTTTAACATCTGGAGGCCAAGCAGAGGAGAAGAGGCAAACAAGAGGCAGAGAAGATACCCCAGTGAGGCTGGTGGACCTTCAGGAGAGAAAAGTACCATGAAGCCAAGGGAAGGAGGAAGGGACAAGTGTAGGGAATGCTAAGAGATCAAGTAAGGAAAGAACAGAGAAGTAACCATTGAGTTTGGCCACATGGAAGGTACTGGTGTTCTAAACAAGAGAGGACTCAATGTGGGAGTGGGGGAGACTGAAGTCCAGTTAGAGTAGGTTAAGGACAGACTGTGAAGGGAGGGCTGTAAGTAAGTCTTCTTGCTGTGCTGGGGAACAAAAAAGTGGAACTATAACTACAGGGGGATGTGGGGCCAAGGCAGTGAATTATTTTTGAAGGATAGAGATGGCAACATGTGTGCTGGATTCAATTGTCCAGTACAAGGTGGGATACAGGAGAAAGGTACAGGATCGAGGCCCTTGAGTTCAGAGCATAGGTCCAGGGGTTGGTCTTTTCCTTGGAGTAGGGTACCAGAGGGAAAGTGGGGGTGTGGGTCCAGATAGAGGTAGGCTGGCAGCAGAAAGTCCCTGGTTTATTGCTTCCGTTTCCTTTTTGAAGAATAAGACAATCATTGACAGAGAAGAGGGGGATGAGAAGAGACATGAGAAGGAATGGAATGGTCTTTTAGGAGGGAAAAAGGCAAATAGAGTAGTAGGACGAGTGGGGACTGCTGGGGACGGGTCAGTGCCCGCTGGAGATGAGTCAACACAGTTTGGCAGTAAGCTCGGTCCGTGTGTGGATTTCTGCTTACCATGGTCACCAGCTTGGGTGTGAGGAGAGCTGCCTGGACGGGACCTTCGAAGGGAGAGCACAGAAGTTGTTTGCAATAATGAGTCATGGACTCTAAGCTGGGTAAGGCAGGAAATGGAGAAGGGAAAGCGGCAATGGCGAGTGAATGACAGCACCAAAGGTTAGGGATATTGGGTGGGCCATAAGAGGGGTCCAGAGGCTTCTTTCCAGCCTGAGTAGGGAAAGCATTGCTCAGACACCCCCAACTTCTGGCTTTGGTGTCCAGCCTCTTTTGGTTCACTAAGGGAAGCCAGCTGTTTTGTACATTCCCGGAAAAGTACCTGATGTGGGCAGAAGGAAGAGAGAGGTGAGCGCTCTACTTGCTTACTAAAGATGGAAAAAGAAAACTGGCCAGTTCTTTCTCTGCAAGGGTGAACCAGCCTGCCATCCACATGTTTTCATCTGATATCCCTTCCTCCAGCTCTGTGCTACAGCACTGGAGGTTTTCCCCATTTTACAAATGTGGACATTGAGGTTAGGAGAGCGAGGGTAGAACCTGCAGCTCGGCTCTCGCTCTCGTCCTCTCTCCTGAAGGGTGTTTACATTGAGGTGGAAACCCCAGCAGTGGCTGCTAACCCTGAAAATGAGAATCAAAACCTCTTAGGAGAGGAGGGTGAGTGCAAATAGATATCTGATCAGATGTCCTCTCCGTCCCATCCCTGGGCCCTAAGGGGCCTTCGAAGAACGTTTAGACCATTCCCTGCCCCTGTACAGGTTCACTTGCACAGGGATGCCTGCCCTCGGAGGGAGGCTCTGCCCAGCCCCCCTTACTTGTCATCCGTCTCTTGCTGCCAGCTCTCAGGACCTAGAACCGTAGCCTCCCTGGCTTGCAGAGGGCGGCTGCTGGCAGCCATTGGTAGCAGTGTGTGGGGTGGGCCTGAGTGGGAGAGGCAAGAACGTGAGCTGAGGAGTGCCTGACCTCAGGAGAAAGGCGGTTGGGCTCTGAAGGCTGGCCAGGAAAGAGAAAGCCCACAGCTCCTCATCACGCCCTCTGGTTGCCCCTTGAGGGCCCCCCTTTCTTCCCCCTCCTCTGCTTCAGATTCCTGTAAGTTGTTTTATTCCCTTTCCTTTCCTTTTCCCCTTCCTTCCTTTAACCCTCAGAACACTCCACTTCCTAGAAAAGGTGCAAGTTCCTCTTTTCTCCTGAATGCTTTGAGAGCAAGTTGTTGATATGACGCTCCATCAGCCCTGAAGACATGAATGTGTGTGTCCTACAAACAGGGACTTTTTTTTGCATAGCCACAATGCGACCATCAAAACCAGAGGACTAGGGTTCTTCTATGATCATTATCGAGTGTTCAGATCCTACTCCTGTTGGCCACTGGTCGAAATAACATCCTTCGCAGCAAAAAGATTCTGTTTCAAACCATTTAGTTGTCACATCTCTGGTTGCCTTCAGGCTGGAGCAGCCAGACCTTGCTCGACTGTTGTCACCTCGATGCTTGAGGATTGCAGACCAGAGTTCTGCAGGATGTCCCTCTGTCTGGGGACATGGGATGCTTCTGCTCTATTGGGTGCAGCTGAGATGCTGTGTCCTTCTCCCTGCACGCTCTCAGGGACATGCAGTCTGGATTTGTCCTGTCACTGACGGCATTGACTTTGATCCCTGCTTCAGGGGATGTCTGCCAGGCTTCTCCACGGTCAAGTTGCTCCTTCTCCTTTTGCAATGAGTAGGCTTTTCTGGGGGAGGCAGTTGGAAACCATGTAAATATTTCATTCCTTATCATTAATTTCTTATTTTATTCAAAAGGTTATGTCTATTATTATCAATATTCATTTTGAAACCCAAATTGTTCCTAATTTGATCACCGGACCCCCTTCAATCTGGCTTCTGCATCCTTTTGACATTCCTTCTTCATTTTTTGTGTGAGCCTTCTTATTTTCTGGCACAGATATTCCAGGCTCATCTTGTACTTTACATGGCTTTGTTTTAGAATCCGTATTTTTCCCAAGGAGCCTTGAAGTCCGTTTAGTGGACAATGGCATTTAGAAACTAGGACCTGGGGCTAAGTGTGCTCATTGAAATTTTAGGGCGTTGATGTCCCCAGGCTGCTTCAGTGGAAAGAACTAGAGTGTGTAGTGTGTGTATGTGTGTGTGTCTGTGTGTACATGGGCATTTGCATAACGTGTGTTTCTGAATCTATTTATACATACTGTCAAGTGTGAGTTCACGCGATACCCCGGCTCTAACCCGTACCACAAGGTGCTCTGACATCCTCCCTCCCTGTGTTGGACGTTCCATTCTCTGACAGTGAAAAACCTGGCTCCCGCTATCCTACTATGTTTCCTTATTGAATCAATCCCCCCATATGAGCACCATCTCCCACTGTCGCCACCTCCTGCTCTGTGTAGATATGTCTGTCACCTGGTGCTGGGCTCTGTCATCTGCGTGGGCCCTCTCCTCTCCCTGCTTGACTCCAGTCCCCCGAGCCAAGCCCCTTCTTGTGCAGAGACCCCCTCACCCTCTTGATCTTCCCCCTCGCCCCCAGGCCACTCCTTCATAGGGATGCCCTGCTTACCTCCCTAGGGCTCTGATGTGCTGTTCAGGGCTGCCCTCACGCCCCCCCCACCCCAGTGAACCATCATGGCAGCCACACACCCCTCTTTTTGCTCAGTCTCACCTTATGGCTTTAGGAGGGAATCATTCCATGCTCTGTATTTTGGTGGCTCACACTTGATTCCGTGCTACTGAGCAAAGGCCCAAGAGGACAAGCCATCGTCCCCCAGTAAACAGCTTCCCCCCATGCCTCCTACCTATTCCTACCCTTCCCAACCTGTGTACTGAGGTGGAGGGAACTCCAGGGCCGGGGGCCTTTCCAAGGCAACGTTTTTCCCACGTCTTCCTTCCTGGGTACAGAGCAACAGGCAGCTGGAGCTGGGGAGGCCGCCTGGGGCCCCGTGTGTGGCGCCTGTTCGCTCAGCCTTGGCATGTGTACTGGAAAGAGGACAGCTTGACTCTATGAATGCTTCCATGGAAATGCTTTTGAAATGTTGCAACAGCCAATTGTGTGGGGCTCAGGAGTGTAGGTGTAGAGACATAAATAACAACACAGGACATAAAATACCTGCTACCCAGAGTCAGTCAGGCCCTCTCCCCCTCTACCTCCACGCAGCTCCTGGGGTGGGGTTTATTCATGTGGAGACACGCACCTCCACGAAGCCACCTGCCATGGTCACGCAGCTTCACGTGCCTTCTGCCACACGCATGGCCCACTCATGTGCGCAGAGGCTCCTCTCTAACTGAGGAACCGTTATTTCTTCCATTTCCCTGCCAGCGAGGCTAGTGGGCTGCCGAGCTGCCTCAAAAGGTAGATCTGTTTGTGGAAGTTGATATAGGTGCTCAGGGATTGATGAAACTTTATGGTTCTGAGAAATTTATTTCTTAGAAAACTAAAGGGAGAAAGCGTATCCCTCCTCTTCTTTCTCTTTTTCTACCTGTGCATGTCCTAAAGCAGGAGTATCATGGACAGAGAGGCCTAAGCATGATGTAACCCAGCAGAGTGGCAATGGACACCAGCTCTGTCACATCTCAGGAGGGGTGGCTTTGTCCCTTCCCCTCACTGGCCGCCCAGAGAGGAGCTCTGTCCCCACGCAGCCTGGGTTCCTGGGGAATGCGAGACAGTGTTCACGGAGTGCCCGGTGCTGGGCTTCCTGCAGAGTAGGCACCCAACAAGCATGACGTGTGGGGTCCTTTCAGGCACTTTGCTCTTTCTTGGCCCAACACTCCAAGACTTGCCTAGATGCTGCTTGCCTTCTCCATTGTGGCAGGTTTCCTCCCATGCCCTGGGGTCACACAGTCCTGGAGATGCCCCTGACAGGGAACTTGCCACCAGCCACCTGCAAGCCATGGTTGGGAGAAGCATCTGCTTGTCGGGGGCATCCGCCTCCCTGCAGCCTTGCCCACGCTCCCTTGTTCTCCTCTGGGGCCACACAGCCAGGGCTTCTAACATTTGTCTTGAATCCAAATGAAGAGTTGCCCCTTTTATTCATCATAGACTTCATAGTAGACATCATAGACTGGTAGATTTGGACCTTCCTTACAACTGCTAGGGACTCCCAAGGGCCTGGCTCTCCCAGAGTCACCATTCTGTGCTTGCTGTTCCTGCATATCGGGTGGGTGCCCTGGGGGGAGCGCAGAAGCGCCTGCAGGCTGGTCTTCCTTCAGGTCTTGATCAGTGGCATGGCGGTGGATCAGTGGTGAACCATACAGTGACACGGCGTATCCACGGGGACGCCATGGACGCAAGGAAGTGCCCACACGGGTCACTGCAGGCATGGGGAGGGGGGCCAGTGAAGAGCATTGACTCTTCCTGGTTCACACTCAGCCTGTGATCTTGGATCCCTTATTTTCTATGCCTCAGTTTCCCCATCTGTGAAATGGGAACCATAGCGGAGCATACCTCCTAGGGGCGTCGTGACAATTCCACGTTACTGTGCAAAACCGTGGTGTGCCGAAACAGGCTCTTACAGGCTCCTGGGGGTGGACTGTGAAACTTTCAGTCTATTTGTGATGCGGATGGAGTTAATCCGCTGGCTTGAAATTGGCCACCATGGGAATATTGACACCCGAGAGAGCAGCAAATGCTACAAATCAGGGCTCCTTATCTACTATCACGCTGCTGTGTGAAACACGACGGTATCCTGTGGGCAGTAAGCAGCCAATAAATATTAGCTAGCATTACTATTATTTCATTTATTAACTTGACTAATAACCCTGTCCAAAGAAGAAAGGAGATTACTCAGATATAATTGTTTTTAATGAACCTGTATTAGTGACTCCTGGCAATTGCTACTTCCGTTCCAAACTGCTCATGAAGCAGCCGAAGCTGGGGGCTGGTCTTCACACACTCAGTCCTTCAGGCGTTGCTGTGCCCCACTCCACAGTCTGTGCCAGGTTCTGGGGGTCCACCGCAGAGCTGACAGACAGGCTCTCTGCTCTGGTGCAGCTCACCGTCTCACGGAGAGGACCCATATGGACACCAGCAAACAGACATCACGGTAGAATTACAGATCGTGATGGGTCTTAGAACAAAACATGATGGGTTCATTAGAAGAGCGGGCTGCCCGCTTCTGACTGCAGGGGTCATAATGGCATGCCGGGGCCGGCTTACACGGCTCACAGTGCCTTGCTCTTTTCTTCCTACCTGTGCATGGGTGACGTCCGGGGGGTGAGCAGGAATCAGCCACGGTGGAGTTATTTATACTGCAGACACCAGCAAACACATTTGCCCTGCTCCTGGAGCCGGCTGTTAGGCATGGACTACGGTACCGGAAGTGAGGAAGCTTCCAGAGGGAGGGCACTGAGGCACAGACCCAGTGGACCAAGAGGCCAGCTGCTGAGTGGACAGAAATATGACAAGCAGAGGGACGGCTCATGCCAGCTCCCTGACCCACCTTTGTGCCTGTCCCATGTGAACTCTGGGTGGTAAGTGACAGTGACACTTGGGATGATTTTATGAGTTCTGGAGTCTAGGGGAGGTTTTGCTGCCTTCTACACTGGCACTGATTCAACCACCCTCTTCCGTAGCACTGCCTTCCTCATCCCTGCCCCACTTGGCCAAGCCGTACAGTCCTCTGCCTGTGGCCAATGTGTGAGGTTCCAAGGGTCCTAAGTGGTGGGTGATAGCCTGGGATAAGGGTGAATCCTGATGTGGTTTTGGTTGCCTGAGTGTTAGTCCAGCTGTGCAGGGTCTCTGGGCAGGGAAGGTCTCTGGCCAAAGCCAGCAGGACTTCAGAGCTCTAGCTAAGCAGACAAGGTCCTTGGTTCTCAAGGGAGCCAGAGCAGGCTAGGACGTGAAGCCAGGCAGACGATGTACTAGGGAGAAGGCAGAAGCTCAAGCCCTGTGTTCCCGGGTGAAAGGGGAGATGGGGATGAAAGAGGGTACCATATTGAAGTTTCTACTATATTGAAGCTAAAAGCACCCGTGGCTCATCTCTGCCAGTCCCGTTCTGGGGTCTGTTGGCTGTAGGGTTTATTCCACGTCCCACCAGATATTGGGGATAACATTATTGTTGTCGTCTTTGTCCCACCACTACTGGCTCAAGAATGGGCTGGGTCTGACCTTGTAAGAGAGGTTTATCCATGTACTTGGACCCTGGGAAGCCAAGGAAGAGCTGGTACCAGGGACATGAATGGGATCCTCCTCCAGCGGCCTGATAGGCTCATGAGGGCCCTACCACTCCTCATTCTACTAACCAGTCTGACAGCCGTCAGGAGAAGGATGAGCCAGTCCTTGACCTTCTGTGATTACTTCCCCCCCCCCATCATTCCCAAGCAGTTGCTTGGTGTCCACAACAATCCCACGAGGTAGGTAAGTCAGATATTATATCTGCTGGCAGATGACGGAGGGGAGCCCCAGGGAGGCTGGATACTTGTACCAGGTTATGCAACAGACCTTGCTTTTTGGCTCTACTTTTTGCTTTCTCTAAACTCCAGCTTTCTCATTAGGCAGATGGAGTAATAAAACCAACACACGGGTTCCTGTGAGGGTTATGGAGATAATGTAAGTGAAATCACTCTGCAAAGCTGCTATTCAAATGCTAGTAATTTTTTTTTTTTTACTATACTAATTAGAACTGGTTTGAGGATCTTTTGTCTTTGAACCCAAATACCCTTTTTTTCAAAATTGCTTATTCACCCATTCATTCATTCAGCCATGATTTCTGAATGTTTGTGAGGAGGCAAGTGCTCTGCTAGGTCCTGGAAATAGGAAGCTAGAATCGACAACTAAGAGAAGGAAATCATAGCCTGGAGGTGAGTCAGGCCCTTGGAAGGTGTATGGCAGTTGGCGTGGGTGTCCCCAAAATGGGCATGTGAGCAACATGGCAAGGCAGCTGGGGGGTGGCACGTGCCTGTGCTGTTGTGGGGATGGCATCAGAGAGACCCTGCAGCCTCAAGATGTGCCTCCCGCCTTGCACACATGACCCTCATGCCCACTCCTCTGTGCTACAGGATCTGCTCTAGGGAACATAAGAGTCTAAATGGGGGAGACCACTCTCTTCGGACCTGTGGGGTCAGTTGACTCTGATGGACATGCTGGAAGCCCAGAAGACATCAGGCTGGCCTGATTGTTTTGTTTTGCATTTTTTTTTTTTAAGTCAAACGAACAACCGTGAGTTAGTTTGGCTGGCTCTCTGTAGTAAACACTCCAGATAAAAAGAAAACAAATCCAAAAAGAGAAAAAAAATCCAGATGTCTAATTGGCAAACTTGAAATTACAGAAGGATCTCCCAATTTAGAGTTTAGAGTGCATTGCTCCCTGTTGTACATTTGGTTATGATTAATCATCCCACAATTTATGAGCCATGGTCCTGTTGTTGGAACAAACTTCCCATCATCTCTATGGAATAAGAACATAGCTTCAAAGAGGGACCTCAGGGCAACCTTGAACTGACACAGGGTTGGTGATGTGGGGTCCAGATTGAGAGTGGGGCTCTGCAGCCCATAGCTGCTCAGAACCTGAGTATCAATGGCTAAGATTCCCCCTTGAAAATATTGACGTGGAGAAGGTTCAGTTGCCCACAAAGTTCTTGGAGTGAACCCACTGCATTGCACTGACCAGTAGCCCCCCATTTAGTTGCCATACAGCCCACCGCAGGAGGTAGCATTTTGCAGACTGGGACATTGAATCTGGGAGTTTAAATGGTTGCTGGTGTGACTACAGAAAACAGAAAGACCATCCCTGATGATTCAATTATATTTGGGTCCATAAAAACAACATAGCCTCTTAAAAATAATTAGCCTCAAGGGACTGGTGCAAATTCGAGTCAAACTGGACATTGCAGACCCTGTTTCTTTATCCGTGTCAGCTACTTCTTCCAGTAAACTTTGCAGAATGCCTTTTACATGCTTAATATGTGTCTGAAGAATCAAAGCATTTTGGCATAACACAACATCTTAGGGATGTTTGGGTTCAATCCCCTTCTTTTTTTTCCCCCACAATAAGGAAATGTAGGACCCAAGGGGAGGAAATGTTTGATCAAGGTTGATTGTCACCTGGAATAAGAACAGAAGTTGCCTGGCTCTAGGACACTGGCAGAAGGTTGTGAAAATCGAGCATTGTAGAGAAACATCCAAGCAAGGGGATGAAGGGACTGAGGGGAGGCCTGCCTTTTCCCTTTCACAAAGGGCCCATCTACTCACCAAGCCAAGCCAGGGCTACACCTGCTCTCAGAAATGTTTGGATGCAGAAGGGTGACATTAAGCGAAGTGAAGCACAGACTAATTTTTAAAAATAGGGTTAATTGATTCTTTCTGCCTTTCTATGACCCACCGTGTCTCTCCCTCTCTTTCTCTCTTTCATTTATCTATCTACCTGCCTGTCATCTATCGTATCCATAGTGATCCAGATATAGCAATGAATGGAGAGAGCACTACTGCAGAGGACAGGGACAACATTCACTTACCCTGGGGACACCCCAGGAATATTCTGTACATACCCATCTGTCAGACTAGACTATAACTCCTTGCCCATCTCTACTTCTTGCAGTCCTACTGGAGTCCTGTCCATGGAACGATCCCCAGTGAACCATGTACTAGGCATCCAGAGTGGAGGCTGTGGGGTCCCACAGGCAGGAGAACACACCTTCCCGAGCCACATGGAAATCATGATCTAACGTAGGAGATGGAGCAGACCTATAGCCCCATACATAGAAGCAGATATTAGGGAAGAGCCTTCAAAGAATGTGCAAAGAGAGAAGAAAAGGAGTCCATCTTGAGGGCATCACAATAAGTGAAAGAAGTCAGAGAGAGAAGAATAAATACTGACTGCATGATTTCATTAAGAAGTAGAATCTACAAAACCAAACCAAACCCAGACTCATAGACACAGAGAACAGACTGCTGGTTGCCAGAGGAGGGGTAGGGGATGTGGAAAAGGGTGAAGGCATTTAAGAGGTACAAACTTCCAATTATAAAATAACTAAGTCATGGGGATGGAATGTGCCACATGAGAAATAAAGTCAATAATTTGTACCAAGTTTGTATGGTGATGGATGGTAACTAGATTTTTCGTGGTGATCAGTTTGCAATTTACATATGCAATGTCAAATCACAGTGTTCTGCACAGGAAATTAATATAATATGATATGTCAGTTATTCTTCAACAATAAAGATTTGCAAAAGTAAGACAAACCAGGCTTTGCACTCAAATAATGAGGCAGGTGGGGCAGGCATTAATTGTCAGCTCTTTCTCAGGATGAGAAATAAGTTAGGCATTCTCTTGGCATTTTCAAAAATCTCTTACTTTGTCCCCTTGTGAGTCATCCCAGGCCCTGCCCACTTCCTTCCTGCTTTTGGGTTGTGGAGTACCCCCAGAGGAGCAGAGTTTTGACACCTATTCCTCCCACCCCTTCTGAAACTTTTGGAGAAGACTAGGCCTTCCTGATCTTACCACTTAGGGGTAGGGCTCTACAAGTAGTTGCCACACAAGTCTGGGCCTCACTCTAGAGTGATCAGAACCAAGGTACGTCTGCAAAGTGTCTGACTGCTTACGGAGCAGAACTTACCTGATTAAGGCTTGATTAAACGCTGGTACTGGAGAGCAAAATCATCATTAGAAACTGCTAATGGGCACTTCCTCACCTGCATTATCCAATGTGAGGACATGAAACAAAACCCTTTTGTTTTGTTTTGTTTGCCCTTTGTCATGCAGGAGCCTCTAATCCAAATTAATTTTCATGAAGCTCAGATTCAGGACAGATGTGTTCTCTTTGTGTGTACATATTTTTGTTTTTTGTTTTTTTTTCATTCCTGAGTACAAGCTATTGTTCAATTTTCCCAGCAAAGCTCAGGCACGGTGTGATTTTTCAGAAGATGGTGCAGAAAGAGAATTTCAGAGCATGAATATGTGTATCCTTTCAGCAGAAATGTTCGGATGGATTCAGCCAACCGATATATCACCTGTCGATTTCATAACATCATCTAAGATAGTGTTTGCTGTGATCTTTAGAGCAACAAATGCAAAAAGAGACTCCAAAATTATGTGTATGACTGTGTCAGATGATCAAAAACCCAGCTAAGAAACTTCTGCCCTGGAGGGATCGGAAGGTCTAGGAAGTGACTCATGAGCAGAGGTCACTAAGAGCAGGAGAGTGGTCCCGGCCTTATGCCCTTCACCTCTCCATCACTGGTCAGGAAGGGGGGAAATGTCAGGTGATGTCTACCTTCCCTTGAGCCCTGGCTCTGAATCTGGCACTTCACATTTGCTATTTCATCGTATCAGTTCAACTACCCACTAAATAGATACTACTTTCCTTTGGTGTTTTCTGGGGAATCAGAGTTCAGTTAGGTCAAGTAACTTGTGCAAAGTCATATAGTTAATAATGAGAAAATCAGGACTTAAACCCCTGACTACAGAGCCCATGCTCTTGTCAAGACCCCAAGTTGCCTTCCTCCCAAACCTACTGGGAGGTGAGCCCTGGACATGAACATCCTTACCCTTTGGGTCTGAACCATCATAGTGGCCCAAAATAGGATGGGGACCGTGATCACGGTGTTAGAGTCATAGCATATTAGACTTGGTCTCTACTTCTACATCCACCGTTGAACCCCTCTAAGCCTCACTTCTAAACAAGAATAATAATAATGTGCTTACTTCATGGAGTCGCTAGGAAGATGACATGATAAGGATCACAGGCTCTGCACAGGACCAGGACATAGTCAATGCCCCGTACATTTCAGGGAGAAAACATGCAAGTAGTTTGCAGTTCTTTAGTAGCTTGGTGAAGGGTGAGGTATATTGCATTCTAAAAGCAGGATCAGAGCAAGGCTAGGAAAAAACAAAACAAACAAACAAACAAACAAAAAAACAGGGCTAAGACCTGTAGGTCTGGCCCTAATGTGGGGTGCTCGTGGTTCCAGGCTAGGGTCCCTGCAAAGTGTGGCCGTGGGGTTCCTATTTTCCAGTCATCACCATATTTAAGGGTAAAGTGGAAGAGGTGGAGCTGCCTGTGGAGAAAGTAGACATCATCATCAGCGAGTGGATGGGCTACTGTCTGTTCTATGAGTCAATGCTCAACACGGTCATCTTTGCCAGGGACAAGTGGCTGGTAAGTGTCCTGCATGCTGTGCCCTTGTTGGTCTGCTGGCTGTCCTGCTGCTCTGCCCCCGGCCGACAGTCTAGGAAGAACACGAGGACTCCAGAAAGGGCTTGGGCTGGAAGGTCACTCTCTCCCTCTCCCTTTCCTTAAACCAGATCTGCTTCAGAGGACAGAATAATGGCACCCAGGTCCAGCATGTCTGCCACATTGTTCTATAGGTCTAACCTTGGCCTCTGTTTATAATCAACACCCATTTTCTGTTGTCAAGACAAAAATCTATTCTGGTCAACAGGTACTTAGGACTTGTTTCTCTGCCAGAGAGCTGAGCATGCTTCTGTCTCTGGCTTGTCCAAGCTTAAGGGTCATTATCACCTTTCACTGTTCCCCATTGAACTTACCTTTGCCCCAGTTCATTTGCCCTATGATCTCTACCTAGGTCCTTCACATTTTCCCCTCTCCCAAATAAAAATTGAACATTGCCATCCTAGCCCTAACCCTGGCCAAGGTGACAGTCTGCTGAATGAGAAATGCTGGCAAGGGGGTGCCTGTCTGGTGACTCTATGTGCAGTTCAAAATGTGATGTCTTTGTCAGGTGAATAGATTACGAGACCCATTTCCCCACAATTCATCAACAGAAACCTGGAGGGCTTATGTTTCCAGACCGGGCAGCTTTGTACGTGGTAGCAATTGAAGACAGACAGTACAAGGACTTCAAAATCCACTGTAAGTTGCCTTTTAAGTTTTTGTATGGCTTTTTGTTTTCTTTCTCACATTTGGGGTGGGAGGTACTACAGTGGCCCTGAGATGAGCATCCTGTCTCATGAATACAGCTCCTATGCTTATGGAGGAGTTTACCTGTGACTTATTCTGGATTCTTCTAAGTGTTTTCCCCTGGTCCCAAGAGTGGGAAGGCTACAGAGAGAAAATAAGCAACACAATTGATTTAAGAGACATATCCTGGGGTGAGAGAATGAATGCAATGTGAATGAAAAATGAGCTGAAGCAGCAGAAGCTGATTTTTTGTAGGGAATATCAGGCCAGGGGGCTGGGAGCCTGTGGAGTTTTGGTTATCCCAAAAGTCCACCACAGGTGTCAGAAATGGTGGGTCGCTAGCCAGCTCTGCCATTCTAAATCCTGCCTGCATGCTACTTGAATTTATCGGAATGATAGTGACTTTCTTTACATTAAGTAAAAAATATACTCTTCTTTGTGGTTCTTTTGGGGAAATGGATGGCAGTGGGGGTGGGGAGGGATGGAGATTCTGCACATACGCATATGGGCACGTGTGCACATGGGTTGTCAGGGACTCACATCCAAACCTATATTCATACTGCTTTATTAGCTGAGAATTTGTTCTTTTAGGGGGAAAAAAGCCAAACAAACAAAACCCTCTCCAATGTTTTGTCTGGTCTGAAAAGGATGCTTTGTTCTTTTAAATTTAGAGGGTAGCATTTCTCAGTGACACAGGCTAGGTCCTCAAATGTGTTTTCATCACTTAGAAACAGCCATGTCTCCTCAGCCTGAAGAAAACATGACAAAGGAGCAAAGAACCCCTCACACAGGCAAGCACACACACAGGCCAGCCCAAAGCAGGAACTCCACACAGTGCAATGGAGTCAGCAGACTTGGGGTTCCTGTCCCTGCAGTGATCAAACCCTCCTTGGCAAGAGCACTGCAGAGGGGCTCACAGACTGAACACATGGTTAGCGCCTTCTGCCCCGAGAGGCTGAGACTTGATAGTTCGACAAATCATTGCTCCATTGAGTCACCCAATTGCCATCTAATTCTTGCTAGCGCCATTCATGACTCCCCAGTCAGACTGCACCATGGAATGTGTACATTGGTGTGTGTGTTCACACTCTTCTGGAAATAGAACATGACAGCACAAAATTCAGAGTCAGGTTCAGGAGATGACAGAAGCGGGACAGTTATGCAAAGCTCTGTGCCCTTTGCCTTCAGCCAGTCTGTTGTCATTTCTGACATTTGATGAGCAGGGGGAGGGAGAGCAGCCTATATTAGATGATCACGTTTCAAAGTCTGCCAGCCCTGGGTTCAAATCCTACCTGGATGACTTGGAAGAAATTACCTAACTCCTTTGACCTCACTGGTTATATCACCAAACCTATACACGAGACCTCACTGGTTATATCACCAAACCTATACACGAGGATCAAGTGAGATAATGTATACGAAAGGATGTGAGAGCTCTTGGAGGTACATGGCATCAGACTGGACCTAGGCACTGAACACATCACTAAGCCCCTTTCTGCTTGTAGCTCTGGTAAGCGAGCCTGACTGCCAAGCTTGTTGGCCTCCAGTGGCTCAGAATCTAGGACAGATGTGCTCTCACGGTAGATCGCAGAAACAACTCAATGGTGAGCATTGATCAAATGTATGTATAAATAGGACATATTTTGCCCTGAAGCTTCATTATAATGCTGCTTTTGGAGTTCTGGATGTGCAACTATACCAAATCATGTTTTGAAGAGAAACTTCAGGTGCATTCTTCGTTCTTATGCACAAATATTTATTGAGCCCTGACCCTGGGCACTGCTCTTTAAGGGACTTCCTCATTTCCTAAAAGCCAATGTACCTAACCCTCCTCCTTTCTCTGGATTATGTTTGGGCCCCTGTGGCAGACGCACCTTGTAGCAAGGTAGCTGGAGCTGGAGAGGGATGCATGGACCCTGACAGGTGCGAGAGGGTGGTTGATGCTCCTCATGTGCTGGTCCAGGACTGGAAAACGTGTGATTTAATCTTACGTTGCCCACTGCAATTTTGATAGGTTCTGGGAAAGAAATAAAAAATTAAATCAGCTTTTAAAAATTTAAATCCTCTTTTCTTGTGAAGTGTTTGCTCTGGAGTCTTCTATCCAAAACCCCCCCCCCCAAAACCCCAGACCTAAAAAATAAAAATCAAACATACATTTAAAATTTATTTGAAAAACTGAAGTTTTCCATTTAAAAATTTTTTAATGATCTGTTTTTGTTTTTAGTAAAGGAAGCAAGTCTGTTTAGAAATCTGTTTCAAATAAACAGAGATTTTGGTTACTCTGAGTTTTAAACCAAAGTAAAGCATAAAGGATGCTGGTTGCTAAGGGAACAATTGTAAGCAAATTTCAGTTGATTCAAGAACTGGCTAAAAAAGAAAAATCTTAAAGTGGGGCAGGAGAATGAGACAAGCCCAGACTCTTTCATAAAGTAAATTGTTATAAAACAGCTTCCTCCCTACCCTTCTCCTCCTTTCCATGACCTTCACCTTCCCTCTCCTCCCTTTCCCCCTTCTTTTCCCTCCCCTCTCCCTTCTCTCCTTTTCTTTCTCAACCACATGCAACATGGAAACACAAAAATGAGTGAAACACAGAAGTTGCCCTCATTTTGCTAACCAACTTCTAGAGAACACAGAGAAAGAGAGGCAAATGATTGGCATGTACTAGGCTCACAAAACACATGTTGTTGAGTGAATGAATGAAGAAACAAATGAAGATGTAAAAATAAGCAGTTGAGGAATGTTCAAGGCATAGTGTTTAAACACGAGAGAGAGGAGCAATCATTTTTTAACATTTCTACTATGGAGGAGATTTATAGAACCTTAAAACTGGAAAGAAGCGTGGTAGGTGTTCTCTCCAATACATGAACCTGACCCAATACACGAATCTCCAACCTGCTGAAAGTCAGGGATATGGACATCAGCTTCCTGGCTCACAAGAAGATGAAAAGGAAGGCCTCCTGTGGTGTCAGTGGTGGTGCAGCCCAGAATGGGGAGTGCAAAGGCAGGACCGCTTGGAGGGCTCTGTTGTTCTCCATATGGTTCTTTCCTACCTTCATCCCTAACACCCAGAGTTCTAGTCTCTGGCTCTCTTCTATTTTAGTTTACTTTTTTTTAAAGATTGTATTGATTTATGTGAAAGAGAGAGAGTGAGTGAGAGAGAGAGAGAGAGAGCACAAGCTGGGGGTGGGAGGGAGATGCAGAGGGAGAGAGAGAAACAGACTGTCCGCTGAGCAAGGAGCCTGATGCAGGACTCAATCCCAGGATCCTGGGATCATGATCTGAGCCAAAGGCAGACGCTTAACTGACTGAGCCATCCTGGTGCCTCTCTCCCCTATTTTATACAAGGAGTTGCCTGTGCCTGAGAGACTAAAATGTATGAAACTATTATAAACACCTTCCCTTCTGTCTAGAGGAGAAACTGTAAGAAGTGCCTCGTGGCACTTGTTCTGTTTCCTGTTAACCCATCCATAGGCAGTGCCATTTACCCTAGTGGAGAAACTGAAACTGTGGGGCCAGGGTGGGGGAGGAGGATGCAGCTCCAGCTCTCTCCAGTGAAACGTAAAGTTGGTTCCCCAGTACTTCATATTTCTTTTTCTGCAACTGCTTTTGAGATTTTTCTCTTCATTTTGATATTCATCATATTGATGCTGACATGTCTACGCTGTATTTTCCTTTGTATTTATCCCGCTTGGGGTTCTACAGCATTCTTGGATCTATAAGTTGATGATTTCATTGATTCAGGAAAATTTTCAGCCATTATCTCTACAAATACTTTTTCCTGCCTGATTCTCTTTCTCTTCTCCTTCAGGGACTCCAATTACATGTATGTTAGATACTGATTGATATTGTCCCATGGATCTTGGGTACTGTATTTTTTCTCTCTCTGTGTATAAGTTTGGATAATCTTTTTTTACCTATTTTGAAGTTATTCACTCCTTCCTCTGATATATGCATTCTTTTAATAAGCACATTGAAAGGATTCTTCACCCTGATATTGTGATTTTCTTTTCTTTTCTTTTTTTAAAGGTATTATTTATTCATTTGACAGAGAGAAACACAGCAAGAGAGGGAACACAGCAGTGGGAGTGGGAGAGGGAGAGGGAGAAGCAGGCTCCCCACTGAGCTGGGAGCCCGATGCGAGGCTTGATCCTGGGACTCTGGGATCATGACCTGAGCCAAAGGCAGATGCTGAGGCACCCAGACACCCCTGATACTGTGATTTTCATCTAGCCTTTCCATTGGCTCATTTTATAGTTTCCATCTCACCAGTGAAATTCTCCATCTGTTCATGCATGTTTTTCCATTGGATTCTTTAACTTCTTTATTATAGGTACTTTAAAGTCTCTATTAGATAATTCCAACACCTGAGCTATCTCTAAGTCTGCTTCTATTGATTATATTTTCTTCTGATCATGGCTCATGTTTTTTTCATTTTTCATCCATCTTGTAATTTTTTTCTTAATGCTGGGAAATGTCAGTAAAATAACAGTAGAGACAGATGCACAATAGTTATACCCAGAAAAGAGTATGTGTTTTCTCTGCCAGGCTGTTAGAGTGGGGATTTGAGTCAATTTAGTCTGTCATAATGATAGGTTGGGGCTTGGCTGTTGCTTTAGTTACATTCATTGTGCTACAGTGCAGTCCTTTCTGAGAGTTTGTTTTTAATCCATAAATAAAATCACAGGTCCTTCTGATGTTATTGTTTAAATTCAAATAAGAAGATTAATAACAGTATTTCTTGGTAGTCAATGGCCCTCACTCCACATTCACTCAGTCAATAAGCAAGACAGAGTTGCAACAACAACAAAAATCTGTTGGATTAGTGTTGTCTCCCATCCCTGCTCCACTTCTGCTAAAGGAGCTAGTGGGAAATAAATGGTTAGCAGAAAAAAGAGAAAACAAATTTAATGTCCTGGGTAAACTTTTTCTTGAATAACTAAAGGCAGGGTGGTCTAGCTGGGAAGAAAAACATGAATTAACCTCTGAAAATGTAACTAAAATACTGGGCATTGCAGAGCAGTGTAGAGCATTAAATATTTGGGAATGAATTTCAATTTAAAAAGCATTATCTGTGTGCTTGTATTGTGCTAGATACTGGGCTATAGGTGTTGAGGATATAAAAGAAGTAATCCCATAGTTGGGAATAGTTAGGAAAGGTTTCACAAAAGCAGGGGGTATTAAGCTCATCATTTCTTGGCTGTAAGGGAATTTTCTTTCTTTCTTTCTTTCTTTCTTTCTTTCTTTCTTTCTTTCTTTCTTTCTTTCTTCTTTCTTTCTTTCTTTCTTTCTCTCTCTCTCTTTCTCTCTTTCTTTCTTTCTTTCTTTTACAAAGAGAGAGAGTGTGAGAAAGAGAGCATGTGTATGTGGTAGGAAGAGGACCAGAGGGGGAGGGAGAGGGGGGATCTCAAGCAGACTCCCCACTGAGCATGGAGCCTGATATAGGGCTAATCTCATGACCCTGAGATTATGACCTGGGTTGAAATCAAGAGTCGGACTGTTGACTGACTGAGTCACTATGTAAGTCACCCCTACTTACATAGATCTGTAAAATTCCACCTTCCTGGATCCCAAATCTGGAGATTCTGATTCAGGAGGTCTGGTATGGGCCCAGGAATTCGTATTTTTGAAAAAGCATTCCAGATGATTCTGGAGCACAGAACCACTGAACCCAACTCCTCACTTTACATGCAAGCCTGGAGAAGAGGCTTGATCTGTCCATGGTAACGCAGCTCAGATGGTGACAAAGCCAGAGCTCAAATCACATAATGATAACAACCACTGTGTATCAGCTGCTCTATGTTCCAGGCATCTCCTTACATACTCTACTTATATTATCACATTTAACCCTCATGACAACCCAATAGAGTAGCTGTGGTTATCATCATCTCTATTTTAAAGAAGAGACCAACTCTTTGAGAGCTAAATTTTTGCTAATATTACATAACAAATAAATGGCAGAGCCCAGAGTTGAAGTGTGAAGCCCAGGTCTTTAAACATCATGCATATAGACTCTCTTCTATATTTGCCCAACACGTGCCCTGAGCCTCAACTTAAGGCAGGGCTGAGAGAGAGAAGGAGCAGGAACATGGCAGCAGCAGATATCTTAAGGAAGGATTTTAAATGAAGACAGTGTGCTTAGTGTATATGTTTTATCCAGGGACTTCCAGACTCTAGAAGGGGGTCTCCCCTGAAACACGTCCCATTGCCAACCGAGCAGCTTCCTTCTCCAAATGCAGGTTTCAACTGGGAATTTGGCACCAACCTCATGTGATTTAATGGATATGACTGGCATCTTATCCTCAAGCCAGAATTTCGCAAGTGCTCACCCTCTGGGAGATGATTATTTTCTCTGCCTCTTCTCCCCGAGGAAGGTCTTTGTGTGCCTTAGAAAGGAGTCAAAGAAGCACAGCTTTCACTGACTGTTCCGACCTCCTTCCTCACACACCCCCTCTCTTAAACATACAGAAACATAGTTCCCAAAGGTACTGTTTGCTTGATGCAAATTTTAAAAGGAAATTTAATCCTATAAGATTTTAGAGAAAAGCATCTCTCCTTCGATGCATTTCTAGACCCATCTGCATAAACAGACAAATGAGATTCAGCTGCTCAGTAACTAAAGCTGCTGCTTAGGCCACACTCTCTGCAGTACTGGGAGAGGAAATTGCGTTCCTGGTTGCTGTCACAACTGGGTCAGTGCAGCTGAGGATCAGGGGACAAGCTAGAGTGAGCCCTAACTCCTCCATCTCCCTAATGCAGGATCTGGACCCAGATATTGTGTGTGAGCCAGATGCCAACTTCCCCCAACCTATTTCATTGACTGTCAATGGAAGTATCCCCTGGAGGTTGCTGGATAGATTAAATGAAGAGTCTGGCTTGAGCTAAGTGGTCAGTCAATGGTAACAATGATTGCCATGAATTAAGAATGGTCTTAGGCCATCAGATGTGCATTCCTTCACTCACCACCCTTGCATCCTACATCTTTCTCCCTCTCAAAGCATCTTATGAGCAGCCATAAGGGGCCAATGAGCACCACTGGGTTGGTTGTGCACTACCTGGGGGATATTTCTTATGGGATGGATTCTTAGTGAGTACATTATGGCATGTGAGAAAGACAGACCCGTGACCCACCCTCCCCCCTCATTTTGCAGTTGAGAAAACAGAGGTTCAGAGAGGTTAGGGAATTAGCACAAGGGCCTAGTCAGTAAGTGCTGGTGCTGGGATTCAAACTAGTCTATATCATTTTAAGAGCCCATGTTTCTCTTTGCTTTGCTGAAGATTCAGTGGGTGGAGACAGGAGAAGGGAGAGAGATGGATCTTCTAAGTGTGCAGAATGGCCGAGCAAAGGCACCAAGATAGAAATGTGGGTGCCAGATAAGAGTTTGTAGGAGATGCTGCTGGCTCAGAGAGAAGGAAAATAGATCCAGGAAGAGGCAGGCAATCTGGATTCCGGTCTTGATCCTGTGGTGTTCTAGCTGTGTGACCTTAGAGAAGTTTTTCAGCCTCTCTGAGTTTTAGTTTTCCTAACCATCAAGTGGGGATCTGTACATCCTGCCAAGCTCTCCACTCGATGAGCAATTCTTCTATTCTGATTTCAGGGGAATGTGGGCTGCCCCTTCCACCCCTTGGGGATACTGTGCTCTAGCACTCTGGAGGGCTGGGAAGACTTCTGGGGGTCCTGCTGCTGGCCTCATGGCTCACTCTGTTTTCGCAGGGTGGGAGAATGTCTATGGCTTTGATATGACCTGTATCCGAGATGTTGCCATGAAGGAGCCCTTGGTGGACATCGTGGATCCAAAGCAAGTGGTGACCAATGCCTGTTTAATAAAGGTCTGTAGACTCCTCCTGCTCGGGCCCAGGCATGCTGGCAACCCAGCTGTGCCACCCTGGAAAGCCATGGGCCTGGAGTACCCCGGCCTGGCGAGGCAAGGCCAACTTGGCCAGATCCCCTGGCACCCCAAGGTGACTGCCCATCAAAAGAAGATGCTCGCACAAGGCAGAGCCACAGAGAGAGCCACTGGACTCCACGGGGGCACAGCTAAAGGGAGGGAGTCGGGTCACATCCCTCAGTGATTCAGGGGGAAGGGCCTGGGGGAGGGGGCATCAGTGGAGAGGCAGGAGGGTATGCTCAGGTTTGGGCAAGTTCCTCCATTCAGAGGTGGATGGCCCTCTTGGGGAAGCAATCCAATCCCTCCAACGGCTCTGTAATCGGCATTACACTCCCTCCTCCAAGCGCACATCTGACCTGGCCAGACAGAGCTCCTCACCACCACTCTTCACTTCCTGAGTGGTCTTGTTTGCACATGCTCTAACAGCTTTCCTGACAAGATTTTCTTCCGTGCAAATGAAGAACAGCTGGCCAGCATCCTTGGCCCAATGATCCTCCGTGTATTCTTATTATTAAATATTCAAACATATCAAATTTGATAGAGTGAAAACAAAAGCTCCCCTTGACCTTCCCTCCCTCTCAACCCCACACACGCTTTTCCTGGAGGTAATACTGTTCACATGTTGGCTTGCTCTTTCCAGCCCTTTCTTACAAATTTACATCTATAGACACTAATATATTATGTTGAACCATATAAACTACTGATACTTGGTCTTTTAAAATCTGAAAAGACATCACTTTCATATGGTTGAAGCTAACTTTTTAATGTAAAAATCTGGGTTCATTCTGTAAGTGTTCATTGGCCCAGCCAGCCTCCATCTTAATGAGACAGACTGCGGGCTCTGGTCCTGGACGTGTCACTTCTTTGTGGGGAGTATTGGGCTGGAGCCCAGCAGCATCTGCAGTGGATAAAGGGGAAGAGTCCAGTGCCCCTGGGGATGAGGTTCCTGAAGTTCTGATGTAAACTGCTGCTCTGCCAGGCTCACAGCTGTCCTTTGTTGGTGGGCACAGTCCTCCTAAGAAGAAACACAACTCTTGGTCCCTAGTGTCCCTGTGGCATTTAGAAGGGACCTCCAAGGACTAATAAAACTAGTTGAGCCTCACATAGCTCATCAGCTGATGCCTCCTTCTTATGACATTCTGCCTAAGAGGTATAGCTGGGAGTCTATGTCTTTGGCTCTCTGTTGACAGGGTTCTCGCTACTTCTTAACTTGGCCAGTTCCAAGTCCAGGCAGGATCAACTGCAAGCAAATGTGTCCTTTAAGTTTTTCTCCTACCAGCCTATGGTCCCTGAAGCCTCTCCCTCTCCCTTCCCCAAACAAGAAACAGGGAAATATACCCCCAAACTGGTGCAACTGAATTTGCCCAAATGACATGGGACAGTTTTATGGAACTGTTAGGCATCTGTGCACCATGGCCTTGGCCGAAGGCATGACTGTTTCAATGTTCAGGGGCCCCAGGGGGCTTTCCACCTTTGATGGTAGGCATGGCCACTGTGCTTGCCTGGGTCTACTGCAGGTCGCGTGGTGGGCTGGCCTGCTTCTCCCCCACCGCAAGGCCACTCTGGCCTCCCCACTCCCACCAAGGTTTTTTTCCCTTGGTTATATCTGAGTGCAACCAGAGGCAAAGCAACAGAACTTGGGGAAGGGGACGCAGATGGGCACCCACACTCCGGGCCTATGAGTTTGCGTCAGGATGGGAGCTCGAAGCTGAGGTCCTGCCCCCCTTCCTTTGCCCGCACCCCTTCTTTCTCTCTTCCCTGGGAAGGGTAAGGATGGTCTGTGCATGCTTCTGTAACCAGGAGAACCCCTCCATCAGCTTGCCTGCGGATGTGCTAAGCAACATTTTGCCAAGCCTGTTGGGAAAACACTTGCCCTTCTTCACACACTTAATTGCTACTTTCATCGCTATTAACATTGCAAAGTGTGACACTTTATTATAATTAAGACTCTGTTTTGACCAGACTTCTGCTCTGAGACATCCATTTGTAACGTTATTTAGTGGTGGGGATAATGGAGGCCAGGGCTTTTCTGAGCAGTTGATGTTTCCAGAACCCTCCGCTTCCTGGGGCTTCCCTGAGGCCGAGTCAGCGGGAGGCCCTCTGCGGTGTCAGAGACGCTGTTGGAGCAGGAAGACAAAATCCTTCCAGAGCAGGGCTCTGGGCCCTAGGGAGCCAGGGCAAAGGGTTTGGCTCTGTAGGCTTTGGGTCTGACAGGAGGGTTGGCGTGAGCTTTGAGGGCCTCTGCGTCTCTGAAGCCCAGCCACAGCGGGCCACCTTCGCAGATGGCTCCACCACTATTACCAAAAATCAGCTGCCTCCATTGTCACCATTTTATGTCATGTCATGTCCTGTCATGTCATTTTAGTGAGCTCCATGCCCAGTGTGGGGCTCGAACTCACAACCCAAGAGTTGCACGCTCTACTGACTGAGCCAGCCGGGTGCCCCTCCATTGTCACCATTCTAATGTACAGCTTCATCACGTCTGTCTCGAAGCCTTTTGCTCCTTCGGGGGTCCCTATTAAGATGCAAATGTCTGTAGGACGACGTGAACCCTGTCAGCTAACAGAGGAGTTGATAGCTGACGGTGGTTGATACAGGTCTGGGAGCAGGACTCTAGGGAGGTGGGACTCCTAATCCAGGGGGATGGTGTGTGTGTGAGCACATGCCCTGAATGTTGTGAAGAAGTGAGGGGGCTGCCCAGAGAAAGGAGCCAGGTCCAGATGTGTCCCAGAGCCTACCTTTGGGGCTCACTGTCTGTGTTCAGGCCAACAGGTCCACGATCTGTAGGTAAGCCATATGGAGTCATGTAAGGTTTTGGATTCAGAGAGCAGTGCAATCTGAATGGATCTGAGGGATTAGGGGGTTGGTTTGGAGAAGAGGCCTGGGGCTGGGGGCAGGAGCTCTGTCGAGCAGGGAGGCCAGTAGGGAGAAGACTGAGGACTGTCAAGTGCTAGGTTACACAGTGGGAATACACAGACCCATCATGGGCAGTCTCTGTCCTGAACTCCAGTCTGATGTGGGTGGGGGCAGGGAGGCAGGGAGCAGGCTGCTGAGACAAGCCAGATGTACCCATGGAAAGATCAGGCAAGGCTGAAAGCAGAGGGACCAAAAGAAAAAGAAAAGACCTTGGAAAGAGCCTGGAGCCTGGTCATCTGGCCCTGGAGAAGAAGGAGATGGTAGTCGGTGAGTGTGGGCACCGGAAGCCTTGTGGACTATGCTGATGCCATTAACATACATGGTTAACCACATCTGGCTCTGGGTTGTGGACCTGAAGGAACCATGGGCAGCCTGTGGCCGGAGGGCTAAGGAACGTCATATACGCTGACAGGTGCCGTGGACCACACATAGCAGGATGACATAGAATGGAGGACCCTACACTCAGTGACCAGGACAAAAGGAAAAAGGAGCATGAGTGAGGATGTGGTGAAGGGAGGGGGCTTGGCTGACTTCGTGCTGTCTGAGCCAGCAGAGTGCTTTTTGAGATCAGAAGCTGCTAGAAGTATGTCCCAAACAAGGAGAGTGGTGGAGTCAGAAATCATGACTTATGAGAAGTGAATGAGAAAACAAACACAGTTTATGTTGGAGAAGAAAAGGTTTAGGGGGCCTCTGTGAGGTGGAAGAGGCATTAGCCATGGGTGGAAGTTACAGAGACTAGAGGGTACTCTCCTCACTCATTTTGAAGAGGGAGCTGTCCATTGGAGATGTCAGGAGATGGAATCAGCTGCCTGGCAGGTAGTGAGCACATCAGTCCCACAAAGGTGTTCAAGCCAGCACCAGATGGCCACCCCCCAGGGAGGCTACCAAAGGGGCTCTCACACTGATGGTTTTCTAATCCCATCAAATTCTGCATGCTTGACCCATGGCTTCCCATTCCCCTGATTCTTGTTCCCCATCCTTGGTTCTAGAAGCACAGTAAACCTGCATCTGAGGTGACATCACCAAGAGGCTCTCTATTTCCCTACATCTGCATTTCTACCCTGTTCCCAACCAACACATCAGATCTGCAGCTTCCCCCAGAGGACATGATGGCTCCACACTACAAACCACAATAGGGCTCTGATCGGACTTGCCTCCTTGACCAAACTTCTTCCTCTGTCTCTTTCAAGTCCCTGGAATGCTTTGTGTCTGCTCTTTATTTGTTCTAGAAATATGCAGAGATAAAAGCCATTTCTGTTACATCATTCTGTGTCTTCCCTGCTCTAGTTTCCCCACCTTCAGACCCCTCTCCTAATTATCCCCAACATATTCCATCATCCGGGTCTCAGGAGAACCCCCTTGGAACCAGTCCAGGCACAAGAGTTTCTGTCTGGTTCTTACAGTCTTCAGGACAGAGGTCCTTGCTACACAAATCCAGCAATGGGAAGCTTCCTTAGACCTCACAGAAAGCTGTCTGGATGCCTCTAGGGCTCTTGGAAGGTTTGCCCTGTCTCACCGGAGCCAGCAAACAGCAGGTCAGCATCCTTCACACAGAAAAGAACAGCACATTGCAAACTGTCTTTCATTATACTTGCTCCCCACGCAACATTGATTTTCAGCTACTTCCCAGCTGAAATTGTTAAAATTATTAGTTCTTTGTGTTTTCCATTCCCCACTCAGAACTGAAAAATTCTTACTTATTTCTCCCCCTTTTTTCTTTCTTCCTTTCTCTTTTCTCCCCTTCATCTCCCTCCCTCCACCTCTCTCCCTCTCCCCTCCCCTCTTCCTTTCCTTTTCCTTCCTTCCTTCTTTCCTCCTTCCTTCCTTCCTCTTTTTCTCTCTCCTTCCTTCTTTCCTTCTTCTCTTTTTCTCTTTCTCTTTCTCTCTCTCCCTCCCTCCTCCCTCCCTCTCTCCCCCTCTCTCTCTTTCTTTCATCCAGGCTAGGTGTAGATGGTCAGCAGAACTTTCCTCAGTTCAGCCTGTAATTGTAGTTGGGCTCCTATCTTCACTCCCAAGATAATACTTAGTGTCTCCTGTTGCTCAGAACTTGAACATCAAAAAATGGGGAAATGACGAATCTGGTTCACCCAAATCCCTGGGAGGGCTTGAAAAAGGACCAATCGATCGCTGTGTTGATCCCAGAGGTCTGAGCTGCCGTCCCCACCCCACCCCCACTCAGAATTTGTATCCAGGGGATGCTAATGCCCTTCATCTGGGGCTGCACTCTGAGAACCACTAGAGGAAGGGAGTGATGCTGAGCTAGACTGCTCTGAGGCCACTCAGTTAGGTTCAGGAAAGCTCTGTCTCATTCATCCCCCTCTCCCCTTTCCTCCCCTCCCATTCCCAGAAGGCTGACCTTCCTAATTCTGTTCCCCTCACATTCAAATGTGTTTGCACCATTTCTTGAGCATACCCCACCATAGAAAGGATGGAGGAGGTCACTGGGAGGGCAATGGGTGAACTGGGGAACCACCCCGAAGGTAATGACCCCACCCCCACCCCGAGAGTCTACTGTGGGTGGTCTTCCAAGGGAAGGAAGCGGCTGACCGAGACCCAGACCTGGTGGGGGCGCTAACTGTTGGCATTCTCTTTCCTCCGGGCTGCAGGAAGTGGACATTTATACGGTGAAGACGGAAGAGCTGTCGTTCACATCTGCCTTCTGCCTGCAGATACAGCGAAATGACTATGTCCACGCCCTGGTCACCTATTTTAATATTGAATTTACCAAGTGCCACAAGAAAATGGGGTTTTCCACAGGTGAGCCTTTTGTGGGCACTCACTCCAGACCCTCCTCTGCCTCCCTGTAGAGGCTTTGCAGAAGTGGCAGGGGCTGGCCTTGTTGTGGGGGCAGGACCTGGGGCCAGAGTGGGGCGGTGGGGGAGTCCTTGCCTGGCATCTCGTAAGCCTTCTCCAGCACTTCCCCAGGCTTTTGGCTGCCAAAGGAGAAGGTAGATGGAAGTGGGTATGGTAAGACCAGAGCCGAGAGTGCGTGTTGGGCAGGGAGAGGCAGAGGCGGATGGCCCCATTTCGAAGGCACATTTGTTCATTGAACATTTACTAAGCATATTTTGTGCAAGGGGCAAGAATACAGAGTGGAGTAAGGTTTCCCTGTCTTCACTGCCTCACTCTCCCACAGGATTCAATGGGTCTCTCCCTAGGCTGCAGACCTAGGGAGCCCATGTCTCCCTGTCTCCTTCCTCTCTTTGCTGCTTCTACCCTAATCCTTCCTTCATTAAGCTCCTGACACTGTTCCCCAAAGACCATCTGTGCTCTCCCTCCCGGCCCAGCTTCAGAGGTGTTTCATTTCCTGCAGCAGATGAGCCCAAATTTCTTAGCCTGGTAAGTGGGGATTCCATGACCCAGCCCTAGCCCACTTCTGTCACCTCATTTCTCACTGCCCCTCCTTTGCTGTGCCTTCCTACCATGTCCCTTCACTGCACACACAGCCCAGTCACACCAAGCACCTTGCAGTCCCTGAGCTTAGCAAGGCTTCTTAAGTCTCTAGGCCATTGTCTCTGCCCATGCCAACCCCTGTTCTATGTGCGTCATGGGGACAGGAAGATCTTGTCAGAGACTCTTGTCATCTCCTTCCTCCCGTATTTGTCTGGTAGGGCTGCCATAATGAAGTACTACAGACTGGTGGCTTAAACTACAGACATTTATTTCTCACAGTTCTGGAAGTTCAAGGTATGCGCAGGTTTGGTCTCTCCTGAGACTCTCTCCTTGGATTGCAGGTGGCCTCCTCTTCTCTGCGTTCTCACATGGCCTTTCCTCTGCTGTGTGCCCTCATCCCTTCTTTTTACAAGGACATCAACCATACTGGATTAGGGCCCACCCAAAGGCCTTATTTTAACAGTCTCTTTAAAGGCCCTATCTCCAAATACAGTCATATTCTGAGGGACAGGGGCTTAGGGACACAGCTCATGAATTGCGGGGGACACAATTTGGCCCCAAACACCTCCTCCATCCCACCCCTCGCCTGGCCAACTCCAGCACAGGCCTCATCTCCCACCTCAGCTGTTAATGGATGCCCTCCTCCACTCCTGGTCAAGGCTAGGCCTCCTCCTTGGGGCTCCCTAATATCCTGTGTTTATGTCAGTCAGTCATGGCGCTGTAAAAAAAAAAAAAAAAGTGTAAAAAGTCAAGGAAAAAGTTCTCTTTCCATTGCATCTCAACTCTGGCTCAGAGACATATGTTAACGATTTCTTTTGTATCCTTCCCAAACATTTCAATGGTGGAGAAGCACCTGCATACCTATATACACCTTTGTATTTTCGGCTTTTTATTTGAAATACTTCTCATATAAAGTTGCAAAAATAGTACATAGAGTTCTGTGAACCCTTTGCCCAGCTCGCCCATGGGTGGCATCTTAGGTAAGTATAGTACCACATCCCAACTACACCATTTTTAAAACACCGGTTGGCTCATACGAAACACACAGCCCTCTGCCTCCTTGTCTTTATTTAACAATATACCCTGGAGAACCCTCCACAGCCTCACAGGTGTAGCTAGTGTATTTTTTTTTTTTTTGAGACAACTACATGGGATTCCTGTGCCAGATGTACCATTGTTTAGTCAGTATTTTCACTCTTTTTACACAATTCTCAGTCTCCCTGTGGGCTGGGGTCACATCTCCTGAGTCTCTCTCCTGCTGCCGTCTAGAGGAGAGCTTGGCTCTCAGTAGGTCCTAAACACATCTCTGTCCAATGAGTCTATCAAGATCCGAGTCCTGCCCTTGGGAAGATATTCCTATTGATCACGCCTGCAAAGTCCTCCCGGGAGGTGGGAGCATGTCGTTGGGGGCGAGGGAGCTTGCATGTGGCAGGGGTGAGTGGGTTCTATAAGAATCTGAGGATATGATTATTCACTTTTTGGAGCCCTGGTGACAGTGATCCTCTTTTACTTGTGGACAGAGGGGCAGAAGACTTCTCTAACCCCTCCTAGAAGGGTTTTTTCCAGAACTGGTGTCTCTTGACCACCAAGACCACAATCTGCTGGTCCCCACCATCTAGGGCAGGGATGGTACCCCCCATCTTGGGGAAAACCGGAGACCCCCCAATTTGGGTCATTTTCAGGTACTGCCCTTCTTAGAGGGGCAGCAGGTGAGATGGCCTTCCTGGTAGTCAGGAGGGGAAAGGGAGGTTTTACCTGGACCTTGAAGGGTGGGTGAGATTCAGACTCCCCCACAGTAGTGGGGCAGCATGGTAGCAGTGGGAGGGCTGAGCAGGAGCCTGCTTGAGGACCGTGCGGTGACTAGAAGCTGGGGTTGGAGCCATCGCAGCTGGGCCTGCCTCTACTCTCTCCAGGATGATGCCTCCCCTGGGGCCTGCCCTGCTGTAGGCGACGAGGAAGAGTACTAGGGGTGCTCTGGAAAAAGTTCTTCTTGTAAAACCTAGGATCCAGCCCTATAGCTTGTAGCCCATCGCACTCCCTTATCCCTTCCATGAGTTTATTTCCATTTCTTGAGGTCAAGCAGGTAGCCTGCTGGACCCCTGTCCAGAGATGGCTCTGTGGTGGCAAGGACAACACTCCAGATGCCCCCATATGAAGGATTGTTTAATCTCAAATTCAGAATCAAAGAGGTCAGCCCTGGGCAGAGGGATGGTGAGGATTTGCTCCCAGCATTCAAGTCTCCATCCAACCCACTGGTGCTGTTTTGCCCCATTCTGTGGTCACAGCCCCAATGTAGTTCCTCACAGGTCCCGGGGAGAGAGATGATGAGGACTGTGTTTCCTAGGCTCAAAGACTAGGGGTATAGATCAAGGTCTGAGCTCACTCATCTGTCTTTTTGCAACTATGGTGTTATGTAGACTCCTTTTTGCACAGAACCCCAGAAACTTAGGTCTGAAAGGTCACCCAGATGTCCTACAGCCTTCTGTTCCCCACGCTTGGTACAGAGATTCTCAAAGTGTGGTCTGTGGCTGGCAGCACCAGCATCACCTGGAAACTTGTTAGAAATGCAAATTCTCAAGACTTACCCCAGATCTTCTGAGTCAGAGACTCTGGAGTGGGGCCCTCCAGGTGACTGCGATACACAGATCAGTCTGAGAACTACTGCCCCTGTTCATGACTGCTTGAACAAGATGATGGTCAATGCCTTTCTGGAAAGATAAATCCATATCCTTACTGTGATATGCCCTTTTTTCTCCTCAAGGTCTTTGCCTTCTAGCTATTGTAGGTCCCTCTTGCTGCAGCATCCCCATATGGTTAGAGATCAGCGGAAATAATTTGCTTATCTGCTTCCTCAACCAACTTGGGGGGTTACCACAGGGGGTTTTGCTTCCAACACTATGGCATACATATTTACCAGGTAGTGTGGGTTTGGCAGTGGGCATTTCAGACTCTCTGTACTCCAACCACCCAGAAAAGAGTATTTGTTTTTTGTTTTTGAAGACCTCAGATGCACAGAATTAGATTAACCCTAATGCCTGGTTCATGACATCATTGGGTCAGGCACTGTCCAATTTTTGCTTGTTTATTTATTAATATAATGAACATCTGTGAACTCACCACTAACTCAGTGACTAGAATGTAAATAAAGTATTATTAACTAGAACGCACTAGTAACTAGAAAGAAATGTATTACTGTTATTAGAATGTAAATGCATTAGTTAATATCAAGAAATGAACTATTACTAGTAATTAGAATATAAATATTAACCTGAATTACATTATTAATGGATATAATGATGCTATTTATAATGAATAAGTAAGTTAATTCACAGTTGCATAATTAATCCCTGTGAGCTCGCCACATAACGAAACGGATGCTCCATCCCATCCCATCACCCCCCCATATAGCCTCTAGATGAACATTACTCCGAATAATTTGTACCCCTTATCCCCTTGCTATTTTTAAAGAAAGTTTGATCACATGTATGTGTATGTCAGAACATTGTATTGTTTAGTCTCAGCTATTTTCAAAATTCATGCAGAGTGAAGCCTGCTGTATGTGCCACCTTCCCATCAATTATCTGCCGAACTTTCTGTCTCAGCCCAGCCACAGCTGGCTCTGGGGGGCCCACTCGAGAGCACATCACGTGGTGTGCAGCTTGAAAACAATCCTTGTTAATGGCTCTGGCGTCTCCTCTCTGCAGCTCCAGGCAGAAGCTGTTGCAAATGGGCACAGGAGGCCAGCGTTCCAGGCTGTGCCCGCCAGCGGGCATGGCTGCCCCCCCCATCCTCAGTGGGTGGGGCAGGATGTGGGAACTGGGACCCTTGGGGCAGTTGGAGTGGGTGGAGGGGCAGTTGCTTGAGTAGAAAGCAGGCCTGGGCTGGAGTCTTTGTTTTTCCAGGAGTCCGCCAGGTAGGATGGCCAGATACAGGAGATGGACCTTGATTAGGTTACTTTCTGGGACTCTGGCTTGTTATCTGTGAGATGATGTGGCTGGACTGAGATGCCTAGCAGCCCCTTCCAGCTTTGACATCCAGTGACCATGAGTCATTGTAGCAGGTCAAAGAAACTTCTTGGTGCATAGTCTTTCATTCTCCAAAAAGCTTCTGATTCTCTAGGGACTATATTACAAATTGATAGCTAGAAAATATTCTAAATTTCAGGAAAAGCTACCAGGCACTTGGACACCGGGAAGTGAAACAGAAAGCAGGATTCCACTCCCTTTCTGAAAGCACCGGGAAAAGAATTCTTGGGAGGGGCCCTTGCCATTCGTCCCCCCAACCCCCTGAGCTCTACCGTCCTTGTCCTTGGTCATGAGGATGACCCAGTGGCCTGAGTGCCTTCTCACTGAGGCTGCAGGATGTGAAGGGGAGGCAAGGCTGTACAGGTTGCTGTTTCCCAAATTTAGGACCATAGCTGGCACATGAAAAACATCCTGAATTGATGTCTGTTGAGTGAAGGAGTGCCTGCTGGGGACAGCACTGGTCACACTCACTTCAAAATATAGAACAAAAGCTGTTCACAATCCAGAGCCCAGAGAAACTGGGAAGGGGAGGGAGAAAAGGGGAGGTTGGCGTGTGGGGTCAGGGTATTAAGAGTATAAAGATATCTTCATAACAGGGAAAACTGAAAATCAGGTGCATGATTTTGAAGATTAGAGTTGGGGCAGGGGAGGGAGGGAGGGACTTATTCCCTGATGAGAGCTCTAGATGTCATCCACAGCCCCATGTTGCATGCTCATCCTTGCACCTGCCACCATTCTAGATGCTTCCCTAGGACATTCTGCACTCCTAGACTGAGGCAGCGTATCTTTGCAGGTCAGCACCATAGATTATGGATAAGCAAAATGATATCTACCACTTCCCATAGTGATGATATTGGAATTATATCATAATGGCTTATTATATTATAATGGCTTAGCAATACCCTCACATTGGCTTAGTGTGTTGTACAGTGACCGTATAATTGATCTTTCAATTAAGGACACTTTCATAGTGAAAGGGAGAACTCTTCATAGTTAAACCACAACCTGGAGCTGTCTATGGTCACCCTTTGTATCCCCTTTCCCCTTGTCATCCCATCTAATCCTCAAAGGATTATAAATATCACACCCCACATTCTATAGATGTAGAAAACGCGTGCCAGGGTCATAGAGCAAACACATGGCAATGGGGAGGTGGAAACTGGGCCTGCTCTTGCCTCATTAAATGTCCTTTCCACTCTTGCCCATCCAGAGATGTTACTAGATGCAAAGACTGGGTTCGCAGCATGATTTCAGCCATGCTGTGTGTCTATAACACCCGGGGGGAGATGTTTAAGTCTTGGCAAGTCTGCCCCCTTCACGTCCCCCCAGAATGACTGAATTCAAGTTTCTAAGAGTAGAGTTGAGACATCTGAATTGTAATCAGTTTCTCCTGGACATCTCGATGGAGAATTAGTATTTTTGAAACCTGGTTTAGATAATTAGTCCACAACCAATGGACCCGTCACAGAAATGAAATGTTTGGGGAGGTTCTCAAACTTTGATGTTGATGTCAAGGGGGAAAAAAATCACTTTCCTCCAACCCAAGCCTGGTATACATTTGGACAACCATCAGACACACCTAGGCTTGATGGTCGCCAACCCTGAGCGGTGAAATCCCTGGGACTCTCCTAAGGCATCCGATTAGGTGACAGAAGGAAGCTGCTTGAGTCTCCTTGCCTGAAGGTCTTTAAGAACAGGAGAGACACCTGTCTGAGCTGGTGTAGGAGGAAGTGGGGGCAAGAGTGCTGTCAGTCATAAACTGCCATTCTCCACACACACCAGAGACTATCTTTTGACCATTTATTTAGATGTAGTTGGCAGGGAAGGTGCTGGGACGGATGGACATTTTCCGTAGATAGCAGTATGGCTTAGAGGCCACAAAGGCTGGTATGTTTGGGGATCTAGGATCTGAGAGGCACAGACTGCATATTCATGATCCTCCTTTGATTCTTTCTAAGTGCTCAGGCTGCTTTTCCCCCACCATGACCTTGAGTTTGCATTGATTTCCCAAATGCACACATTGAAGGCTACACAAGTCTTTAACCAAACCACTGACATTTGATCAAGCCAGATTATTGCAAAGGGTGAAGAAAGACAGACCCTTCACCACCATTTAAATAGGTCTTGGGGTTTGTAAGATCTCAGAAGTGACCTGGTCTAACTCAACGCATGATAAATCCTATTAGTGGTTGTTGTAGGCACACCTCAAGGCTGGACCTTGGGTAGCTCAGACGATTGCAGAACAGCCCTAATTTTTCCCGATGGATTAAAAATTTGCATTCTAGTTATTCTAGTGACTAGCCTTTGTTCTGCCTCAAATGCCATATATAAGGCCATGTATGAGACTTTCCATATGATGGCTTCTGAAGTATTTGAAAGGCGCTTATTATATTCTCCCAAGTCTTCTCATCTTTAGCTCTGGTCCTAAGCAAAAAGAAAATCAGTATCAAGGAGTCCTACATCCAGGTGGAGGAAGGTAAGACCCTAACAGGCCAAGAAGAACTTACTAAAATGGGTTCCTCTACTACTTATAGTTTTCAAAGCCACCACTGGAATTGAACATCTATGGTACCTTGAAGCATAACAAACTTATTTGGGTTTTTGCCCTCGCTCATTTATTCAGTACTTACAGATCTAGCAAGTGTAGGTGCCAAGATATCACAGTAAAGAAGCCTGGCCTGGCACCTGTCCTCATAGAAACTGCAGTCTTAATGGAGGAAGCAAACAGCTGAGAAAAGACAAAGGCCTTTGCACTGCAGTGTGATAGGCTCTGTGGTCACATAAGCCCAGGGCGGGCCTTGGGCAAGGATTCCCAGAGGAAGTGACCTTGACGAATGAGGAAGGGAGAGCCTACTGAGGCACTGAGGAAGATGGCCCATACGCAGGACCCCTCATTTGGCTCTTGAGCATGTAGTGTGTCGAGAGAGAAGCTAGATGGGATTCAATGACTAATACAGGGAAGGCCCCAGCATTGGTCTGGTTTGGGATCCTGCAGGAGGCGTGGGCTGTGTACTAGTGGTGGATCTGTGGGATGAGAATTATCCCACATTTCCTTTTTTTAAAGATTTATTTATTTATCTGAGGAGGGGAGGGCAGAGGGAGAAGGAGGAAGAGAATCTCAAGCAGACTCCCTGCTGAGCATGGGTTCCGACACAGGGCTCTATCTCATGATCCTGAGATCATGATGTGAGCTAAACTCACCTTGGTTGGTTAGTTGGACGTTTAACCAACTGATCCACTCAGGCACCCCATGCCTTTTCTTTTTGATCCAGTTAGGAGGACACTGATGAAACCCCACAGTAGGCTTGGGTCAAGGAGACTAGGTTTAGTTCTGGGGCAGAGAAGAGGCAAGGAAAGCTGTGTATAGAATGGGCTGTCGGTGGGACATGGGTTTAGTTATGGAATTTGCATACATGATGTCACTTAAGGGGAGCCAGGATGGCTTACCTACAAATCTCCCTGTTACACTGCTTGAATATCTTCCTTCTGTTGAACTAATTAAAAACAGTAGCATTTTGAGTTTCATCTGCGTTAATGAGTTCAGTTGCTGAGAGGATATTCATCCCACCCCTTGGAATGAACTTGTGATACCAGTCTTTCTCTGCTGATTCCCTGGAAGATCAGGAGCTCTGAGAAGATGGGAATTCGATGGAAGCAAGAGCACCAGGGCTGAATGAGGGTTTCTGGGGCAGCTGGCTATGGGGGTTGGGCCCTGACCTGCAAGAGTGCTGGGTGTTGGTTCAGTGAATCCCAGAGGAAGCGCAGCACTTCTAGGCAGGGTCTCGGCCTCAGTCCTTCTGGAGATATCTCCTGTGACCCTTCCTTCCCACCTGCCCTGTTCTTGTCCCCTCAGCCCCCGATGCCCCCTACACCCACTGGAAGCAGACTGTCTTCTACTTAGAAGATTACCTCACTGTCCGGAGGGGGGAAGAAATCTATGGGACCATATCCATGAAGCCAAATGCCAAAAATGTGGTGAGTGCTGAAGCCATCTCTGCCTGGGGCAGGGTCAGAGAGAGGAAGGGACCCACAGAGCTGGCTCCCCGCAGCTCCCAGGACCCCCTTGCCCAGGTGCCCTAGTGCCTTGTGTACCAACAGACCAGGTACTGGGGGAGGGGCAGTAGAAAGCCAGACTAGGTGTCACTGAAGGCCTCTAGCTATGGTCCCTTAACATTCAGGGATGAGAGATTTTTCTCCAGGCCCAGCTCTGGCCTCTCAGCCTCAAGGACAGTTTCCAGTTCTTCATCCGGTGTCTTTGGGCACAGAGGCTGTGGTACAGCTCATTTAGAGCAAGCCAAGCCAGAAAATAACAGCTTCTGCTGGCCTGGAAGATGTTCGGATCGCCTTTCTTCAGTGGGCCTGGTGGGTCGGCGATTGTGTGATTCTTTCTGAGTAACCGCAGGTGCGAGCCTGTGGTTGAAAGAGTCTGAAGAACGTTCTGAGTGCTGTGCTAGGGAAGACTCAAGCACCCCACTCTGTTTTCCCTCAGGATGAACTCAGAGGGAACACTTCTTTCTGTATTATAACAGGAAGGGTTTAGGTTGGAAATCAAAGCACTTCCTGTCAGGATAATGAGACACCAGAATAGATTCCCAAGGGCTGCTCGTGGGAACCCCTTCGCTAGAAAATCTTAGAAACACGGTAGTCACCCATCCCCCTACAGGCAGGAGCCGGTGCGGGGGGGCGGGGGGGCGACTCCCGACCACCCTAACCCCAGGACCCTTCGCCCCTCCTTTGCAGCGAGACCTCGATTTCACGGTAGATTTGGATTTTAAGGGACAGCTGTGTGAAACATCTGTATCTAATGACTACAAAATGCGTTAGCACACGTGGGAAGCTGCAGAGAGCGAGCAAGAAGAGAAACTCTTCCCTCCATCTGCGGCTCCGTAACAAGGACTCCACGCTCGAAAACCAGAGTTTTAAATTCTGCCTTGAAGATCGGTGAACTCACCAGGGCTCCCGTGGGCCCTGCCACGGGACACAGAGCCTCCAGCTCCCCGGCTCTGCTCTGGGAGCCCTTCACCGAGGCTTTGCTGTCGCCCACACAGACCAGCCTCCAGTGCTGGGGCTGGGGCCCCGAGGATGGAAAAGTGCACACGTATACCCATTGTCCTCCTTAACTGTGAATCTCCGGAACCTCCAAGTTTTGCATGCTGCAGGCATCTAGGACAGACTGCTTCACTAGAACCTGGACACGTAGTGTCTTTGATAGCTAAGCCAGATCATCTGTCTGTGCGGTGGCGTGTGCGTGCGCGTGCGCGTGCGTGCGTGCGCGCCTCCAGCAGACCCATTAGTTTCTCTGCCCACACCACCTGTATATGCATGCATATACAACCACGTGGGTATACGTCTGTGTTCATTCAGGGTGTGTGTGCGTGCGTGCGTGCGTGCGTGTGCGTAGAATATATATTACTCTCAGAGGAGATTCTGTTGCTTTCGAATAGGAATTTGTTTTGTGATTAGTTTCCCCCCTTCCCCATCCCTTACAGATGTTAAGCAGCTATGAAACGTTCTCTGTACCAGCTCTGGTCTCCTTTTGATAGACTGTGGCTCTGAACCCTGAGCATAGTACCACGCACTCTGTTGGCGCTCAATAAATGCACATGAGAGCAAAGCAGTGGCCCGGCTGTGTTCTTGGGGCTCTGGGGTGGACATGAGAGGCCACACTGGAAGGGGAGATCCAAAGAGCAACAGATGCTGCTGCAGGCCCCCAGAGGGCAGCTCCTGGTTGAAGCCACCATGACGACAGGCCTGGTCCAAGGGCATGTTCCCTGCCAACCCCCCAGGGGGTGGGAAGAGGGACTTAGCGGTGAGGTGGGAGGATGTGAGCTAACCAAGAACACTCTAGAACAGGAAGCTACCTGTAGCCTGAAGGGAGGCCAAGCTCAGGAACCAGAGAATCTGGGTACGTGTCTTGCTGGGAGGGCCTGGACAAAGCAGGAGACGGTGGTCCCAGGTCCCTGGGGAGAGACTGGGGCAGGGTCTGAATGGAAAGCCAGTGGGGAGATTGTTCTTGTCCCAGGTGCTGAAAGTTTGCAGCACCGCACAGGGGCTCATCCCTATTCCCTCAACGTGGCCAGTGACTTGCTGGCCCTGCTACTCTCCGCGTCAACAGGAGCTCACCCACCTCGAATGGGGCCTTCCCACTGAGCCCCTGTGAGACACTGGGTTCCAGGATGGTACCCCAGGTTCCCACTGCAGCTTCTTCCCCCCAGCATGGTTGGGGTGCCCTCAACATCTTCAGACCTGCCACCTCTTAGATTCTAGACTCTGGTTCTATCGTGGAGAAGGCAGGACCAGGTTAGAGAGTTCTGTGGCTGCAAACAATCCCCTGAGGGCAGGGACCCAGGCCCTGATGCCTTGAAGATTCAGTTGCCAAGGAGTCTGAGGGCCTGCTTCTTTGCCCTGTGGGAGGAAACAGGACCTGGATCCTGAGCTGTGGGGGTGTAGGTTTGCCCCCGTGGGCCTTGGGCAAGTCACATCACCTTATCATGGCTGAAGAAAGGGGGCTGGACCTGGTGAATGTTTTCTACACTGTGTCCTGGGGAGCCCTCAGGCTTGGGGGAGGGGCCAGGGTCAAGGTGGCCAGAGCTCTGGATTTCCCTCTCCCCGGGTTAAAAAAAGAAACAACCCAATGCTTCCCTCGTCTGTTTTAATTTTCTTCGGGAAAAGGATTCTACTACTAAAACTGAAAATGAAATAAAGAAATATTAAGGAACCAAGACCAAAATCAAACACCTCTGAAAATGATGTATGCAGGTGACCCCAGAGACCCCTTGGCCCAAATACTCTGAGGTCAGTGGAATCTTGGACCTTCTCTCTCTCTTTCCTTCTCTCCTGCTGCCAGTTCCGCTCGCTCTCACCAGAAGCTGCCCTCAAGCAATATTTGGGTCTCGGTTGGGTGCCCACCACTCGGCCCAGAACCACATTTTCACCCACCTGCATCTTTATGTTATCTTTTGCCTCCATCAGTTCTGAGATATTCTCTCTGGGACCATCGCCACTCAGAAAGGGGGGCCGGCTCTCTGGGCAGATAGGGGTTCTTTGCCTGGATTTTAAAAGGGGCCTCCTAAAGGCACACATAGTTCTGGGGATGTTCTGCTTCGCAGGCAATGCGAATTTCAGTCCCCCCTGCCCTTTGGTCTAGTGTGAGCACTACACAACGGTACTCAGGGGCCCCAAGAAAAGCTGTGCGGGGCCCCTCGGAGCCCATGTATGTTTCCCTCTAGCTAGTGAAAGGCTGCCCTGTGTTCCTGGGCTGAGCCAATCATATTCCCCTATAGAGAGCTGTCAGCAAAATTAGCAGCCTCCGTCCAAGTGTGGTAACCGACTCTCCGTAGGTTGGAAGCCCATGTACTGTGCCAGGCGTGGTAAGGTGTTTTGATTTGGTTTCAGGGGTTATTCTTAAGCTTCTGGGACAAGTGATCTCATCTGCGTCATCTCCCCTGGGAAACATATCCCAGGTGCTGGGAAGGAAGAAGGGCCCTTTAGAGGAGTTGGTGGGGCCTACTGGGCCCAAGATGGGAAGGAGGCAGAGGTGGCTTTGGCTTGGCTGTAGGTGGGGTGTCCGGGGGCTGGCAGTGCCATTGAGAATGATCAGTGAGTCCAGCAACGATGGTCCCTACCCTTCCATAATGTACTTGTGGGCTTCCCCAGAGTCCCAGGAGGTAGGGGCAGAGTAACCCCACCCGTTCTGTAGCCCCACTGAGGCCCCAGGAGGAGGAGCAGAGTTGTAGCGGAGCTGGGAGGTGAACTCAGTCCTGCCTATGGTCCCTCCACCGCCTGTGCTGGTCCCTCCGAACCCAGGTCTGGAGGCCTCCCCTTGTATCTGGACAAAGACAGCTCACCTCATGTAGTCCATGTGTTAGACAAGAAGGACAGGAAAACTGGAGGGGACAGCAGTGAATGTGTTAGGGGAGAGAAGAGGGCTTGAAGAAGGACATGGGAGCAGGGGCTCTGTCTGAGGGCATTTGAGGGAAACTTATTAGTGGCTTTTCTCTGTGGTGGCTCTTGGGGAACCCCTACCTTCTGCCTTTCATTGGGTAGGGAGCCCAGCCAAGTTCATGGAGGATTCCATCCACGGTCAATGGGGTAAAATCGTACATTGGCAGGAGCCAACCAGTCTGATGACCCCGCCCCCCAGGGGCTCCAAGCATTTGGGGCCTGTAGGCATCCCTGACATTCTTGGGGGACAGGGGAGGACTGGGCTAAAGAGAGAGGTCCAGAGGTCTTTCGGACCTCTCCAGCCACCAGAAGGGAAGGTCACCCCTGAGGCTTGTCCTGGCTCTGGGTCTCCAGCCTCTGCTGCCCCATATTCCTATCTCTGCTCCTGGACTGCTGGGGTGAGGCCTAGAGAGTCACGAAGGAGCACTTCCCCAGAGCAGCCCCCTCCTCCTGCCCACGGGAATGCTGCAGTGGGAATTGTAATTTCCCTCTGATCTGCTTGGAGCACGTTCTGAATCGAAGTCAGTGTGTGAGATGAGGTCTTCACATGACAATAGGGACACTGCAAAGAAGACTTCACGTATGAAACCTCTTCTCTCCCTGACTCTGCTTTTTTAATTTTTTTATTTTTAAAAATTTTATTTATTTATTTTTCCCTGAATCTTAAATTTTTTCTGAGAGACTGTACAAAACCTATTAGTGGTACTCCTGTCTCTCTTCTTCCCTTCTTCCTCTTTGGAGGAACTTCTCCCTTCCACTCCTAGCCGACTTCTCCCCAGACCCACAGGCCTGGGGCTTCTTTGGAGGTCTTATCCGGCCTGAGTCACTCTGAGGGCTGTTGTACGCGTGATCCCTTTTCCCCATAGAACGAAGGCTCCAGGCGCGGGAACCGGCCTCTCTCTGTCCATCCCCTTGAACAGCATGGGGGTGCAGGTGGGAGGAGACAGGGCGACAGCTGGCCAGCTTGACATCATGGAATGTGTCCAGCGGCTGTTCAAGGCCGTTCGGCTCCCTGTCCTTCTATCTGTGCCCCTGGGGAGAGGCTGACATTTTCCTTACTCGTAAAAACCACCCCATGGAGTCTCTCTCCCCTGTGCCAGGCCCTCCCTTCTTCCCTGTCTCTGTTGCCTTCCTCCCTCTCGGCACCACAACTGGCATCTCACCCCAAAGCCCAGCCTGATCCGGACCTCTGGCACACAGTGAAATTAAGCTGGACGTCTCAGCCCATTCTCGTGCCTAGGATGGGTCACCAGGTTAAGAGTCTGTCCTCAGCCTAGTGGCCAGCCATGATCATGGGGTAATTTCCTATCTTTCATCTTTGATCTATCTCATTCTCGCCCCCCACTCCATCCCTGCCCTTGTACAGAGGGAGGGGGGCCCACCCTGGGTTCTGGAGCTCTGTTCCTGAAGACAGATTTTTTTCTAGGTCCCTGCCTGGAGTCTTGAATGGCACCCCCTGCCCACCTGGCTCCTCGCGCCACCCCATCTACGTGGCCCTCTAGCTTGCCTTTGACCCTCAGGCCACCACAGGCTGTGCCCCAATCCTCGGCCTATGGTCTTGGGACTGCCAGGATAAGCCTGCTTGAGGATGGGTGATCTCCTCACACCTGTCTAACCACATCTGGAGCCTTCCAGGGTGCCCGGGGCCCAACCCATGGGAAGCAATGAACTCCTATTCAACTAAGGCTCAGACACATCACATTCGATGACCAGAAGGTTGGCCAACAAGCGTCTATCAGCTTCTCAACGGGCTCCATCCTACCACATCCGTAGTCTGAGCCCAGCTCAGTGACACAAGCTCTGTGCCAGGGAGGATGGTGAAATTTTAGCCTCCTTATCATCTCTCAGTTATCAAGCCTGTGAAATGGAAGGAAAATGTGCTCTCTGTGAATCCCATAGAAAGATCCAGCTGCCCTTTTCAGAGAATGGAGCATTCAAGGAAGTCCTTTTTGATCCTAACCATAAGTAATTTATCACAGCAGAAGTGAAAAGGGATTCCCAAATTCTAGGCACCAGCTAGCGTCTTGGCCTCAAGGGTAGAGCGAACTGGCCAGAAGAAACTCCCCAGATGCTGGGTCACACAGCCCAGGCCCTGTTGTCCCCGCTTCCAAAGGCAAGCACCATTCGCTGGACAACTCTGCCACACGCCATGAGGGTTGGAGCCAAAGAGGGAGGCAAACCCCAGTGGGGCCGCTTCCTGACTGTGTGACTTTGGGCAAGTCACTCCACCTCTGTGAGACTCAGGAGGAGATGAGCTGGATGGAATGAGATTAATATAAAGCATGTTTGGAACCTGTAAAGCACCATCGGAATTCCAGTTATAATTGCTATTTTAATCATATTTCTGCCCTGTATGCCAACTCTGTTATTGAGAAGCCTGTCTGGATGCCAGTGCCCGCGGGCCTTGGAAGGTTCTGGGGTGGCAGGCTCTGTGGTCAGAGCCAAGGTCAGCAGCTGGAGCGGCCCCCCTGACTGCAGGCTTGTCACTGCAGGTGACACACGCGTAGGGTTTCCCAAAAGCCCTGGGCAGAGTGGCCTGCTTGGTGGCTCCTGTCCATTAGCTCTTTAAAGGCCTCACAGGTGGTTTGTGGAGATCTCCCAGACCCCAGCAGGAGGAGATTGACTGACACCAACAGCACGTGTCCTTCCATTAGAACAAGAAGATCCTCGATCAGGAAGATGCTATAACCCCACCCGGGGCACTCTGGGCAGGCCCCCGTCCTTCCGGCTCTCTCCACCCACATTTCCAGACACAAGGACATTCTGGTGACCTTGAGACAGAGCCTAGAGCCTACATCTAAAGCCTGGCTCGTGTCCTGTGGAGAACAGCCATAGCTGATCCAAGAGGTTCTCTCTCCTCTACAATCTGACACATGGTGCCATTCCTGGGAGAGTTTTCCTCTAGCGGTAGTTGGTTTTGATCAATAAGGTATTGAGTTTGTGTACTCAGAGGACCTATTCTCTTTGAGGGCAGTGTGGTAGCTTGGAAGCATACTCCGGGCCTGGCAAGAGGGTTGAGGTGGGGACCCGGCTGGCAACCTCCTCTGGACACACCACAGACATGCTTAGATGAGAGCTGTCTGGCTCCACTTAATCAGCAATAACCAGCCACCTCCCCAGTGTCACAGATTGTCATTAATGTGGCTGAGGCACATGCCACTGTGGCATTGTGAGTCAGAAGGCAATAGACGAACAGAACAATAGGAAGCCTTCTCTGTGCCCAGGGCAAGGATGGAGCCTCCCAAGAGAACATCTGTTCAGGGAGGAAGGAGCAAATCTAGAGCTGCAGAAATATCTGTTGCACACACTGTTGTGTGTTGCCACGAGACGTGGAAGATCTACCCTTGCCACCTGTTGTCTGGAGACTGGGCATGGCTTTTGGATCAAGCACGGGATTCTACTTCATCCGCAGCACGAGGGCTGTGGGTCCAGTCCCAGCTGGAACGAGAAGAGCCAAGCAGGTAGTCGTTCCTAACTTCCCCCGTTCCACAGAGACTTCTCCAGCCCCTCCCATGTAGCAGACACGACACTAGGTGCTGCGAACACAGGAGTGAGCACCACAGATGTGTCTGCCCTCCTCCCGGAATGGACAGGCGACCGGAGGAGCAGAGCCTGAATGAGAATGACAAATATGATGAAAGAGGAAAATCAGAGGCTGCGGGAGGCTGTTGTCACAGTCATGATCTTACGGTCATGGGATCAAGCCCCACGGGGGTTCCGTGCTCAGTGGGAGTCTGCCTGTCTCTCTCTCTCTCCTCTGCCCTCTGCCCCTTCCCCTGTTGCACTCTCTTTCCCTCTGAAACAGAAAAATCTTTTTTTTTTTTTAAGAGAGCCTCTCTGAAGATATGACTTTAAGCAGGAACTTGCAAAAACAGTGACAGAGGGGCAAGGCAAGGGAGGGAGAGAGGGATGGGGAAGCATCTACGCCAAGGCCCAGCCCAAAGGCAGCCAGAGAGCTGGACATATTTGGAAAAAGAGGAAAAGAGAAGAGCAAAGGCCAGGCAGGCCAGGGAAGAGCAGTGAGAAGATCCGGGGCCCCCGGTCAAGAGCCCCAGGGACCACCGTGTCATAGAGGTGTTTGCCTTGGACACTGAGAAGCCGCTGAGGGTTTAATCAGGAAACTGACAGGACAAGATTTGTACCCCGCACATGCTCGCCATTTAATGAGCTCGAGTTGGCAGTTCTTTCCCCTGGAATCTGGTAATAGACTTAACCTACTGCCTACTTCAGAAAACCACAGACGACCACAGACAAGGTCAACGTAAATCAGGCAGAGCCTCTAGGAGCCACCAGCAGAGGGTGGAGACTGAGGCTTTCTCTGGGACGCTGCTGTGGAAAATGGCTCGAGTACAAATCGCTTCATTGTAGGATTGCCTTGTTCACCAATCAGGGATCCACAAAGGGGCAATCTGTGCCGCTCTGAGATTATTTGCATTATCCTTTCTGGTGTCGTGTCATACTGTTCTTCCCCACAAGGATGGCTTCCCTCAGCTCAGAGGATGTAATTGTCTGAGAGGCGAAAGGGGGTTGGTAGGGTTTGTACGAGGCAGGCTCTGCATCTCGGGTTGGTTCTGCTGCCTCCGAGCCCCAGCAGCAGTTTATAGGGGAGCAGAAGGCTCAGCATCTCTTCCAACTCACAGACTTCGTGGGCTTCGTGGGTCATAATAGGTTTCTGATATTATGACAATTGCTTCCTGGCCACGGTTGGTTAGCTCAGTTGGATACAATGTTGTGCTTAAACCCAAAGACCCAGGCTTCCCAGATTCCCCACTTAGTTTCATGGTAGTGGCTGATGCCTTGAACTCCAGCCAGAGTTAGAGATAAACAGACCTGGGGCGGAAGGCTGACTCCTGCAGCCAGGGGCTCTGAGACCTGCTGCGAGTTACTGGGAGTCTTTGTTCCTGAGTGAATCCTTCCTCTGTTAAATGCAGATGAGAGGAACACCTTTCTGCAGGGTTTACAAGCATTGGATGAGATAGTCTGAGATGGCCTGCTGACTCACCCCACATAGCACGCGGCACATGGTAGCTGCTTATAAACGGGGGTCCCTGTTCATGGAACCGAGGGCCCCAGATGAGAACATGCAGGTGACTCTGAGCTCTCTTAGGGAGGAAGGAGGGAGAGAGAACTCCCAGCAGAGTCTCTACCCACAGTAGACGGGAATGCTTGCTTTGTGGGGCCAAAGAGAGAAGGCACGTGATCCTGTTGCTTGGAAACAATCCTGAAGGTGGTTTTGCAGAGGTCTGGATGAGAGACACCCTGGGAGGTCAGAACAGGGCCAGGACCGGGGGAAGCTGAGGTCGTTAAATGTGACTCGGGCCTTAGGCCACCAGCTGCATGGGGCATCGTTGGACCAGGAGCTCATAGTTGGCTGTAGCGGCAGGAGGCTGCCCACAGTGTCCTAACCAAGGATCCACAGTCACCTGGGAGCAGAGGAGCACGGGTCACGCTGGAGTGTGGACTCTGGAGCGAGGACCCCAGTTCCTCTCCTGGCTGTGTAACCACAGGCAAGACAGCTGGCCTCTCCTTGCCTCAGTTTCCTCGACCTGTAAGCTGGAGGTACTATTCTTCACGGAGGAAGGTGGGAAGGATGAAATGAGAAGAGTGCCTAGGATGCGATCAACAGAATGACGTCCTCTATCATGGTCGATTACAGGCTAAGGCTTGGACTCATGCCAGGCTCTGAGGGCCTCCAGGTTTCCGACACGTTGGCCTCTACGAGCCTCCCCACTCGGCTCCCTGTGTCTCTGGGCCACTCTCTGTGCCCACATCTACGATGCTGTCTGTATTAGCAGTATCTGGTTTCGTGCCCGGTCCCTTGGCCCCGAGACAGCAGTGTCCTGGAGGGAAGCTTCTAGAGCTCACTTAGCCTTATGCATCCGCATTGAGAGTCCCAGGGCCCATCAGAGACCTGGGATCAGTACTTGCCGCAGAGACAGATGATGACTTGCTGTTGTGACTCTCTTGCTCGTTGCCAGTTACACCTGTTGCTCGGGCTCTTGGGACCTCCTGTGTGGCCCTCTCTAGGCCGGAGGGTTCTCGTCTATGTAACCAAGGTGCTCTCTGGGCATGATCTCCAGGGGCCCCGCTCCCCGGCCCTCCCAGGGGCCTGAAAATCTGACTCTCCCATTCTGCACTTCCATGGATCTTATTTTGTGACCCTGGGCTCAGAGTTTTCCTAGAAGATCCTGTGTCTGACGTTTCAGTGGGGGAAAGGAGGAGGGATGCTGGGCTTTTTTGTGGGTCCAGGGTCAGGGTGAGAAATAAGGCTCAAAGGGAAAAATGAAGGTCCCTTCAGGACTGCAGACAGACCGCACAGACGCTTTGCCGGTGAGCAGCCAAAGGAAACAGGACAAGAGGCTCGGGTGCGGGTCTTCTCCGGGCGCTTGACTGCACTTCATTAGTCTGTGACTCTCCTGCAGTGGGACTATCTCTTGGAAAATCATTTTAATAACCAAGAGGAAATGGAATTAGGGGTCCTGACTGCCTGCTAGCTGGGGCTGACCAACTCTCATCCAGGCGGGGACTTCCTCTGGCTCTGTTAACATTGCTTATTGACGATCTCTGATTAGATTTCGTGCGTCACTCCCCAGAGTGTCCCCAAACAAGGAGGCCTTGGAGAGAGGTGGGCTTCTGAGGAGGGTGAGGGAAGGGTTGGAGGAGGAGGGCTGCAGAGGAGTTCAGGATCTGGGTTGGACGGGCAGGGGCTTGGGGGACACTGGAATTGATAAGATGCAGATGGAAGTTGGAGGGCAAACAATGGGGTCACATCTAAGTGCAGTGACTCTGGCCCCTGACTTTAGAGTTGGGGGGCTGGACACGTCCTATAGCTCTGCTGCTCACAGCCTGGCCCTGGAGGAGGTCCTCATGCTCACTAAGTCCCCAGTTCCAGGGACGGAAGATGATCCGCAGAGGGTGTTGTGGAAGAATCTGGTAAACTCAAAAATTCTGGGTACTCCTGGGTTTCCTGTTACTCCTGCCCAGTCCCCAGATCACATCTAGCTTTGACTATTTATGTGCGTGGGAGGAAATCTGGACCTGGAGAATTCAAAGTAGTGGATGACACAAGATCTACTTTTATTTGGTTTGAGGTTTGCAGGGTATAATCCCTAAACTCCCACTTCCTTCTGAGAAACCACCTTCCCTAAAGCTCGCTGGATTTAATCGGAAAAAATCCGTGGTTGAGATTTAGTGACTCAGGGTATGGGATTGAGGCAAGCTGGCAGGGTCCAAGGACACAGCCGGCAGGGTCCAAGGTCCTTGGCTAGGTACAGGATAGAAATCAAATGCAAGCCAGCAGGAAGGGAGAACAGAGTTTACTGAAGTTACAGAGAGCAGATACAGACGGAGCATGTGGGAGACTCCGAAAAGAAAAGGAGAGAGTCTCATCTTCCCTTGGGGCCTGGGGTTTTTATTGAGGATTGTGGTCCAGCATAAGCATCCTCTCAGGCATCCTGGAACTGGTTTGAACAAGGGCCCGGGTGTCAGCTGTAAGTCACTCATTCCTTGGAGCCAGGGGGTCTTGGTGCCAAGAGGTCCGGCACCCGTGGGCTGGGATATGCACATGATGGCTTCATGGGTGCGTTCTCTCCTGGTTCTTCCTCAGATGTGATCTGTTGTGCTCGATGAGTTCCAAAGAAATCATTAACTCCTTGTCCCTTACAAGGAGGACACACATTATTTGCACTAAGAGGCACGTGTACAGTGGGGGTGCAGGTCCTAGTGAGGGTAGAAGAAGGACAAGGAGCCAAAGTCAGATTTTGATGGAACTCTTCAGTTTCCCTATCCCAGAAGGAAGAAGGAATGGCCAGCCTGGGACCACACTGGCCTGTGGGAAGGTAGAGAGAAAAGGCCAAGGTTGAAAATGTGGTCTGGCTCATGGGCAAACACAGGTCATGTTGAAAGTTGAGGTTGGTTGGTTATGAGGTTCTTTCTCCCTACTCGCCACACCCGGGTCCTCTCAGCACAGGGTCCTGGGACTAGCGCCAGAAAGCCTCACCTGTCTTTCTGCCCCAAGTCACAGATCTGACCCTGTCACTTCCCTGCTTAAAACCCTCCACGGGTTCCTCATCACTGACAAGGTATTTGTCAGAGAAGCATTTAAACTTCTCTGGTCCAGGCAGGCTCTCAAGGTTTGGCCTCATCTGCTTTCATCCCCAGATTCATTCTCCACTCCTGACCCCAGAATCCTCCTCCTACATCTGCCCACAAGTCGGGTAGCCAGACCTGCTGGATCCCCAAACTGCCTTCTCTCGCTTTCTTCCTGTCATCACTATTCCCTACTGTTCCCCTTCCTTCTTTGCCTGAGGGCACAAAAGGCAGCTTCCCCCCCAACTCCAAACCCAGGGACAACTTAGTCTCACTAACTTCCCACGTCCCAGGGCATCCTGCCCTGTCCCTCTCATTTCCTGTCTCTCTGCGAGGTAAGTCCCACTGACTTTGGGCTCCTTGATTTTTTTCTCCTTTTTTATGGTCCAAAGCCATAGTGTATTGCTTGGCACGATGGCACATATTCAAATTCTCATGGAAAGTATTTCAAGCCGTCAATGGTGGGGACTATTGGCGAGGGATTTGGGATGAAACCAGAATGGGTAGAGTGTGCGGTTTCCTCAGTGTGTGTGGTGTATTTGTGTCGGATACAAGCATGAGTGTGTGGAGTCTGAGTCTATGGTATGTGTGGTACATGGGTGTTTAGTGGATGTGTGGTGTGTGGTTGTGAGGGTAAGTGTGTGGTGTGTCTGAGTGTGTAGTGTGTATGGTACATGTGTGAGTGTGTGGTGTCTGAGTGTGTCATGTGGGATGTGTGTGTATGGTGTGTAGGTATATGGTGTGTGTCTGAGTGTATGGTATGTTTCCATGTGTATGTGTGTGGTATGTGTGTGGTGTATGTGATGTGTCTGAGTGTGTGGTGTGGTGGTGTGTATGTGGTGTGTGTGGTACAGGCATGAGTGTGTGTGTGTATGAGTATCTGAGTGTGTGGTGTGTGTGTGTATGGTTCTGTGTTTATCTGTATGTGTGTGAGTGAATTCGCTCCTGAGCCCCAACTGTCCTCTTGAGTGTTGAGCATTGCCACATGGCTGCTCTCGAAGGCCTGGTCACTGAGAGGGTGTGTGATACCACAGAGGCCTCAGAACCTCCTTAGGCCATCGGCCTCCCTGAGGGCCTGCTGCGTGGCCATCAGCAAGTCCTTGAAATTCTCTTCAAGAATCCAGCCAGAGGGGAACAGCATAGGCAAAGGCACGGAGGCACACCAGAGAGATCCAAGGTTAAGAAAATGTTCACACACAAGCAGAAGGCTTTTCACTATTATTCCATGCCCTTATTTTTTAAAAAGATATTATTTATTTATTTGACAGAGAGAGAGAGACAGGGAGAGAGGGAACACAAGCAGGGGGAGTGGGAGAGGGGAAAGCAGGCTCCCTGTTGAGCAGGGGTCCTGATGTGGGGGGTCGATCCCAGGACCCTGAGATCATGACCTGGGCTGAAGGCAGACGCTTAACAACTGAGCCACCCAGGCGCCCTTCCATTCCATTGTCTTTTATTGTTAATAATGGTAGTATTAAATTTTTTAAAGCTCTTTTAACTTCTACTTACATCAGAAATTTTGATGTGTGTGTAGGGAGAGCGAGGTTCGGCATTATTTTTTTTTTAAATCCTAAAACAAGTAGAAGTAGCATAAATAAAAATAAATAAGCTAGTAAAGAAAAAGAAAAACTTCTCGGGTGATCTCAGTGGGCATCCAAGGTTGAGGACCTCCAGCCGGAACCACCGCATCTGCCTGAGCCATGGGCAGAGTGGTAGGGCCGTTTCCAGGTGAGGCAGCTCTCCTTGTCTCCCCATTGTAGCCCCAGAGCCAGCTGCTGCCCCACAGGCAGAAGACATGCTGTGGGTGGGAGGGCATTTATCAAGTCTCAAAGAGATGACATCCAGGGCCTAGAGGGACTATGACTTAAATTATAGCTGGAGAAAACTGGGCTAGGTCAACCAAAGTGAGACAAGGCCCCAGAGAGGGTCCCCAGTGAATATCGGGGGAGGGACCAGAGCAGGTACCCTGCTGTGACTGGAGCCTGAGAAACTCTCATGCAAGGATTACTGGGAGCCGTGGGGCTCTTGGGTAGCAAATATCCTTCCCGGAAAGCTGCCCCCAAATGCTTGGGAAGGCAGGCTGTGGACTCCCGGGGCAGTGGGCCAGGAGCCAGCACAGCTGCTCACGGACCTCTGAACACCGCAGGTCACCCCTTTTGCCTGGGCCACAGCCTCCTCATCTGGGACAGGAGGGAGGTGGGTGAGCCCGTTCTGGGTTCTATCTGGGGCCGCATTTGCACACAATGGTCAGTGCAGAAAACCACCCCCGCCCGCCTCCCGCCAGCCACACTGGGAGCAAGGGTGCCAGTGTTCACTGCCCAGTTGCCTTATTTGTGTCCCGCTGAGTTGAGGCAGGAACATAGACCCCGGAGGCTCCCAGCCATTGCTCAGGCTGAAGACTGCAGTGCCAGCTAGAGAAGGGGAAGGATAGGGAGGGGGGAGATGGGCCTCGTGAATGAACACAGCCTTGGGAGGGGGCAGGAGAGAGTGGGAGGAAGGGAAGAGGGTGGGGCGGGCACAGAGGGAGGAAAACGCAGCCTCATCTGCTTGTTTGTGTTTCTTGTATTTAAGATGCTGACTTCTAGCATATTTTTAAATCCATCAGACATGAAAGGCTGATTTAAATAGACCCGCAGTGTGAAGCTGGTAATTTCACTTGCCACAATAGAGGAACTGGCAGGACGCGAGCAAAGACGCAGCACCTCTCCCCATGCCAGGCAAGCTGCAGAAGCACGGGGAGACTTTTGGGCCAGGTGCTTCCAGCTCCCTGCCCCAGGAGCCGGCTGGAGGAGGGGGTGGTGGAAAGAGAGAAAGATAAAGAAGACGGGAAAGGGAGGGAAAAGTAGGGCAGAAGTGGGACAGGGGAGAAAGTGGAGAAGGGTGAGTGGGAAGACGAAGTACAGAAATGGACAGGCTCAACATTCTCCTGGTCCACGGATGTATCCTGGTCAACTCATCTAGACTACCAGGCGCGCCTTATCCCGTATACTTTTACCCTAGTCTCGGTTCAAAACAATCCCAGACTCTCAGGTTTGGTGGGGTAGAAGTAGAGGGAATCTTAAGAGCAGAGTGTTCAACATCTGCTTGAATACCTCTAGTGTTAGGGAGCTCACTATCTGGTGAGGCAGCCTATTCCATTGCTGGGCAGCGCTCAGAGGGACAAACTTCCTTAGGATAGGTCACAATCCCCATGCTCGGTGCTGGCTGGTCCTAATCTGGCCTGTTAAGTCACTCAGAACAAGTGAAACACCCAAGTCAGCCCTTGACCACGGAACACAGTATTCGGGTCCTCTCCTACTTCAGTCCTCTTACACTAGTTCCTAGTGTCCTTACCATAAAGAATTACTGCATAAATCTTGCTAAACCAAAGTATCTCTGGATGCTAATGAGTGTATTTCCCACTGTAGTCAATGCAACAAAATTTCAGGAATAATAAAAGGCTTTTGCCATTCATTTTTTGTGTCATTCAACACATTCTTATTGAGTCCACACTCTGGGACCATGTTAGCCCGTCCTGTTGGCACAGAAGATATGGAAGTCCTTTCTCCAGGAACTTATCTACAAGGAATGGAGCCAAATTCCTAAAGAGAAGGGTGAGCCTGGGCAGAAGTGTCAGCAGAATCCAGGGTGGGGTGGGGCTGGTGGAGACCCTTAAGGGAAAGGGACCCGGGGGATTGTGGTCACGGCATTTTTATGAAATGCTACTGTATACTTGTGGGTTTCTAGGTATTTCTTCCCCTTCAGTACGCTGAAGCGTCAAGGGTGTTAAGTAAGCTTGTCTTCCTTTCTTGCTCCCTTATCTCTGATAAAACCTGAGAGAAATGTCTTAGACCCTCATTGTTGGGCATTGAAGAGAGAATCAATCCTATATTCATTCATGGAACATAATTGTTTGTAAAAGTGTTTTCTGAAAAAACACTTGGGCATTGAAGAGTGTGAATCCTATATTCATTCATGGAACATAATTGTTTGTGAAAGTGTTTTCTGAAAAAAAAAGTATTATGATAAAGTTATACAAAACATAAAATTTGCAGTTTTAACCATTTACTACTGTACAGTAACATTGAGTACAGTCACAATATTGCATGGAACCATCATTCCCCTCCAACTCCAGAGCTTTTCATCATCCCAAAATGAAAGAGTCTATAAACCATATATGTAAAGTGGGTCAATTAGCAGTGCACTATCTGAAGTCTGGACTGTGCAACAAATCTACACATCCATACCTAGCATTTATGATGTAAATAGAAAACTGAATGAGACCAGAACCATGCCAGTCTGCGATGCTGGGTTCCTGTCCCATTTTAAGGCAGAGTGGAAAGATACAAAGCATTCTTAGACAGAAGTCTGTAGCCTGAAGGAATGCAAGTTTTCCTTATTCTACTAGCCCAGAGAAATGGGAGGTGCTCTCCCCTGAGGCCCCAGCTTCTCCTGGTTACCAAGAAGTGCAGAACTTTCTTTCTTGCTTATTCTGTTTTGGTCTTTTGCACAGGGAGACAGATGATGTAATAGCTGACATTTGTCTACAGGTTTTCAGTTGACTTAATCCTTCCCCAGAGTTCTTGTTTGACCTTCACACTAGCAGACAGTAGGGCAGAGAACACTATTTTATGGATTTGGAAGCTAGGGCTCAGAGCACCAAGAAGTTCCAGGTTTTGCCTAAGGTCACACAACTGTGTTCATGTTCTTATTCTGAGCAGATCGTTAGGGATTAGAGAAAACATCTGGGAGAGGCACAGCCTGGGTAAAGTTGGTCAGTTCCATACCAGGAAGGAAGAGAACCAGGCAGGGAAGCATCTTTTATGCACAGAAGCATGGATCCTAAGTCAGATTGAGTTGTTGAGCCGCCTGAGGGTAATGGATTGCTACTAGCAACAGCTGGGGAGGCTGCTGGGATGATGAGATGGAATGCTTTGATGGGCATCACACTGTCTGAAATGCAATTGAATCACAGCAGCTGGAATGCTTCTCAGCACTCTGTTTTAAGAGCCAGAAGCAGTAGCTCATTTTGAACCAGTGAGGCAACCCCATGGTTCTACCAGACCCCAGAAGCCCAGCCATCTAGCCTCTGGGAACTGGGGCTCCAGTGGACTGGCTCACCAAGTGGTGGGCCTTGTTCTTGAGAAATGATGTTCTGTTCTCAAGGCAACCATTGTTTGCCAGACACTGTGCTAAGCATGAGGCAGAGATGAATGTTCCTGCCCTCAGGAGTTCAGTCCAGTGCATTTCACTCATTACAGCCCTGTGGGCACTGTTTATAAATAAGCACAATACAACATCATTACAGAATGGCCTTGGGGAGCCTATAGACTGGATGTTAAATCATATACCCTGGCACTCTGTCCTTGACCTGGTGCTGCACATGCTCAATGAATTCTACTTCCATAGTCATCTTACTCAAATTCATTAGAAGGCTCCTTGAGCTGTACATGTTTTGATTCCAAGTTAAAAAAAAAAAAATCCCATTCCTTCTGTCCATGTTCTTTGGACATTTTTGCTTAGTAGTGCAGAGTTTTTATGGGTAGTATTTACTTTTATAGGTCAGATGGATCCAGTCATAATTCATTATGATGGCATGCCTCACTGGCCCTAAGTGTCCTCATTTTCCGAGGGGAGAGTCTCCTGGTGGTATGTCGACAGCCTGCAAGTACCACTTCCAAATCAGAGCCAAAATGTTGATGAAGTTCTAGCCCTGACAGAGGCGTCTGTTCTTGAATTTGACTCAGTCCTGCCCCAGGATGATAAATGAACACAACCTCATTAATGAACAAGTGCTTCTCAGTTTCTACATTGAGTTCAGGTCCTCAGCCAAGCACCATATGGTTTCCCAACCCCCATCATTTCCAGGAAGTTTCTTCCTAAGTAGGACACTTTACTGAAACTGGCTCCACTGAATCGTGTGAAAGTTGGAGTTATGATGTTCTTTGTTACTGTTACTGTTTATAATTAACATATTTATTAATAGGGACATTAATGGAGGTAGGAAGTGGGGGAGATTTAGAAAGATCCTACATCATATTAACCATCATCATCCTTACCTCTCACTCTGGCACACACACCCCCAAGGTAAGAAGGGAAGAAATAACAAATAAAGGGTAAAATCTTATAGATTTTGACTGAACTTTGTTGGGATTTGTGTAGCCAATTTCTTTTCCCCCAGATAATGGGAGGAGAGGTGACAGTGCTCTTAAGCCCAGTCAGCAAGAAGTTACTTAAATCTTTGTTTCTGTATGTTTGCGTACTGTAATTTCATTATTTTGAAGTAATTAAACACTTCTGATCTGTAGTATTCTCCCACCTATCCCTTCTGAGTGAAACTTTGTGAAATGTCTGGCTTCCTGGCAGGAAAGGGAACACTGCCTGAGGGTTTCTGGCCTTCTTTCACTTCCTCAAAGAGCGGGATATTTTCTTGGGCAGCTCGTCTGCAGCAGGACATCCAGAAGCTCAAGGTGGAGGGAACAGTTTTCAGACCTGAAAGATTTCTGACTTTATATCCCTCCTCCAATCCAGAAGATAGGAAAGGCTTTAGGGAGGAGGTTGGAAGTGGGGCTAAGGCATGAGAAAATCCTGGAAATGTTGTGTGAAGTGTGAGGAAGGAAGCAAGAACTGGCAAGCAGAACTTGTTTTGTGCACAGTAGAGATGGCTAGCAATGTGAGGTCTTTGAAACTTTAAACCCGCTATGTTAAATATGTTCAAAGACCTAAAGGAAAGTCTGAGAACAATGTCTCACCAAATTCAGAGAATCAATAAAGATATAAAAATTATAAAAGGGACCAAACAGAAGTTCTGGAGTTGAAAAGTACAATAATGGAAATGAAAATTTCACTAGAAGGTCCCAATAGCATATTTGAGCAGGCAGAAGAAAAAAGTCACTGAACTTGAAGATAGGGCTGTTGAGATTATCCAGTCTGGGGAACACAAAAAATAAAGAAGGAAAATCAACAAAACCTCAGAAAACCATCAAGCATATCAACATATGCATCCCAGAAGTTCTAGAAGGAAAGGAGAGGGAGAAAGGGATATAAAGAATATGTAAGGAAATAAGGACTAAAACCTCCCTGAATTTGATGAAAGCCATCAATCTACCCATCCAAGAAGCTCAACAAACTCCAAGTAGGATAAACTCTAAGAGATCTATAGCTAGATACATCAAAATCAAACTGTTGAAAGACAAAGACAAAGAATTTTGAAAGCAGCAAGACAGAAGCAACTCATCACATACAAAAGAACCTCAATAAGATTAACAGTTACTTTCTCATCAGAAACCATGGGGCCAGAAACAGCGGATGGTATATTCAAAGTAGCAAGGGGAAAATAACCCCGTCAGGCAAAAGTTCAATTTCTGACAAAACTATCTTTCAAAACTGAAGGATAAATCAAGACATTTTCATCTAAATGAAACTGAGTGCAGTGGTCTTGAGTAGATCTTCCCTACAAGAAATACTAGTGAAGTGAAAGACACTAGATAGTTACTTGAATCAACATGAAGAAATAAAAAGCACTGGCAAAAGTAATTACATAATTAAATATAGAAAACAGTATGAATGCATTTTTTTGTAACTTCTTTTTAAATCTGATTTAAAAGAGAACTGCATAAAAGCAATAAAAATAAATCTATGTTGGTGGGAAGAAAATGTATAAAGATGTAATTTGTGACAATATCAACTTACAGGAGAGGGGAATGGAACTATACAGGAGCAAAGTTTTGTGTGGTATTGAAATTAAGTTGGTATTAATCCAAACTAAATTGTTATAAACTGAGATATTAATGGTTACTTTCAGGGCACCAACCAAGAAAATAAATTTTAAAAAATACTAAATGAAACAAGAAGATAATCAAAATAGTATACTAGAAAATAACTAACAAAAGAAGGTGGTAATGGAGAAGCAGAAGAACAAAAAGACATATGAAATATAGAAAAGATATAGCAAAATGGCAGACACAAATCTTACTTTACCCAATATATTAAATGTAAACAGAGTAAACTTCCCAGTGAAAAGGCAGAGGTTGGAAGAATATATTAAAAGACATGATCATACTATATGTTGTCTGCAAGAGATTCAGTTTAGATTCAAAAGCATAAATAGGGAGAAAGTACAAGAATGGAAAAGGTTATAGCAACAGCAACCAAAAGAGAGCTGGAGTGTCTCCACTAATATCAGACAAAATAGACTTTAAGACAGAAATTGTTACCAAAAGCAAGAAGGACACCTTATAATGATAAAGGGTCAATTCATAAAGAAGACATAACAATTATAAACATATATGAACCCAGAAATAGAGTCCCAAAATCCTTGAAGCAAACCACGTTAGGAGAAGGCAGCTCTGTCCTAAATACTTGAACCCCATGACCACTAGGATTTATTCCCTTGAGCTAGAATTTTGCTTCCTTTAAAGTTCTTTCTTAAAGTATACATATAGCCCTTAAGCCACAATTTGCATTAATACTTTAGCTGAAATTGGTTTAAGATCCTTTAGAGCATTGACTGCTAGTGACAGAGACAAAGGGTTGAGCTATTTTTGATAGAACGTACAGGTGTGACCTGGAATGGGCTCAAGGGGTAGAGTAGGGAAGAGTGGAGTCCAAGATTGGGTTGAAGTGTTAAGGAAAGACAAAGAGTATCAGATGGAGAGAGGTGGAAGAAAGCTAGTATATTATAGAGGAACAGAGAAGACCCCCAAAAGACCATCAAACAAAATAAATGGTAGACAAATAGCAAAACAACTGGGGCAGGGTATCTCGGTGGCTCAGTCGGTTAAAGCATCTGATTCTCGGTGTTGGCTCAGGTCATGATCTCAGGTTGTGAGATCGAGCCCCACATATGGTTCATCAAGGAGTCTGCTTGAGTTTCCCTTTCCTTCTCCCTCTGTCCTTCCACCCTGTGCACACGTGCTCTTTCTCTCTCGTGCTCTAAAATAAATAAATATATCTAAAAACAAATATCACAAAAAACAACCAGAGTTTTGGTTTGGTGCTGAAGCCCCTGGTTTGGCAACACAGGGCTGAGGGCAGCCACAGATGACAGAAGAAGTGAAAGGAGTCAGCATAGGGAAGAAAATGTGGGGCCAATGATGGTGGTGAGCAGAGGTCATTCTTAGATAAATACCCTAACAGCAGGTCTCAGGTGCTGTCTGTGTCCTGGAGAACCACAGGAAGGGAGCAGAGTGAATTATGTGGATTATGCGGAAGCAGACCACATACACTGCAAGATATGGTACTGACTGGAAAACCAGGAAACCCACAGGAATGAAGGAGAACAGGGCCAGGAGCAATGCCAGAAACAAGCTCATATGCCAAGGAAATGGGCTCAGCAATTGGGTACTCAAATAAGGTAGTGTTTATGAGAACACCCACTTACAGGGCTTAGTAAGTGTTAGCTGGTTCTCAATCTGAAATTAGGGCAAGGTTAGTGGTCTGGGCAGTGACTTGATGTTGACAACATAGCCCCTACCTGTTAGCACCTATGTGTACTGGGCACTGTGCTAAGTATTTCACATTCATTGCCTCATTTAATACTTAATGTGTCCATGTGAGGTAGACATTGAAACCTCCGATCTACAGATGTACAGGAACCTTGGCCAGGTGACTTCAAGTTAATTACAGCTATGTAAATAGTTTGGAGCCCGAGATTTCTCTGACAGCACTCTGCCAGGCACTGGGACAGGCTCACAGTCACCGGGGTGACTTTGATCACCTTGATAGCTTAAGGGGAATTTGGAGAGAAGGGGAGGCTCTGACCTTGGGACACAAAACTTCTCAGAGGCTCTCTGAGGTCCCATCCTCCATACTTGTTTCAAGTGGGGTTAGAGAAGAAAGCAGCAGGGGCCTAAAGACCCTCGCTGCCCTCTCTTCTCTGCCTGGACTTTTGAGGTTTTGTGGGGATTTACCCTACATGCTGTAGGGTCAGGAACTAGGGTCACTCCACCCTGTTCTAAATCCTGAATGTTCTTCTCCTAAATGGAAAAATGTAGCCCCAAGCCAGGGACTTGGTATAGGATATAAAGGCATCTTAGGGCTTGGGAAACTCCAGGTATAGCCAGCTTGCCCCATAAGTTCCAACCGCCATCTCTGCTTTTTTGTTTTCAGAAGCAGGAGACTCAGTTTACTTTCTTTATGGTGATCCCTACCTTCTATCTGCCCCCGCCCTGCTCAAGAACACATACTCACACAGCAACACACACCCACACAGATGCTGGAGGGCCACTTCTGGGTGACCCATCACCCCCTGCATCCCACGAATGAAACAATTGCCATGGTCCTTTCTTAGAGAAAGGAGTTTCCTGTGAGTTCCCTTCAAATTTGGACTGAAGGCAAGGCCAGCCTAAGTTAGAAAATGAAGTTATCATCACAAGGACCCTGAGCAAGAAGAACCGGAAGCATCAAAGAGCCCAGCTTTCATTTTACTGATGAGATGGTAGCTCAGACAGGGAGCTGGCTTCCCCAAGATCATGGGGCACCTCCTGGGGCTCAGTGCTGGCTTTTGTGCTGTACCATCCACGGGCTCCCTGGTGCCTCCAAGCACCAAATGAGGGAGAGAAAAGCCTGAGAAAAGGAGGTAGGCACTTGCCTGGTGACCCATGGAACTCTGACACTTCTAGGAGTCTGGGGAGGAGGCTACAGGGAACACCCTTAGGAACTCTGACCAGCAGACACTCTACTACCAAGCTGGCTGTGTACCGTTGTCTTGAATCTTCTTGGAGGCCTGTGGACACTTTGTGCTCCTCTCCCTTCCTATGTTGTGCCACTTAGGTATGGATACCACTCACTTTCCTGTAGGGCTGGGCCTGCAGCACATGAGTGATAGAGGGCTGTGAGCTTTATGATCTTTTCATCCAGGCTCCCACCCAGAGCAAGAATGCCCTCCCCTCACCAGTCCCCCTGACGGCCAGCCAGGGATGCTGGAGCCCAGCTGGGGCTGGGAACTCACCACCACCCAGATGAAGGGACCACACACGGGCCCAGATCATGCCCCATAATGCAACATCCCAGGGATGTTGAAGTCAGCAGCTACACTCTGCTCACTTCTGAAACACCAGCTATATGTCAACAACATGGCCACACTTTCTTTTTTTAAATATAGTCTTCTGGAAATAAAATAATAAAATAAAATGAAGTCGGTAACTATGGACCCAGTGCTGGGCCTCACTGCCTGCATGTCAATCTACCCCATTAATCATCATGTACAATTTTTCGAAGAGCTATTTTGAGAAACATTGGAAAATGGCTTTTACAGAGCTATATATACCTTATTTATACACCAGAAATGGTCGCTCTGTTTAGCAGCAGATGGGTTTTTCCCCTCGTTTTCTTCTCGTCTCTTAGTCAAAGTTAAGTAGGAACTAAGCCCACTCACTCACCCCAGACACACATTTATCACCCACAGTCCACCTTGGAGTCAGGACTGGGTGGGGGGTTGAGAGGAAAGGGTGTGGGTTTCTTATAAGGCATGTTCCAGAGACTGCGAGGGGACAAATACAGGAGGCATGGTGGCTGCTGAGACATGGGGTTCTGCAGCCCAGCAAGGAGCAGGACCCCTGCGGGTGGGGTGTGCAATAGAATGTGGATGCTTTTCTCAACACCACGTGGACATCTCGAGGTCTATGAAGCATATGCCAAGAGCATCCCATTGATATCCAGAGAACAGGAGCCAAAGGAAGACCCACCACCCTGGTCCTGCGTCTTTGGCCTACAGGAAGCAGCAAGTCCGCCCTTCGTGGTTGCCGTGGCAACCATGGTGCTGCATTTCCTAAGGGCAAGGGGAGCAGAAGGGAGGTGGGAAAGGCATGTGGTGATTTTTCTGGAAAAGCCCATCTGTTTCTTTTCCCCACAAAACTAAGCTGGGGGAAGGGGTGGGAAACGGGCACCTGGGTCTAGAGAGAAGATAAAGGAGACTCCAAAATGCTCCAGGAGCAGCTTTCCTGGCTGGATGTGCTTCCCCTCCTGTTGGTGGAGGCAAGTCGCTGACAGAAACGGGCTTAGGCAGGCTGTGGTGGCAGCATCCAAGCGGGAGCCCATGTGCAGGAATCAGGGTAAGTCCTGTGACCTCATATTCACACGGAACAGGGCTGGGAGGAATCTTATCAGCCACAGCAAGATTTCTTTTTGGCAGGGCGGTCAACTTGTATTGTGTCCTCCCTGGCTGTATCTTCTTGTTTCTTGAGGATCCTGGGAGAGGGGAAGGTATAACATCAGTAGTGGAGAGCACTAGGTCCTGGGGTTACAGGCCATTTGGATGATAAGGAAGGAACTCAGCCTCACCAGAGCATCAGAGAATTCAAAGTGTCCCTCTGGGAAGTACAGGTATGTAACCATAATTTGTAAAGACAACGTTTAGGCAATATGGATCTTTCATGACACCTCTTCCAAGAAGCCTCGCCTGATTCTCCAGGTGGTGTAAGTGTCCCTGACAGCATTCTAGCCATTTCTCTGTTATAACCCCATCACCCTGTGTCAGAAGGTGCTTTCACCCTTCTGAGGGTGGCTCCTTCAGGTGAGAAAGCTGCTTGAAGCCAGGACTGTATGTTTTGTCTCTGTGTCTCTGTAGCCTGTCTAGTACCTGGCACACAGTAGAGACTCAAAAAGTATACTTTTGCATTATTAACCCCATAGGAGGTCTGTCCCATGTCGTTACAATTCCAGATTAAATGTAGGAGGTGAAGGATTAAAAATAGTGCTAAGGATCTTATCCCTGCTTTATAGCCTCAGTGTGTTTTCACCTTTAGCATCTCTCTTGATATTTACAACAACCTAAGTCAGCAGGGATGCTATGACGGTTGTTTCTGTGTTACGGGCAAAGCTCAGAGAGGTAGATTGACTTGGCCTAGGAATCAGTGTCAGAAAAAAGCCTACATGGTCTTCCATGACTCCACAACCTCTCCGATGCATAGATAAAGTGGTTCTGGATAGACGGGTAGGTGAGTGGATGGGTGGGTGGATGGATGGAATGAAATGAATGCCTATAAATACGTGAATAAATGATAGAACGTCCAAGTATTGAGAATAGGGCCTTCTTCTATGGTTTTGGGATTTTTAAAATTTTGGTGTAGGGAGAGGCTTATGAAAACAGTCTTTTGGTGGAACTAACCCTTTAAGCACTGCGCCCTTGGTGCCTCTAGTTCCTCCCAAACAGCGCCTCCCTCCCTGGCTTCTGCCCTCTCCCCTAGAGCCTATATTATAACTGTTGTTGTTCCCAGCTAGATGCCAATGATTCCCTGCTGAGATATTGGCCAGTGTTCAGGGACCTGTGATGTGACCTTTCCCAGAATCATTTGCATTTTAAAAGAAGGTCCCTGGGGGAAAAGGCAGCTTTTAAGCTGCAGAAGAAGAAGGCAGTGGGGGTGAGAGGCAGGGGAGCATTTCCTTTTTGTCCCTATTGTATTTCAGAGGGCTGTCCCTGAACCCCACACAAAGGCCTCGGCCTCCAGCCCCTTTACCCAGAAGACTCCCGCAGACAGAGGGCGGGCGTAGGGTCCGCACAGAGGTGAACGCAGGTGCTTCCCACCAGACCACGTCTGCAGGGATGCACCTCTGTACCTGGCTAGATGGAGCAGGGACTCTTTGGTGTTGTGACCGGAATAGGCACTGCATTCATAGAAGATCAGATTGTTCTCCTGGAATCATAAAGCAGAGGGGAAAGAGAGTGCTGGGGGGGCTCGACAGAACCATGGGAGATGGGAAAGCAGCCTGTCTGCCTCTCTGGGCATCCCTCACTTCTCCTCGAAGACCCTCTTCATTCCTCTCCCCACCCCCACTCTGTATACGAATGCTGATTTCCCTCGCTGCTCTAGGCTCCCTGTCTAAGGCAAGTTCTGTAACCATCTCCCAGGTGAGCTATAACAATTGTAAAACACAAAACAGTGTGCTGCCTTAGTGCTTTACACGCTCCCATAATTGCTCTCAGGTATGTACATGCTTGTTTCCTTTTCACACCAGCCTGTGATGCAGGCAACGATACGAAGGCTGGGGTGGGCCATGTTCTTCCCACTGCACAGGCAGGGAAACCAAGGGCACAGTACAGACAGGGTCTGTTCATTCAGTGGCTTATATAGCTAACGGCGGGGCTTTTCACAGGACGCTGGCCCTGGGGCAGGTGTCCCTAAGGCACTCCAGTAGAAAATCTCCTTCACGCCAGTTAATGAATATTCCAGCTGCCTAGGCTGCCAGCGTTGGTGCCACAGGACAACTGTCCATCACCTCAGTAGGCAGAGGCCATCCTGCCTGCACGGTGGAGGCTCTTGGCCAAGGCTCTTCATTATGCCCATTTATCAATCCTGCTAGTAGATTTCCTGCTTCTTCGGTCGGGACAGTGCTAATGGCAGGGAGGCTGATGCCCTGTGGGGAAGCAGGCAGCCGAGGGAGGACACTTCTGCTGAGGTTTGCAGATCAGGGGACTCTACGGACACTGGCTCCCAGCTCAGCTTTCCTGACTCGCTGCCCCGGGGACCCCTGCTCCATCCCTGGTTCTCTTCACCCAGCCCCCGTCCTTGGAGCCTGACTCTGGGACAGTCTTCCGGAAGAATAAAGCCTCCATGGTGGGGGGAGGGAGAGTTCACAGGATCTAGAATTCCGAGATGAGCTTTGCCTTCCAGCTGGCTTCCTGACTCCACCAGTGAGGACCCCGTGAGAAACTGGATCAATACTAGTGTCTCGGAGCCTCGTTTTTGTTTGTTTGATTGCTTTCAACTGACCGAAAAGGGACAAAAGGGGAAAAAAAAAAAAACCGGGGTGATAAAAACACAAGCCTGCGGTTCATTAATCAAAATCCTTGGATCCAGATGTATTTTGGGATGCAGAGATTCTGAGTCTCAGAGACACAGCAGATGTCTATACTGTGTCACCCTCCGTGGGTCTGGGACAGCACCCTATAATCAAACATATTAATACTTCTTTGGTGAAACATTTGAAAATTCGTTCAAGCAAGGTAAATGAAGACCAGCTCCCCATCAGTTCTGGTCAGAGTTTTCTGCCAGATGAGACATGAGAAATCTGTTGGCAGAGTTCTTTCGAATTTCAGTAATGGGGTTCAGGGAGGGCAGACAGGCAGTTAGCTACCTCGTCACCCTTCTTCCTCCTTTTTTCCTTGACCCTTAGCCTCTGTGCCCGTTTGCCCAGCCTCAGGGGCCGTGAGTCCCTGTTTAGAGCAAGCACACGAAAAAGTATGGAATCCTGGGCCTGGAAAGTACCCCCATTTTCCCAGACGTAGAGTTTCCTGAAAACCACTCGGAGGCAGGAGAGACAGCTAAGGAACGAGCACTGTTTGCTGCCTGATTTCCATCGAGCCTTATAGGTCCCCCCAGCTTGGGCAAGAGGGCTGATGCTTATTTTAATGCTGTGTTTTTCGAGTGTATGCTCTGAGTTTATCTCAAGTTCACAGCTCAGGGCTCAATCTTGATAGAATGGATAAGCTCTCTAACAGAGCTGTTCAAAGAACAAGCTGTCTTACAGATAGTGAGTGTTTCATCCCTGGAGGTGATCAAGTGGAAATGCAGAAGAACAGATTTGAGTATCAGATAGGGGATTTAAGTAAGTTACCTATTACTATCTAACAATTTATCATTCTGAGTCCCAAGGAAGAGAGTCTGGGAAAACTCCCCCTACCCTAGTCATCCCCTGCCAACTCTATCTCGCAGTGCGTGGCTTTCTACAGAAAGTACCATGTGTGCAGGAGACGGGCCATTCCCATGACGCTGGGACACCAACCCTTCCCAGGGGGCTTCCAGAGAAAGTTCCTTCCCAGGTTCTTGGGGACAGGCCTGACTGCCCTCAGGGTCCCACCCTGTCCAGAGAGACAGAAACGTTTGCTCTTTACCTTGGCAAGCCGCTCTCCGAGGCCTTGCGGAACTTCCCGCTCTTTCTCGTTGTCAATTTTATTGCCCAGCAGAAGAACAGGAATATAGTCTCCCACAGCTTCCTGCAGAACACATAATCCCCCAAATGAGAGAAGCATCCATAAGGAAACCCCAAAAGGGCAGGCTTCAAATGCTGGCAGGAAAGTTACAATCTGGCTTGAGAGTCCCCTGCTGCCCCAATAGACCAGGCAAGAATATGGTCATCCCAAAAGCTGAAAGGGAACGTCACCTTCTCCGATAGCCTCAGTTTACAAAGCTTCTGCAAGGTGCCTCAGGCCTGCCTCCCGGTGCCCCCCAGACTGAGCTGTACAGTGACTCCCTCCCTCCTTCCCCCCTCATTGCTGCTGGGTGGGACATGCAGGCTCCCCAGGTGTGCTGTGGGTAACAGGATGAGGGGACGGCAGACACCGGTGAACTATGTGCCCCTTTCCAGGGCTGATAGCATCCCTGAAAACATTCCTAAGTGACCAGACTTAGTCAAAATGAACCAGAATGTAGCAAAGGAATTAAGACAATGTGGTTCTGCTCGAGACATCTCGAGCAGTTCTAGGGGCTGCTAATACTGGGGCCTTATACTGGGCACATAAGCTCCCTGAGGGTTGGGTCCAATTCTGATTCATGGTACTGGGTCCCCAGCACCCAGTCTACGATTGTTGTGTAAGGAATCTGAGGTGACCGTGCAGGGCAGTACAGACCTCCGTTGCCGGGCGCTCTGGCTTGGACAGAAACCCGCGTGGGAAGAGCCCAGTGCCCTAGAAACTCCACTTCTGGGGCCACAAGTAACAGGTGTATTCACAGGGTCAACTTTCTTTACTCCCCTGGTGACCGTGGCACAGAAGCCAGGGCCCTGCTCCCTGGAGTCTCTGCACCCTGGGGTGTCCTCCCTCGTGAAATGTGTGTACTTCACGCACCTCTCAGGAGGGCAAACAAAGGGCCCACGGCGCACAGCTATTAAGTGAGTTAATATGGTAATATTCACATGTAAGCAGGTTGTTATTTTTACTTAGCGAGATATTTAATTAGGGGCTTTTAATAATAATTTGGTAACCAATAGTTATTCATTGTAGCTAAAATGTTTTACTGAATAGAGGGTTGGGGGATGACAGAAGCCGACAACCGCTTATAGTTTTGCCAAGAGTTTAACCACTAGATCGCACCACTTCAAATTAATGTCCCACGTCCATCCAACAGGGGCGCGTGTTTTAAGTTTGAATGCAATTAGATTTGAAATTAAGCCTCCACGGCTCCTCAATGTACATGTTCATTTTTACTGCAGTTCCGTAGTGGGAAAAAAAAATTCTCATTTCCTCCATGAGAACGTTAAGGCTCAGAGAATCCGAAAGAACAATAGCAAAGTCACTGAGTTATGAGGACCCTATAGTATACAGGTCCACGATTCTCCAACGGTTTTCTCTAAATTCTGATTTCCAGGGAACTCTCTGCTATTTAGTGTCTTATTAACTAGAACTCTCTCAAAGTGGTATCTCCATTTACCCATGGTCAGATGGCAACGTGTGTGGGTAATGACGGCTCAGAGGCGCTGCCTGATTTGGAATGCGTCTTCCGACCCATCAGAAAGAGATCATGTACACTGTGGTTGAGGCGCTAAGTGGATCTCACTCTGTTCCAAGTATCTGCAAATGAGAAACGACTTCCGGCATGGAGACCTGCTGTGGCTCCCTATTACCAGAGTGTTCGGGAATGGGAATAGCTGCATTTTCGGACTGTGTGGTGCCAGAGAAACTTGTGTGAGGACTTTTTCAGAGAAAAGGAAAAAAGAGGAGGAAGCAGGGAAATGGGCCAAAAGGCTTACTGTTGTAGAGCACATGAGAGTTATTTGTAGATTTATGTGTGAGGGATGACTAAGGCTTGTGGGATTTCTTGACATGGAAACTCCGAAAATATGAGCATCGGACTTGAAATCCCCAGGCAGAATTTGAACCTGGATACAGGTATTTTAGAACGAGTGATGGTTTCAGTCTCCTCGCTGGCCAAGGTGGTGGTGGGTGCCGAATGGCCACATGGGGTCAGATAGGGAAGAATGACAAGCCTAGCATCTGAGCCCTGAGCACCACAAACACAGGGGTGCCTCTGAGGGAAAGGGGGGGCAGTCTTCTTTTTTAAAGCAATGCCTGGATATAAAGATAAAACATCTTAGAAGGAGTGGAAAAAAGCTACCTCTCTCCCTATCCCACCCCCACCCCCCAGCTAGAGTTGTGGCTTCTGTTTTTCCCACATTGTTCCTCTCTAATGCAAATACTGTGGACAACTGGCTTCCCCCTCCACCGGCCCTGGCCCACCACTGATGAAGAATTAGGCGTATCTCCAAAGAGATGGCAAAAATAAGTAGGCACACGCACAAGGCCAGAGAGTGCTATCCATCCGGGGGTCAGTCTTCATCGCCAGGGCCCCAAAACAGGCTTTGACACAAGGCCATGGGGAGGACTGGGGCTGGGATAGATGTCTCGAGGTCCTCTCTGACTTGAACCTCAAGTCTTCAACTCTCTGCCCAAACCTTACGCTTTTCACGTACCCACCTAATTGTTCGGCCTGTGCACCGCTTGGCACAAAGAGGCTCGATCTGACCCACCAGATGAAGCAACGCTTCCTATTCAAAGTCTAAAGTCCAAAGCCCACCCCCTTTGGCAAACCTGTTGAAGGTCCATCCCACCTCTGGTGACATTTCTATAGATGCCGTAGGCATGGCAGGGCAGAGGGAGGGAATTGAAGTTGTTTAGCTGGGCACACAACCTCTGTTGGGGAGGGAGGGGGAACCACCCCTTTTCAAAGACTCTATTCAATGAGCTATGAGATGGACCTACGCAGCGGGCTCCTATCACTGACGCCCGGCACAGAAGCCTCTCCATACCTCCAACCATTTTAGTTGCCTTTCTTTGAACTTGAGCTTGTTGGAAGACAGACGTGTTGAAATTCACAAGATTACCCACCTCTGACTTTAAATAACACGAGCTGTCAACTTGGAGCAGAGGACTGGCATTCAGCTCAGAACGTGCAGCTGTTGGGTTTGCTTGGCGGCAGTGTGTGTCTGTGTGTGCGCGCGTGTGCGCGCGCGTGTGTTAATATCCATTTGCTGGGAGGCAAGAGAAAGCACTTAGCCAGGATAGTGCTGTTAGTTCCCTGGAGCCAGAACAAAAAAATTTCTCAGCACATTAAAGCATGTAGTTATGCTAAGAAAAAAATGACTGCAAAATTATATCTTGGGGGTTTCCATATTTATCCACCCCCTGGACTATGAGTCAAAACAAGATTTATTTGTGTAGTCGTTTTAAACTGCCAGCACTCCAAGCTCAACTTGGAACATGGGGGAAAAAATCAAACTGCTATTTTTTGCTCTGTGCTGAACATGGCCACCAATGACAGAGATACTCATTCGAGAATTAGCTCGTGGTCCATGAAGGGAGAGGAGAGGGGGCCTGGCCCCTTTGAGCTATAACGGAGCATTGTGCTTTGAGGCGAAGTGGGAAGGATGGAAAAGAGAAATGAACACCTATTTTTTAGAAGCAGATTTCAACCACAGACCATGTGACTCTCTTGTCACATAATGCATAATGCAGCATAATGAAGTGGCAGGGCCCTAGATTCTAGCTCTGGCTGGGCATCTGGCAAGCTGGGGTACTTTTGGAGAAGTCACTTCCTCTCTCTGGATCGCAGGACTTTTCATCTATAAAACAAGAGGCTGCATTAAATTAATCTCCTTTTTTTTTTTTCCCCCCAGTTTGGAGATGCAGCTCCTGTTGGCTTAATGACTTCTGTCATTTTCCACTTCCTTGACTTACATGCCTAAGAATACAGGGCCACCAGATTGACAAAAGATTGAAACAAGAAGTTCAACATACCCGGACTGCAGACATTGGGGACCCACAAACTGGGTTTGAGGAAAATTCCAGCCCGTTCAGGCTTGTGCCAAATCTGATTTTCCCTGATCCAGGCCCCAAAGTCTCCAGATGTCCAGTTGGTCCTATGGTCTAAACACGGGACACTGAGAGTGCCACCTGTTTCTTCTCTAGATTAAACCAGTCCTCCCCAGCAGAGATGAGAAGGAGGTAGGGGAGGGCTGGGGATACCCAGGTGACTGGAATGGCTACCTGTTTTGATTTGCTATAAGGTATATAGGGAATGTAAACCGACAGAAGGCCTGGGGGCAAGGTAGGGATGCATAGGGGGAGGAAAAACAAGGGTGGGTGGGGCAGGGGACCAGCCATGGAAGGGTGGTGGGGGCGGGGGGGGGGGTCTCCCACCTCATAAAGCATCACAAGTCTTAGTCAGTTCTCTCTCGAGCCAAAGGATATGGGTTCTGTAGGGACTGGAAGGATCTTCTAGGGTCCTCTCATCTGTGCCCACTCCTCCTCCATCCTGACCCCCTCCCCCAGGGGATTAAAGGCCATACGCTGCAAGAATGTGGGGGTCAGGAGGAACCTTTCAGAGCCTCCGGTCCACTCTGTCATGGGTGACTGGCCAGTTTCGTGGGAGCTGGGATGGTAAGAACTTCTTTTTCAGGGACCAAAGCGCCCCCCACCCCCACCTCAAGCATCTGTTCCCACCCCGCACAACCTCTTCCAAGAGCGAGTCTTCGGCATGGCACGTACAATCTGTGGCAATTTAAGCCCTTTCTTCTTATACTGCTTTTCAGGTTGCGGGAGGAAGGGGCGCTGCGAACAGCTGGCCAGCATTCACTTAATAATAAGGCTTCAGGTTCTGAAGCCTGTTATTAAAGCTCCCCCTCCACCCCCCTTCTCCGGGCGAGGGAGTTCGCAAAGTGCTTGGAGTTCGATGGAAAAATAAGGTGCTCCGCAAATACAAAGTACTTATTATTTTCAGTTCCCTCTGATCAAATTAGGTGTCAGGTTTTAATCTGTCACCTGACACCCCTGATTGCTGGTTGCCAAGGCAGAATGACTTCGGCTTTTCAAGAATCTCGAGAATAATCGCATTCACGATCCCACTGTTCTGCACCTTTGACACACACTCCACCGTCTGACACTTGCTCAGGTGTTCACACAACCGCCCCCCACCCCCCGCCACACTGGTCTCCAATCCTTGGGCCACTGGGCTGGGTCCCCGCACCAGGTCCCCCCAGCACCTCCTCCGTGCCAGCCCAGGTGGGGGACGCGCGGCAGAGTCTCGGGGGAAGGCACACAGGCATCTCTGCCCGTGATTGAGAGCCTCACTTCTCCAAGGGTGGTACCCGGCCTGGCAGCGCGGGCCTCCCTGAGAATTTGTTAGAACCTCGGGGCCTACCTAAGGTTTTGACCCTGCGGAGTCAGATTCTGTATTTTAGCGCGGCGCCCAGGAGATTCCTGTGCATATTAAACTTCGAGAAGCACTTTTCAGGCTTGGATCATGGCGGCTGAGAAGCCAAATCACCCAGGGGACTGATGCTTTTTTCTTTTTCTTTTTTTTTTTTTTCCTCCCCCTTCAATGTATTTCCAGACCCTGAATCATTCTGTTTAGGAGAGAAGGCCTGGCCTCTGCTTTGTCTGAAAGCACCCCAGGTGATCCTGACCGTCTGGGTTTGGCATCCCCATTTAGAATTTACCCGAACCTTCTGCTGATACTCCCAAGAAGGAACATTCAAAGCCCAAATGATACAGAAAAGTCCCACCTTCACCTGGAGAATTCTGGGTTAAGTGCCTTTCCGTGTGGCTTCCCCAGGGGGCCATCGAGACACTAGGGTTTCCCTGAGGTCTCTTGCTGGGTACGTGTTGACAGTGCTTTTCAGCCCTGCCCCACTTGGGAACACGCCAGACAACCGGGGCTTGGCCCGGTTTTCAGGAGAATGACCAAGCTCGTGCTTCCAGCTGCAACGGTGGCCCTCTGTGATTTCTCGGCCTCACTGCTGCCAAATTCCACCTGATATTCCACCTCTCCAGCTAGATCCTGGGCTCTGGGTGCACAACCAGGGCCTCAGAAGCGGCAGCCCCTACTGAGGGCAAAGAGCACGGTTCTCTAAGTTTGCCTCCTCTTTCCATCCCTATTCATCCCAGGCTACTTAAACTGCCTCTACCTGCTCCAGTCTGTCTCACTATGTTGCTATCTGGAGACAATGAAATGTACATAGTTGGCTGGGGCGCCTGGGTGGCTCAGTGGGTTAAAGCCTCTGCCTTCGGCTCAGGTCATGATCCCAGGGTCCTGGGATCGAACCCTGCATTGGGCTCTCTGCTCGGCAGGGAGCCTGCTTCCTCCTCTCTCTCTCTCTGCCTGCCTCTCTGCCTACTTGAGATCTCTGTCTGTCAAATAAATTAAAAAAAGAGATCTTAAAAAAAAAAATAGAAATGTACATAGCTGGGAAGAGAATGGGTGGTACAGAGGTCATGGCCTCGACGTCTTCCTTTGAGAATGAGATGGCTGTTTTAGATCAGTAATTTTTCACAGGGAAACCCTCTTGTCTAACAAAATTGGGCCTGGACTTCCAGTTGAGAAAACTGAATGAAGCAGAAAGGGCTCTCAGTGATCTGGGGGATGAGCCCTCCCCAGTTCCTGGGGGGGGGGGAGTCTCTATGCTCCTAGGGATCCCAAGAAGAAAGTTTGAGAACCAGTAGATAGCTAATCCCCAGTGTCACTCCTGAGGCTTAATTTCTGTGAGGAAGATAAATGGGCTGCACTGTCAAAACAAACAAACAAACAAACAAACAAACAAACAAAAATCATGTCCTATTGCTTCCAGATTACCCATCCTATTTGCCTTCTTTGTTAGCTTGGCCTGTAGCCATTCGCTACATGTCAAAACTTCCATTTTCTCTACTGTAAGTTCCTCAAGCACCATCATTTTGAGAAATAATTTGTATGAAACAAATTTCAGAGAAACCTTTGAATTTGGTTTCCACTCTTGTTCCTTCTTTTTCCTGGAAATGAGAAGGATGTGGATTCACAGAAGAAAGGAGTGGCCCAGCCAATCCAAACTCCAAGAGAAACAGATTTTGGTGGGAGGAATCACAGATCTTAGGGCCAAAAGGATGAAGAAATGAACAACTCCAGGATTCTGCCCGCCCAAGGATACCGTATCCATTTATGCCTCCCACATCTGTTGAGCACTAGTTCTGTGGGGCCCCATGCCAGACGCCTGTTACACAGTATGACAGAGGCACAGGGTCAGTTCTCAGGAGACCCAGAGGCAGGGAGCTGGGCTGGCAACTGTGTCCTTCACAGTGGTGTTACAGTGTGGTAAGCAGGTAAGGACTATGCCAGGTCTTCCAGGCTTGAACAGAGGGATGAAGGTAAACTCCACAAGGACCGGAACCTTGTCTCTTACCTGCTGCTATCATTCCCAGAGCCTAGAACAGTGCCTGGCCGTGCTTTAGACAAATGCATGAGCAGCACATGGATATTGCAGGTGGAAGGAGGCGGGGCATCCTAGCTGATCGTTTTGTTAAAGACTCCTTGGAGGCCCTCTCAAATAAGTATGTGCCTTGTCCACCCTGACCTTGGCCTTGAGAAGGCTGCATCTGAGTTGTCGAGGAAGAATATGCAAATGGCCAGAAAGTACAAAACACTTGCAAAGCAACTTCCTGCGAGTATAAATCAAGGGAGTTGAGTTTTACAGCTAATCCAGAATTCAAAGAAGAGGGCTATTGCCTGTGGGCCCCGCCCAGGGTGGCCTTGTGGTGAGCAGGGGGTGGGGGGGCTCACATTGTAGATCAGCCTCCCCTCTTGCTGAGGGTTGTGACAGAGACCCCAAGACACTGCGTGGAGCCCCTCCTGGGCTGGGCATAGCTGGGCCCACGGGAGCCAGAGCAACACAGAGGGCCGAGAGAGGGAAGAACACGGGTGGGACTCCGCTTAAACACTGGTTTCTTGCCATTCTGAGCCCCTCCCCCAATCCTAGCTCCTTCCCTCGAGGCACTGATGGCGACTGTAATGACACAGTCAGGGGTGTGATCTGTTTCTCAAGTCCCCACCTCCGTGAAGGCAGGGACTGAGTCAGTCTCATTCACCCCAGTACGGAGGGCTGGGCTTGGGTGAATGTCCATATGGACGTGGGAACCCGTGTGTTGCTGGAGAAGGCGGGTTCGGACTCAGGTTTTAGAAGTACAGAGGGCCGGGCAGGAGATGGGCGGGGACAAGGGGGAGGGAGGAGTCAGCGTCAATGCTTTAGAAGGTCACCAGCTCACCTCCACGCTGCTCAGCCACTGCCGGACGGACAGGAACGACTGTCTGGCTGTGACATCGTACATGACGACGATGCCATCGGCCTTCCTGAAGAACTGCTGGGTGATGCAGCGGTACCTGTCACCGAGGGCCACATGTCAGGGGCTGCAAGGCATCCCGGCGGCCCCCTTGGTGGGCGGTGAGGAGGCAGGGTTGGGTCAGGGGCACTCCTCACCTCTCCTGTCCCGCCGTGTCCCATAGCTGCAGTGCCACGTATGAGCCATCAACGTGCATCATTTTTACCTGATAGTCGATGCCTGCAAGGCAGAGGGAGCCTATCACTTCCAGATCAGAGAACTATGCCCAGACTCCCCGCATGTCCAGAAGCCCGTGAGGCCAGGGGTGACAAACCTCCCTGAGCAGGTGCCCCCCGCCCCCAGGGAGGGGATGTGGGGACCTGGACGAGGAGGTGCGGAAGCTGAGCTCTGGTCCTGTCTCTGCCACTGAGCAGCTGCGGGGTGTGGATCAAATCGCTTAACCTCTCTGAACTGTAGTTTCCTTGCTGCAATGTAATTCACACCCTCTTTAGGGATTCTATAATAAGGCTCAAATGAGATCCCATATGTAGAAACGATACACCAAGGTGAAGATATTTGTTATTTTTCATGAATTTACTCCCTCATTGCAAAGATAGAGGAGGAGGAGACTGTCCTCCTATTTCAATTATTCCTGGGGGATGGATCATACTTTCAGACTTCCATCAGCCAAAGCAAAGGATAGGAGAGGGTGAGCAGTGGCAGGTAGAGGGAGGGTCAGAAGAGAAGTGGCAAGGGAGGGAGTCAAAAGCAGCAGTCACCCCTGAGATGGGTTTTGAGCTCCTAATACGAGCCACTGGGCCAGTCAAAACCATCTCTCTGTGGCCTCGACCCTTCCCAGAGTCCTGCACCAGGGAGACAAGGTCTGTACCCTACAGTGGCCCTCAGAGAAAAGAACCTTAATGCAGTTTCTCTAAGAACATATTCCTCTTTCCTACATCGTGTAAGAATGTTCACAAATGTTTAGCACTTTTCAAAAAGTCTTGCTCCCTCATGGTATCGGATCTGGGTTCTAGAGGGCATCCCCTGCCACCTTCAAAAAGACCCGGGGGAAGGAGTTGGGCCATCCTAACAGATTGCTGTGGAAGGGTCAGTAATGGACAGCAATAGAAGCTTGGACACAGAGACAAAAGAGATGATAGAGAGGCAGCAAATAGGAAAGGGCATCCCAGCAACTGTCTCCAGGCAAAACCGAGGGCACTAGGGGCCCAGGAGTGGCAAGAAGCGGGAGGGAGAGTCGTCCACTTCTAGAATGTCAGACCTAAGTCCCTAAGCAGGAACTCTGGACGCCCTCTGCTTCACAGGCTATAGTGAGTTATAAGCCCAGCTCTGAGGCTCATTCTTTTTGCAATGGTGCCCTGTACCCAGGGACACCTGGTAGCCTCATTTCACCTAGAAAGGCCAGGGCTTAGTGCTCCCAACAAAACAGATTATGACTAGCTGTCCTGAATCTAGGAGGCTTCCCCAGTCTGTGCTCTGGGGGACTAAAGAAGCTGCCTCCTTTCCTTTCCTTCCCTTCCCCTTTCCTTTCCTTTTCTCTTTTTTAAAGATTTTATTTATTTGACAGAGAGAGACACAGCAAGAGAGGGAACACAAGCAGGGGGAGTGGCTTCCTGCCAAGCAGAGAGCCCGATGTGGGGCTCAAACCCAGAGCCCTGGGATCATGACCTGAGCCGAAGGCAAACACTTAACCACTGAGTCACCCAGGCACCCCTTCCTGATAACAACTCAGGAGAAAGTCAACCATGGTTGACACACCTTCAGGGTCTGATCTGAAAGCAGGCTGATGGTCCAAAGCCCCCAGGACAGAGCCCTCTCCTGAACAGAAAGGCAGGCAGGCAGAGGGGCAGGCGGTGCCCCGTGTGTCTTGGCTGTGGTCATGATCTTGCTCTATCTCACTGGCCAAATACTTTGCCGGAGGACAGGGAGCTTGTCTTACAGGGAGCAAAGTGGTTTCTGTGTCCTGGTGAGCTTGCTGGGACTCCCAGCTGGGTACACGATGTACTTGTCTCTGCAACCTCAGACAGAGAGGCCTGGGAAACCGAGAAGCCCAAGGGGGAGCCCGGGGGCGGTGGCAGGAGACACAAGGAGTCGGAGACCAACAGAACAGGCAATACACAATGACGTAGGACCAGAGAGCCTAGAATAAACTGCTTTCTAAGACCACAGGCAGTTCTAACATTTCAAGAGCTGGGCAACCCACACTGTGTGTCCCAGTCTCAGTTTTGCCTTGACTCGCTATGCGACCTCGATGACGTTATGTCATTTTGGGGTGTCTTCACTCCTCATCTGCAAATGAGGGATGATGGAAGGTGTAGATGGCTAGGTCAGAGGCTCATAATCTTGAAGTTCAGCTGTAGCATTCAAGAAACACATGGCAGTGACGCCCAACTTGCAACCTGTCTGGTTCCTGAATGACAGTTGGACGTCAGGGGTCCCCGTCACTGAGAATTGCGTCGTGTCTTGTCGGGGGATAGTGTGGGTTATAGCTGGGCTGATGGACTCCAAGACTGACATTAACCCTTCTGGACAAGACAGGCTCGAGATATCATTTAGAGTAGGGGGATTTGGGGAGGGGGCTGAAAGTTGTCGTAGAGAAAAACTCCAGGATTTCTCTGCAGAGATGTGGAGTGGGATAGAAAACAGACTGGTGGCCAAAAGGGGCGGAGTGCATTCTGTTAGGAAAAAACTTCTGGAAGAAACCTCTTGGGCGGTGGCCTGTGACTGACGGCAGGGGGCTGTGAACCAATGTGGGGCAATGAAAGGAGCACAGGACTCTGAGTCCTAGTTTCCAGGGAGGGTTAGCTTCTATTAATCAGTCCTGTCACGTACAAAATGAGCTCCAGCGTTCTACAGAAACCATCATTTGACATCTCCAGGACACCCACGGGGCTCAAGCACTTGCCGTTGAAGGAATCCGCTGGTCCTAAGGTGGGGTGGGCAGGGACCTCAAGTCACACTGCCATATTAGAGCATTTACATTGTGTTCAAGCCAAGAGCCCAGGAGGGATCGTGTCCATATGAGGGAGCGGTAGACCTGAAGTCCCCTTTGATGGGGCTGGAAAGATTTAAGGAACTGCTGAGTCTCTCTTAGGACTCTGTTTATGCTGGTGGGGTTGCTCCTGACAGGGGGTGGATGGCCGGAGCCCCAGGCTAGGGTGAGAGAGCTCTGTCCCCCTAGAGCAGAATTCTGTGGCTCCTCTGTCTCTTTAAAGGGAGCATCTTTCTGGTGGCTGGTGTGACATCTGTTACTGACATGTGTACCAGAACAAGGCACGTTGTGTGGCAGGGAGACTAATTTCAGCTGCTGTTCCAGCATGTTCTGCGCAGTGTGATGAAGGGCATTCCTGATTTGGAATCTTTGATATTTTTCCCTTCCTAAATTGTAGGTGTTTCCATAATTGGTCTCCTGGGAAGTGCAAATTAGTCTGATTTTTCATTTTTCAGAGGCTTCCAGCTCAGGGGTACAGGTTGGAAATGTAAACGGCCCCTGATTCCTTGATTTCATCTACGGGGGAGGTGCGCCGTGCACGTCGCTCAGAGGGACGCTTCTGAGGGCCGAGGGGCTGGCACCCACCCCGTCTCCCACGAACCTGTGCTGGAGCCCTGACTTGTGGGGGCCTCCCCCATGGAACGCCCCCAGGAATGTGAGTCCTCTTTCTATAGCCATTGGTTCCTGCAGGACACTGGGCTCACCCAAGGCCCGCAAGGCCAGACTTCTCCATTCTTGGGTCATAGCCTCCCCTTCTTCCTGTTAGGGGCCTGATTCTTCATCTGGGGGGGGGGGCCTCAGTCTTTGGGTGGAATGAGACAGGAGAGAGGGGACAGGAGAATGTTCCAGATGTGATACCAATGGAGGAAAAGACCCAACAGTAAGGATGGGATGCCTGAAGCATGTGGGAAGAGACCCTCCTCCAGGCGCAAATTTGGAAGGAAGGGAAAGAACATGGAGCCTTCCCCAGGCAGGGCTCTGGAGCAGGGGAAGCCTGTCTTATAGAGCCAGCCTGTCAGACAGCCAAAGGTCCAAGATGGTCTGAACAGAGAACCAGGCTTGAAAGCTGTCTTTGGTGACCTAGTTCGAATCTTCCAGGAGGAAAAACTCGAAGCACCCAGGGGTAACATGTCCTCCTAAGGTCACACAGCTGATCAGTGGCAGAGCCAAGATGAAAATCCCAGGCTCCTTAAGTCCCACTGAACCTCAGCAGCCTCCCCTGCCTATAACAACCCGTGCCCACCTCTCAGGATGGGCAAGTGTCCTTACCCCTCCCCGGGTGCTGAGCACACACCACTCCGTATGCTCAGGAGATAGCAGAGTGGTACAGAAGGGGCCAGTGAGGGACCAATGTCAGCACTGAATGAGCTGAGGGATTGTGGACAAGCTCTCAATCTCTCTGGGCCTCAGTTTCCCCATCTGTCTATTGGGCTGATAACAGTACCTTCTTTCCCCCCGGGGTTGTGCGAAGACAGACTGAAATGATGAATACAAAAGCCCCATGGTAAATATGCTTATCACATCAGTATGTTTTCAACTTCTGGAACAGCTGCCTTATCACTGTGGTTAAATGGTACATAGTAATCTCTCAGTGGATTTATTTTTGGCTTGAGTGATTCAAGCAAAAGGTAGAAGCTAAAAGGTCAGTACGCCCTTGGGTCTTGCCACATCTTCTAATGCAATGAGCAACTTTGGGTGAAGAGAGCAAAGGCCTCCATCTGAATAAAATATTAGTCGAGTGTGGGAACACATTAAGCCAAGATCATCCATTAATAGCTGAGCCTAATGAGCTTCCACGATGAAATCCAGCTGTCACCCAGCAGGCCTGGGCCACAGATGGGTAACATGTGCTGGTAAAAGGAGTCACCCAGGGCACTATCCTCCACCACACCCCTCTACACACACACACATGCACGCACACACACGCACACATATGTGCACACTTAGGGAGGGGCAGGGAAGCTGCTGGCCCGTTGGGGAGGCAGGGATTGTGATGTTGAGGTGCACAGTTCAGGAAAAGCATAAAGCCATGCTGAAAATGGAGAAAAAAAATGATTAAAAAGATGGGCTTAGAGATGCCTGGTGGGCTCAGTCGTCAAGCGTCTGCCTTCAGCTCAGGTCATGATCCGGGGTCCTGGGATCGAGCCCCGCATCATCAGGCTCCCTGCTCGGCAGGAAGCCTGCTTCTCCCTCTCCCACTCCCCCTTGCTTGTGTTCCGTCTCTCGCTGTGTCTCTCTCTGTCAAATAAATAAATAAAATCTTTTAAAAAAAGAGATGAGCTCAGAGGGGAACGTGGGCCCAAAGTCCACCTTTGCTGGCTGCAGTTCCCCTCAGGCTGGATGAAGGAAGCGTTCAGGGGCTTCACTCCGTGTGGAATGAGCTCAGGCAGCCGGCACTGTGCAGGAGGAGGACTGACCTTGCTCCTTCCGCCTCGCTGGGGAATAAGGCGGGCGAGGGCCCTCTACCAGCAAGGTCCCACGGCCACTCCCACGGCCACTCCCACCGGACCCCCAGTCCCTTCCTGGGCTCTCTTCTAACTCCCTCCCCTTCCCGGGGCAGGAACTCACCCACGGTGGCTGCCAAGCCGGGAGCAAACCGGTCCTCACAGAACCTCCTCAGGAAGGACGTCTTCCCCACAGCGGAGTTGCCCACAAGCACAATTTTGAAGAGCCGGTCTGGGATGGAGGGGGAGGCTTCCTCCTGTGGATGGCAGACAGTCTGGCCCACGGCTGGCATGGCCACCAGCCCCACCTCCTGCTACGACCTGTCCTTACCGGGTCCGGGGGAAGGCGGGGACCTGGCCTGTGGACCAGCACGAGGGAGGGCACTCCAGTCTTGGGTACAAGGAGCTTTGGGCTCTAGGCATAGGGCTCCTTCTAGTATCAGCAGGAGGGAAGAGAGACACTCACTCAAACATCTGTGGTCTGCCTACAGTCCTGCGGACCCCGGGCAGAGGACACGGGGACGGGGAGCCAGGCCTTGGTGGCCGTGGATGGATGGAGGCAGCCATAGAAACAAGTAATTCAACACAAGCTTCCATCTGCTCCAGGAGCGTGGAGGGGGAGGGGGGAGTCCAGGGTCCACGGCGGAAGGGGGGTGTAGACACTGCGAGTGGGGGCTTAAAGAGAAGGCAGAGATTCTCTGTGCAGGGGAAGGACAGGTGGGATGTTTGCAGGGGGAAGGGGAGAAAGAAGAAGACATAGGTATATCACGGGGGCAGAGATGGCCCAGGCTAGGGGGCCTTTATCTCTGCCCTATCACTGAAATCCTGGGCTGAATGGAGCATGGTCTTGCTTGCCTCCCTGCATGGTACTCCTCCTTCCACCTCATCAGCTTCCAGTTGGGGCCCCGTCTGCCTGGGAAACAGGTTGTCCACTCAGTAGGCTGGGAAATCCACCAGGCCGGACCAGACCCCTGGGCGGAGCTTTCCAGACTCAACGGTCACTGTGCTCTTTCTCCTTGCCCCGGTGGCCCGCAGGGGCTGGGAGCATGTCGGCCAGTGAGTTAGTCTGGGACCCTAAAGCCCGGTGGGGAATGGACTTGTTCTAGGACAGCGGGAGCCACAGAGCAACCAGAGTCCTCTTGCCCACGGGACCGCGCCTTCCCACTGACTGCTTGTTTGCTCGCCCAAATCCTGCCTCCAGGCCCAGCCCAGCCCTGCCTGGCCAAATGAGGAAGCTCTTCTGGATCTATTTAGAAGCGGATTTGGGGGAATTAGCTCCTCTCGTTCAGCAAATACTATAATGGAGTGGAGGCAGATATTTGCAGTACTTGAGCCGTGGAGAAAAGCCATTAACAGCCTTTTGGGGAGAAATCAATTCCACACAGTACTTAAGAGGGAATTCAAGGTCAATGACAGGGGTTTAATCTAAACTTAAAACAAAACAAAACAAAACAAAACAAAAAAAGACGGGCGCCTGGGTGGCTCCGTGGGTTAAGCCTTTGCCTTTGGCTCAGGTCATGATCTTGAGGTCCTGGGATCGAGTCCCACATGAGGCTCTCTGCTCAATGGGGAGCCTGCTTCCCCCACCCCCCATGCCTGCCTCTCTGCCTACTTGTGCTCTCTGTCAAATAAATAAATAAAATCTTTAAAAAAAAAACAACCAACAAAACCCACACTCATAAACTATACCCTCTGCCCCATTTTTTACATTCTTTTAATGCATAAGAGCATCAACTCTGCGGGTCCCTGCTCAGCCTCAGCCTCCTGTTGTCATTTGTATGACTAAATCTCAGGGCAGCAATCTGTGTATCCCTAGGCCTGTCACCAGGTGGAGAATGTGAAGCCCAGAGCAGGAGGAGATGGTTCTGGCTGCAGAGGCTGTGTCAGCCCCGTTCTACAAGGAGCAGGGGGTTTTGTAGGCCAGAGGAGATCAACACCCTGATGGTCCAGCTCTGGGCAGGAGAGGTCCACCTCCCAGGCGCCGTGAACTCCAACTCATGTCCACTCATATGCCCTGTGTCCCCTCTGGGGGACAATCCTCAGCATGATAACCAGATTGGGGGGAGGGTGCCAGAGTAAGATCTGTTCTCATTCTCTGTCCTGCCACTTTTTAAAAAAGTAATAATAAGCTTTAAAAAATAAAAGTAATATATGGCAATTTTTTAAAATTAGGAGAAACAGAAAAGTAGAGAAGAAACTAATAGTTATTCATAGTCTGTCTTGCCACCCAGAAGTGGGCACTATTCATATTTTGATGCATTTCTTCTAGGCTTTTTTCTATGTGGATGAATGAATATATGTTTTATTTAAAGCGATTTGAAATATTATACACAATTCTACTCTTTCTCATATATTATTAAATTATAAATATGTCTCCAAGTCAGAAAAGTTTCTTGAAAATGTGATTTTATATTTTTTAGATTTTATTTATTTATTAGAGAGAGTGTGTGTGTGCACACACGAGTGGAGGGGCAGAGGACAAAGGACAAGCAGATCGCCCGCTGAGCACAGAACTGGACACGGGGCTCCATCCCAGGACCCTAGAATCATGACATGAGCTGAAGGCAGATGCTTAACCGACTGAGCCACCCAGGTGCCCCTTGAAAATGTGATTTTTAACAGTGCTATAATATTCTATTGAATTTTTTCAAGTATTTGCTAATATACAGGGCCATTTTTGAGTTAAATTTTTGTCTGAACTTGGTTCTTAGGAAAGATTGCTAGGAGTAGAAGTGCTGGTTTAAAGGATGTGGAATTTCTAAGTTCTCAATTCTTGTTATCAGACTACTGTCCAGAAAGGCTGTACCAATTGATGCCTCCACAGCCTTGCATGGGAGCGCCGGCCTCACAGAGCTCTTGCAAAGGCAGACCCTCTGGGGAAGCTGCCCCGTGATTCTCTGAGAGCACACTTCCCGTCTGCGGCAGCTCCTGTCCTGGGCTAGTTGTAGCACACGTGATGGAATCAGCACCCATGTGAGAGCATGGGGCGAAGAGGCTATGCTCCTGTCCCTGGGGGGCCAGACCAGACCTCGCTCCTCTGGGCTTCTACTTTCCCACCTGCCACAGAGGAAAAGACACTGCTGACACGCCCCATCCGCTCACGTGGCCCAGCATCCCCGGAGACTTCGTTCTCCCCTTCACCCTACTTCTACTGACCTCTCGACACTGTTTTCCATTTGGGAGCAGAGCTTGGGTATTTAAAAGCCCAGTGGGTCCCCCGCCCTCACGTGTAGGTCTGTGTGGAAGGGAACGTGGAAGGGCATGGAGGACCGAAGGGGTTGCTACCCACCACTGGTGCCATCCAGCTCTTACTCATCCCCTGGCCCAGGGTCCTTTGGAGAAGGGATATGTAGGCATCTTAATCCAGGCCCAGGAATGACAACTGGTGCCAAGAAGTCCCCGCGGTGGTTGGAAAGGTATCCCGGTACACATGCCCCAGTAGGACAAGTTCTTGCCACATGAGCCATTTGGAAATGCCCAGATGCCCATTTGGGCCACCCGTGTACAGGAAGGAGGCTCTTTCACACTGTCATGGGTGTTTCTGTAGACTTTCAGAGCGCCCAGTGGGAGGTGAGGGACTGGAGGGGTCTATACCTGGGCCTGGGTCACAAACAAGGTGGGGAACATCATCACCATGAACCAGAGGAAGATGGTTACTATGGCCTCCTTCTCCCGCAGCACTGAGCAGGAAGCCCTGGTGGGGAGTGCAGGCAGGATGAGGGACAGGAGAAGCACCCTCTAGGGAGGAATAGGCAGGGCATTTGGGAATGAAAGGATGGTTAGCCAGTTGGGATGATGACATAAGCTTTACAGAGCAATGATTGGCCTTGCTGAGAACAGTTACAAAATATAAGAAGATTTATAATTTTTAAATTATGTGATATGTTATGCTAAGAGCCAAACAAGGTGTCTGTCTAAATCTAAACTAGTCACTCAATAAATGCTTCTGATCCGAATCAGAAAAACAGAACGCAAGGGCAAGCAACAGAAGTTAGAAGGAGAATTTACTAGGACCCCTGATCCTCCCCGGTGACACTCAGTTCCACAGGGCAAGCTGGTATCTGATAGAGGCAAATAGGGTGATTCATAAGACCAGCCACATCTGACTTCCTGAGCTGCCTTTGAGGCTCTTGGGTTCAAATGCAAGAGACAGGCATAAAAGTGACATCAAGAAACCAACATAGGATGTGTCCTTACCTTAGACAAGGCTTCTTTTCCAACAGGCTGCCTTCGGGGAGATGTAGGTATGGGTTCCAAGGGTCTGGCCTGCTGGCTTTGTCCTTCCACCCTCTGCTGGGAGACCGCCTCCTCTTTTGAGCATTTGCTCAATGGCTGCTCAAAGTTGCCTTCCAGGAGCTGGGGCAGGGGGTCTTCTTCAATGGAGATGATTCTGCGGAGTGCCCGGGGGAGCGGACCCCCAGCCCCTGGCTCCTCTTCTGGAAGGGGATATCCACTCAGGCCAAGGGAGCTTCTCCTCCTTGGGAGGCCAAACACATCTTCTTCTTCCTCTGACTGGCTATTACGGGGTAAGGAAGAAAGAGAAATGGGGAGAATATCATAAAATATGTCAATATGGAAACTAGAGAGATGTCTAATAGCTCTGTGATAAACAACTAACAGAAAAGCATCACACCTTGGGGTTGGAAAGCTCCAGGAAAGGAAATAAAAACAGACCCTGCATTCTCTAGCTCATACACCCAACACACTTCTGAAAGTGTTTAATGAATACGAAGGTGATAAGGTGGTGGAGATGATAATGATGGACGTGGTGGTGATGATAAGGAAGGTGGCGGTGATGATGATGAGGAAGGTGGTGGTGACAATGGTGATGAAGGTGGTGATGATGATGGAGGTGGTGGTGATGATGATGATGGAGGTGGTAATGATGATGAGGAAGATGTTAATGATGAAGGTGGTGGTGATGAGGAAGGTGGTGGTGATGAGGAAGGTGGTGGTGATGATGGTGGTGAAGGTGGTAATGATGATGAGGAAGATGTTAATGATGAAGGTGGTGGTGATGAGGAAGGTGGTGGTGATGATGGTGATGGAGGTGGTAATGATGATGAGGAAGATGGTAATGATGAAGATGGTGGTGATGATGAGGAAGGTGGTGGTGATGATGGTGATGAAGGTGGTAATGATGATGAGGAAGATGTTAATGATGAAGGTGGTGGTGATGAGGAAGGTGGTGGTGATGAGGAAGGTGGTGGTGATGATGGTGGTGAAGGTGGTAATGATGATGAGGAAGATGTTAATGATGAAGATGGTGGTGATGATGATGAAGGTGGTGGTGATGATGGTGATGGAGGTGGTGGTGATGAGGAAGGTGGTGGTGATGATGATGATGGAGGGGGGATGATGAGGAAGGTGGTGTTGATGATTACAACCAGGTATTTAGCTAATGACACAGTCGAGCACAGATGGACACAGCCCTGTCCTCACGGAATGCTCAGCTCAGTGGGGGGGGCTGAAGCAGTAATGGCACAACTAAATACGCTGCAACAAGCTGGATAAGTGCCACAAAGGAGCAGTAAAGGATGTGACAAAAGGAGTATAAAAGATCTGGAAATAAAGCATCTTCAATTAACAATCAGGTGGCCTTGGCTGTGGTCCCAATACCAGCCCTTACTGACTGTGCCACTAGGGAAAACACTTCAACTCTTTGAAGCTTCAATTTCCTCACCGTAAAATGTGGCTCCTGCGGCCTGCCTACGTCACTCATAAGACAATGCACAAAAACAGATGTGTTCACAGAACAGCCCTCAGCTAAGTGAGTGAGGGGGACTGCTGGTCTGGGAAGAGCTCAGAAGCAGCTGCCCGTTTGTGAATGGGTGAGGAAGCCAGGCTGGGCCCCTCTATCTGCCTTTCCTACCTTCCTCTTTCAATGTCCCTGACGCAGGGTCAGTGTCAGGAGTAAGTGGCCTCAGAGGCCGATGTGCATATTTGCTTCCAGAAGCATCTGACCATTAAGAACGAGGTAAAGCAGAAGGAGGTGGAGGGAACTGGGCAACCAGATGTGAGTCAATGCTCAGGCTGTATTTTCAGAAGGTTTTCAGGGCAAAAGCCTTGTAGACCCTTCCTGGCACAGGAGTTCAGGTCTCTGGAGACAATTAAAGCTGAGAAAGGTTTTAAACGGAACTCGAGTTCCCAACGGAAACATGCAGGCACACACACATGCAAGGATTAGAAAGGAGAACAGAAAGCAAATCAGGTGAGGAGGTGACAGGGCCAAAGGAGACAGAAGGGAGGCGAAGGTCGCAGAATATGTAGAACAGGGAGGCTCCCCTCATTTTGGCCCCTGGCTTATACTATTTACTCTTCCTAAGGACCAGTAATAGGAAGGGAAAAGAAAAAAACTGCATGTATCATTGTTCTGAAGTTAAGTGCAACTCTGAAAGATAAATTAAGATAGAGTGCTCACAAAAATGGTGACTGAATTTGGGTCCCTTGATACAAAATAAAGAATTCTGTAGCAATTCAGGGACCTTCCCACTTATTTATAAAAATCATAGTTTTTAATAGAAGCTGACTGTCTTCTTCCTAACACATTTCTTCTACAGTCTAACAAGCCTACGGACTGCTTATCCCCTGCAGACACAATTAGTATTCCAACCACTTCCACTCTGCTTACACACACGAGTGCACATGTGCATGCCCAAGCAGACAAGCGTGCATATACACACACAGCATGTTTCTCGAAAGACCTTGCAACCAGAAAAAAGAAACGACCACTGAAGCAGCCCTAAAATGAAGCATTTCTTGGAAAAAGCTTTGGATTTGGGAAATTCTCAAACACAATTGACATCCCCTATAACTCTTAGATCAGCACAACAACATTTATTTTTGGTTTTGCCACCAAGTGCTACATATGAGCAGCAGAGAGCAGTGGCCTCTGCCAAAGTCTGTTCTGGAATTCAGGGTGCACAATTTGTAACCTACCTGCTTCTTGTCTGTTTCCTTTCCTCCACCGGAAGCTCTACAAAACCTAGGGTCTCTTTTGCTCACCACTGTATACCTAGCATGTAGCATAATATCTTGCACATAATAAGCACTCAATAATGGATGTTGATGGCAGAACTCATGTTTAATTTACTTTTGGAGACTTCACAGAATTCAAAAGAATGTCTGGTACAGATTAAGCAATCAGTGAATGTTTGTTGAATGAATATATTCTGTGCTGAGCAACCAACAGGCCAACCATTACTGCAGAAAACTGGATCCCAAATTGTATCCTTCTGTTGAGGATACAATTTTTTTAAAGATAGATTTTATTTTTAAGATTTTATTTATTTATTTATTTGAGAGCGAGAGAAAGCAGTGGGAAGAACAGAGTAAGAGGGATAAGCGGAGTGTGGAACCCGACACAGGGCTCGATCTCAGGACCCCAAGAACATGACCTAAACTGAAATCAAGAGTTGGATGTTCAACCAACTGAGCCACCCAGGCCCCCCTCTGTTGAGCTATTTAGAGGAAGAATTCAAGATGATTGCATCCAAAGACTTGACCAATGAGCCCACTGACATCTCCAGGGTCACTTTCCTTCCTTCCCTATATTGTGTATTTCATGCCTGCTGTCCTCAGGGTCTCCTGGATGAGCAAATTCATTCACTTTCTCCCTGGCTTTGATATTTGGGGGTCTGGTTGCCTTTACCTTTCTGTGGCCGTCTATGTGGACGGAACACATGCCAAAAAAGAAGGGACAGTAGAGGACTGGCTTGTCTCTTTTAGGGGCAATGAGCCACCCCTCTGGGGATTCAAACTCGATTACTGTGCTGTCTAATCGCAACAAAAATTGTCATCTTTGAGACAATTAAATGCGAAGCCTTGAGGGGAATCTGCCAAGCACAGGTCCCATTCCTGTTTGGAAAGGAGTTCAGTTTGCAGGGGTGAGGGGCTTTCCCACACTTCAATTATGCTTCAGAGCCCAGTCATGTTCCTGAATAACCAGGTGCATCCGTTCTGCCCAGCAGAGTCTCTTGCAGCCACGCTCCAGCTCCACGCTCCCCCAACCTCCCTCCGACCATGTTCGTCCTGCCTGTCTCTCTCCTCTGCTGATCCACGGCACCTCCTCGGTTCCTATCTGTAGACACACAGGAGAAGATGATGTCCTGTCCCAGGGGCCTGCCCTGCATAGTTCTCCTCCCACCTGGATGTCAGAATAAGAAGGAACGTGCCCTCTGAGACTCGAGGGGAATGAGTGCAACTGACTCTGGGCTTCCCCAGCTTGGGCCACTTCCTGAGAGCTGCTGGGCTCAGAGCCAGCTCCCAGTGAGAGCAAGACCGAGGAACACATGATGAATGAAGAAATCGGGGGTGACTTACCTCCTAAGAATCCCTCTGCCATCCATGTATTTGCCTATCACAGAGCCAGATCTCTGTTTCCAGTTCGCCTTGGAAGCAGCTGTGTTTGCCTTGGCTGCCTTATCTTTCTGTAGAAACACAAAATGCCCTCAGACCCGTGCCTGCTGATCTCTCCCAATGTTTGAGCAGAGAGGGCTCCACTTTCCCACCTCAAAGTTCAGGCTCAAAACCAAATTCTGAAGTAAGAAGCAATGTTTTGGTCTCCCTGTTAGCATTGTCTTACTCTTTCCTTTTGCTATTGTTTCTCATCAGGATCCCAACATCTCCCACCCAATAATCCAATAGAACAAATCAATGCGCAGTTTAGAGCCTGGGGTCCACCTTGTGGCCCTTCATAGCAGCACTGATAATTTGCAATATGACAGGAAGAGATTACGTAGAATGCATTGTAAAGTATTTAGGGGCAGAAAAGACGGTGCATCTTTAAATCCCACTAATTTGTGTGGCTCCCACTTCTCTTTATTTCCAAAGCCCCAGAAATGAGAAAGGGACCAGCTCAGAGGATGGATTAGCCCGGTGCCCTGCGGCAGGTGGGGGCTTACAACCCAGCTCACAGCACTCCCCAGCAGATGTCTTCCGGGACATGAGGGGGAGTTAGATCACAGGCAGAATCTCTGGTTAACCAGCCTTCCCCACAATTCCCAATGATTCTTAATGAGAGAAGGAGGGGCTGCCGTGCTCCCGGGGCCCCTGAAGGCACGGCTATAATGATTCCAAATTAATCTTTAATTATTATTCAGCATGCACATGATTTTATCCCTCTTTCTTCTATTCCCCACTAGGGTTCTTAATTCCATTTCCTTTTCAAAGCCAAATGAGTTTGGCAGGTGAAGGGAAGTGAGGTTAAAGGATTAGGGTGACCTTTGGTTGGACGTTTTCAAATAAATTCAGTGTTACTTCTGAAACAATTATAACCATTATCATCATCAAACAAACATGTGTAGGCTGAAGCCTTGCTCTGACAGTACATGGAGGTGGGCGGTAGAGAAGTCTGCTGCCAGTCAGGGACAGGAAAGAAATGGGGGTAGAACGAGCCCCCCCCCGCCCCCAGGGATTTGTAGTTGTAAAACAGCTGCCTTATGCTGACCACATTCAGGCCACTGTCCAGCCCAGGGCTCAGAGCCTATGACCCTCCGCTTTCCTAGAGTTTTTCTCAAAAGTCCCTATAATATAGAAAAAAGAGGATAGGAATTCCCTTTCCTTGTGTGAGAGCAGGGGGCATGTTTGGGGAGGCTAAGCACTTGCCCCAGGACACAGGAGAAACTCACAAGGTACTAGATCCTGATGATTAGGAAATCGCATTGGTGAATCCTATCCCCTCTCCCCATCCCTTCGAGCATCCAGAGGCTCCTGTCTAAAGGGGAAAATGAATAGAATATGGCAGCCTGGATTTTGTTTAGTGTGGCTCCAAGTGAAGACCTCTAAGTCAGCAGAGGATTCTCTGCTCTCTGGGAGAGTATGTAAGTGCAGCATTCAGGCACGGAGGAACAGGGGTCCCCATAGAGTAAAGATGTGTACTTAGAATCAACTCTGTTAATAGCGAAATGTACATTTTTAATTTGTTCTATGATGGTATAAAAATGCAAAATTTTTCATCAAGAGATTACAAATGTTAATGAAGAAAAAAAAAAAACAAAAACGTGTGAGCATTTTAGTTAAAAGGGATTGTGGTATTTTGACTCTGCCATCTCCTCAATAACATCTACCGTGTCCATGTCCAAGTGATCTGCGACCTTCCCAAATATTTTAGTCTCTATACACCAAGAGGAAAGTGCATTATTTCATGGAAAATTCACACACTGCTACTCAGAAGGCGACCCTGAGTTTTTATTATTCTCAAAAAAAAAAAAAAATCCATGCCATCGTCTGCTCCCCAAGAAGGGAGGAGCCAGACATCAAGGCATTCCTGGGCCAGTCCCAGCACGGGCTCTGGGTGCCAGGGGACCCAAATCCTGTCAGGAAAAGGAGCACAGGGCAGTTACCTGAAAATGTATGTCCCGTTCATCCTGAAGATGTTTGTTTCTTTCCCTGCAAATGGAAAAGGGGATTCTCTTTAGACATGGTGTTTGGGGTTGGTAGATCCAATAGCCGTCAGTTTGCCAGGGAGGAGGGTGCGGAGAAGAACTTGACATGGAAGGCACAGGGAACGTGTGGAATCTCTTTCCTTAGGGACAGTGACAAAGGGTAGTTTGTGTGTCCCTCAGCTGGAGGCAGGGGGAGAGACAGGATGACCTTGTGACACCCATAGCCCTTCAGGATGCTACCACTAGGGAAAGCCTCCCCCAGAGGGCAACCAGAAGTTTAGGTGCACCTGTGAGCTTGCTATTGGGGGCGCCCTCTCTCTGAACCTCTCTCTGAACGCCCTCTCTCTGAGTTTGCTATCGGGGACGCCCTCTCTCTGAAACTTTCATTTCATGCAATCATGCAGTCATTCAACAAAAGTTTCCTGAGCACCCACTCCAAGCGGAGCACGGCTCTAGCTATCAAGGTTACGAACGATGAATACAAGAAGGACTTCCTATCCCCAGGGCATCTTATTTTAGTGCCGGGGGCATTGCTATTGAGAAAGATAAAGCAAAGACCCGGAAAAAAGAGTGTCAGAGGGCGCAGTGGTAGCTCTGTATGGCGGTCACAGAGGGGACATCTGAGCAGAGACCGGCAAGAGAGGGGACCTGTGATGATATTTGAGGGAAGAGTGTTACAGGCAGAGGAGACAGCAAGGGCAAAGCCTGGAGTCAGGCTCTACTGGACGTGTGTGAGGAACAGAAGTGAGGGCATCAGAATGCTCAGAGGAGAGCCATTAGGACATGAGGGCAGAGAAAGTTGGGGCGGGGGGGGAAGTACAGCCCTGACCATTTGTGGTCTTGTGGACCATTGTAGGAACTTGGGATTTTACTCCAAAAGAAATATGAAGCCATGGGGGGATGGGGAGTGGCAGTAGAGTATCCTGATCTCACTCAAGTTTTATAAGGAGCCCTACAGTCTAGATGCTGGGTCCCAAGCATGTGTTCCTGAGTGTCCTGAAGTTGTTTCCACTCATCCCTTCCTCACCCCGTCACATCCCCCCCATTGTCCTGAGTCCACCCCCTTGCTCCCCCCAATCTCCAGCTCCACATTCCCACTATGCCTTTCCCTGGCATTATCTCGCTATTGACTCTGTTTCCCCACTGCTCTGTCACTACCTGGTGATATCACTATGGAGGAAAACTGCCACATCTGGGCTGCCACCAGCTGCAGAATCTAAGCTTGTAAAGCATGCGACAGCACGGAAAGGCTTCAGGCATGTGATTCTGCACCAATGCTGGTCACTGTCAAAAAGAACCGTGTGTACAGAGCTGCCTTATTATTCTCCCCTGCTTGCTCGCTTGAATCTGTCCTTTTCTTCTGAGTACAATAGAAAAAAGGGGAAAAAGTCTCAAAAACTTGTCCTTGTACATCTTGTTCTCTTCTTCCCACTAAAGCCTCCCTAAGAATCAAGACCTGCTCTCAGATGGATTAGAACTTGGCCACAGCCCATTGAGTTCCGAGCACTTTCTCATTTGGTGGCATCACAGATGCCAGACATGGTAACCTCACCTGGCTTTCCAATAAAACAAAGTAGAAACTGGCATGCCTGGGTGCAGCAGTCGGGTAAGCATCTGACCTTTGATTTTGGCTCAGGTCACGATCTCAGGGTCCTGAGATGCAGCCCCATGTCAGGCTCTGTGCTCAGTGCAGAGTCTGCTTGGAATTCTCTCTCTTCCCCTGCCCCTCCCCCTACTTGCTCTCTAATAAATAAATAAACAAACAGAACAAGCCAGGGTGTCCCTGATTCAAGACCACTCCGTGCACTCTGAAAAATCACCTCACGCCTCATCACCGCTCCCACGTGGTGCTGGGAAGACAGAAGGTACAGGAACTTGGAAACCTCACAGACAAAAGTGAAAATCCCACCTTTCCACACACAGGGTTTGTTTTGGGTTTGGTTTTGGCACATCCCAGAACAATGAGCTTCGAATTTACAGTGAGTCCTAACAAGCCGAGGAAACTCTCAAGTCCTTTGCTCTGTTTGTGCTCTATCCGTGATTTATCTACTCATTCGACAGACATTGCGAGAATACGGCAGAGTCTAGAGAACCAGCCAGATACCCATCTCAGTTCTGGCTTCCGCTGTGCGTAGCTCTGGCTCTTTTGGTAAATGGCTTCATTTCTCTGCTATCAATTTCCTCCTCTGTTAATTTCTCTATCAGCCACTGCCCTCCTTTCCTTAGTTTCGTTGAAGATGAAAGGGTACCAAATCTGCCACAGGGCAGCAGCTCAAGAAATTCAGTTCCCCTCCTACCGGACCAAGCACCGCACAAGGTGCTGTGAGGAATGCCACGAAAACGAGGCAGAGCCTACCTGCCCGGGTCCAGACGAGAGGGATGCGAGCGTGTGTGTGTGTGGATGGACCAAACAAGATACACTGGGGATCAGGGGAACGAGGGCATTCTCTCGGCGGCTCTGACTGTCCAGAGTGGAGGCAGGGAAGACTCTCAGGTTGGCCCTTCCCACCCAAGGCACCTGGGATGTGCTCTCGGAGCACACACGGGGCTCACGCACCTCAGGAAATCCAGCTGCTTCAGGAGCCCTGACTTCTCGCGCTGCAGACTCTCCGTCACGCGGTATACTTCCCTGAGGAAGAGGCAAACACGGCATTTCTGAGCTTCCATTCTGCCACGGTGGGAGGGGCTGTGCCGAAGTTGGATGCCCAGGACCCTCCCACTGGAACCCAGCAGGCAGTGCCCCACCCTGGGGACCGGGGGGTTTAGAGGAATCTGTCTCCCCTCAGCCCCCGGACAGCACCTGCCGCATGCACATGGTTCCAGCCGTGATCTCACTTCATCAGTACGGACGTCCTATTCGGAAGGTGAAATTATCCCCATTTCAGAGACACACACCGTCAGAGCGTCAGTAATTCTCCTCTTGTCACACGGACAATCCATGACTGAGCCAGGGTTCTAATCTAGACTAGGACCTCCTACTCCCAAACCCATGAACAGGGCGCCCTGCCCAGGCTCCAGGTGGTCCTGCACAGCCCAGAATTCAGGAATTAGAACAAATATTCTTCTCCAGCCCCATCTTGGAGGGTAAGAGAAGAATTTGTATTTTCTTCGCTAATGCTGGTTGTGTTCGTTTCCAGGAGCTCCAGAAGAATCATTCCTCCTTCCCTATTTTCACCTGGAAGTCTCCTGTCTGTTCCCTAGATCTCTGGAATTTCCACTGTTGGCCATTCATTTCTTTAACTTTGGATTTCTTATCTCTAGCCAGCAAGCAGAGATTAAATGTAACAATTACAATCAGATGCTTATATCTCAGTGTGAAGGTGTCAGTCATATCAGGAGTTTTGAGGAAGGGGAGGGAGAAGCTGAAAGGTAGGTGGGGCATCTGGAGAGTGACTCAGACAGTGAGGCAGGTTTGGTCCCCTCAGGTTTGGTCCAGTGTGTTAGCATTTTTCTATGCAACCCAGGGCTCTGCCTGAAGGCACAGTCAACAAAAAGCAGCAAGAAACAAAAGAAGAGTTGGGGAGGGAAGAAGGAAGGCAGGGATGAAGCAAGGAAGAGAGGGAGGAAGGGGTGAGTCAGGAGGTATTCAACGCCACCCAGGGAAGAAAGGAAAAAAAGAAAGCAGAAAGGGGTGACATCAGAAAATAAGCCTTGCTGAACTTCACAACTTTGCCTTCATCCTTCCTCTATGTTCTGCACCAGTTTAGAAATGTTTAAATCACTCCTAAGCTTACTGCAAAAGGTCCATAGTTCCAGATTTCCAAACCACTTCTAGTGTAGGAAGCATCTTCCAGCCTCAGAAATGTGTGCATTTCCACAGGCTGTCTGGGCTCCCGGGATTGTGCTCACACCGAGGCTGGGAAGGACAGTTACCACGTCATCGTGTGCCCCGCCCCCCCAACCCCAGCCCCAACCCTCAGTGTCATTACTGAGCTGGTGAAAATAGCACCTGCTTGTTCGATCCATCCAGACTTGGGCCAAACTCACCATAATCAGATTCCTTAAAAGGTATCAGTGTTTTTCCCCCCCCCTTATGGAATAATTATAAAGTCAATTCACAACAAAAACAGACTGAATCAAATCCTAAGTTCACCTCAGACAATCCTAATTAAGCAACAAAACTTCTCTTGCTCCTGCAGAGCTGCAAATTCCTAACATTTTATTACCAATTATATTTAATTTCAACTTGAGGGAAAACAATGTATTTTCCATTACCCAAACCAGATCCCCAAGTCCCTGTCTAGGATTCTGCTGTGATGAGCAGTACGTGAGCGTAGCTGCCTGTGTGCGGCTGCTCAGCCCCGGGAGCCAAGACAGCTTTGTGGCTCCTCTGTCCCAACGCTGAGCTCAGATGACACCAGGAGCAGACAGCTTCATCCTGCTAAGGACAATCACTTCTTGGGAATCTGAAGTCTGTGGTCTCACAGGGTGTTTGATTTAGGAGCCAATTCCTAAAAAACAAGGCAGTCCGGTCTCCGCCCTGTTTACATAGCGCCTGTTGGCCACTGAAGCCACACAAACACGCACGTACATACGCACGTATGCTACATATCGACGTGAACATATGTCTACCTGTTTGTCTGGGAAACAGACATCTATTTAGATACCCACAAATACTCGGGCTTTTTCTGTGTTCACAAAAAGAAGGGCATTCCTGAAAAACCAAATGACACTTGGAAATATGACCAAATGACCTTCAAAGTCTTTTAACTAGATGTCACAAAGGTTTATACTAGGCAATCCGTGGACTGAGAGGGAAAGAACTTGGCATTTTTCATAGGAGTGACTGGCGAGAGGTTTATGGTCTCTTTAGAGAATTGCTTGCCGTTGGCTTTGTTTTCTGGAGAGGGATGAGATAGGGAATGTCTCCAAAATACATTGTCAAGTGAAAATTCAGGCTAATGAAGAACAGTGTACTACCACTTTGTAAATGAAAAGTGTGTGTGTGTGTGTGTGTGTCTGTGTGTGCGCGCACGCACGCACGCATGCTTGTGTATGCATAGAACATTCTGGAAGGAAACCAGGGACTGCTGGCCTCTGGGTGATCGCTGGCCTGGAGTCATGGGTGGGGCAGGGGGCACGCAGGCCTCTTTTGGGGTGTATATCCTTTTGTGCCTTTTGAATTCTGTGCCTTGTTATAAACTACCTACCCCAAACAGAAATTCATTAACAAAATAGAGAGGTAACTGCTTTTCAGCCGACCTTCATCTTTATATTATCTCTCGGCTGGATTGTTCCTTCTTTATCTTATTTTAAAATCAAGTTCTCCTTCCTAGAGCATCTTCAGAGAAGAGAAAAATTAATTTGGCCCATTCAGAATACTAGCTGATAAATGACTAAGTCTTTTTATCTCCCAATTCCATCCCCGCCCTTCCTGGCTGCTCTGGTACAACATCAGGCAGTAAGATGTTGGAGGTGGGGGAAGCGCCTGCTGTCGGGACGACTAGGCTTGGTCCCTGTTTTCTGGTACTAACCATGTGGCTTTATGCCTCACGGAGCCTCGGTTTCTTCGTTCATAAAATGAACAGGTGGGCTAGAGGCTAAAGGCTCTCACTGCCCTTGTCTCCTGACCACCCTAGATGGGACACTCCGGGGCTCTGGGCATGCTCTCTGACTGCAGCATTGAGCGCTTTTTGAAAACAAGCCACGGAGGTTCTGAAATCATGTGTCTCTCCCATCTAACCCTCCTTTTCAATTCCCAACCTCCAGAGATTGTGTCTCTGGCTTGGTTAATTAAGATAAGACTTCAGAAAGATTTTAATCCTCATGCTGTGATTTGATACCCTAGCACTGGCTGCTTATTTCCATTTGCTGTTCTAATGCTTGTGCCTTCAGATGTTTGTTGTTTTAGAACTTGATTGAATTTTTAAGAGGCTGAATCCTTAATTCTGTTTGTAAAGTTAAATGCCTGCGCCTTGTTGGCCTGCTCTCAATGAGGAGGAACTGATTTTGCTCGTTTGCAATGAAATACACTGTCCTGCCACAGGTCATCCAAGAATTGGAGTGAAGGGTTTTAAGTCAGCTACTCGCAAATACATTTTTTTTTTTTTTTAAACTAGAGAAATCTTATTTGGGTAAAACTCCACATGCAAACACATTTCCTCCTTCTCGCCCCAGGCAATCAGTCCCAGGCAGCACAGCAGAACATTGGGATTTGGGCCCATGGGCCCAAATGTTGCCAGTGTCAGAGGGAGGGAGGGCTTTCACTTAACAAGGAGAAGGTGAACGTTTCTACAACTCAGCACTGCTAAGCAATACTGCCCTCTGAAATCAGAGCCTCAGTAATACCTGGCACAGGGCCAGGCACACGTGCCCTTCTGCAGAATGAATGAAGGGAACCAATGGGAGCCTGAGCGAGTAATGCGTGAGCGATGGCCCGTCCTACTCCCGAATCAAGTGTTTTCTGGCTGACTCATCATGCGCTGTGGGGAGGCAGCCAGATGCATCTAGCACTGAGCCTCGTGTGCCAGTTCCTTAAGACCCTGGACCCTTGGCTTCCTCATCCTTGCGGTGGATACTCACAGTTCCTGCCACGGCAGGATGCTATCAGGTTCATAGGCAATTATGTCTAATTATTGACATGGGGGCGATACACAGAATGCACAAAACAGTAACCAGGGCAGAGAAGTTTTCAATAAACGTTTGACAAGTGACTAAGTAAACGGATGTACGGGTAAATGCGTGAACAAATAAACAAGGGGGAAGCCCCCATCCTTGGGCACGCCAAGGAGTGCATTTGTTCTCAGAAGCCAGTGCTCCCAAGACGAGATAGATAACTGGTCCTCCAGCAACTGCTCAGGCTTAGCATGCGGACCCAGCCCCGGGTCCTTCCTCGCACCTGTCTCTGTCCAATAGGCCACGCCCAGTGCAGCTTAGTGGCGAACGGGACCCCGAGAGACGTGGGGCTCCCACACACTGGGCCCACATGGAGGAGAGAGTGGGCAGCCTGGACTGAGGATTCCTGGGAACTGTCTACACTCCCACAGATTGTATGCTGACCTAAGATGCCTACTTGCTTCACTCTTGTCCTGGCTCTTCCCGTCTCTCAACTATGACAGTCACCTCTCTCTCTGCTCTCAAATAAATCTTTAAACATTTAAAAAATAAAATAAAATAAAATAAAATAGAAAGGGGCGCCTGTGTAGCTCAGTCAGTTAAGCATCGGACTCTTGGTTTCGGCTCAGGTCATGATCTCAGGGTCATGAGATAGAGCCCCTCGTCAGGCTCCATGCTCAGCGGGGAGGGGGCTTCTCTCCCTCCCCCTCTCTCTGCCCCTTGCTCTACTCTCATGTGCTCTCTCTCTCTCTGTCTCCCAAATAAATAAATAAATAAGTCTTTAAAAGAAATAAAATACACGATGACAGTCACTTGTGCTCTGTCTGCTCATGCAACCTTTTCCCGAGGACCATCTTATATTTGTTGGCTGGATAACACGTCTCTCTCATCACATAATAAATTTTCCAAGAACAGGGTTGTAGATGTCCTATGCATCCTAGATTATGCTGGCCACAATCTGCTTAACGGCCTCAGCATCCCAGCAGAGGTGTTCAGGGGGCAAGGACCCCCCTGGGCCTCATGGGGGAGGCAAGGCGACAGGGTCTCCAAGAGAGGAGACGGCAAGCTCAAAGCAAGCAGGTAGAGCCGGTCAGCAGTGACAGGAGCCTGCGAAGGCTGGACTCACATTTCCTTCTCCTGGTGGAGCTGGGAGGCCTCTTGTTGGAGGCTTTCCAGCTGCTGCTGGGCATCCTGCAGCTCCTGGGACGTCCGTTCCAGCTCCCGGGCCAGCTCCTGGTTTGTGACTTTCAGCTTGGTATTCTCAGCCTTGGTTTCATGCTCATCATTTTGGAGCATGGCACACTGGCCTTCCAGCTGGAACAGAAAGTGTGGGAGCAGAAGGGAAAGGTAAGCAGCCACCATCCAGTCTGGCCTGCCCCCGCCTCCCCTCACTTTCTCCGCCTATGGGTGGGAGCCATCATGGCCAGCCCTCATGGCCCCACAGCCTCAAGGGGTTTTGTCCTGCTCCTTAAATCACACGGATGCACTTCTGGAGGCAGCGGGAGCTTTCAGAGCACTTCTCATCTCTCCCCTGCCTCCACGGGGCTCCTGAACAGTCCAGAGGGAGCGGCACCATTCAAAAAGACTGCTAGGAAAGGAGGGTCAACACTCCATCTGCGTCCCGCATCCCAGTGACGATAATGCTAGCTGTGATCCTCTCATCTGTGGTCTTGAGATCCAACCTCGATCTCTCGTGTCCTTTCAGCCAATTGTCTCCCTCAGCCCTGATGAACATGGAAGGCAGCTAAGTGGCATTTTCCATAAAACCATCCTTCCCAGTTCTGAATGCTGACAGTAAGTCCATTTGTCCCTTTTTCGTCTCTCAGCTAAATAAGGCCAATTCCTTTAGTTTAGAGAAACTTTGTAGGGTGGCCAGAAACCCTGGAAATTCTTAGGAAACAGCTAAAACAGGTCAAACCAAACACATACCTTGTTTCCTGTCCCTAACGCAGCTAAAAAAAACCTCTGCATTTGTGTAAGTGCAGTTTTTCTTGGCTGGTGGTTCTGCTTTGCAGAGCTTCCAACCCTCTCACCAGAGGAGGAATCAAACCAAAGCAAATATATCATAATAAATTTAGTTTAATGAATGTGGCCAGGAAGGGGAGGAGGAGGCAGCAACAAGGAATTTTGTGTGATTCTCAAGAGGCCTGTGTAATCAGGCAAGCATGCAGTAATTAAATCGAGTGGCAATCATTCATTTGAGGGAGAAGTCTAATTGGTAAGAACGTAATGCATAATAGCGATGAGGAGTAGGGGCAGGAGAAGGTAGGGCTGCAGCAGGAGAAGGGGAAGGCAGCCGGCCATTCCCCAAGTGGAAATGATCTTGCTTGCAGAAGGAAGAAATCAAAATCCATAGGCTGGGTAGCAGCAGGAGAGGGACAGTGTCTAGCTTTAGCGTGGGGCAGCTTCAAGCATATTTTAATGTGTCGCTAAAAATAGCCCTCTCTATTCAAGCAAGAGCAATATGTCTGGGTCTGTCCAGGGCTGGATTCCTTCCAGTGCCAGGCAAAATAAAACGGGAGGCCAAGTGGCACCCTGGCGTCTCTCCCCAATGGGCCCTTGCTTTGGGGAGGAGGTTGAGAGCGTGAAGTTTGCCTGGGGAATCAATCTTCCCGGGGTCACTAGCCAGCCCTATACAGTGCACCACCCAGACTACCTCCTGGGGGGTCAGGTGCATCATAGGCCCATCTGGTGTCTGCCTCCATCCTGGGGGGGTGATGGGAGCAGCCACAAAAAAAATCTGACGGACATTTTCGGGGCACAGAGGAAGACAAGGTATGAACAAATGGATCTTTGAAGAGCCTCTTCCTACTGGAGGTATCCGTGGCCATGGGAGGAAGGAAGGCAGGAAGACCTCCCTGTCTGCAGCCTTCCCCAAAACAGCGGCGACTGTGTCCCTTGTATCTCAGCATCCCCCTCTTTCCTGACACAGGAAGCAGGCAATGAATGAACACGTTGGCATTCTGGTGGCTCCCGGGCATAATTATAGGACGATGTCTTCAGATGCCTCGAGGGAGAATTCTTGGCAACTTTCCCAAACTGAACACCTGGCCCGGGAGAGGTGAAGGCTTTATCCTGGCATCACCTGTGATTTCAAATGCTATCTTTTGCGCAGCTCAATAGTTCTTCTCAGATTAAAAACGGACCAACAAACCAACCAGCCCCAGGCCTCCAGCGAGAAGCAGCGAGCGTAGCGGAAGGGCAAGTGGGCAAGGGCCAGCAGAGGAGGGGGTGGGGAGTCCGTGCTCCGAGGAGGCCACAGAGGCATACCCGTTTCTGCTTCTGGATGAGCTGCTCCAGCTCCTGCTCCTTTGACAACAGTTTCTGCTCGAGCTCCTGACTGTGGGCCTGAAACCGCTCTGTGTCCTGCCAGGCCAGAAAGAAGGACATGTGAGGTCCAAATGCACGTGGGATGGAGATTTCTCCCTCCCCTCCCCCCGACCTCATATTTGCTCAACAGCAGGGCCCACCCATCCTTTCGGCCTTTGGGGCCCTTCCCACCACATTCCTGGGCTGCGGGGCCCTGACTGGCCAGGCAGTGAGGCCCAGCAAGACAGAGAAACCGCAAGTGCTCCGTCATCCATGACACCAGGTCCCACCGAGTGTGTCCATGACCGGGGACTGTGTGCCACGCCTCCCCTTCCCTCAGCCCCCCTCCAGAGAGAGGCAGTGTCCATTAGAGGTGGAGTCCTAAACTCGGAGAACAGAACAGGGGCCTGAGTTTGAATCCCAGACCCCCACATCCCCCTCTGTAAATGGGGACAGGGGCAGAATATCCTTCCAAAATGGATATTCTGTTCCATGTTGGGTAATATCTTTCGATCCCTTAAACTGCCATTGCTGGGGAAACACAGGGCATCGCTTCTTCCCCCGAGGGTCTAGGTCCTCGCAGTTTCCCACCGTGATGGAGGAGCCCCAGCCCTGCTCTTCAGGAAGTCGCTGTCCCAGTGCTCGACAGCCCCTCCCCTCCTGCCCTATGACTGGGCTTCCCTGCTCCGGAAGCTGACGACGCAGTGTGAAGGGGCTTGGGGTGGGCAAAGAGAGAGCCATGTGGGTTGTTGGGATGGCTGACACTCTCATGGAGCCTGGTCTGGTGCAAAGGCCCTTGGCTGGGCGCCAGGACACTGGAATTCCAGCCCTGGCCTTACCCAGCTGTCCTTATTTCTTTGCTCACATGGTGGAAACAAACACTTGCAGGCCCCCTGAAGCTCTCCACTCTCCTGAAGGCAGAAAGGAGGTGCAAAATGCACAGGAAGAGAAGAAACCATTATAAGGTCCATATGACTCAGTACTGGAGCCCCTGGGGGGCTGCCGGCCCAGGAGGACATAGTGGGATGCTGCTCGCTAAGGGTACTACGAGGTTGGGCACGATGGCGCCCCTAGGGGAGTGGAGGGCATGCAACCACTCCCAGGGGACAGGCCAGTGGACACCTGGGTTCAAAAACTCAGGAGTTGGCTGGGCTCATCCTCTGTAGGTGCCACCCGGCTCCTCAGACAGGTAAAGAGCTCCAGGAGAGCCTGTGATGGTCCCCTGTCAACCACAAGCGACGGAAGGAGCAGGATCGAACCAGGCAGCGCCTGCTCTCAACTCTTCCACCAGGAATCCTGCTTCATTCAGTTTGGGGCAGTGCTCCCGGAGTGGGCACCCTGTGAACCGGGCTGGAACGAGTGGGGCCAGGGGGGCAGCTCCCGAATTCCAGTACAAATGCTGCCATCCCCACAGGGGGCCGGTGGAGCCTGGACGGAGTCTCTTACTCCGGAGCCAGAGCGTGCAAGCGATTACACATTTCCCTCACGGTCAAACTGCTCTGTGTAGCGCCAGGCTCCAAGCCCTGTCCGGAAGGGTCAGCCCTTCCCATGCGGTCCTAAACTGTAACACCACTGTCCTCCCCCTGGGACCAGGCAAAAGCCGGTGTCTGCCAAGCCAAACACATCTTCACAGTTCCCACGTTCCCGTACAAAGTGTACATCTAAGCACTGAGTCTGAAAGGCAAGGGGTACTAAGCAGGAGAAGGAGGGAGCAGAGGGTGGGTGGGGGTACAGCAGCGTGGTGACATCACCTTACATGATACAAATGTGTCCTTGAAGTTTCTCCTCCTACCTCCTCCCATTCCCAGTTCCCATGCTTTGGCCCACCGTCCGCTTCTGGAAAGCATGCTTCTTTCCTTAGCTAGGACCTTTGACCTGTAGTCATGACCTAGAAGTAGATCATGTGGGGTCAAGAGAGTGGCTTTCCCACTGCAGGGAGGAAAAAGTCTGCTGTTCTCAGAAAACTATCGTAGGGTCCACTGGGTGACAAGTGCCTGGGTACTATCTTTCTTATACTCACCCAACAATGCTGAAGGTTAGGGGACAGGCCAAATATTTTAAAGCCCCCCAAAAGGGGACGCCTGAGTGGCTCAGTGGGTTAAGCCTCTGCCTTCGGCTCAGGTCATGATCTCAGGGTCCTGGGATCGCCCCGCATCCGGCTCTCCGCTCAGCGGGGATCCTGCTTCCCCTCTCTCTCTGCCTGCCTCTCTGCCTACTTGTAATCTCTCTGTCAAATAAATAAATAAAAATCTTTTTAAAAAAAATTAAAAAAAAAAAGCCCCCAAAAAGAGGGAGGGGAGAGTCTGGAAATGCTGACAAGCCTTCAGAGGGATCTAGTCGGAGAATACGACTGGCTTTTTCTGGAAAGCATTCCAACTCCACCTCAATGTGAATGGCTTCTGTGAGAAATAGAACCTTGGTGTGGATAATCCAACCAGTGTAAAATTAAAAATTCAAACCAACTTGCATTAAGGAGGAGGGATGGTGTTGCGATAACGGCCCAGGTTTGGTTCTGAGAGGCACAGGGTGACATGGTCTCTATGTTGTATCCCCGGAAGTCACTTATTGAAACTTAATCCCCAAGGAGGTGAGACCTTCGGGAGGTGAGTGGGACCTGAGGGCAGGTGAGTGGATCCTGAGGGCAGAGCCCTCATGAGTGGGATTAGTGCCCTTATAAAAGTGACCCCCAGGCACTTGCCTGCCCCTCCACACTGTGAGGCCACAGGGAGAAGGCCACAGCCAAACCCAGGAAATGGGCTCTCATGAGAGTCTGGCCACCATGCCAGCCCCGTGAGTTGGGACTTCTGGCCTCCGGAGAAATAAATGTTGTTTCTGAGCCCCTGCTTATGGGATTGTAATAACAGCCTGAACGAAGGCAGGAGGCTACCCTTCAAGATTAAAGACTTTTCTGCCGAGAACCCAAGTGGATAATCCAAAAATAGAGGAGAGAGCTTCCTACAGCTTTGTTTTATAAATATGTTCCCCAAAGGCCCCTGCTTAGTTTGGAAAAGGGGTGGATTTCACCAGTTCTGACCCCCCAAGGCAAACAGCAGGGCTTGCTAGGAGGCTAAGTGCCAGACTAGGAACAAGGCATAGAAGTTTCTAAATGTTCTCCCACAGTGTCCGAGAAGGGTGGGATTTGACTTGTCTTGGGTATGACATTTTCTAGGTGTCTAAGGGAAAGAACGGGAAGCGTAGACTCTAATGATGGCCCCCTGAGGGGAGTTGCCAGGCACGGAGTGCAACGGACCTCATCCGGTGGGCCTGTCCCATGGCTCTGGGGACCAGCCAGCGTCAGACCCGGTCTTCAAGCTGCTGTGACGGGCAACACCTGTACCCTCACCTTTTTGTTCATTGATGTGTTCGTTCCTTTGTCCCTTGTTCATTCATTCAGTGATTCAGCACGAGTTTGCTGAGGACCTACTGTGCTTCAAGCACGGCTGCGGTGCTGAGGATACTTCAGCAAGTGAAATAAAGATTCCTGCTCTTAGGGAGCTTTGATGTCAGTAGGAGGAGACAGACCCCAATCAACAAAAATAAAGATGGAATTTAAATGCCACATTTGAGGGGGACAGATGCCTTGGAAAATCTAAATAAAGCAGAGAAACAGGGAACCCACGGTGCCGTGGGTGGGGGGGACCCTACAGTCTTGAACTGGGGGAGGAGGGCAGAACAGGCGAGCTTTCCACCAGGCCCTCAGAGCCGAGCCCCGGTGTGCACTCTTACTTTTAGGAGAAACTGCTCCTTCTCATGCTTGATTTGCTGTTCCATCTCCTCATAGAGATGCTGGATTTCTTCATCATAAGCAGCAATTTTCCTGCAGAGGTGGCAGAAGGAGAGTCTGATGAGGTCTACACCCAATTTCCTTTATCCCGCAGTGTGAGTCCTGGAGCTTGGGCACCAGGACCCCGTCAGGAGCCTGGGGTGGTGGAGGGCGACTACGTAGGTCCTGTCCCCCAAAGCTGTGGGATCAGTTCCTCAGGATTAGTGGACCACAAAGGCCTCGCGGGACCTTCTTCTCCTCCCAGGTGAGGAGGCCATCATTTCTAGATGACCCTCACACTCCTCAGTGAGGTTTCTCTGGCTCCGTTTTCCTTAACCTCACTTTATTTCAACAAGGATCCCCAACCTCTGTAGATGGACTTCCCTATTGTCCGCTAGTCCTTACATCTGTAGTGAGCCCATAAAGTTGTATTGTGTGGGCTTCTTTCCTGTTTGGGTTCTTGGATGCTCTCCTTCCCGGTTTGGATGCTTTCTTTCTACTTGGCTACATCAGCACTCTCTGAACGGCACTGTCAGAGGGCTCTCCCGAAACCGTGTGCTTGTGGGATGCACATTTCTCAGATGCCAAAGGATTCCATGATACTGACAACCACTGACACCACGCCCCCTCCAAAGGAAGGGGAGCCACATCTGCACAGTGCTCATGCCATCTCAGGTCCAGGGCCCCAGGCAGACAGCATGAGAAGAGGCGGGCTGATTCAAGGTGGCGGTGATAATGAGATGTCCTCATCCCCCCTGCCAGCATCTTCTCCCTACGCCGAAAAGCCCCATAGGACAGAAAGTAAATACCCAGAGACTCTGCTCCTATACAAAGACCAAGACAAATGTGGCTATGGGAACAAAGGTTATAGGTCATCCCTGGTGTTGCTCCTCCTCCTCTCACCAAATAGGTCCTCCTTAAATGCCCCCCACCATGTTAAATGCCACACACACACACACACACACACATCCAAATTCAAAGAGGAAGGCTGAGCATTTAAACTGAGATGGAAATTATCTGGCCAAAGCATCCCTATTCCCAGGGGACTGCACTGCGACCCCACTTCTCTGCCTGCCAGTGAAATCTCTGGCTCAGTGCACCCTGGGCCTCTCTCTCACCTGTTAAGGGGAATCCAAGAGCAGGCTGACATCTTGGCTATCAAGGTCTGATTTGAACATACATATACTATAAAAGTCGGAACTTGCCATTCTAAACTCAAATTCCCTTTATTCAAGGAAGGAGATTTTAATAACGAAGGATCGGGCTCTGGTTTTCAGTTCTGAGAGGTACTCGAGAGATTTCTGAACAAAACATCAAGGACAGCAGCGCATCTATTCCTCTACGCCCTTCATCATTCAAAGCCCCTCCTTCCCAATGTCCACGCAGGACTCTGATCCAGGCCAGGTCTTTCCCGCTACCCAAGGATGTTCCTTTCTCACTTGCTACCCACGTCTCATGCGCAGACAGAGCATGACTAAGGAGCCATTTTGATTGGCATCCTTCCAGTTCTATAAGAACCACAAAACTGACCCAGACAAGGAACTGGTGTGAGTCTTCAAGGCTGAGGTCACTCATATAGAAGCAGAAGCCTCTAAGTTCCCTTTCTTGGTTGGACCCCCCTCCCCCAAAGCCAGAAACCCTTGGAGTGAGTGTGACAATGGCCTCAGGATGCACTCATCGAAGGGACACTTCCCCGAGCTGGAGCCCTGGCTCCTGGGTGTAGGAAATGTCTGGTTGGCTAGGAGTAAGAAATCTCTTCTTGCTAAATGACAGATGCTTTGGATTGTTACTATTGTTATTAGCCAGCTCATAACAAATACAAGAAAATCTTGGGGAGCAATAAGGAGCAAAGCTACCTGCTGTTGAATAGGGACACCTCAAGGGCAGACGGGAACACTGCCTGAGCGGACTTTCAGAAAGAAAGTCTTTTCTTGGTCCCTGGAATTACCTTCTTATGCTCAAAGAAATCCCGGTGCTAGATGGCAAGCAGTATCAAGGACAACTTTAGACCGTGATTCCAACTACATAAATACTGAAGGACTAATAAAGTGAGATGAGAGAAACTTAAAAATTAATTTGCTCTGATAAAGCAATACCAATTATAGTCATCCATTATATGGATAAACAGCTTATAGTTGTTTACCATTTATGCTTAATAACCATACAGGGCATCAATTCTATACCATCATTAAATGCGTTATATTGACTTTGCTCTAAGTTTTATTTGATTACATTAAACTCTTTTTCAGGCTCGCATGTCAGCTTGCTTATCATAAAGTAAGTAATTTTGCAGACGACTAAAAAGACAAATCAGGGGAGGGCAGACATAGCTTCCGAATGGTGCCTCCTTCTAGCCCTCATTAACAAAGGTTGGGTCCATTGCAAAGAAGCCCTGGGGTTCCAGGTGGGCATCAATGAGCCAGAGTCCAGTCTAACCAGACTTATCCATGGCATAAAACCTCTGGAAATGCTTTTGAATAAAGCTGGTATCCTAGGGGACTTGGCCAGGCCTGAAGGTCTTCAGAGCATGAGTCCCCTAGGACCGATCAGCTCATGACCAGCCTGAGTCAGACACATGAGCCCCAGGAATGGGGCGGGAGTGGAGGGCATCGTGGTGCTGTTCACACCACTCACACCACTCGACTAGCTCAGGCTCTAAAAGACTGGGGTCTGAACCCGGAATCACTCATATCCTCAGTGTGACCTTGAGTGCTCAGACCTCCTTACATCCCAGAGTAGCACCTGCCACGAGCTCCCCCACCCCCGTCCCAGCACCAGCATGATGAACAAACAAGAGAGTGGGAATGAAAAGCATTTGGAATCGCAAGGCCCTAAATAAATGTAAAGGATTGTGGATATCATCATTACAGTCAGGGTCAGTGGAGGGCAAGAGCCATCGTTCCCCAAGGGGAGGAAGGTCTCGGTTTCAAGGATAAAAGTGCTGCTGGGCTTGGAAAAGGTGCGAGGTGATCAGGAAAATGAAGAACGGACAGTTCCGTCAATGAAAGCTCCTGTCACATGCATCTGTTAGAGACGCAGGCTGCGTGTGAGCGGGAGCTGCAGAGCCGGAAGCCTGTGTCTGCGGGGAGCTCTGCAGTGGCCACGGGAAGGGTAATCGTGAGAGACACTCTAAAAAGGTCTGTGTGTGCGGCATGTGGCGCACCGGCAGGCACATCGTATTCCTTCACCAAAGGAGAGAATCAACCTGTTACAATGACTTAGTACATACGTCTCTGTTACCACAATTTCAAAAACCACTTGCGTTGCCCAATGCACACATACACTTTTTTGTCTTCTCTGTGAGGATTTCCCCACCTATGCGCACCCTCGCTGACCCCTTCTCTGAAGTCTTAGAACACCAAATGTCTTTAATTGAACGTTTCCTTTTGAAATCCTGAAAAAAAGGTCTCGTCTGGGCTGATGCTGTCTCAACGAGGTTAGGACACTCGGATACTTAGTCATCCACAGGGTCTATGCTCAAAAGGTGAATGCAGAAAATCTGTACAAAATCAATTTAAGGCTTTACTGGGGGAACACCAGATTCCAGAGGAATTGAAGAATTTCAGGGTGGAAAGGTCTGTCTGATCCAACCACCTGTTTTCCCCGGGGTTAAACCCCTTGCCACAATGTCCCTGCCGGGTATTTACCCAAACTAGATTAGAACACCTCTAGTGAGAGGAAACTTAGCTGGATCTCTAAACAGCTCTTTCATCTTTGGAGTGTTCTAGCTCACAGAAATATATCTCTCTAAGGCTCTGTCCCTCTTCTGCATAAAAACCCTTTATATATTTGAAAACAGCTCTAAGACTTCAAGGACTTGCCTTGGGTTTATGCCATGCCTCTTTTTTTTCTCCAACCATAGCTCGCATGGATTTTTTTGTTTTTGTTTTTTGTTTTTTTTTGTTTTTTTTTGTTTTGTTTTGCTTTGCTTTGTTTTGTTTGTTTTGTTTTGGTACCTCCCTTCACATTCCTCTTTACTTTTCTCTGAATGTGCCCTGATTTAGCATCCTTGAGCCATGGAGCCCCCAACCGAATGCCCAGTGTATGAAATCTGATTAGCACAGCTTAGAGCTAGACTAGGCCCGTCTTGCTCTACACACTGCCTATCTATTCACGCAGCCTAAAATCACATTAACTTTTCTTGGCAGCCGCATCACACTTGATGAATGCCGAACCCATTTGTCAAGTAAAACCTCTAAATCTTTTGTCTGTGTGATTGTTTTTCTTTTAAAGATGGTGCTACTGAATCATATCTCTTCCGCCTTGTGCTTCTGTCATTGGCTTTTTGGACACCAGAGCAAGATCTCAGATGCAATTCTGTTAGAGTCAGTCCGTCTTTCCAGCGTGACATTATCTTAATGGATCCCAACTGGTCATCCAGTGTCCTCAATGACCGTCCAAGCTTTATTGGCGTTTTAGATGTTCAATCATAATAGAAGGTAAATAATATATTGTCTTAGTTTGTTGGTTTTGATGATTTAATTCATCTGAGAGTTGTTTAGAGGAGTATTTTTATCTTTATCTTTTGAAGATTTTCTTTATATATTAGAGAGAGAGAGAGAGAAAGAGAGCACGAGTGGAAGGTGGGACAGAGGGGGAGAGAGAGAGAGAGAGAGAGAGGAAGTGGGCTCCCCACTGAGCAAGGAGCCTGATGCGGGGCTGCATCCCAGGACCTGAGATTATGATCTGAACCGAAGGTAGACACTTAACCGACTGAGCCATCCAGGTGCCCCTAAAAGTTTTTTTTTTTTTTTTTTTTTTTGTATAAAAACTACTGGTTTCTAGATTATTCTATTAGTAAAAAATATATATATATATATACTGGTTGGGTATGTACTTCTTGGAATCTATGACCTTTCCTGTGCAATCAAAAACATTATCACATTTTGCATAACTTCCATGAGAAGAATGTGTATTCTAGTGCAGGGCACACAGCTCCGCATTTATCTTAAATTCACCTTGCTGCCTGGTAGTCCTAAATATTTTACGCACTTTTTGCCTGACTAATGTGTCAAATCCTAGAGAAGTTTGCTAAAATCTTCTTAAGTCTTGGTTTTTTTTTTACCAAATTTTCTTTGTTTTCCTCAAAGTTTTTTGCCTTACCTATTTTGCTGCTATTTGATGCCTAAAAGTTTATTTCTGTTGTATCTTCTTTACATACATACATACTTTACATACTTCACATACTTTACTTTACATACATACATACATTTAAAAAAGTATTTTTTTATGACTACAAAATATTCTTCCTTATCTCCCTTTGTTCCTGCCACTGGTAAAAATACCGAATAAAACAAAGACAGCAGTCTGTAATAGAACTCTCTTGTACCATGTGGGCATAAATATTCAACCTATTTCTGTTAGCCACTCTTAAAACACTCCCCCACAACCCAGGGCAGTATTTATTTCATTATTCGCTTGCTTGCTATCTGTGCCTAGTTATTTGGAGATGCAGGGGGAGGAGGGACAGAGACGAGGGAGAGAAAGAGATGTGAGCTCTCAGTGAGGCAGAGAGACAAATGTAGGAAGGAGGCAGCGGAACAGTCGTGAGCACCGACATTTATCCTCACTTTCTCGCTCTTTGCGTATAATGGCTGGATAGTGCCTCTAGCATATTCCAGTGCAGTCTAGGTTCTAACTCGCTGACAGCTATGGTTGGCTCAGAATTCCTTAGACCCAGAGTAAAAAGGCTTTGGTTCAAATCCTGATCCTGACATTTACAAGTTTTGTGGCCTTGGACAAGTCCCATGTCCTCGGTGACCCTGAGGTTTTACATTTCTGGAACATCAGATACCAATGCCTACTGCAGAGTGAAGTTGTGAAGTTTAAATAAGATAATGCATGTGGACTTATTGAGTACAATAGATAGCTGATAGGAGGCATGTAATAAATTCTAAGTAAATGAGTTCTCTGATTCTCCAGGGGCTTGTGGACTCCCTTTTAAGAGTTGCTGCTTTATGATTCCTTCTGATTTGAACCAAGAGGCAAGTAGCAAACGAAGAGGAATCAGGCATCAGCAGACATGTGTGCGAGTGGGGAGACATAAGGAACAGAAGGCTTGGGTTAGAACAAAACCTGAGGCAGATCAGGAAAGAAGAGAGAGCCGTGATGTAACCATCCACATTAACTAGTGGTTAAGCCCTTTGCAAAGTAACACGCTGGGTAAAATTAGACCAATGGGATGGGCTCTGTACACCAGGATTTTAGCACCTGAGAACACCAAGTCCACTGCTAACGTGGCATGGAGGGAATGAACAGGTGGAAGGAGCCACATGCTGTGCCGTACAACCCACCCCACTGTGCCTCCCTGGCTCGGGCTGATAGTAACTTTGGGACCACAGAGCCTTACCTGGAGGGAAGTGGACAGAGCCCCCTACTCCAGTAGCGGGAAGGATGGTAGAGTTCTCAGGGGGAGAAATGCTGAGTCCAGAAAAGGGAGATTTTCAACAGTGAAGGGAAGAAATAACAATTATATACTGAGGATGCCATAGGGCAGTGATGGATCTGAAAGAATGAGTCTTATAGGAAGCCAGGAGGAAAACTCCAGGTCCAGCTTAGAGGACAGAACGATACCCAGGGTGTCGACTGGGGCAGACACCTGCTCTGTAAAAGAGAACGATAAGCACGTGCGTAGCATTGGAGATTTAGGAAGGGATGTGTGGGGAAGGAGTAGGGGTGCAGATACAATACAAGGCATAGCTCTGAGAAGCCTTTGCAGATCATTTGCAGGGAACTGGAAGGTGAGATGTAGCTAGCAATAATTTACCCTGCTAGGCTCCCACAGGGACTGTGAAAATTAATTAATCTTCCTAAAGTGATCTGCACACGGAGGTAAGGTACCACACTGGAGTAAAGCTTTAATTCAGTACCACTGGGGTTCAAGCTAATGACAAACAGGCCAAAACCTTCCTACTATAGAGTATGGCTTGGTCAAAATATCCTTCCCCTGTTTCCTGTTTCCATTTGGCCTTTATTTAGGAACAGATCTGTCCAGATTTCAGAAGGTCTCAGAAAGTCATCTGGTCAACCTTCTAGGTTCTAGGCAGGGGTGTCTGAAATCATTTCAAGAAAAAAAGTAGTTTCTTCCTTCCCTAAATGAAGGTGTCATCTTGACCTTGGACAAATGGCATTTTTCTACATTTTAGATAAATTACAGGAGCTTGAAGTCAAGACAGAACTTAGAAATGCCTCTGGCCTTGGCAGTGGTCTGACACATCTCCTCCTTTGCACAATCTGGTAAAAGACTTTTGTAAAGAGAAGAAGAATCCCCCTCCCCATAAGAGACTGGACTCATGTAACCCCAACCTCCTTGTTTTGCACATAAAGGAAAACGAGGGTCAGAGCAAGGGTGGGACCAGTCTGTGGGCACCCAGATACACAGGGTCTGAGTATAGGGGAGATCCCGGCCTTGACTCCCAATCTTGTGTTCCATCCATGTCACCACTGTGTCCTCCCAGACATCCTACGTGCTGACACTGGAAATTCCATACGTCTGTGTTCAGGATCGCCAACAGTCCAAATTCCATCTGGAGTCTGTCAATTGTGGAGCTGAGCAGGAACTGGAGCAAGGAATGGGGCCAACCGGCGGACCCACCAAGGCTAAAGGGCCAAGATCGCCGGAAGGGCTTGATCCCTTTTCCCATGTCGCCCCCACCCTCAACCCCATGGCACTGAGCCCAGAGTGAAAACCCTGGGCCTGAAAAGTCTCCACGAGCCTGCTATTTGCCAGAGAAGAAAATGGAAGCACGTATAGGCTCAGCCTGCTTGGTGGTGGCTGGGATAGGAATGGTACGAGCGGTGTTCAGACTCACTGCTGCCCCCTGCCGCCTTCTTGAGGCAGCTGCAGACTCTGGACAGCAAGGAGAAGCTCTTCCTAGAAAAATCCTGTTTGGGGTTTTCTTGTTCCCCTGAAATCAGTCTCTTTCAGTCTCTCTAATTGCCTCCCTATCTCTGTCTCTGTCTCTGTCTGTCTCTGTCCCACACCCACGTACATGCAGCACACGTGTCCCCCCCAACTCCTCCCCACCCCGACACAGGACTAGAGTAAAGCTGAATGAAAGGAAACCATAAGAGTTTGTGTAAAATTCTGCAAAGACTGTATAATCGCCAATTGGATTTTCAGGTTGGATGGTTTCTCCCTAATTAGATTCTGCTGCCTGTAATAAACCAACTTTGCAGCTTTATCCCATCCTATAAAGCTACCCATTTTTCATTAGTCAGGTGTACAATCATGTTCATGGTGTACACAGAGCACAGATCAGCCTCACCTTTCAATTTGCTTCAGATAACACTGTGTTTCTGTCTCAGGTGGTAACATACCAATAAAAAACATGTGCTGATTAGGCCATACCATCATTACTTAAATCCCTCACCAAAAACTTCTTCTCTTCACCCTAAGAACAACACTAAAATTCCAGACTGAAAGGTCACCCTGGAGTGTACCTTTTGCAGACAGACGCATTCTGGAAAAACAGTCTAGCATTTCTCAAAGTGCAGTGTGTAGCCTGCCTGCGTCAGACCCACTGGGGATGTGTGCTAAGATACACATTCTTGGGCTCCCTCCCTGAGACATACCGATTTAAACTCTCTGGGGGCGATGCTGGGTGGCTCAGTCGGTTAAGCGTCTGCCTTCAGCTCAGGTCATGATCCCAGGGTCCTGGGATTGAGTCCTGCATTGGGCCTCTTGCTCAGTGGGAAGTCTGCATCTCCCTTTCCCTCTGCCTGCTGCTCCCCCTGCTTGTGCTCTAATGCTCTTGCTCTCTCTCTCTCTCTGGCAAAAAACAAAACAAAACAAAAACTGTCTAGGGAAGAGACTTAGGAATCCACCTGTAGACCAAGATCCTCTAGTAATTCTGAAGGAGGCTAACGTTTGAGAACCACATAGCTCAGGTCCTTCACAGTTGGGATGCAAGGGCCACCTGCCATATATATGATGCCTTATTTGCTGCCCTATTTGGAGACAAGGTCACCCTCCTCCCTCAAAGGCTCTCATGTCTCTGTAGCTTCATATTACAGAATCCCAATTCTCAGGGTATAGCAGGGCAGCCAGTATCATAGACAGGCTGCCTGTCAGGCTGTAAGACACATTCCCCCCTGGTCTGGACACCATCTCAGAGCCTAGGGTCATCACTCTAGACAGCGAGTGCCTGGAAAGTGGCTGGGCAGGAGCCCTGGGCTCCCAGGAAAGTGCCCGAGGCCTGACTCAGCTGGACAAGAAAGACTGTGCAGATGAGGAACTGATTCCCACAAGGCCCTGGGGAGTGTTGCTGAGTTTGTCAAAGCCAAGTGTGGTCCCTGGGTGACGCGAAGCAGGCAGCCTGGGTGGTCTTCCCAGGATGCTGAGCTGAGCGGCAGATGACTGAGCACGGCCCACGGCCTCCCTTTGATCTAGAAAGCACTTTTCTTCCAAGACCTCAAAGCACTCTCCAGACACTACCTAAGTCATCCTTAACCCCAGTCTCAGGGTTAGATCCTGGTAAAGAACCCATCGAGGGCCATGTATTCAGCAGATACCAACTCTGGTCAAAAGTCATAATCCCAGGGCGTCTGGGTGGCTCAGTTGATTAAGTATCCGACTCTTGATTTCGGCTCAGGTCATGATCTCAGGGTTGTGAGACAGAGCCCGGTGCTGGGCTCCACACTGGGCATAGAGCCTACTTGACAGTATCACTCTACATCCCTGGGAGAGCTGAAGCTTTGTTTTTTTGTTTTCGTCTTCCAGGAAAAGATAATTGGAAAGATGTTTTCCATGGCAATGGAATCTGTAATTGTCTTTTTTTTTTTTTTAAGATTAGTTTTATTTGTTGGAGAGAAAGCACATGCATGAGCATGAGCAGAGGAGGGGCAGAGAGAGAGGGAGAAGCAGGCTTCCTGCTAGGCAGGGAGCCGATGTGGGACTCGATCTTGAGACTCCCAGATCATGACCTGAGCCAAAGGCAGATGCTTAACCAACTGAGCCACCCAGGCGCCCCAGGAATCAGTAACTCTGATGGCCCAAAGTTCTTCCTAAGCCTAAACTATAAGCGTCCTGCTAAATGTAAAGTTCTCCGAGCTCCTGTGTGGTGAACACAAAGGGAACTCTGCTCCGTTACAGTCTAGCCTCCACGCCCTGGGATAGATGTGGAGGCTCCTTCAGATTCTGAAGTTCAGCAGGAGAACCGGGCTTCAGCCCGACATTCCTGCATTTTACTTTGTCCCCACCATGCCCGATGAGGCTGTGGCTACTTCCCGGTGGACATGCAACCAAGGTGAACACTGTATCCAGGATTCTGACCCAACCGCCACCCCAAAACAAGAGGGTGGGAGACTGAACGCTCCCAGACTGGCCTCTTTCCCCTCTTCCCAGTATTCAGGTAAAACCCAAACCAAACCGAACAATCCAGGGCAATGAGCTATGGAGGGCCCCTGAGGCTGGTCTCAGGACAGGAGCTATCCGGAGCTTTCCCCAGGCACTCAAGCCTGCCGCACGCTCCTCCACCACAGAACCTGGAGATACCCCGAAGGGAAGCTGGAGTGGACCTGGTTAACTTAGGGCAACAAAACTCTAACCTTGGGGGCAGGATCCGCCCCCACCCCCTGCTCTCATTCTTCTCATCTTCTCTGGGCTCCACTGGAGACAGAAACAAGATGTGTGGTCTGCAAAAGGAGGAGGAAAGAAAAGCCTCTGGGGCCCCAATGGCAACACCATCTGGCTTCTCCACGGTACAGGAATTCTCAGCTCAGCTTCGTGGCAGAATTTTTATGGGTATGAGCTCGACCTTATCAGTGTGATCATCAGCTCCCCGAAGATGGGGACTCTGAGTTCTACGTGCTCAACTTAGAGCCAGGCACAGAGCAAACGCTTGTTACAGGTGAGCAAGAGTGACAGCGTCCTGGGTCCCCGGGGGCCCAGGCCGGACACCCAACAGCAATGACAAGAGCCCTGTCTGGGACAGGGGCTCATTCTCTGGGTGGAGTTGAAATGACATACCCTGCACTGAAAAGCCAGCCCGTGGAGGAGCCTGGGAGATGTTCAGACAGTAGTCAGGATCCCCCCAGTTCCAGCCTGAATCAGGCCATTTCCAAGGGCTCTCCCTTTCTCTCCCTCTCTGATGCCTGGAAACACACAGCCCCAAACTCCCCAACTCATCTCCTAGAAGGTGTTTCTGAGTCACTTAACCTCACCCTGGGTTATCTGTCAAGACTCCCATTTAAATATTCTAGATGCCATCAGAGTTTCCAGTTTCTTCTTTGACTGCTGAGCTCTGAGGACCCTTACAGATCATCTGGTCCAGTCATAATCCAGAAGCCGGATATGACCAGCCTTTTTGTTTCTTTCATAGAAGACAAGAGAATAAAAGAGACTTTAATAGAGAATGTCAGAGTATGTCACATGTAGTAAGGGTGAGCTCCATTTCGGGAAATTTTCAGTTATGTTAACATCGACGTGTCTGGGACTTACAAAGCCAAATGCATTTCTTCTAATGAATCACAGTCAGAAAAAGTATGAAAAACACCAAGCCTGTTTTCTCATGTTGCCAGTGAGAAAACTGATGCACAGAGAGGAAAAGCTAGTTGCCCGAGGTCACACAGCAGCCTTGGACCAGAGCTCAGGTTTCTCCTGCCTTCTGTTTTAGTGCTCTGCTCAACTGTAGCCTGCGGGTCTCCGGTTTTGCACCCAGAGAACACCCCTGAAGTGGCACTGGCCAGGGATCCCCGAGAATCCCCAGTCCTACCACAGTTGCCCAGCCAGGAGTGGGACTCCCTCAGCTGACCCAGCGCAGGTGCATGTAGCAGGGATATCAGTGGAGGATGGGTATGGATGGCTGAAACCTATGGCCAAGCTTGTTTTGCGCATACAGGCGAGAGTGACCTTGACTTTCCTCTCAAGACCTTTTTAATAATCACTAAATTAGGGCAAATCAGTCAAAGAGGCCACTTCAGGGTGAACGTGAGGGCTCACCGGCTCTGCAACAAGACAAGGGCATGGCTTTCTCCTTGTGGGAGTACAGGCCAGCAGATAAGCACCCTGCCCCAAAGATTCCGGGCTGTGAGTTGGGTCACTGTGGCCCATCTAGGCTGTGACCACTCTCATCCTCCTTCAATCAAAGAGTACCCTCCTCTCTGCAATGTGCTACCTGACTGTGTAGCCCCTTGGGGTGATCAACGCTGGGGTCAGAGGAAAGTGGGGGTGCAAGGAGGGTCAGAAATGAATACAGGCGAGAAAACCAAGGCTCACAGAGGCAGAGAGACTTGAGCAAGGTCACAGAGCTAGCTGGTCGCAGAGCCACACGTGACTTAAGTGCAAAGCTGATTCCCAGCTCCCCACTTCTCAAATCACACACGAAGCACCTGGACATCTTGTCACAACGCAGACTCAGTAGGGGCGGGGGGAGGCTTGAGATTGTGCATTCCTAAGAAATTTCCAGGTGATGCCAAGGCTGCTGGCTCTACACCATGCTGTCTGGAAAGACAGAGGGAACTTTGAAGTTCATCCCAGCTCGTACCAAGGATCAAACGCTCCACTTGCGCCAGTGAATCTTCTAAGACTGACAAACAGACTTACTTAAAATAATAAGGATCATTATTTTAACATGCATCCAATATTGATTTTGTTTTCATCCCTATGTTATGCATAAGGAAGCCGAGACTCAGAGAGGTTGAAGACCTTAGCCTGAGTCACACAGCTAGTGAGTGGCAGAGCCAAGACGTAAATTCCAATCTGTCCTGACTCACAGATTCATCAGCTAAAAGCCGTGTGGAGATAAACCCTCCACCTTTCCTTTCTCTGAGGTTCAGGAGCCTCTCCCAGGAATGCTCATGATTCTCCTCCAGCCAAACCGTGCTCTCCCCAGTACTACTTGGCCACAGCTTCCTCATAACTCAGGCTCCTGAAGGTCCTTTTTTTCCAGACCTGTGTATACCCAGTGGACCCCAACAAGGTCTTTTTGGAGTTGATCTGGAGGAAGCAGGAGAAGCAAAGGAACTCGGGGCAATGTGTGGATAGCGGATCTATGAGGTAAGACACGTGGGGGACTCCTTCTAAATCAGGGCCTGTGTGCTTTCCACCAAGGCCATGTCAGCGGGGACGCCGAAGTCTAGCTGCCTGGATGCTGAAGCCCTACCCCCAGGAGGAAGCGCTGGGCACCAGGAGTTTTGCAAGGAAGGGCGCATGGTCTGTGTTGGAACAGTCAAGGACTCTGTGCAGGGAGTGATCTCTGGGCGGGATGAGAGCACATGGCAGAATTACCCAGAGGACCGCTTCCAAGGGCCATCCAGACCCAGCCCTGCATTTTGGCTGCACCTTCAGGATAATGAATATCCTTAGTTCCACCGTGTTTCACCAAGTGCGAGCTCCCATCGCCAAGTGCATGTGAGGACTACCGACACGCGCAGCACCTGTTCCCACAGTGGGATGAACATCCATGTGGCGGGCCCCACGTCTGCGGCACAGGCTGGCTACGCCAGGCTTCAGGTCCGAGCTCACCTTGCTGGTGCTGCCTCCTCGAGGAGAACTAGAAATCACGAATGACTGCAGAGGCCCTGGTGGCCAGGAGGCAGTAGGACTGAGGTAAGGCTGTAAGGGTTCAGGGAGTGGTCAGGAGGGGACTCAGTGGGGCCCAGGGCTGGGGCCTGCAGGTGGGGGGCAGCCCCGGGGTGTGGGGGTCTCACTGTCTAATTGCAGGGAGAGAAGTTTTCCAACCGGTCTCAGAGCCGGGCTATCTTGCTCGCAGGGCTGGCTCTGCCACTTACAAGCTGTATGTCCAGGGCATGTCATTCACCCCTCAGAACCATGACGTCTTTGTCTATAAAATGGGCATAACAGTGAATAGTCCAAAAGAGCCGGTGTATATGTTTAAGGAGTGCCTAGGCTATGGTGAGGACCTGATCGATGTGAGCAAGGGCTTAAAAACACACATTCCACGACAGCCACGGGCCCCGTGCCCACGCTGGCAGACCGCGACAGGGAGGCCTCGCGGACTGAGAAAGCACACTTCACGCTTCTGCTTCTCCCACACGTGTACAGCCAATGGCTGGACGGGACCTACTTTTTCAGGGTGCACTCCAGTTCGTTCTTCTCCTCGTGAGCTTCTTGGAGCTGCGAGAAGGTCCTGGTCAGGAAATCCTCGAAGCTGGACAGTAAGTGAGGTTCGTCCTTCCTCAGCCGTAACCAGAGCTGCTTGATGTCGCTTTCACTACAAGACAAAGGGGGCATTCATATCCGAGTGCAGCAACACCCTGGTTCCCGGATGTGAAACTGACAGCCAGAACGAATGGCTAGCATTTACTGAGTGCTGGCTGTATGCTAGGTACTCTACGCCTATACGCTTATTTGACCCTCAGGGTGACCTCTGGGGCTGGGGCTCTGCTAACCCTCAGAAGAGGGGGAAGGGAGCTGGCTCCGATCACTTGGCTGACAAAGGATGGAGTCAAGAGTCAAACTCGGGCTGCCTGGCTCCTGCGTAGGCCCCCTTCACCCGGCGCTCCACTGCTTCCACTCTGGTTTTTCCCAATGGGCAGGTGGCACTGAGCGTGTGCAGCCGCGTGCTGGGAGCATCAGAGAATGTCAGGAAGAGGAGAGGAGGACAGGAGCCTGGTGCGTGTGAGGACAAATGCCGTGCAGCTGAAGGAGAGAGCTTGTCGCCCCAGGAAGGACGGTCCTCACAGCTGAGAGGTAAAGACATGCCATCTGATGGATGGCAGAAAGCAATTGTCACCATGGGGAACGGGAGAGAATACGCAGCACCCCACTGGGGCCCGGTGGCACCGGGAATGACAGACAGGCGGAAGGAAGGGAAGGTGCAAATCTGCAAGGCGCGTGTGTGCACACACGGAATGACAAATAGAAAGTTGGCAGGGACACAGGCAGGCAGAGAGACAAAGACACAGAGTGACATGCCCAGAGCCTCCCCTCCCCAGCCCCAGCCCCAGCTAACTGGGCAGGTGCGTACCGCAGAGCAACGGAGACAGACGGGGACTCGCTGATTGGGGACAGGAGGAAGGAGGCGGCGGCACACACTGGGGACCAGGCGCTCCGTCTCCGGAGAAACTCGAAAATCTATGGCCAACCATCACGCAGAGCCTGAGAGCAGTCTGGTCTGCAGCCCATTAAATTCTGAAACCACTATGATCTGAGGGTAGCTACCACCGGGAACCCTCAGGATAAAGAATAAAGTCCTTTCTGTTCCTGTGTGACAAGTCCTATATTGGAGCAACTTTCCTCAGAAGTAATACTTGCCAGTGCCAGGTTAGCAAGGGGTCTGGGTCCCAGAGAGCACTCTCCGCTCCCAGCAGAGGGAGGACCACTGAGAAGGGAAGCTACCCCTACTTAGTTGTCGGATCGTCCATCCATTGCCCCTCCCTCCTTCCTTCCCTTGCTATCCTCCAGCTCATCTGGAACACTTGTCTACCCATCACCCAATGAGTACTTCCTGTTTGTTGGAACCCAGCGCTGAGAGGACAAGAGGTGATCCAGGAAACAAGGGATGGGGAGGGAGGAGCTTTTCCGTTCCCAGAACTTTGTTGTCCTGTAGATATAGTGGAGATGGTACGATACAAGGATCCCAGAGACATATGACGATGGCCTCCCATGGCTGGGGCAGACTGATGCCCTCATGATGTACACGAGTTATAAAATCAAGGTCCACCTCAGTCTGTCTGTTCACATCTGTCAAGTTCCTGCCGGGACAGACAGTTGGCTAGAGCCTCCAGTGAGATTTGCAGACCCACACAACCCTCTTCCAAAGCTCTCTGAACCACCTCGTCATGGCCACACTACCTCCCCACCAGATTTCTGGAGAAGGGACAAATCTGTCAATTCTTGATGAAAAATAAGCCAAGTTCCATAATTTGCCAAATCACTCCACCAGTCGGACCACCGGGAGTCCAGACACCTGGTCTACTGCTTCTGCTCCTTGTGGAAGGGTATAAGGGAGCAGGGCTAGACAGGATTCTAGGAGGTCAGCTTACCCACCTGCCTGCTTCCAGAACAACACACAAGCCATTCTCGGGAGTGAATCTTTGAAGACCTCCGAAGTCTTTACAGCTTCCTTTATGTTCTCTGGGGCTTGGTGGTCTTGCCATCCCCCTCTTGCAACACCCGGCCCCTGCCTTCCATTTGGCTTCCATGGGGATGGAGAGTGCTGGCCGCCATCTTCTGCATATCAATTTCTGTGACCACTCTTGAAGCCTTCCCTAGAGCCTTCTCTTCCAGGATGCCTCATGCTGGCTCAATTCCTCAGTGGCCTCAGACAGGCCCTCTGAGGAACATCGGGTGAACTCTGTTTTGAGAGCCCTGCCAGGAAGGGGGCTGGCCCAAAAGGGATGGGTGGGTGGAGAGGTGCCTCTCTTTCATGACAGTGCCATGGCTTGTCCACACTGCCCTCTCCTCCTGCTCCTCTAGGAGGAGGCTTCCCGGGGTCATTGAGTGGTCCCTGGGTTCTGGCATCTTGTCCTCAGAGAAGCTGAGTGGGGTGTCTGACTACCATGCTTCCCACCCACCTGCCCCTGTCCATGAGCTCAGATGGTTAAGCGTCCGCCTTCTGCTCAGGTCATGATCCTGGGGTCCTGGGATCGCCCCCTGCTCCGGGGGCAAGTGCACTGCCCATCCAGGGCCTCTCCCTGCGCTCTCTCCCAGGCCTCCGCCTGTCCTTTCTCAACTCTGACGCAGTCTACCGAATTGTTGGTTCAAAAATCCACAGAGCAACAGATTCTTGCTCTGGCCTGCATGATGTGTGCAGGCCCCTCCTTTCCTACCACTTCTTTATCATCCTCAACCACAGTTCCTTCTCCTCCCAAGCTCCAGATGCATCAGAGTTCCAATTGTTAGGCCATTCCCACTCCTGCAACACACATCCAAGCCAAGACCAAGAGGCCCAGAAATGGAAAGGCGAAAGGCAACAGGAAAAGGGAGAACAGTGTTCCACATTTTTAGGCCACTGGTTTCCACCAGCTGCAACCTCACTTTTTATTTTATTTCATCCTATTTTTATTTCATTTCATTTTAAATGTCAGTTGCATTTGGAAAAAAAAATGGGGGTATTATGTTTTATTTGAGGTTCCAGCCATCTGAAATTTTCAGCTGAGTTGCTGATTATCCAAGCGGTGGGCTGGTAAAAACTGGTTAATTTCCCACCTCGGCTTCCTGACGGGTTTGCTCTGGCTCCAGGGCACGGTGGGCAAATGCCGCCACATGAGGAGCCTCGGCCAGGAGCACGCCACTGTGGGGCAGGCTGGGATGTCCTGCAGCCCCTGAGACCCGGGGCTGGCTATGGGGGGAGGAGGAAATGCTGGTGAGCTGGCAGGGATGGGGGAACCCCAGCAAAATGCACAGAGAGCCCCTCTAGGTCTGGCACGGCCCTCTGCTGCACAGCGCTCCTCAGGGAGCCAAGGACTGTGCTGATGTCATATGGTAGGAGTGAGGAGAGTGGGAGGATAGGGGCTGAGCACCGTTTCCCAAGAGAAAATGCAAAAAGCAGAGACAAGTGTCGGCCAAGGGCAGGCTATACGGAGCAAGTCTTCTAGCTGGCTGCCCAGAACCTGGGGCCTGGCTGAGCTCTGAACAAATGAGGATGTTGCATGGGCAGATGAAGGGTGGCTCCTGGGCGGGGCCCCATCCCCCCAATCGCTGTTGCCACTTACTCTTCCAAACCCTTCTGGGCTCCAAGTCTGTCCATCAGTGTTTGGAACTGGGTCTCCTCATCTTCATCTGTGTCGCCCACGTGTTCTTCCCCTCTGGACTGATAGACCTTCTCTTCCTGGAGCCGGGCCACCTGTTCACCTGCCTCTTCCTGACCTGGCTTATTCTGGCTGAAGAAGAAGTGACCTGGGGGATACACGGCACAAGGATCTGAATCGGGCAATCCATAAATACTCACCCAGGAAGACCTTATCCTTCTTAGTTGCCAGAAATCACCGGAGGCTCATTTGAGAGAAGAAAAGGGGAGCTCCACCCCCACCACTACAGCATACATTTTGGACACCATCTCTTGGGTTTGGGGACTTTGTCACTTCCATGGGATTCTGAGACATGCTAGAGCCTGGGAATGGATGTCAGTGTTACGGCACCTTTGTGGTCCTTGAACCTTTGAAGTCTGGCTTAGAGCTCATGTCTTCCTTGATTTCCTCTCTACACAACCAGAACCTCCCCTCCATCGACCTCCAGCAGCAGCCTGACTGCTCCATGACATCGTCGAGCCATTCCCACCACCAGGACCATGGTGGTCCACGTTTACAAGTGACTCCGCAACTCTGAGTGCGCCTTCTCCATACTCACACTGCCTGTAACACACGGCAGTCTGTCTTATGCTCTCGAGGCGACTGCAAGCTCCTCGAGCTCAGGAGGAGCCTCGGGTTCTTCCGAGCAAACTCTACGGTACTTCGTGTAAGGCAGATGTGTGGTGAAACTTGTCTGCTGACCCATACTGGTCCTTGCTCTGATCGATATCTGATCAGTATCTCATCGGATGGGTATCTGGTTTCTCGATCTTGTTTGTGAATCTTTGTTCTTTTTCCTCCTGGATACCTTGAGAATGACTGCTCTATTCAAACCCTCTAGAAATTCCTCTGGTTGTGGGCTCCCCTCAGCCTGGAAGACTCAGCCAGACCCAGGTTGAAATGAACCAGGCAGCCATCCCACTGTGTTGTACACTGGTGTCATCGAAAGGAAAGGAGATGTAGAGGCTGGAAATCTCATTTTGGCTCCCCCCCTTTTTTTTAGATTTTATTTATTTATTTGACAGAGAGAGAGATCACAAGTAGGCAGAGGCAGGCAGAGAGAGAGGAGGAAGCAGGCTCCCTGCTGAGCAGAGAGCCTGATGCGGGGCTCGATCCCAGGACCCTGAGATCATGACCTGAGCCGAAGGCAGAGGCTTAACCCTCTGAGCTACCCAGGTGCCCCTTGGCTCCCCCTTTTATGCCAAGCTTGCCTTTCTCAGGTGGGAGGGGATCTGGCCATGACCATGTAGTGGGCATGGAGAAAACAGTGGTATAAACAGCCAACGTGGACACAGAAAGGAGGCCCAAATAATCTAGAGCCTGGAAACTTCCGGATGGCAAGGAAGCCTGGGCTATACAGACTACAGATCTGGTGGTGGACGCGGGAACCTCTCACAGCTTTAGGTAGATGAATATCCTGGGGCCCCAGCACCCATCGGAACTTACTAAATCCAGTGGTGAACTCCTCTGGTGTCAGAAAGCCATTGCCGTCAGCATCCAGGGCATCAAACACATCCTCCAGTTCCTCCAGGCTGAGTGGTAACTCCTCATGGAGCCTCTGAAAACAATCCAGACTGCGGTGGTCAACATTCAAATCATCAGGGAGGGCCGGCCTGGAACTGCAGAGCTTGTTGCCGGAAGGGTCTAGAATTGGCCCTGTCCTACAAAGACCCCGTTACTGTCCTTCTCTCTCCCTTGAATGTTATGACTACTTATTGGGTACCTACTGGTGTGCAAGGCAGTTTGCTAGATTTATAAATAAATACATGTTTATCAATATGTTTATAAACAGGTGTATTTGTATTTAATTCTCATGACAATCCTTTACGTGGGCATTATTATCTCACCTTATAGATGAAGAGTGAAGTTCAAGTTCCCTGCACGAAGGTCCCCCAGCCTATAAGTAACAATGCCAGGAGTCAAATCCAGGTCTGACTCAGAAGCTGGCCCTCCTCACAACCATAAAGGATGGAAAAGGTTCAGAACGGACTCCCGTGGTAGGATAATAGCTGCGTGACATAGTGTCAGGTGAAATGAGGGAGTAAACATAAAGACAATAAAAGGTTGTAGAGAGGCAGGGAAGGTGAGAGAGACAGAGAGATCCACTGACCCACCAAGGCCTCTCAGCAAGTGAGTGACAGAGGAGTGAGGCTTCACTGTCAGTCTTCGCTACTCTCCCCACGCACCCCCCTGCTGCCCCGCCATGCTAGCTCCCCTGCTAGGATGGGGGTAGGGGTCACATTCTCAGAAGCTTTCCCTGATGGAGGCACTCACGATCCCCAGGCCCCAGCATCAAGTTTGTCAGTTTCTGTGGACACGCATTTCGATCCTTTAGCTCAGAGGGGATGCTGGGTAAGCCCCCTTCTTCCGTGTAAGTGACCCACACCTGTCACTCCAGGCTGTGCTCCCTTCTTCTGCTTCCTACTTGTTCTCAACTAATTCCTGAAAGGATGTTAACTGCCCCTGGCCTAAGGGATCAATCCCCACAAGACCATGTGTGTTCTAAAGGGGAATTAGACAAGACAGTGTGCAAGGAAGTTATAAATCAACCCCGAAGCTGAGTCCTGGCCTGACTAGGACCACACAGGATGGGAGGGCAGGGACCAGCTGCTGGGACAAGTTGCCAGTGGCTGAGTTCCTGATGCTTCCCTCTGGCCTTCTGCCTGATATGCCGTGGCCCCAGGCCAAGGCTGATTTGCATCGTTGAAGCAAGTGTTCTCTTAGACCCTAATAACCTAAGTCTCCAAACGAGGACTCCCCAAGGGAGTTCATTATGGCCCAGCTGACCCTCCCCCTTCCTCCCTGTTACCTAAGGGACAGCTACACAAAATTGCCCGCATGCAAGTGACTGACAGCTGAAGACAAGGAACACGGGGCTGTAGGAAGGAAGATATATACCCATCTGAACAATCAAAACGAGCTAGCAGGTGTGAAAGCCCATAACATAACTCGCAAGAACACTTGGCTTGATCCTATGGCAATCTTCTAGCTCATAAGCCATAAAGTTTAATTTGGCAGGTCGTACATTAAGGGAGACTGCGATGCAAAGTGGGAAGATAGGATGATGCGGAAGCCATTTAGGGGAACTGAATTAAATATGAATGAGTTTTTTTAGAAAGGAAGGGAGTGAGAGTGTGTGCAAAGATTCTAGAAGTGCCTCTGTTTAGCATACAGCAGAATCGCGGGCTTATCAACAATCCATAAACCAGCTGTCTCAAAAGCCACAATAAGAGAATGTGGGGTTAGGAGTGAGTCAATTTTACAAGGAGTAAGCTTATTAGCTCCATTGGAAGCCAAAGGCATCACATGGGAGTGAGAGTCAAAACCCGAGCGACTCTGGATTCTGGTCCATTCCTAGGGGCCATCCTCCCTCCCTCCCCGCTGCCAGCCTGCGGTCACCGAATCTGATCCATGGTGTGCTAGAGCTAGAAATGGCTGCAAGGGGGCTGCCGAGGTTGGTGGGACCCTCCCTTTGCCTTTCACCAAAACCACCCCACATGTGGGGACCCTTCCTCTCATTAGCTGTCATACCCCACCTTTAGGCTCCATTCCTGAGTCTAGCACAAATCCCTCCATCACCAAATCCCAGGCTCTCTGGTCTACAACTCAGGCTGGTTTCCTCTTTCTGCTGTCAGTGAAGCTGGGGAAACGATATTAGATCCTCCCTGTAGTTCTTACCCTTCCTGTGATTTTTTTTTCCTTCCTGTGATTCTTAATCACCATAATCATCTCTTATTTATCTCTGTTCTCAGAACCTGCAAGCCGTATAAAACCAGCTCATTCTGGTCTTGTCCTCTGGGCACCTGGTGTCTACATTTTCAACTGAGGTAAGCGGAGTTAAAGGGGACAAGATGATTCATTCCACCGATCGGTTAGTCGGCAAGGCTCCAGATTTGCCTAGAGTCACAGTGGAGAACAGCGCTGGGATTAAAGAGTTGATTTTGCATTCAGGGCCTCAGCTAGCGTCAAATGGTCCTCTACCATGTTCTCTCTGGAGTTCCCTACTGGGCATTAACCATTCCCCGCCTACCCAGCTACCACCAAAAGTCTCTCTTGCCAGCAGCGCCATGCCCCAGGCTTCCAGAGATCCTGTTTCCTTTGTACATCCTGTTTCACTTCCATTCCCATCTGGAAGGGCGGGCGGGGGAAGGAGGAGCCATAGGGAGGAAGTCAGCTCGCCCTCTTTATGCCAACACGTCCCATGCCCACGGAGCTCTGTAGAACCCCACTGCTTCTTACAGACCTGCCTCCCTCCACTGCCGTCAGGCTGGCTCTGAATTCCTGCCCCACTCAGGCTCTGCAGCCCCCAGGGCAGGCCAGGCTGTGTGAGTCCCCCAAACACAAGTTCCTTCTTTCACCGGTCTCGGGCCAGCTTGTATTTTGTATCCTGATAGATGCGACTAGTTGATGAATGTCTGCTCCTTCAGTGGACTGGAAGCTCTGAGGCAGGGACCCCGTTCATTTTCACTCACCATCCTGTTGCTGGGGAGCTCAGTGCTGACCCAAGTGGAGTATTCAGATACTTGTTGAATGAACGAGTAAACAACTGAGTGCTAAGAGTGATGGCAGGAGACCCCGAACTCTTATCTAGGGAGCACTGGTCTGGACTCTCATACTTCCGATTGTGACCAGGAGCACACCTGCTGATTCTCGGCAAGGTCTTGTAGATGGGATATTTTCCAGGACCTGGAACAGGAAGCAATCCTGCAGCAGTGCCAATGGCTGGGACTCCCAGAACCACGGAGAAATGTTGTCTTCTGCTGCTCATCAGCCGGAGCCCCTAACCTTCCTGGCCACAAGGCCAGTAGCAAGCATTGTGCGGCTGAAAATGAATGGGTGCACAGCCTCCAACACGTCTTTGGGAAACTCATTAAAGAGAAAACCAGGGGCACCCGGGTAGCTCAGTGGGTTAGGCGTCTGCCTTCAGCTCAGGTCGTGATCTCAGTGTCCTGGGATTGAGTCCCGAGTTGGGCTCCCTGCTCGATGGGGAGTCTGCGCCTCCATCTGCCCCTCCCCCTTGCTTGTGCATGCTCTTTCTCTCTCAAATAAATAAAATCTTTAAAAGAGAGAGAGAGAACCAGAAGAAATCCAACTTTACAGGCAGAATTAAAGTCTCCCTCCTTTGGAGGCTTCTACGACATCCTGTTCGGATCTCCATTTCAGCACCAACCATTCTCCTCTTGTACCAAACATCTTCAGGATGCGAATTCGAGGTACAAGAGATGAAATCTACCTTTAAAGCTTTGTGCTTTCACATGCTTGGCTCAGGCTGCTCAGTGTAGCCTAGGGTTTCTTAACCTCCGCACTATTGAGATCTTGGATGCTTCCTTCTTTGTTGCGGGATGGAGGGGGGCTGTTCTGGGCATTATAGGATATGCAGCGGCAGAGGCCAGTAACACCTCCCTCCTTAGTCGTTTCAGTCGAAAATATCTCCAGACGTCACCAAATGTCCTCTAAGAAGCAAAATGGCCCCAGTGGTGTGGACCGGACACAAACAACCACCAGCTGGGGACGAGCAGACGGCTCCTTCTTCAGCATGAGCACCTTTTCCTTATCTCCCAGGAAGCATAAGACAACTTGCACTTAAAATCAACGTATGATGGTTTGGCTGTTCTAGAAAATAGTATTGTGGTTCTTAAAAAAATTAGAAATAGAATTACCCTGTGATGCAGCAATTGCACTTCTGGCTACATCCCCAAAACACCGAAATCAGGGACTCCGAGTACTTCACACCCTTGTTCATAGCAGCACTATTTTCATGCAAGGGCATGAAGCAACCCAAGTGTCTACTGAGGGAGGAAAGGACAAGCAACGTGCGGTATTCAGACAGGTAAAATGAACTATTAGCCAACCTTACAATGGAAGGAAATTCTGAGCCTTGCTACAACATGGATAAGCTTTGAAGACATCACGCCAAGTGAAATAAGCGAGTCGTAAAAGGACAGATACTGTGTGACCCCACTTATACGAGGAACTTAGAGTAGTCAAATTCATAGAGGCAGAAAGTAGAACGGTGGTTGCCAGGAGCTGCGGGCAGAAGGCAATGGGAGTTAGTGTTTAATGGGCGCCGAGCTTCCATCTTGGAAGATGCTAAGAGTTCTAGAGATGACGGTGGTGAAGGGTGCATAACGTGAATGTGTTTAATGTCATTGAGCTGCACACTATAAAGGGTTAAGATGGTAAATTTCATGTGGTGTGTACTTTGCCACAGTTTTAAAAAATCACAGTGTGGAGGACGTCTAGGACTGAGATAAGACATGGGGCGCGAGTCCCCACCTCACTCTCCCAACACACATGCATGTACATTTATGGAGGGATTTCCAGGTCCTATTCTCAGGGCCAAGTGCTCTCTGTGCACACACTCATTTAATTCTCTTCTAATGCTGGGAGGCACTATAAATAATTCACAGATGAGGAACTATCGCCCAGGGGGCTTAAGAGACTCACACAAATTCACATACCACTACTATGTGAATTTGCAGATTCAGGGTTAAAACTCGGTTCAATTTGCTCTAAAAATCCTAGAAAGTCTTCTTGTTAACCTAAACCAGGAACCATGTAACTCTTTCTGTAAAGGACTAGATAGTACATATTTTAGGCTGTGTAGACCCCTGGGTCCTTGTCACAGCTCTTCAGCTCTGCCATTGTAACACGAAGCTGCCGGGAACGCTTTGCAAATGAAGGAGCAGAGCTGCGTTCCAATAAAACTTTATTTGCACAAATAGGACCTATTTGGTTGGTTTGCCAACTCCTAGATTATTTTTAACAGTTTGGCTAGTCTAGGAACTCTAGGCAGTGTTGGGAGGCAGGTACCTGGCCTTGGCAGGTCATCATTTCACTTGGAAAAATCAAGGAAACAGAGTTTTTGAGGCTCTAGGTTTCTTCAGAGAGATCTCCTGCCCATGCTGACCCTGTCTCCCTCTCTGGGCTGAAAGAGTTCTTTCATGCCCTCCAACCTGGCTTCTCATGTCTCTCTGTCCCTTGGAGGCAGGACCGACTTCTGCTTGGGGCCCTCAGCTTCATGACTCTGCTTGTCTAGGACTGTAGCAGACTTCACCCCACAAAGCAGTCTTCACCCCAATTCTGCCCTGGAGTAATCCCCATGAAACCCAGGGAGGTTCTTCCTAGAGGATGGAGGGAGATTTCTCAAACCGCTGCCTCCAGTCTGTTCACCCAGGCTGGTTCTGCCATCCGCCGACCCTACGGTAGAATGTCTACACCTGGAGCCTGAGCAGAAGGCTTGCACCCCTGCCCTCGGTGCAGCCTGCCTCGGGTCCCTCCAAGTTGCACCAGGGTCCTCAAAGGAAAAAGCTTCTCCTGGGCTCTGCTCCTTTCCTCCTACGGTCCCTGCTCTATCCAAGTGGGCTGGCTCCATACTGCCAGGGCTCAGGCACTGTGGCAGTCTTGTGGAATGGGCTTGTTCCAACTCTGCTTCTTCTAGCCCTTAGGTTGGCCCTGACAGGTAGATCGTGGCCTCTCCTTCCTTGAGAGCCATTCCCTGCTTCAGAGGGCTTTTCCTGGTGGCTGGATCTGTGTGTGTGTGTGTGCGTGTGTGTGTGTGTGTGTGTGTGTGTGTACCTTCTGAGCTCTTCTCCCGGTTCCCGTGAGGCTGGGCTGGGAGCTGAGGGTGAGCAAGGTGGTGGCAGCCAGGTCTGAGGAGCTGGTCACCAACCAAAGTGGGGTGACCTCCTGGCAAAGCAGCTTTGTGCAGGAGTGATGGGCAACAGACAGATGCCTGGAGGTTATGCCCAGGTGGACCGGGGGGCACACAGGGTTTCCACAGAGAGCCCAGGATGGCTGAGAGTGGGTTATGATTCTCCCCGTATTTCTTTCCAGCTCATCTTCCCCCAGACAGGACAGCAGCAGAACTGCTCTTAATGGCACTTTCTCAGCCGACAGAACTAAACATTACAAATGCTTCACTGTCCACAGTACATAGAAGCTTCGGGAAAAAAGGAGATGGTAGGAATAAATGCCACGGATGCCATGTAGGAGGTCTCTCCCCTTCTCCTGCCTGGGTCGGGAGCGAGGACGGAGGAGGAATGCAGCTGAGTCGGTATCTCTGGAACTCAATGTTTATTTCAGCTTGATCCTTCCGGGTCAAATACAAAGGACGTCTTACAATTTACACTTTATACCTTAAATTTACCACGCCTCTTCCTCCCTTCATTAAAAAGTGGGCTTCGGCGGGCTTAACTGGGATATATCCAGAGAAAAGTGCTGAGCTGCACCAGGCATATGGCCCAGAACTGACCCTTGGCAAAGGCGAATTCCCTTTTCTTTCCAGAAGGGATAATCAAAAGTTAAGCACGCCATTAAAACTGCCACCACCAGCCACCACGACCACAGACCCATGAAGGCGATTACAAAGTTCACAGACAGGGTACGTCAGATCAAGGTTTCCTCAAAGCACGTTGAGTCTGACTTTCCATGAGGAGTGCGATTTGGGGAATGAGTTCCAGTGACAGAAATACACTGCGGGGGTCAACTACTGAAAACAAGGGTGTTCTGAGCTCACTTGCAGGCTAAGCGGGCCCCATCCTCTGGGTCTTTTCCCTCAATTTGTGCAGCTATTGTACGGCGGAAGAGTTCTGGGGTCACCTGAAGCCTGAAAACACCATCCTGTGGGGCCTGGGAGAGAAAGACCCACCACCTTTCTGCCAGGTCATGAGCTCAGCTCTTCACAGCTCTCAAGTGTGAGCCCACACGGGGCTGGTGCCCACCAGGGTCTACATCCCCCTGCCCATACTCAGTGTATTCTGAAAAGCTAAATTTTAAAAAAGGAAACTTGAGCACTGCAAGACTTTCCTTCCCACAGCTCGGTTATGTATCCCTTCCCCGCTCCCCAAAATGCTCTTGACCAAGCAAATGATGGGAAGGCTGGGGAAGCGCTGCCCGCAGCCTGTTCTGGTTGAGAATGCATTTTATTTACTCGTGTCAGTTGAAATCATGACTGCAGCATGAAGGACTTAAGTAAGACCCCAGAGTAAGCTTTTGACACGAATGGTAGAAAGGCACTAGGCAAAACTAGGCCCCCGAGCTATACATCGGACCCACCACCTGTTTTTTTTTATGGCCAGGGACTAAGGATGGCTTTTATATTTTTATTACATTTTTATTCAAGTATAATTAATATACCACGTTGTCTTAGTTTCAGGCATGCAATATCATGTTAAACGGCTGAAAAAAGAAGCAGAATATTTGGTGACACGCGAAAATCGTATGAAATTCAAATTTCAAGGGTCCATAAATAAAGTTTTATTGGAACAGAGCTGAGCTCCTTTGTTTACATGCTGCTTGTGGCAGCTCGAGGGGCAACATGGTGTTGAGCGGTCATGGCGGTGCTCACAGCCCACAGGATCTCGAATCCTTACTCTCTAGCCTGTTACAGAGAGTTTGCTGAGCCCTGCGCCAGGCAATGGTGTGCACTGGGGTTCGGCAGTATCTCTCTTGGGACCTACTGACAAGGGGCTGAGTGCAGTGGGCGTGAGGGCGAGGGGCAGATAAGAGGAACTCCAGAAGGGCCTTCCTCTCCTGCCGTTGCACCTGTCACTGGGCCTGCTCCGAACGCACACACAGCACCCTGGTATAGCTCGGGGCTCTGCTGTGAAGCCACAGGCTGGTGCCTTTCCACTTTGTCTCCGAAGATTCTCCACCATGTCTTACCCAAGTCCCTTACGATGCTGTTGCCATTTCCCACAGTCCTAGGAGTTACTGAGTCGGAGAGGGGAAACAACCTCCGGGTCTGACAGCAAGCAAAGGCCAGAAAGGGAGCGAACCCAGGACATCTGGCTCCCAGCAGAGTTTGGTCTAATGCCTCCTTCCAGGGAAGAGTAGAGAGCCTCTTTTTCAGTCCCTTAACCCAAGACCCATGCCATTTGGCATTCCAGGTGGGCAGAACTCTTACCTGCATGTCCCTCCTGGCGATGAAGCCCTTGCCTTCTGTGTCACAGGTCTGAAAGAATTCCCATGCTTTGCTCCGCAGTGCCACCTCGAGGGGACCCAGGCAGGGCCCACTCTCCTTTGCACCCTGGCCAGGTCTCTGGGGTCTAGAGACCACTCTCCTGTCAGGGGTAGCCATCTGGGTTTGTCAGTTTCTTCAAGTCTTTGCAGAACCTGAACACAGAAGATGAGAGAGACAGTGGGTGTGGTGTGGATGGAGTGAGGGTGCCCGCCTCTCTTAGCAGCCACCTCCTCATTAGCAGCTCAAGACAAAGGGGAATGTGCTGTGATCATAAAGGGATTAGCCAGCCCATCAGAGAAAGAAGAGGGGGGGAAAGAAAACAGACATTTCCAGATTGAAAGGAGGTGGGTGGGTAGGGGAAGGCTGAAAACAATTTCTCCCCACTTAAACTGACAGCGACAAAACAGATCCTGGTAGACGAGCTACCATTTATTGAATGTTCACTCGGAGACAGGAGCCTCGGTCTCCTATACACATTTTCTCACTTACTTCTCACATCCTTCTGAAATAGATAGCATCATCATCCCGTTATTGATGCTCAGACATTGGAGTGACTTGACCAGGGCCAAAGAGCAAGGTAATGCAAAAAAGGAGATTTAGATCCAAGCTCATTGAACGTGTATTTGCTCTTAATCCTATATTGTCCTGACACTTCAGCACTCCCAAGGGTGGACAGCTCTCCTCACTCAGATGCAGCATCTTCAAGGTCATTCACAATCAACAAGCTCTTGGTGAGCCCCTAACTCATGCTGCAGACCTCCTTGGGGTCCGTGAGCCTGCAGAGGAGAGCTGATGGATGGAAGTGTGCCGGGTCTGCACGGAGCTACCTGTTCTCCTGGACTTGCCAGGCGTAGTTGGGGGACACCCAGGGCTGTCTCCAGCCAACAGAGGATCACAAATCCTATGCACTGATCTGATTTTGAAAGCCCCTCCAGGAGTCTTTTCAAGGGGGTGCATTGTGATGTGATGCTATAGAAGAAGGTTTGCAGAAACCTGCCTCTGGTCTGGACTCAGCTGCTTAGATGACCTTGAACAAGTCAGTACCTCTCTGGTCTCTGTTTCCTCATCTGTGTAATGACAAGACTGGACCTATTTGTATTTAAGGTCCCTTCTACCTCTGTCTGTAAGTTTATGAAATTTCAACCGAAGAAATGTTCTTAATACAAAAATTGGGTTAATATGATGAAAGGCAATATCACAATCCTTGGAGTTTTCTATCTCAAGACTTTCTGGAAGTAGGCTAGGTCCACATTTTCAGTATTTGATAGTATTTGAATGTTAAAATTAAAACACAGATACACACTATAATGCACTTAGGGGAAATGCAGAAAATGAAGTTCTAAATTGTGTCTCTTGTGCCATGCTCAGAAAAAAGATGGAAAAGTCATTGCATTAGCAGGGGAATTTGTCTGATTATCTGAGCCCAGGGGTCTGTCTCTGTTACACCATAAGTCCAAAGTAATCTATGATTTCAGTCAACATTTTCCACCTGCCAGATGTGTCAAGAGCTGTGGGCCCAGAACTAGAAGATGACTCCTGGTCTTAGGAACGCACTGTGTGAAGCAGAACCCAGACAAGGTACAGCAGACTTCTCCTTCTCATTCCATCTGGCAGGATGATGGGCTCCCATCGGACTCCTCTGACCAGCCACCCCACTCCTTGAGAATTGAGTGTTTCTCTTCGTCCCTACAAAGTGTGAACCACCCATTACCTAATCATAGACAGATTTAACATTCTTATTCTCTCTTCCCCAGAGGGAACTAACTGCCTTAGTTATCAGTCCCAAGAGAGTGGAGTTTTTTCTGTTCAGCTTATGTGTATTGCCCAGAACATCTACGTGCAACTCTGAGCTTAGGAAGGGCTTTGGGATAATAACAATGGTAACATCTGAGCTTCTGTAAATGCACAGCATGAGCAGAGCTGTCTATGTCTTCCTGTTACCTAGCCAGGACTATCTCAAGGTTTTTGCCATCCAGCAGTCCCTACCCCATTGCCACCTGCTATTCTCAGAAGACTGGACTAATAACACCTCTCATTCCTTGAGGGTTTTCTCTTGTCAGCCCCTTAACATACTTTATCCTGATAGAACCTGATATCCCTCTGTAAGGTAAGTATGATTAAAATCCTCATCCTCATCATACAGATGAGGAAACTGAGTTTGGGAAAGGTTAAACAACTTGGATCAAAGTCTAGTATAGTTAGAGACCTTATGTACTATACGACATTGCCTTCCCATCATAGGTCCCAGCTATGGCCTTACTCTTAATGGTCTGTCACCAACAGATAATAACCTAAATCTCCTCCCCGGGACATGTTCATCATTTTAACATTTATCACTCATTCCTTCACTCATCCATTCATTTTTTCACTCATTCATTCTCATCTATTGATTACCCTGTAGCAGGCTCTGAGCCAACACTGAAAAATGGAAACACAAAGAAGACATGGTCCCCCCTGTTAATGAATGAGCTTCCAATGGTGGGATTTCAGGCACAGTAACTGGCAGTAAAGGAGGGTATTTGGGGTTAGATCCGATCTCCCTCAAAATAAGACTACATAGCAACGTGAGCTTAAGTAAGCTTCTGAGCCATTCTGCGCCTGGCAATTAATAGGGGTGAGCAGTCAGTTCTACGTCTGACTGTATCTGGCTCTCTGCCTTCCCTGACCCATGTCACAGATGATGTGTGGCATGAGACAGCCAATCTAAGAGTTCCAAAGCACCAGCTGTAAGCAATGCCTAGATGGGCACCAAGTCTTATTTGATGTTAACCCCAGTTCCTAGCCCAGAATAAGGCAAATAGTAGCTCCTCATTGATTGTCTATTGAATAAAGGAAGACCAATTTTTGGCTGAATTCTTTGCAAGGAGGCCCCAAAACATTTCTATTTCAATCAGAGAGCTCTGTAGGTGGGATTTTTATCTCATAAAGATTAAGTTCAGACTTCCATTTCCAGAAAAGGTGGAGTAACAGGGACTGAATTTACTTTCCCAACTGAAATAATAAAAAATCCAAACAAAATAGATTAAAAAAAAATGCTTTTGAAGACAATGGCCATCAGGCAATGAAGGACAATGAGCCTTCGGCAGGGTCAGGACTAGGCTGAGCTAATGACTCTTGGTACCTGTACTTGCACAACTCTGCGAGTGTCTTCTTAAGGTTGAGACACCTAAGATTTAAAGAGATTTAAAGAGAAATCCATTATGGAAACCGTGCATCAGAGAGCAATTATCTTCTTAAGTTTTGTACCCTAGGGCCCTTACTCATCTCACCCTAGCCCAAAGCCTGTCTTGTGACAGATGGGAAACAAACAAAAGGCACCCTATTATTGTCTAGAGAGTTTTCAGGCCAGGACACAGGAAGGGGAAATCCAGGCAGAGTCTGGCAAACTCTCCAAGTTGAGGTAACCCAACTATATGCTGCCCATAAGAAGTATAGTTTAAACATTATGACACAAATAGGTTAAAAGCAAAAGGCTAGAAAAATATATACCACATTAATACTAGCCAAGAGAAAGTTTGCATATTAATATCAGGCACAATCTATTTTAGAACAAAGAATATTAATGAAAATTTAAAAATAATTCACAATGATAAATAAGTCAATTCATCAATAAGATAATAATAATCCTAAATACTTATCACATAAAAACAGGGCTTTAAAATGCATGAAGCAAAAACGGATAGAACTGCAAGGAGAAAGAGACAAATCCACAGTCCTACTCAAAGACTTTAATATCTCTGTATCAATAACTAATAAAACAAGTAGATTGAAATCAGTAAAGATACAGAAGTAAACAACACTGTCAATCATCTTGACCTAATTGACATTTGTAGAATACTCTATCCAACAAAAGCTAAATACACTTTCTTTTCAAGTGCACATGCAGTATTTACCAAGATGGTCCATAACCTGGTCCATAACACAGTTTCAATAAATTTTAAAGGATTCAAGTTATATAAGCTACATACTTTAACCACAGGGAACTGCATTAAAACCAATAACAGAAAGACCTCTGGAATATCCCCAAGTATGTGAAAACTACATAACATATTCAAAGAAGAAACAGAAAGGGAAATGAAAAAGTATTTTGAACTAAGTGAAAATAAAAGCACAATATATCAAATTTGGTAGGTTATTGCTAACATAGTACCCAGGGAAAAAAATTATCTAGACACACGTATTAGAAGAGAAGAAAGATCTCAAATCAATGACCTCAGCTTCTACCTTAAGAAACTAGAAAAAGAAGAGCAAATTATACCCAAAGTAAGGAGAAAAAAATACTAAGAGTCTAAGCAGAATCAATGAAATAGAAAACAGAAAAACAATAGAGAAAATTAACAAAAATAGAACCTGGTTTTTAAAGATCAATAAAGAGAGAAGACACGAATTGTAATAGCAGAAATTTGAGAGGTGACACATTGCAAATTCTATAGACATTAAAAGACTAAGAGAATGTATGAACAATCTTATGGCAGAAAATTTGACAATTTAGATGAGATGGACAAATTCCTTGAAAATTACTAAATATCAAAGCTGAGTGGAGAGGAAATAGGTAGGGGTGCCTGGGTGGCTCAGTAGGTTAAGTCTCTGCATTCAGCTCAGGTCATGATCCAGGGTCCTGGGATCAAGCCCCGAATTGGGCTTCCTGTTCAGCAGGAAGCCTGCTTCTCCCTCTCTCATTCCCCCTGCTTGTGTTCCCTCTCTCGCTGTGTCTCTCTCTGTCAAATAAATAAATCCTTTTTTTTTTTTTTAAGAGGAAATAGGTAAAATGGGTAACACAACTAAAGAAATTGAACAGACAGTGACAACCTTTCCTACAAGAAAACTCATGGCCCAGATAGATGGCTGTATTGAAGAATACTACAAATATTTAAAGAAAAATTAATACTGGTTCTATGCAAACTCTCCAGAAACCAGAAAAATATGACATTCTTCCCAACTTACTCTATGAGGCGAGGATTACCTGCTACCAAACCTGGACAAAGACATTACAAGAAAAGAAAAAGACAGGCCAATATCTCTCATGAACACAGATGCAAAAATTCTTCAGGAAATTTCAGCAGATTGAATCTAACACTCATATATAAACAGAATAAATACATCCTGACCAAGTGGAGTTCTAGCCCAGGAATGCAAAAATAGTTTAACATTTGAAAATCAATAATGTAATTCATCATCTTAACAAATTAAAAGAGATAACCCTTATGATCATCTCAGTAGACGCAGAAAAAGCAGTTGACAAAACCCTACATCCACTCCTGATGGGAACTCTCAGAAAACCAGGAATAGGAAGGAGTTTGCCCAACCTGAAAAAGGACATCTACAAAAAACAACAGCTGATACCATACTTAATGATAATAAGCCAGATGCTTTCCCCCTATGATCAAGAAAAAGACAAGAATGTCTACTCTTAACGCTTCTATCTAACACTATGTTGGAGATTCTAGCCAGTCTGTTGAGGCAAGAAAAGAAATAGAAAATGACCAGATTGGGCATGGAAAAAGTAAAATTTTCTTAATTCCCAGGCGACATGATTGTCTATGTAGAAATTCTGCTGAAATTCACAAAAAGTTACTAGAACTAATAAGTAAGTTTGACAAGGCTAAGAGTTACAAGCTTTCTCTACAGAAATCAATTGATTGATTTCTGTACAGCAGAAACAAAAACTTAAAATTGAAATAGAAATACCATTTACAGTATCATAAAAAATACGAAATACTTAGGGATATAGCTGACAAAAATGTATGATACCTATATACAGAAAGCTTCAAAATATTGATGAGAGAAATTAAAGCAGACCAAAGCAAGTCAGTAGATATTCATGTTCATGGTTTGGAAGACTCAGTACTATTAAGTTGTCATTTCTCCCTAAATTCATCTCTAGATTTATCTCAATCTCAATCAAAATCCCAGCAGGCTTTTTATAGAAATTGACAAGCCAATCTAAGATTCATACTGAAATGCAAGGGGCCTAGAATAGCCAAAACAATTTTGAAAAAGAACAATATTGGAAAACTAACACTATCTGATTTCAAAACTTATTATAAATCTATAGTAATGAAGGCACTGACTATGGTACTGGAACAAAGGTAAGAAAAAAAGATAAATAGAACAAAATAGAGAATGGAGAATCCAGAAATAGATATATATAGATAGATATAGATAGATAGATAGATATAGATATCTATCTATATCTATCTATCTATATCTATCTATCTATATATATAACTGATTTTTGACAAGAATGCAAAGACAATGCAGTGGAGAAAGGATAATATCTCCAGCAAATGGGACTGGAATAATCGGATATCCATTTGCAAAAAAAGAATGCCAATGCATACCTTATACCACATACAAAAGTTGGCTCGAAATGGATCACAGACCTAAATGTAATGGCTAAAAATATAAAAATACAAGGAGAAAACAGCCTTGTGACCTTGGCTTAGGCAAAGATTCCTTAGGTACAACAGCAATAGCATAATATTTCAAAAAATTGATAAATTGGACTTGGTGAAAATTTAAAACTTCTGTTGTTCCAAAGATACCATTTAAGTATAGATAGGGAAAAAATATTTGCAAAGCATGTATCTGACAGAGGATTTTGATCCAGAATACATGAAGAGCACTTAGAACTCATCACTGAGAAAACAAAGAACTCAACTTATAAATGGGCAAAACACGTGAACAGCCGCTTCATCAAATAACATGTATGGATATCAGATAGCTACATGAAAATGTTCAACGTCACTAGTCAGAAGGGAAATGCAGTCTAAAGCCATAATGAAACACTACTACACACCTATTAGAAGGGCTAAAATGAGGGGTGCATGGGTGGCTCAGTCGGTTAAGCATCCAACTCTTGATCTCAGCTCAGGTCTTGATCTCCGGGTCATGAGATCAAGCCCTGCGTTGAAAAGAATGGCTTCAAAAAATGGCTAAAATGAAAAGATTGATATACCAAGTCTTAGCAAAGACGTGAGCTCTTGGATGCACCATTCACACACTGTCGGTGGGAATGGGAAATGGTACAGTCCCTTTGGAAAACATCTGGAGGTTTCTTTAAAAAGTCAGACAAACTTCTACCCTGCCATTCCACTCCTAAACAGTGACCCAAGAAAATATCCCGCCATGCCATTCCTAAATATTTACCCAAGGGAATAAAAAATTCTGTCCACACAAAGACATGAACGTTCACAGAAGCTTTATTTGTAATCGCCAAAAGTGTGACCCAAGAAAATATCCTGCCATGCCACTCCTAAATATTTACCCAAGGGGATAAAAAATTCTGTCCACACAAAGACATGAACGTTCACAGAAGCTTTATTTGTAATCGCCAAAAGCAACACAAATACTCATCAACGGGCGGATGGGATGGGCGAGCAAATAGTCACATACACACATGATGGAACGCTACTCTGCATTAAAAGGAACAAACTATTGATCCACGCAACAAAATGGGTAAGTCTTGAAATTGATTATTTCAACTGTGAGCAAAAAAAAAAAAAAAAAAAAAGAAAAGAAAAGGAAAAAAAAGTGGTATGTGAGCAAAAAAAGCCAGACAGAAAGAGTATGTAGTATTTGATTCCATTTATATAAAATTGTAAAAATGAAGACTAACTTATAGTGACAGAAGAAAGATAAGGGAGGGTGAAGAAGGGTGAAGAGAGATTACAAATGGGCAAGAGGGGAGTTTTGGGGGGTGTGGATACGTCCACAGTCTTAAGTGTGATCATTTCATGGAAATATATATATATGTGCATATATGTATGTGTGTACATCTGTACCTACGTGTATGTATGTCCATATACAGGTATATGCATACACACATACATAGCCATCCATCCATACATATGTACATACAAATATATATCAGAACTCACCAAATTGTATAATTTTTTTTTTTTTTTTTTTAAGAAAGAGAGAGCATGAGCAGAGCGTGGCAGAGCGGGAGAAACAGAGAATCCCAAGCAGGCTCCATGCGCTGAGCGTGGACCTGGAAACGGAGCCCAACTCAGAGCCAAAGTGAGGCTCGATCCCATAACCCTGACATCCCGACCTGGGCCAAAACGCAGAGTCAGATGTTCTACCTGCTAAGCCACCTAGGTGTCCCTCAAATTGTACACTTTAAATATGTAGTTTTTTGTATGTCCACAGCTGAATAGATCTATTTAAAAAGAAAGAGAGATGATAGGGGCAGGTCAGTACCTTGTCCTATCCCCGCACTTGCAGGTCTAACCCCGCCTACTGTATTTATCCCCAGGAGCCTGATTCTTCCTTCTAAATGCAACTCCGACAAGCAGAAAATTAAGTAATTTCCCTGAGAAAATCTTCAGTCCCTTACTGTAGGGAGCTCAGTGGACTCTGCAAGTAAGAGGACGGGGCAGACCATTCATTCAGCCCCCTTTCTCTTACCCCTTCTCCCCTGGTTTGGCCTGTGATCTCTGCACAGCATCTGTGGGTTTTCCAAGGGAAACAGAAGACAAAACAACAGAAGGGCTTCTGCTTTTGTTTTAAAAATAAAATGGCAGCCGTGTGACTGGCTTGGCTGTTTCATACTTGGGTGAAGCCCAGCGTTGCTCTGGGCTCAAGGCTGCACCCAGCTTTCTGCCTCGAATATTTTTTAGACCAATGGACAGTACGGCCATACAGGGGAACCGGTGGGGTAGATCCCAAAAGGAAAGGGAAAATGCCATCGCCATCACAAGGGGAACAGTTCGATCTGAACTTGCGGACCACTCTTCTCCCTCCAGAGTGGTTCCATAAAAGCCTTTATACACAGATGGAAATAATCCAGCCATCAAACATTTCCAGGAACATTTCCCAGATTTCCGAAGTCATTCTAGCCGCTTAGTAACTGCTACAGTCGGAAAGGTCATAGATCAAACTTAAATCCCTCCTAGAGCTTCTGAGCTAATTTCCCCCTTACTCAGGACTCAGTGGAGATGGAGGGCAGCTGGTATCCCCCCACACACTGCACGCCCGCTGAGCCCTTGAAAGCAGCTACTAAATCACCCTGATCCCCCCCAAATCTCTCCTGCAGCAGGCAGTTGGGAAATTGAAAGCACAAAAGACATCTTGGGGATCCGCTGGAATCTCTGTAATCATCCCAGCTTCAATGGAGGTGTTCTCCATATGCCCAGGGTCTCAGCCATTCACTCTGAGTGGGCAGAGTCAAAAGAAGTTTGGGGGGGGGGCAAGCAGGTGTCAAACTGCAGAGGGCGCAGGAGGGGCACGGATCAAAGCACCGAGTACTAAGATGCATAGAGTGTCAGGGTTCCCGTCACAGGCCATTTCAAGCTACAAGCAATCAGCCCTCATGAGAAGAAATTGTGAGGCTAATGTTTCTGCACACGGTGTCCTGATATTCTGAGTCCCCAGGACTGTCTGCACAGGCGATGGGAGCTGATGTCTCCTTAGGCTCTGTACCCCCACCTCCCTCTTGCCTGAGACTTAAGGGGCACGGTCCACTTCAAATGCATCTTTTTTTAAAGATTTTATTTATTTATTTGAAAGAAAGAGAGTAGTGGGGGCAGAGGGCTGAGGGAGAAGCAGAATCCCCATAGAGCAGGGAGTCCGATGCTGGACTCAAACCCACGATCCTGGGATCATGACCTGAACCAAAGGCAGATGCCTAACCCACTGAGCCACCTAGGTGCCCCCTTAAATGCATCTTAGTACTTGGGGAAAACATGCTGTGACCAAACCTCACGGTTTCATAGGTGGCCTGCCCGTTATCCATGCGCGTGGCCCTCCCCTCTTCCGCACAGCTCTAGGCAGACCCTCTGGTGGGACCAGGACAGTGAGGCAGGCAAATGGCTCCCTTTGGAGGGAACAAAGATGCCGCTTTGCAGGACCCCTTTCACCACTGCACGTGCTCAAGACTAAGGATTTAAAGCACAAGAACCAGAGCAGTCTGGAAAGGGCATCTTTCCTGTGCTGCATGCCTTTGTTACCACTTCTTAGACACAGTGCAGGGGGCCTTTGCACCAATCCCACCCCTTCTCCAACCGGCCTCTTATTGTGGTGGATAAGAACACAAACTCCAAGGCCAGACTGCCCACAGCACGAGCTACATGGCCACAGATACACTTCTTAAGCTCTCTATGCCCTGCTTTCCCATCCGTAAGATGTTAGCTATGGTTATTATTTTTTTTTAATTTTTTTATTTCTTTTCAGTGTAACAGTATTCATTGTTTTTGCACGTTTTGTTTTTTTTTAACATTTATTGTTTAGGGGCGCCTGGGTGGCTCAGTTGGTTAAGCGACTGCCTTCAGCTCGGGTCATGATCCCAGGGTCCTGGGATCAAGTCCCGCATCAGGCTCCCTGCTCCATGGGGAGTCTGCTCCCTCTGACCTTCTCCCCTTTCATGCTCTCTCTCACTGTTTCTCTCTCAAATAAATAAATAAAATCTTTTAAAAATTAAAAAAAAAAAGATTTATTGTTTAGTCATCTCTACACCCAGCGTGGGTCTTGAACTCACAACCCCGAGATCAAGAGCCGCATGCTCTGCCGACTGAGCCAGCAGGGTGCCCCTGATTATCATTCCTATTATGGAACTCAGGGGGCTTGCTCCCCTCCAGATCAGGAAGCCCGTCCATCAACCAGTGGCTGCCAGAGCTGGGTGGGACTTAGTGGTGTAATGTCACCCACCCAAGGTTACTGGGAAGGCCACTTGCCTCATCAGCCCACATAAAGGGGCAGGTATACGGAAGGAAGTGGCTTTGGGAGTGCCCTCTTACCACTCCGCTGCCTGCTGTCGCTTATGCAACAGCTCTATCCTGCCTCCTCTTCCCTCCAATTAGGTCCAATTTCCTTGTTCTCGCCTTAAGGGAGACAGGGAACAGCTGTCTCCTACCTCCATAAAATAACTCTTCCAGGTCTGGACAACTATTATTAAACATCCCCCTTCACACGTCTCTTGCTCTATTATAAGATACATGAAAGGCCCCGATAATGGTTTGAGGTCTCTGTGAGATGGTTGCTGTTCACCCCAATTCCTCTAATAATTAGTGGTTGTAAACCACTTTGGAGATAAAAGGCATTTTATAAGAGCTAAGTCCTATTATGATTAGCTTTCCAATATTTCCTAGCTGATGCTGATGAGCACATGAAAGCCAAACACCGCCCCAGCGTGATAGCGGGTGGTTAATTAGATGGAGTTCAAGGCGGCTGGTGTATATTAAAGAAACTGCTGCAAAATTTAACAACATTAAAAAAGTGCCTGCTTTCTTTCTAGCACAAACAAGCTCTTTTCAAAGGCTGTCAGGGTTGATGCCTGTGAGACAAGGGCCCGGTGAGGACCAAGAGCTCATCGACCCTCTGGGCCTGGAAGAGAAAGACACAGTGATGACACCTGACTTTGTGTAAAAGCCCAGTGGTGTCAGCAGGAGACTAGGGACCCTGTCTCATTGCATTAGGTTTGGCTATCCTTCTGTGATATGAGCAAGCGAAGTAATGCCGTCCCCGCTTTGCAGACGAGGAAGCTGCAAAATGGGTTTTAGAGGCGGACGGCAGTGCGTACAGCGGGACAAAGTTGAGGCAGAAGTGATCGGGGGGCGACACTGTTGATGCCCCGCCCACATCCCCTGGGATATTTGTGTCCTTCCCCTCAGCGTCCGCACGCCTTTGCTTCTAACTCCCTGCACCTGTGCCTCTTAGAAGGCCGGCCCTTGGGCTGCGGCCCTGGCTTTGCCCACACAGAGCCAGAAGGGCGCGGGTTCCCTGGTCACCTCGAAACAGCGGGAAGCCAAGGACAGGCTGGAGGAGAGCGTGAAAGCCCAGTGGGGACAAACTCTGAGCTGTGGTTTACAGCTTAGATCACTTCTGTGGGACCAAGCTGAGGCTAGAACGCCACCTGATACTGCCCTTGGCCACTTCTCCTCTTGTCCTGCTCCCCACCCTTTACTACATTGTCCCAGGAGCATTGCCTTAATTCCATCAGCTTGCATGTGGGTCCCCCTCTTAGGATCTGCTTCTGGGGAACCCAGACTAAGATGACTCTCGACTCAGCATTCATGAGAACATTAAATACATTCTCCCAGGTCCCCTCAATTCCAAACCTTCCTTTCCAGACCTCCAACCTGAAATATCCACGGATCTCTGTGTCCCACCTCCCCCCAAGCCCATCCCCCCACCACAAAGCCCCTTTACTCTCAGATCCTCGGTATTCCTTGGGATTGCGATGTCCTAACTGCTTTTAGAAAAACTAACCTCTGGGCTCTCCATGGGTCCATGGAAAGCCCTGAACCAGGCAGATGGTGTGAGAGATACAAAGATATATTTAAGACTACCCCTTTCCTCAGTGAATTTACGATTTTGCAGGGGGACAAGATACAAATACAGGAGGTAGACGATGAGAGCCACGTGGGTGTACACGAAGAAAGTTGCCTGAACAAGCAACTCTGAGAACACCGTTCCCCCAAAACAAGGCGACTGTCCACAGCACTTCATGCCACCCAATTCTGGCTTTTTTATTTCATCTTACATGTTCAAGGAAACGGAGGTCAGCTCTGGCAGAGATAATCAGAATGAGTGGGTAGCTTAAAAAAGCCCAGCTTGCATTTAACTCTGGTCTGCATTATTTTTTTAAAATAGTACTTCCTTGGGGAACAGCTTCAGAGAGGTCAAGTAATTTGTCTTAGGAAAACAGCTAATTAGCGACAGAGTGAATTCAATCTTAAGCCTGCCTGACTCTTTAAAACCTCAGTTTCTCTACCTATGAAATGGGAACAATGATTCCCACCTTACCAAATTGTGATAAGACTTAAAATATATATATATATACACAGAGGGTATAAAAAAATCCGGTATAATAAGCAGGATGTAGTAGATGATAAGTATTATTACTTATTATTACTTATAAGTATATAAGTATTATTCCCAGAGGTAATGTTATGGAACCTCAGGGTATGAATATTTTTATATGCATATTTTATATTTTTTATTTTTTAAAGATTTTATTTATTTATTTGACAGACAGAGATTACAAGTAGGCAGAGAGGCAGGCAGAGAGAGAGGAAGGGAAGCAGGCTCCCCGCTGAGCAGAGAGCCCGATGTGGGACTCGATCCCAGGTCCCTGAGATCATGACCTGAGCCGAAGGCAGAGGCTTTAACCCACTGAGCCACCCAGGCGCTCCTATATGCATATTTTAAAGGCTCTTAATACAGACTACCAAACTGCTTTCCAATAGATAACTAAACCCCCCAAAACCTCAAACACAGTTAAGCAAGGCATGACAGCATCACCAAGGGGACCTGACCATGCCTCCTTTCTGCTTTCAGGATAAATCTGACATCAGCATGATGACAACCACCTCTTTACAGACCTCTTCTCCCACCTTCCTCACTGCATTCGCTGCCCTCAAATGATTTCCTATCCTCTCAGCAGCGTAATGCCTCAGCATCTTCACACATACCGTTTAGTTGCCTGGCATGCCCCTCCCCTTGTCTACGCTAAGTCCCACAAACACTGAAGAGTTCCATTTAAGGGTCACCTTCTCTGAGCATTCACCTTGACCTCGGCACAGTCTTTAATACTTACATGCTCTTCCTCGGGGCCCCCAGAGCCTCCTAGACTCAGCCTGCTGCAGGAATTAGTCATGTAGAGATTTTCTTGTCAGTGCTCCTCCATCCCTCTCTTTCTCTCTCTCAACCTCTCTCTCTCTCTCTCTCTCTCTCTCTCACCACCTGCAGATGCCTTGGAAAGAATGGATCACATCTCATTCCCTGCACTTAGCAAAATATCTGGCTCACTGGCAAAGCTAAATGGATGAACATCTACAAAGAATAATTTTTTAAAAATGTGACCCCGTGTTCTCATTTCTGATTTAAGCTGCAGCAGAAAAGAAAACCAAGGGCCATGGTTCCATGCACCTTCTACCACAGCCACTCCAAGAGCTAAATTCGAACATTTTCTCCCAGGTCACAGTCCTGCAGGAATCATGATGAGTTTGGATAGCATAGTCTTATCATGAATTTTAATGGCTGGTAGAAAATGAAGGGGGAAGAAGGACAACGATGAATCCTAACTGCAGAGATAAGCCTACCTTGCAACTTGGCCAACGGTTCCTAACCTTGCCTCCTCACACCTCTGCGTGAGTTCCTTCTCTGTTACCCATTCTTGCTCTGTCTCAAGCTTCTCTATCAAGAGGCTGGCAGGAACCACAGTGTCCTAAAAGGTTCTGAGCAGGCATCAAAAAATCTGATTCAAGTGCTGGGAAAATGGGTTCATTTCTCTGAAAATGTACAAATAACCGTTTCTTACCCATTCCAACAGAGGAAGGTCAGATGGAACACAAGATGTGGAAGTGAATTCCAATGCTATATACAAACACAAATATATCCTTATCATTGTGAGGGGAGAGGTCAGAGAGCAGAGGAAGGAAGCAGAAGACAGTGGGCATGCTCCACTGGGGCGTCGGCTCCTGCGAGCGACTGTGGAACAGCAAATCACACACACAGACCACCAAAGGTTCCAGGCTTTTCTGCCCTATGCAAAAGAGCTAGAACAAATGACAAACTTTCTCCTGCAGAGGCATTGCTCAAACAAATGTAAGTGATATCTACTTATTTCACCAATTCCCTCAATGTCGGAGAACTGACCTCTGTCATCTAGGTTTTAAGGAATGGGGTACCCGGGGCGCCTCTGTGGCTTAGTTGGTTAAGCGGCTGCCTTCAGCTCAGGTCATGATCCTGGAGTCCCGGGATGGAGCCCTGCATCGGGCTCCCAGCTCCATGGGGAGTCTGCTCTTCTCCCTCTCAGTGCTCTCTCTCACTCTCATTCTCTCTCTCTCAACTAGAAAAATAAAATCTTAAATAAAAAAGAAATGGGGTACCCATATCCCTGATGAATACGGATGTAAAAATTCTCAACAAAATACTAGCAAAGCAAATTCACCAGTCCTGTTAAAAGGATCAGACACCATGATCAAGTGGGATTCATCTCTAGGTTGCACAGATGGTTCAACATATGCAAATCAATGAATATGATACATCACATCAATGAAATGAATTATTATAAAATCATATAATCACCTCAATGGATGCAGAAAAAGCATTTGACAAAATTCAACATCCATTCATGACAAAAACTCTCAAAAAATTGGGTATAAAAAAATTGGGTATAAAACAAGCACCTCAACATAATAGAGGCCATATATGAAAAGCCCACAGCTGACATCATACTGGCTGGTGGAGGGTTGAGAGCTTTTTCTCTAAGATCAGGAACAAGACAGGGAGCCCATCCTCACCACTCCTACTCAACACAGCACTAGAAGTTCCAGCCACAGCCATCAAGGCACAAAAAAAACAGGTAAAGGGGATCCAAACCAGAGAGGAAGAAGTAAAATCATCTGTGTGTTGATAACATGATTTTACATACAGAAAATCTTAAAGAGTCCACCAAAAACTGTTAGATGGGACCAAAAAATTCAGTAAAGTCGCAGGATACAAAACAATACACAAAATCCATAGTACATTTATACACTAACAACACAAATCTCGAGGGTGTTAGGCTGAGTGAAATCCATCAGACGGAGGAAGACAAATACTGTATGATCTCTCTTATAGGTGGAATCTAAAAAAAATAGAACTCATAGAAGCAGAGAACAGACTGGTGGCTGCCAGAGGTGGGGAACGGGGGCAGGAGAGGGGGCATGGGTGAAGGGGGTCAAAAATCACAAATGTCTAGTTATGCAATGAACAAGTCCTGGGGATGTGACGTACAATACAAGTGTAATGTACAATATTGCATATTTAAGAGTGGGTGAATGAGAGGACCTACAAGTTCTTTTTTTTTTTAATTTAATTTTGTTTATTTATTTGACAGACAAAGATCACAAGTAGGCAGAGAGGCAGGCAGAAAGAGAGAGGAAGAAGCAGGTTCCCTGCTAAGCAGAGAGCCTGATGCGGGGCTCAATCCCGATCCCAGGACCCTGGGATCATGACCTGAGCTGAAGGCAGAGGCTTTAACCCACTGAGCCCCCCAGGTGCCCCTTCAAGTTCTTATCACAAGAGGAAAATTGTAACTCTGTGCTGTGATAGGTGTGAACAAAACTAAGTGTGCTAATCGTTTTTCAGTTATACATATATGACATCATTCTATTGTACGCCTTAAACTTACGCGATGTTATATGTTCATTAACATACGTATTTCAAGAAAGCTGGAAAAAAAAAAAAAAGACGGAAGAAACTGTCCCCAAGAAGACTTGGGAGAAATGGCCTGTCTGAAGACTCGGGTTTTCTAATCGAAGCACTTGCCGATGATTCCCACAGATACTAAAAACAGGAGCAGCGGAACCAACCCAGGCCTGAATCCAGGGGCCAAGGGATGCAGTCTTCCCACCTTTGGTTTTTCTCACTCCCCTCGCGGGTCCTGACCCGGCAGAAGATGTGTGACCGACTCCTCACGTCTGGAGGGCACTCGCTCCTGGAGATCTGAATCCCACCTGGAGACACACAGAGATGAATCACACCTTGTATTCCACCAGGGGGCCCCAGTGGAAGGGCAGGTTTTGTGCTAATTTGGGGAACATTGGAGGAAATGCCCCTCCCAGGAGAGCTGCCAGTAGAAAGCAGGCCTAGTTCCATCTTTTTCCAGGTTTTGGAGAGGAGGAGAAGTGGAGGGGTAGCCGTGGGAAGTGTGTTTAGCGGCCTGAGTCTGGACACTGTGTCCAGCCAGGGAGGGCAGAGCCTTGTATATGGGAAGCGTTAGCCGAGAGCTAACCAGATAGCCCCTCTCAAAGCCCGAGCTCTCAGCAGTGCTCTTGAAGCTCCTCTGTACCCAATCTACAGATGCCATCCGCACCGCCAAAGCTCCTCCTTGAAACACACATGCAGAGTTGCGACCAGTATCACTCACTGTCTTACCTAAGAAGGCAAGGCAGTAAGAGCCTAAGAGCCCCACCAGGAAAGCAAGCTGAGAGGTGCTGGAGGAAGAACGGGCTCTGGGACAAGGAGAGGATAGGTGTCCTTATCGAGTGCAGTTTGGGGATGTTTCGACCGTGGACCTGGAGAGGATATTTGCAGAAAGCACTGACCACAGGCTAAATAGCATGGTCTGAGAGTGTGCTTGAAATCACTGAGGTAGCAGTGGTGATTCAATGGGGCTAGGATTATCTCTCTCACCCTGCTGAGGCCCCGTCTCCACCTACAGCTCGATCTGGCAGACCCGATGTATCTGGCCAGTGAATTTGACCTCTGTACGGCTCATACGCACAAGTCATCCAAAGCGAACATTTCCTATTCCACGAGGGGTAATACGTCACTTGGGTGTTCCTTCCCTCATCCAATACATATTTACTATGTGCAGGTACTGCCTGAAGTGCCAAAAGGCAGCAGGAAGTCAAATCCAGCAAGCTTTTGACCTTGTGGAACTTACATTCCAGTGGAGAGACACAACACATCCATAAACCCTGTAAGTACTTTCAGATAGTGACGAGCGCTGGAAGGAGATACCCACCCTCCCTAAGTCACCTCTCCGTACCCCTCACTGTCATCGCTGCCAAGGGTGCTGTGAGCACCCAGAGCTGGGAGGCTCCACCCTCTAGGGGTTTCCCAGGCAGCAGCCTTCGCAAAATCTGGAAGTGGGAGAACAGGAGGGAAATGTCACCCCGTCTGCCCCCAGCTGCCGATACCTGGGAAGCTTAGGTCATATCTATTTAGAAACGAAAAATTACTTGAGCTATACACAGAGACATGGATAGTATTATTGCTAGATGGTAATCTTCAGAGAGAATTTATTTTTATTTTCTTCTGAATTTGCTAATGTTTTTATTATTACAATGTATTAGTCTGGCAGTAATGGAAAAAAATATCTTTTTAAATAAGAAGATTAGCCTCGCCAAATCAAATTAGTAAGAAATACAATGGAGAGGGCGCCTGGGTGGCTCAGTCGGTTAAGCATCTGCCTTCGGCTCAGGCCACTGTCCCGGAGTCCTGGAGTCCCGGATCCAGCCCAGCGTTCAACTCAGTGGGGAGTCTGCTTCTTCCTCTGACCCTCCCCCTGTTCATGCTCACTCTCACTCTCTCTCTCTCTCTCTCTCTCTCGCAACTGAATAAATAAGATCTTAAGAAAAAAAAGAAATATATTTGGACGGCTAGGCAGGGACCAGATCTCAGGATGGTGAATAACATCTTACCACACCACTTTGTGGTTTATAAAGCAATTGCACCAAATTGTCTCTCAACCCTCACGAGACTTTCTCAAGGTTACGCAGAAAATAAACCTCAGTGCAGGAAAATACTTGACTGTTAGGTCCTTGACTCCTCGGCCAGGATGTTTTCTCATTATTCCACCTGCCCTTTGGTAGCTGACCTCATTTCTCTTGATAGCTGAAGCCTCCAGAAAGCCTCCGAGCACCCCAGGTCCTAATCCTTCTCTCTTTGCCTTCACCCTCCCCTACAGGGAACACACTGACTCGTTGGTTCAAATGTGCATTTACTGAACTCGTCTTCACTGAGCCCCTGCCAGGTTCTGAGCATCGTACTAGGCACTCAAGGTACAGTGGAGAATCAAAAAGGTCCCCCAGGGCTGGGAAGAGGCTTTAACTAATGAATGAATATATGATACAAATGTAACCACAGTGACATAAAAGTGAAGAGAGTTATGCAAAAAAAAATTAGCACCAAAGGGAGTGGATTGGGACTGTGGCACGACTAGCCCTTAGCTCAGTAATGAGCAACACACTGTCACTGAGTCCCCAAGGCAAGTCAGGCAGACATTCTAGTTGGAGGCCAAGATTACAACAGCCCAAACCTCAGAAAAGGTAGATTCTGGATGGAGAGGCAGCGGGCAAAGCCACGTGAAAAGTTAATTAAGGGCTTAATGCATGCTAACAGTAATGAAACAGCCCCTGAATCCTTCTCTGGGACAGAGAAGAGTTGACCTACCGCATCATCAGAGCTAGAGGTCACTCTCAGAAGTCTGGGAACAGGAGAGAAGAGCAGGGCCACACAGAACGTGCATTTAACCATACAGGACAGGGGCTTCCCTGTCTGGGTGGCATGGGCTTGACCACGGGACTGCAGGACGTTACAGGTGGGAGAGGACTGGAGGGGCCGACCAGCAGGAAAGTCTTCCGCGCAGAAGGTGGGACCTGAGTGGCCTTGGAGAGGGAATGGGATTTGGGGTAATCTCATTTAGCAAGGACACCAGGATATCCAGGAACCTGGGGAACAGTCCGGGCCACTTTCTCTTCCAGACCCTGGAGGCTGGCTTCCTGGCCTCTCACCTGTCTGGGAACTGGAGCGGGAAGGCCTCGGTCCTTCCAGCATGTCTGAGCATTTGAAGTGTCCCTCTAGCTGTGCTCAGAAGAGCCAGGAGCACTGCTGGCCACCCAAGGCTGAACATAAAGACTGATTTCAGCACCAGCCCGGCTGGCAAATGAAGGGAAGCCCTGGCTAATTAGCACGCCCCTGCATGGGGTTTTTCTACAATATATCCATACATGACGCTCAGAAGCTTCCAGGCGCTGGGAGGCACTGGGGACGTAAGATTCACGCCAGGTTCTGTTCTCAGTTGCCATCTGCTATCACAGCGTCGCAGCGGGGGTCTGGGTTCTGGGGAGCGCCCTGCACACAGCAGCCACCGAAAGGTAACAGAAGCAATAAATATTTAATATGGTAGCAAACTCTCAGATGGGCTTGAGAGTCCAGAAAGCCTTTTGTAATCTACTGCTGCATGGATTTCGAAGGCTGTGCTGCCTTATTTGTAGTAAGGACAGGCCATGCCTCCTGGACAAGAGGTAACCCCCAGATACCTCTGAGGCATCTTCAATGACACCCGCATCTCCAAGGCACTTTGACTGGGCAGTGTGACCTGTGGGTAGCAGAGGGGAGCCTTGGGCGAAGGTCCTGGGAAGCTGCGCTCATCCCGGATCTCATTCTGTGCCTTCTCTGCTTGAGAAACCCAAGGCTGGGGCTTTAGATGGCCCTGGGTTCAAGTCCCAGCTCTGTCCCTCACGACCTGGGTGACCCTCAGCCAGTTATCTGACTTCTCTGGGCCACCTTCTTGCTCCATTAAACATGGGTAATCGGAGTCTGTCTCATAGAGTTGTCCGGAAGATAGTAAGATACAGAGCACATGAAGGGCCTAGTACCGGGCCTGCCCTTACTTAGCGCTCAGTGAATGGATTCCATTCACTACGGAAGCTGCAAACCACAGGCGGCCCCTGAGCACCCAAAAGGTGGCCCGTCCCCCTCAAGAAGCATTAAGAATAACCTCAGGCAAGAAAAAGGGATGTCGAACACGGGATTGACACATTCGTAGACTGACTACGTGTGAAACGATATTTGGGCTATAGCAGGTCAAATGAAATGTTAATAAAATTAAATGTTCCGCTGTTTCCTTTCCTTTTTCCTGATGCGGCTACGAGAATATCGACAAGCACACGTGGGGCCCATGTCCGTTCCCTACAACACAGCACTGCTCTGGCCATGGGAGTTCCACAAAGGCCGAGGCTTTGCGGCTTCAGCTCACTGCTGTGTCTCCAGCACGTGGAACAGGGCCTGAGTCGATGAGGGAGCCTCCAAGCGTGTGAGGAGCTGGAGGCCGGGCTCGAGGAGATGCGGACAATCCTGAGGCAGTCCGGGGGCAGTGTGGGCTTCATACCATTGAGTAACCTGAGTCTGGACAAAGTACTCACAATGTGTCCCCAAAATGGCCAGATTCAAACCAAGTGGGACAAGTGGTTTTGCCTCCCTGGGCCCTGGCTCCTCGTCTCTTTTGAACTATGGGAACCACGAGCCTGCATCAATTTCTTTTTCCTGGTGTGTAGAGAGAAGAAATCCCAGGCCAGGAGGTAGTCTCCAAGGCTGAGTCCTAAATATTTTTTCAGTCTCCTTTCCACTCTTGCGTTCCCAAGCAGGCTCTCTGGCTGCGATTTCTCCACGTTGCCCAAATCAATAATTTGTTTGTTTAAGGGTCTGCTTTGATTTTACTTAGTTTTACATGCTTTTCTTCAGAAGCCAAAACCTTGCGATCTTTTTTCCTTGATCTTGTCATGAAATTCCCTCAGAGATATTTAATTCTAGCTAGAGCCTCCCCTATGCCACAGATCCTTTAAAGAAAAAAGACATCTAAATAACAAACATCCTGCCATCTTCAAATAAAAATCTCCGAAGGCAAACGGGCTTGTCTCCCTTACATCTGCCTCTACTCTCTTGCCAACTATACCGACGAATTCCCTACATTTTGTTTCAAAAAAGGGAAGGTACTCAACATACCACAGCCTCTCATGTTCCCACACATGCCCTGAAGGGATCCTGCCGCTCTGTGAACATTCTTGGCCGTTTTTATGTCAAACACGCTTGTGTGCTCTGCTTGGCTCTCACCTGTGGCCCGCTGAGTGAATTCTCCTCCTGACTTGGTCCCAGCCTCCCTACTCGGAGCTTTCTGGAATAGAGCCAGTGCTATTTCCATTCCCAACCCTGGCTCCAAGGGCTCATGAATTTTAACCTAAGAAAAGAGTAGTTTCCCGGCCAAACTGATTTCTCAGAGAAGATCTCACCCACCTCTCCCCGTCCCGGGGTGGAACGCCAACACTATTTTTGATCAGAAAGGATAAAAAAAGATTTCCCAAACTCAACCGTGTTGTTCCAAAGCAAGAGGAGGGCCTCAGCCAGCCAGGTACCAGGGGTAGAGCTGCCTTTTCGAAGCAGCAGACGCAGGGCACAGAACACACTTCAACACCCACCCGTGTCTCAGCCACTTGTGGCTCTTGCCTTCCCTGTCACCCAGCAGACCTGTGCTTGAGGAACGCACACCAGTTTTAAGCAAGCAGCAAGCAACAGGACAAGAAATCTGCTGTTTTCCAAAGAGGGGTGTGCTGCATTCCAAAGCCAAACAGATTTCACTTGGAGGTCCTCTTCAGCTAACGCTCACGGAGGGACCCCTTAGAGCAAGATGTGGCAGATGCCAGGAATAAAAAGTGAGCAGCCCATTACTCGCGCCCTCAGAAGCTCACAGTCTAATGGAGATAGATGTATGTGACAAAGTTAAACGTAAGGTTGAATGAGGAAAGGTTGTGTGTGTGTGTGTGTGTGTGTGTGCATGTGTGTCCTGAAAAATGATGGGAAGAAATATACCCCAGTGTCATGTTATGTTAATGTTAAGTGAGCATCTCTGCTTATTGGTTCTATGCGTAATTATTTTCCTCTTCTTTACTATTTGTTATATTGTTGGATAGTTCTTTTTATGATAAACATACATTGCTTATAAATACAGCATGTTTCTCAAGAAAAAACTTCAACAGATTATTATAAAGGACAACTATTTGGATGATAGGCTTTGTGGAGAACAGGGCACATCCATGGGCCCTGTAGCATAGGCAGAATCGGGGAGTGAGGTGAGGGGAGACGACCTCAAGCAAAGGAGCAGCATGAAATGGGCCCCAGAGCTGGAGTGATGGAGAGGACGATTTGGGAAGATGTGAGTAAGAAGACAGTATGCACAGGTACTCACCTAGAGTGAGAAGAGGGCTCGGGGTGCTGGGGGGCCTCGAATGCCACACCAAGTAGACTTGGTGGCTTATGCTTTGTGTTCCTATGGCCCTTCGTGTTGGTTGGCTAGCATACTACTCATCACACGGCATTATCCTTGGTTGTATCCACGTCTCTCCCCCACGAAATTTTTAGCCCTCAGAGGTCGGGGATCATGGCTCATTCCTTCTGTAACCATAGTACCTAACATAAAACAACTAGTACATTAACAGGAGTCAACAGATGCTTCCTGGGTGAACTGAATTCTAAGAGGATTACTCGATTTTGTAGGTTGTAAGGAGTCGGAGTCACCAAGAGATCCAGAACCGAATGTATTTCAGACAGTTAATATGTGCCAAGCCCTCCGCTAGCTGCCAGACTACATTGTCTACACTAGTCCTACCTATAATCCTCTGCGGTTTTGTCCACCCTCGTTCACACACGAGGCTCGGAGAGGTGGAGTAACCTCCCTCAGGACAAACAGTCAGTGGTCAGTCTGAACAGAGTGTGGAGGACGGGGTCGAACAGAAACATCGCAGAAACAAGGAGACTACAGCAGCTCGAGGCTGCAGGGACCTGAGTTGACCCAGCTGCTCAGAGCGCAGAAGTGAGGAAGTGGGGCGAGGGCACTCTGGAGGCGGTGCTCAGAACGGAGGGCTGACTCTTCCTTAGCTGCCTCATTTATTATTTCTGATGTCAACCCAGGGACGCACAGCACCCATGGGGACTCCTCTGGTACCTGGAAGAGCTCCGGCCCATCAGAAGTAGGACTTGGGGAAAGAGCCCCTCCCCAGGCTATGCTCTGCCTTAGGGTCACGGTGAGGTGAGGGCCTCGGCACAGGAAGGGGCAACTGAGTGCCCCTGTGAGACTTGACAGCAGCCATGGTCCTCCATCCCTGCTCCCTAACGTTGGCCCCACATCTCATTTGAAGATGCTCTTCCCCTTCACAGTCCAGGGCAGGGATGGGTGCTCAGCTTCCTAGAAGCAGGCAGATGCCCGGGATGCCCTCTAGCAGGACATCCTATCTGGCGGATCCCAGAATTACTCCTGAGGCTAACAGCTTCATTTTGACCGGCGCCCAGTGTTTTGGTGCCTCTCCGTCAACAGTAGCCACTGACCTAACGGTGCCCTGGGGTTGTGTCCATAGAAGGAAGTGACTTCCTTCCTTTTGAGGCATTCATTCCCAGAAAATAAAATGAAAGAGTTCTTACGCCCTTTGCTCGTTTCTGGGACAGTGGGTGATGTTACATCCCCAACAGAGCTGACAGTTGAAGACCAAGAATAACCACAGGTCTATTGCTCTCCTCTGTTTCCTCTTCTCTCTGCCCCAATCCAGGCGCCCACACCCCACCACCCCCCAGCTCAGGGCACTGCAGTCCCTAGATGGCTCTTGCCAGGGAGCGTGTGATTGCTTCTTTACCCTGAAGGCGATTGTACTCAGGTGACTTCTCCACTCCCACATTACTGGTCCTCCCTGAGTTGGCCGTTGAGGACGATGCCTGGGAAATGCTCACACCAGATCCAGCCATGTGATCCATGAGCCCGTGTCTGGAGCATCCGCCTCCCCCCACCCCCACCTCAGCTTCTGCGCACCAGCTAGGAAAGTCAAGGAGGACACCAAGCTTGCGGGCATTGTCAATGAACAATTTCCCCCGCTTATGTTTGCAGACCGTAGGGCATGGATCCACGTTCCGTCGTGCCGTGCCCACAAAGATGCCTCTGCATCTGCAGGAGCCTTGAGGTTGGCGGCTTCTCCTTCCAAGGTGGTGGACTGGGGCTGGTCCTCCCGGAGTTCATCGGGAGTCATATGACTGCACTGAGGGCTCTGCAGTGGGATCAATGTCAAGGACCTTGGCAGATCCAGCCTGGGGCAGGAGCAATACCGTCCAGACTTCCAGCGCTGGAAAACAACAGCTTTGTTCCCCTGTGAAGCCCCCGCTATAGGGGGCACTGCTGGTGCGGGAAGAGGTGAGAGCGGAACGGATTCAGGGACCAGTTATAGGAATCCAAACATGAGTGTTCAGGGACATGTCTCCAGGCCAGGCAGGAGGGTGCCCCTAAAACATCGCCCTGTCTCTCCTGCCTCAGCACCCCTCAGCGGCTCCCACACATGCAGAAGGAGATGCAAACTCGCTTCCTGGTCTTCTGGGGCCCTTTGCATTCCTAAGAAGCACAGAAGGATGATTTCCTCAAGTAGGATGGACCATCACGGAGAGGAGGGCATCTTTCTCAGGAACAGCAATCGTCCATGCGCAGGGATTCTGTGGTGGGCTCCCTGCAGAATTCGTTCTACTCATCTTAGAAGGCCATTCTCTGTTCTCACCATCCTGCCATCTGTCCTCCCTCCAGCCATGCCTTCTTGCTCTCATTCATTTTGCTGCCATTTCTTAAAAACTCCTGGGGAGCCCAGGGGGCACAGTTGGTTAAGTGGCCAACTCTTGATTTCAGCTCAGGTCATGATCTCAGGGTCCTGGGATCCAGCCCCAGGTTGGGCTCCCTGCTCAGTAGGGAGCCTGCTTGAGGATTTCTCTCCCCCTCCCTCTGCCTCTCCCTCCTCAAATAAATACATTAATTTAAAAAATTAAAAATTTTTAAAACCTCCTATGTTCCTTCCCTCTTACCAAATGTTATCAGCCCTTCAGGCAATGTCATGGTTTTCTAGAGCTGCCATAACAAATCCTCAAAAACTAGGTGTCTATTTAAAATAGCAGAAACATATTCTTTCATGGTACTGGAGGGCGGAAGTCCTAAATCTAGGTGTCCATGTGCTGTGGCCCCTCCAAAGGCGCTAGGGGAGAAATCAGTCCTTACTTCTTCTGGCTTCTGGCGGTTCCATAAGAACAGTCTGTGCCTCTGCACATGGCCTTCTCTTCTCCGTGTCTGTCCTCTGTGGGCCCAAAAGGTCTCTAGGGACACTTGTCACTGCATGGAGAGCTCCATGCACATGATCTCCTCTGGAGATCTGTGACTTAATTAAACTTTTGATAGTGTCACATTCGTAGGCCTGGTAGGTTAGGAGGCAGACCTATCTTCCCACTGTTCACCCCGCTGGAGACAGTGATTCTCAACCCTCCTCTGGAGACACCTGTAGACTCCAGACACCTGGGCCTCAATCCAGAGATTCAGTCACCAATGATCCTGGGTGGGGTCAAGGCGTGAAGTGTATTTGTGGGCTTTCGTGTTTCTTTTTGTTGAAGTTACCTGGTTTCTCTGGACCTGCTTGGGGAGAACTGCTGTTCCAAGTCCCGACGACTCATAACATCCCACCCAAGCAGACACTAGGAGTGACACGGACCTTCCTGACTGCTTTCTCCTCCAGGATTATTTCCATGGAGTCACAGATCAGACTGCCATCTACTGGTATCTTAACGCTGCACAAAAGTCAGAGACCTTAGAGACCTCCACGCTCTCCGATCCATGCTGTTATAGAATAACACTGTTCCTATAACGAATATTTGGAAACACCTTCCATGTGGCCTGAGGTGACCCTCCGAGGTTGCATTAATGAAGCAGTCAAGGTGTACACCTGCTTACGATGCATAAGATTAGATTATTCATTTCATATGAGGAGTACACAGAAATTTAAAAAAAACAAAAACAAAAAACAGAGGACAACAGAATTAAAGAAAATATTTGGAGGAGAAATAACAAACCCGCTTACCGGGTTGTATCTGATGACAGGAAGGAGGAAAACAGCCCAGCTGACTTATGGATAACATGTCAGGTAAAATTACTAACGTGAAAGTAGATAGAACAAGGACGTGTGTTATTCTTGCGAATGAGTTAAACTTTATACAGGGTCATAATGATTGATGATGTTGATACGGGACAGGGCAGTGACAAAGAATCATGGAAAACATTGTCTCCAATCTGGAAATCCCACCCAGAGGGTGGAGGCATACATTCAGTCTTGAGCATTCCCTTCCCCCTGCTCATTCTCTCTTTTCCATTCTCTCTCTCCCTCCTCTGTCTCTCACTTTCCCTCTCTCTCAAATAAATAAAATCTTTTTTTTTTAAAGAAAATGTTTGATACATCTCAAAGGGGAATATCAGAGTAAGAGTGAACAAGAAAGGCAACCCCAAAGCAAATCATTGTAATGTCTACTTTTTGCAAGACTTTTCTCATCATTGTCCTACAATTGCATATACACACATTAGATCTATTTTAAAAGCAGTTTCTAGAAAGTAGGTTATTGACATGGTGACATGTCCCATGCCTCTGCTTATTTAATAACGTGTCGTCCTGCAACTTTGTGTGTTAGATGAAGTCTTAATCGCCTGTTACAAATCTGTGGGTGGTCTCCTTGCTTTTGCAGTAACTACATGTTGCACTGAAACTCTTGTCAGTTAAGTGTATGTTTGGAAATGCTCTAATCTAGAGAGAAAGCACAGAGTGGGGAAATTATCTAATCATTTCAAGATTTTGTCTTTATTTCACTTTATTTCGCTGAGGCTTCTCTTCCTTAAAAACAAGCTCTTCAATCACTGGGTTTTGGGGATCACTTCCTTGAAAACTTCTCAGTATGACTATGTAGAAAAGTATTACTAATTTCTATTTATGTTGGGTTGAGTTTGGCGGGGGGCAGGTGCCAATGCTTCACTGATGGGGTTTTGCACTTGGAATCACGACCGCCACCCTCAGCCCACACACAGGAAATTCTCGGGACATTTGTCAAAGCCATCCCACGGATTTACAAAACACCTTCTAGGGCTTCTGTACTCAAAGCACTGTGGTCTCTGGGCCTGCAGCAGCCCCTGGGAGTCTCTTGGAAATGCAGAATCTTAAGCCTTGAACTAGATTTACTAGATCAGAAGGTGCGTTTTTAACAAGATCCCTAGGTGATTCCCATGCACACTGAATGGGTTTGTAAGCAGCCTTCTGGGGGTAGTACTGACCCCCCATCAGGAATACTGACCAAAACCACCCTTCCTTGTTTCTCCAATGAGGAAGCAGGCCCAAGGAGGCTGGTCAACTGAGTACTGTGCTCCTGTTCTTGTCACTAAGCTCCGTGACATGGGGTTCTGCTCTCGTATCTGCACACAGCCACCAGCACAGAGACGTACACACAGCTGTGGCCTTGGAAAGGGCCCTCATCTGTATTCCCTCAGGACTGAATTCTGCTTTTTACCCAGAAGACACCGGCCTTCCATTACACATCTGTAGATGCACAAGCAACAGATCCCTAGTGCTCGCGGGGCCTGAGTTTCGACACCTCCGTTTTGAAAATTTCGCCAGCTGCTCAGAGGACCCGTGTTTGAATGCAGAGCAACTGGCTCCCTCCCCACTCCCTCGGCCAGGAGGCCGCTTTGGTCAGCCTCCCGCTCTGAGAGAGAGAGTGAAGCAAAGCAAAGCCCCTCGCTGCTCTGTGGTAACTACAGAGACATTCGATGTTGTCCCATGCAAGCTGAGGGGAGAAAAATCAAGGGCAGCAACAAAAGGCCAGGAAGGGAGCATCCCTGTGACAAGAAGCCCCAGCAGGCAGATCCATCTGCTGACCTGTGACTTCGAAGGCCACATTCAGGGGCGCCTGGGTGGCTCAGTCAGTTGAGCGGCTGACTGCTGGTTTTGGCTTAGGTTGTGATCTCAGGGTCTTAAGACGGAGCCCCACATCGGGCTCCACGCTCAGCATGGAGTATGCCCGAGATTCTCGTCTCGCTCTGCCCCTGCCTCTGCTCACGTATTTTCTTTCTAAATAAATAAAATCTTCATAAATAAATAGATAAATGTATGCCAGAGCCAATGACCTATGAACTACACCCTCCCGGCCCATCCCCCCACCTCAAATGTTAACTCCCCCCCCCCCCCCCCCACACCACACCCCCTCCCCGCCAAAAATGGAGAAAAGCTGAGATGGGAGCAGCAAAGGAGAGAGGAGGCTTCCTTCAGGCGGCCTTTCAACTCTGACTGAGGCTCCCCACCAGGGGCCCCCCGGCCTGCAGAGCTGAGGCCACTGTCAGCTTCCCCCTGAGCTGTGGGCAGGAGGATGGCTCCATATCTCTGCCCACAGTCTCTATTTCCGGGCCCTCACTTCCTCCCTTCATCGAGCAATGGTAAAGACTCAAGATGACTGGAAGCCACCCACCTTCTCACTCCACTGTTGTGAGTTTTTTTCTTTTATCACATGGAGGCCCTCGCCCGACCCCTAATGACGTTTCCACACCGTATTGAACCAGGTGGCCCAACTAGGCTCCTAGGACCGGGATGCGGCTCGTTCCCCTTACCTCACACATCTGGCATGCCACCTCACCTTCAGAAGCTGCTCTGTAAATGTCAGGGGGCCGGAAGAGCAAAGGGGGCAATGGAGCCGATGACAGCATGACAGACCACAAAGGACGAGCCCTCACCTTTGTGAGGAGAACAAATGCATTCTCATCACAAGCTTTCTTTGGGGCATGTCCACAACTCACCGCTTTTCAGAGCTGCTCCCTTACCGTTGTCAGGACTGTCATCACCACGCCACCACTAATGGCAAGCTTAAAAGGTGAGAGGTGTAGCTCTGAGTCACACTTTTAAGATTTGAGAGGCAGCATGAAATACCAGCTAAAGCATCAGGTTCTAGAGCCAGAAATTCTTGGGCTCAAATACTCGTGCTGTGAATCCTGGTCAAGCGACTTCACCCTGGCACTCTTTCCTTGTCTACAAAATGCGAATAGGACCACCACATTCTCATGGGGTCCTGGTGAGCTAGGGCATGTAAGAGAACAATTGTTGAGCTCGTTTTTATTCCGGGTCTCCAAGCAGCTACCCAGGCTGTCCTAAGACAACCAGCGAGCAGAGCTCCTTCCCCTCCACTCTGAGGCGAAATGGCAGGGACACACAGGTGAGCCAACACGTCAGGAGCAAATGAAGCAGAATCACACCCACACAGACATCCGCCCTCTCCTTTTCTTCTTGAAAAAGACCACCCTTGGCTTTCATTTGTCAGTTTGAAGAGACATGAGTACCTGAGTGATTTCTTCTTTCTTCTTTAGCCACCGTTAGAAGGACTGCACAGTGGTGATGCTCGGTGGCCGTCAACACTCAGACTTTTTAGAAGACAGAAGGGGGGAGGGTGGGGAAACATCAGATGGGAACAGGCTAGTCCCAATGTCAGGGATCCTTACAGACAGCAGCCCCTCAGTCCATACCCGTGGTTATTAGAACCCACTGTTTCCAGTCCTTTTGATAATTCAAAGATAGTTCAGAATTTTTCAGCGTTATACACATTTAGTCATGAGCTGGAATGACGGGCTTACTCACTTCACCATTACCTATAATAAACGCCAAATGATTGAAAACAATGACCTGTGTCCATCAGTAGGGGCTTGGTTGAATTAATCAGGGTACATCCCTACAATGGAGCTCTATGCCCCTGTCAGAAAAAAAAAAAAAATTCAGAAAACACTCAACATACTCACAGGAAAGGAGTGCCAAGATAAATTGAGTGGGGGTAAAAAAAAAAAAAAAAGCAAGGTTTAAAAAAGTGTGTATCATAGGAAAAAACAGGGTAGAGGTATCAGGTATATTTGTACTGACTTGTGTTTGCAAAATGAAACTCTAGAAGGATGTACAAAACTAATTAAGCTGATTACTGTCCCAGGAGGGGGAAGGGAAGGCAAATACAGTCCAAGATAAGATTTCACTAGATATCTTCCTGGAATGATTTTGTTTTTGAACTATGTAAACATATTGCCTATTCAAAAAATGATATAAAAATATCGTGTAAAAAAAAATACACCAGCCGCTGTGAACAAAGGACATCCTCAGGCTACACATGGAAAGGCCTGCAGGCCTCTGGTTTATAACTTCCGTACTGATGGGCCCTAAATTGGGGAAGGAGCAGCTGTTAGCAAAGGGAACAAGTTCTCCTAGGTCTGGAAACAACCCGGTTGTTGAGCGTCTGTTATTTGGGATTCCCTGTGAATTGCCCAGCAATGAGCTGGTTGGGTCCAGAAGCTCCTCCTCTCCACAGGAAAGGGATACATCTTTTCCCAAGGTGAGGTAGGGCTCCCCCACTTCCCTTGATAGTTAAGGCTGCCTGGAACCCAAATGGTCTGGTTTTTCCCCTCCATTGGGACTTCTCCCCAATTTGTCCTAACAAAAGGGAGAGTGATAGGAATATGGAGGTCGTCCCCTGGAGCACAGTATCCCAGTGTGTCCAGCCAGGCCCTAGGTCACACAGATTCCCCTGGAGAATGTCAGAGGAGAGAGAACAGAGGACACATGCTTCTCAGCACCAAGGGACACTCAATATTCACGCCTTTCATATGTCTTGCCATCCTGAATGAGCTCACTTAGTGTTCTGGGTTGAATGGCGATTGCCAATAAAGACCTGTTGAAGTCCTCACCCCAAGACCTCAAATGGGACCTCATTTGGAAGCAGACATTGCAGATGCCAGTAGCTAAGATGAGGTCATCCTGGAGTGTGGTAGGCCCCTAGTCCAATAAGAAGGCAGTCATGTGGGGGCCGCCTGGGTGGCTCAGTTGGTTAAGCGTCTACCTTTGGCTCGGGTCATAATCCCAGGGTCCTGGGATGAAGCCTGCTCACTCTCCTTTGCCTGTCGCTCTCCCTGCTTATGTTCTCAATCTCTCTCTCCCTATCAAATGAATGAATAAAATCTTAAAAAAAAAAAAAGTCATGTGAAGTTAAAGATACAGAGGGAGAAAGTCATGTGACCATGAAGGCAAAGCATGGCTTACGTGGCCACAAGGCACGAAATGCTGAAGATGGCTGAAAGACCCCCAGAAAGTGGGAAGAGGCAAGGAAGGATTCCCCTATAGACTGGGGCGGGAGCATGGCCTTGACAACACCTGGACTCTGGACTTGAATCCTCCAGAAGGGGGAGATGATCAATTTCTGCCATTTTTAATTGTTTGTGATACTTTGTTACGGCTGCCATGGGAAATGAATAGCTCCGGCCAGCTCACCGACAGAGGAAACTGATGCTGTCTCAGCTCAGTAGGTGGTTGGGAAGGCACAGAGGGCAACTCTGACCCAAAGGATGAAAACTCTGGGACCCGAGCTGATGGAGTTCGATCGTGTAGGTATACAGTAAAAACTCAGCCAGTCAATCATTACAGAGCACTGACCTTGTAAGGAACATAGGAGAGAGAAAATGTTCCATGACTGCCCTTGGGGAGTTGAGAATGTGATGGCAGATTTAAGACACACATGAAAAGTATAATACACACAAATACATACACACATACACATTATAGACATATATAATACATGTAATACAACATATTTCACGTGGCCAAAGAAGAATGACCTCACCCCTCAGCCGATGCCACAGATGTCACCCCTAACTAAATTGCCACTGGATGGCCATCTGGCCTCAGTCTTCTACTGTGTTTCATTTTAGCTGCTCCTGATAGGTGGTCTGGAATACCTGGGAAAGCGGCGGGATGTCAGGCTAGTAGTCAATTTCTAGAAGTTATCACCCCGTTCCTTGCTGAGCTCAAACTCCTTGCCCACTGTGGATACCAACTGCTCTCCACGATCATTGTCTGCTACCCCTGGTCAAAGACTCTCCCACCAGTTTCTTCTCAGCCCCCTTCACCTGTTCAGATCCTATTCTACAGCTCTCCACGAACCAGACATGCAGGAAACTCAAAATCCAGGTAGGTTGGCAGGGCGGACTACAGGAGTTTTTAAGAGAAAATCAGAGTTTTTAAGAGAAAATCAGAGACCTCCCCTCCCCCCAGCAGGAATTCTGCAGCATCATGCAGAACCTTTGCTTATTTGGCCCTGCCTTCTCGCAGGTTCCCACCACACCTGGCTCGAGGAACCTCTGATTCTTACCGTAAGCAAGCTGGGTGGCCCGTCACACGTCCGGGGGTTGGGGAAGCAGCACTCCAGGCTTGAATGCTCCTGGAGATCTCTCTGAAATCCAGGCCTCTGGGTTGGACAGCTGCTCCAGGAGGAAGAGACGTCGTGCTGAGTGCCAGGTGGACACCCAGGCAGGGCTCATGAGGAAAAGCTGCAAGTCGAGGCCACTCCACCCCTGACCAGCAGCCCGATGACGTGACTTGGGCTCCAGGCCAAGCTCCTGAGGGACAGCTGTGGTCCGGGCATGAACTGCAGATGGAACAGACAGGGGAAAGGTCTCCTCGCTCTGACTTCAGATAATTCATTACAGATATTCAGAGTAGAAAAGGCCTTTGAAGTCATTTAATTTGTATCCTGTTGCTTTTCAAATAAATTTCCAGCTGGGATTTGGGTCTGGCTTTGTAGCAGACACTGTGCTTAAGCAACATCCATTTCTCCCTTGCTCCTTTCCAAGAGAACTCTCATGGTGTTACCACTCAGGGCAGGCGCCTGTATGCCCAGCCCATGTGCCCTATGCCGTCCTACAAATGCAGGCCCCTGACCCATGAACAAGTGGGGGGGTGGGCTTCCCACCCCCTCTGGTCATTGACACACGAAATGGTTTTCTGGGCTCTGAAAAAGAGAGAGGCAGGAAATCTTCCTCTGCCGGATGTTGTCTTTGCCCAGGCACATCGTGACCATGATGGGGAAGCATAAGGGAAGAGCAGGGGAAGAAAGAGCCCAGGTCCTTAAGGACATCTCTGAACCACTCAGCTGAACAGTCCCGGTGCCCCCCTTCCTCCAGACTTCTCACTATACACGTAATACATATCCTCGCTGTTGACATTCACTGAGTTGAGTTTTGGGGCTGTGTTTTGACTGCCGAGAGCTAAGATTATCCTAAATGATATGCATCCAGATGTTCCCAAAATCATGGGTCCATATTCCTGAAGCGTAATCTCGTAATCCTGACTACAACGTCCTGCACTTTCCACGTTCTCTCCACCTTTTCTGGGTGTCCAGTCCTCTCCCCGGACTTGACCCGTGTCACCGCCTTGTCAGCACAGTGTTCAGTTCTACAGTCTATGCCAATTTGGTCACTGAATCTGTTAAATATTTTTGAGTCCCTGTGATGTACCAGACAGGGACGTCATCCTCACAAATGAAGCCCTGGAGAGCGCATGGTGGGGGAGACCCACTCCTGGCCAGGAGGTAGGTGAGCGCCAGTGGCAAGTGCTTCGATGGGAGGTGCGCCCCGGCCTGGGCACGCATCAGGAAAGTGGGGGTGGGGAGTGCTAGCAAAATTACCTTGGAAAACAAACTCATTCTCTGGGGAAGAGCAAAAGGTTGTGAGCTGCAGACCTTCACCACCAAGGATATGAAGATAAACGATAATGGCGATAGCAAGCATTTCCTGAGCGCTTATAACGAACCAGGCACTGTTTCTCGGGCTTGCTGAGGATTAACACATTCAGGCCTCCACCAAAGCTGATGAGGTAGCTCATATTATTCGCCTCATTTTATGGAAAAGTACACTTAGGCTTAGAGAGGTTAAGTGACACAGGAGTGAGTGGCAGGGGCAGGATTTGATGCCGGTGGAAGGACTCACACTCTTGACCTGTCTACAGCAGTGCTTCTCACAGTGGTCACCACCAGAACAATAGCACCAGTGGTTCCTGGGACCTGGGACCTGGGACAAATTCAGATCTTGAGCCTCATTTAGGACTTACGGAATCAGAACCTCTGTGGTTAAGACCCAGCATGTGGTGGTGTAACGAGCTTCGATGTGATTCTGGAAGCCCCATAATGTTGGGGAACCTCTGCTTGACACCGTACGCACGTGATGAGAAAGGATGGCATATTCAGAGGGAGATGAATGGTGGGAAGAGAAGCAAAGCCAGCAAGAAAGATGGGGTGCGGGGGGTGGAAGAACCTTCCATATCAGCCTAAGGAACTTGGGCTTCCCTGTACAGGCGTTTCGGAGACACATGGGGGGTGAGTCAGGGAAGCAGCATGATCAAGCTTTGTGCTTTGAGACAAGATCTCTGGCCCTGGTGTTAGGAATGGACTGCAGGAGAAGAGGCCAGAAGGAAGGAGCCCAGCTAAGAGGTGATACGAGCAAGAGCAGGGGTGGCACTAAGCAGATGGCAGAGCGACGAGGAACAGGGTTACAAGAGACAGGTTGTGATAATAGCAGGGCATGGGATGTGCAGCTGGCAGAGGTATCCAGGATGCCTCTGTGGCTTTTAGCCTCAAAAGTTTTGTTGGTGGGGAAACTATTTAGCCAGGTTAGAAATAATGGAGGAGGAACATGTTGGGCAGGAAAGATAAAAAATGTCCATTTGTAAAATGTGAAGACCGAGATGTCTGTGAGACATCAGGAAGAAGGTATTTCAAAATGCATCGCCGAAGAAGGATCTGGTGCTCAGGGGCGGAGTCCGGACTGGTCATATGGGTTTGGGGTTCACCAGCATAAATGTGATGCTTGAAGGCAAGATAAAGCTAAGGCTGATCACAGATTGTCTAGGAAGGAAAAGATGACGGCTGGATTTATGCAAGACACTAATTTTCTTTTCTTTTTTTTTTTTTTTGAAGAGGGAGAGAGTGCACACTTATGTGCAAAAACTGTAGGGGAGGGTAAGGGTGAGTGGAGCAGAGGGAGAGAGAAAGACTCCACACCCAGTGCAGAGCCCAATGTGGGGCTCAATTCCAGGACCCCAGATCACGACTTAAGCCAAAATCAAGAGTTGGATGCTTAACCAACTGGGCTGCCCGGGCGCTCCAACACTAACATTTAAGGGATACAGAGCAAGAGAGCAAAGAAGACTCAGAAGCAGAGCTTAGAGGGGTAGCTAAAAACGAAGGAAAGAATGCTGCCTCAAAATCCAAGAATAAGGAAAGTTGGAGAATGTTTAAAGATAGAGGGTTGACAATGGTTCCAAATGGGAAGTCTCACATTTCAAGACTGAGAAGAAACACTGGCTTTAGCAATGAGGAGGTCGAAGGTGAACTCAGTAAAGGCAGTGTCAGGGGAGCGAAGGAGACAGAAACCAGATTCATTCACAGATTTATTCTCTAGATGAGCAATAACTACCACATGTCAGGCTTTGTGCTTTGTGTTAGAGATACAGAGATGAGCAGGACGTGCATGAATCCGACCCCCACCAGATGGTGGAGGAAGACAAAGAAGAGAAATTACAAAAATAATCATGGAATCACAACTGAACTAAGTGCTTTGATGAAGATACGAAGGGACACACTGGATGCTCCCCACAGGGAGTGTACAACATAGAGAGAAGATGAGGGAAGGGAAGGCACATTTAGGCCGGGTCTTCCAAGGTGAACAGGAGTGAGCCAGGGAAGAGGATGCAGAACATCCAGGGAGAAGGAATGGCTGATACTAACTCTCGGGGAGAAAGAGCTTTCCTAAGTCCAGGAAATGGAAGGAAATCAAGGTGAAGAGTACAATTTTAACATGGCAAGGATCGGCCAGAGGTGAGGTTAAAGAACGGTGCTTTGCGGGCCAGGTTAGGGATCTAGGACTTCACCCAAACAGTGGGAGGAAATTACTGAGGTTTAGCCTAAAAGTTTGGGAGAGTCATGATCCGATTTGTATTTTTGAAAAGATGACTCTGGCTACTTGTGGGGGAATGAAATGGGGAAGGGAGAGGAGGGACAGGGAGTGGGTATACTGAAAGCAGCTGGGGAAATGTTATGGTCCAGATGAGAGATAGTGATGTCTTGGTCCAAGTTGGCAATGAGTACGTTCAGGTGTATGGATCCTAGAGCCACTTAGTAGGTGGGATCAGGAGGACTGAGGGATTGGGTGTGGTAAATGGGGAGGAGAGGTTGAGGCCTTAGTGCTTGGGCTCTATGGTCCCCTCTACATCCATTTTGGATACACCCAGAAGACCACTGGGATGGAGTAACATGGACCCCTGAATTCCAAGCAGAGGTAAGACAAAACTAGAACTCAGCAGCAACTGGGAGACAAGTCTTACCAAGCCCTCCTCTCCTCAGGGTGCCCCTAATCGCTTAGAGATAAAATGATCCCTCAGATAGGAGGTCTCTTGAAGACCCCCTTGTTTGGCCATACTACTTCCAGGGTCGTGTCCTCCAGAGGAGAACAAGCTTCCATTGCTCTGCCCCTGCGCTGGGCAAGACACGCTGACTGGCTTCTCGTTAAGGCGTGTATTCACTGTTCACGACATTCAATTCATAAAATACATTCAGTACAGTATGGACAATTCTAGGCCCCAAAGGCCAACCTCCACTGGATTACTTTTTCCACTCATAATTTCGTCAATTTTATTTTATTTTTTTATTATGTTCATTTAGCCAGTATATAGTACATCATAAGTTTTTGATGTAGTGTTCAATGACTCATTACTTGTCTATAACATGCGATGCTCATCACCACACTTGCCTCCTTCATGCCCATCACCCAGTTAGCCCATCCCCCAATCCCCTCCCCTCTGTAGCCCTCAGTTTGGTTCTCAGAGTCCAGAGTCTCTCATGGTTCATTTCTCTCTCTGATTTCTCCTCATTCAGTTTACCTTCTCTTCCCCTGTGGTCCTCTGCACTGTTCCTTATGTTCCACATGTCAATTTTAAATAAATATGCTAGACTTCTATTTCTAACATTACAGCTAAGTACTTTGACCCTCCAACTCAAAACAACCAAAAAATCTTGTACAAAAAATATATTTTTAAAAACGTTTCTAGCAGCATTGATGAGCTGGCAAGAAAGAAAGGAATTCAGAGGCCAGGGACTCCTTCAGATAATGAAATATCCAGGTTCTGATAATAATGACTGCAATGTCATTGAAGAAATTAAAGATAAGCCTGTAAATATGTACACGGAACAACAACAAATCATGAGAAATAATCAAGATTTGAAAAAAAAATGGACCAAAGGGAATTTTTAAAAATAAAAATTAAACAACTGAAGTTAACAGTCTGTGGACAGACTTAATAGCACATTAGATACAGTTTGAGAAGGAGGTAGTGAGCTGGGAGTTAGGTCAAAATAAACTAATCCAAATGCCGTAGAGAAAGATAAAGACTCAGAAAAATAGGAAAGAGAGCTTAAAAGACATGAAAAATGGAAGCTAGCAGGTGTCTATTTGGAGTCTTAGAAAGGGAAGAGAGAGAGAAAGCATTTAAACAGATAATGGCTACAAATGTTCTGAAAGGGAGGAAAAATGGGGCACCAGGCCTGCTCAGTTGGTTAAGCATCTGACTTTGGCTCAGGTCATGATCTCAGGGTCATGAGATCGAGCCCCGCGTTGGGCTCTGTGCTCAGTGGGGAGTCTGCTTGAGATTCTTTCCCCCTCTCTCTCCCACCCCTCTGCTGCTCCCCTCCTTCTATGCCCACCACTCAAATAGATAAATAAAATCTTTTTTTATTAAAAAAAAAAAAAACAGCCAAAAAAAGAGACAAGTTACCCTGCAATGATTATAAGCCGAAAGATGGGGGTCAAACACTCAACATGCTGAAAGAGAGTAAAACCATCATCTGAAAACTCTGTGCCTGAAGGAAACTTTCTCTATGAATAAGAGAAAAGGTGGCGCCTGGCTGCCTCAGTCAGTAGAACATGCAACTCTGGATCTCAGGGTTGTGAGTTCAAGGCCCATGTTGGGTGTAGAGATGACTTAAAGATAAAGAAAGAAAATAATTAAAGAAAAAGGATAAGAGAGAGGAAGGCATTATCCAAGGACAAAATTCTAGTCTGCCACAAGCAGACGCTCATGAAAGGACATTTTTAAAAGGTGTATTTCTGACATAAGGAAAGAGAGTCTAAGCGGAAGATATGAGATGACAGAAGGAGTGAAGAACAAAGAAAATGAAAATGGGCTTTCTCAGTCCACTGGCGAAAGCGCACAGATCTGGAGTCAGACATGCTTACGCTCATCTCTTGCTGTCTCATGTCTTACTACCAGGGAAACGTGAATCTTCCTCTTAAAAATTCATACAATAACACCACTTATGCGAGGTTGTCATAAGGAATAAATGAGCACATGCACACAAATCCTCCCAACACAGCTTCTGCATCTGGAAGATGTCAGATAAATCCTAATTTCCTACCTTTTCCGAAAGCAGTAAGTAAACAGGTAAGGAAGACACTGTTAGTGACGGAGAATGTCGGCCTCTGCCTGGGTGTGAGATGCGCGGCGGCGGCGTACCAGAGTCAAGGGGTCCGCACCACGGAGAGGATGCTTGGGACCTGTCTTGTTATCTTTTCAGTCTCGAGCCCAAGACCGTCCAAACACATCATCTAGGATGTCCGTATTTTTAAAATACCGCATGTGTACCCACACGTTCCAGGCATATATACACCCTGGATTTCCGTTTAACTCACAATTTTTAAATAATATGGGTTGACAGTTTTATGAGGTTGTAACAAGCGTACTGGCTCATCTATAGGGCAAAATGGCTCATGTCACCCACTGTCCCTGGGCTCTTCTGCCAATGAGGGGAGTGTGAGCATCACACAGACGACCCCTCTAGAGCTGCTTCTGCACCCCAGTCCTCATGCGGAGAGACACAATCCCTAACTCCACCCCTGACATCACCCCGTTTCATAAGGTCTTCTAAAGAAGAGAAAAGGCAGCTAAGAAAAATTAGCTTGGACCCCTTGAAGTTCTTTGCCTAATTTTCATTTGGCAACAATTGGTGGGTATGGAGGGAGGGGGCTGCAGGGAGGGGCAACAAAACCAGGGAAAGGACAGATAAATCCAGAACCAGTCTTCCTTTGATGGTATCAGGGAAACAAACAACACCAGTCCCGAAGTCCTAAGACCCGGGCTGGCATCCTTACTCTGTCATCTGTTCCCATATGTCCTTAGGCAAGCCACTGAACCTCTCTGATTTTATTTTCCTCCCCTGTAAATTGGAGACAGTAATCATATCCTATCTGTAGAGCATTTTACCATTTACTAAGTGTTTCCACAGTCATCGTTTCATTTAACATGCATGTACTCACCTCACTGCTCTGCTGTGAAGACTTAAAAGCAGAGTCCAAAGAGCTTGTCAGCCCGAGGGAACATCACCAGGGTGCTGGCCTTTCCCTATTAGGAGCGGAGGACTTGCTGTCCAAGCAGCTGCTTTGAACTCTGATTCTACACTTACGACCCTGCTGATCTTGAGCAAGTGGCTTCGCTTCTGGGGTCCTCACCTCTAAGCTAAGGAGGAGAGCCCGAGTCCCAGCTCCTAGCCCAGCGGCCTGGGAGGTGCTCAGTGAATGAGATGACGTGAGTCCACACCAAGTGAAGCTGACAGGTAACTGACCACAATTACCTGCGTTCACCAATATCCTTCATCCTCCAGGCTTCCTTCTCCACGGTTACCTCTGCCCCCAACACCCCTGGGCAAATATTGGCGAGGGCAGAAACTGTGAATGTCAGGACCCGCTGGTGATTGTTTCTTAAAGATGACAAAGACTCCAATTCACACTCGACTCGTGGGGCGTTCTCCGTGCTGTTTCAGATGAAGCAGAACCCCGGCTCCCCGGGGTGTCACTCAGCTTGGACACTTCCCACTTCTGCCTGAGAGTCTTGCCTGGTCTCGGGTCACTGGCCGAGCCTCCATACCCCCAACGAGGCTGGGCAGCTCACCCTATTGATAAAAGGCACTGAGCCCTTATTTTAATGACCTATGGACTTATTTTAACGACCTACGAAGCCAACAGTTAATTCAGCCCAGCCTGGTCAGCGGATGGAGACTTCTTGGCTGCAGAAAGCATCAGCAGCCTCCATTTGAAAGGTTTTATCTTTGTAAAGTGCTGTCACATGGCCACTGCTTCAGCCCATAGCTGTGACATGCCGCAGAGATATGACGAGGAGATTGGGGACCACAGAGAGCAAGGGCCATGGACTTGCTGTGGACTGCCCCTGCTCCGACTGAGCTTTCTGGCCTGTCTGTCTGCCTGCTCTAGCTCCTGGGGAACCAGGTCCCAAGATAGCTGCATTCTAGGAGGACCTCATCAGGACTCCCATCAGACTCCCATTAGCTATGACAAGGCAGGGGACATGAGACAGGGCTTTGTCACTCAACTTGTGTCTCAGGCTAAAAAAGAAAGCATGCTCAGGAGCCTGAATTTGGCCCAATCAGCCTGGACTTTCTGAGCTAACTGCACGGAGCAGGAGAATGGGCACGTATGCTCCCTGGGGGAGGCAAGGCAGTCAGCCATGACCGTCAACTGGGCTAGTTAGCATCTCTTCCTAAAAGGCGTCTGGGACAGCCCAGCCCTGACAGAGCAGGGCTCGGCTGCATGGAGCAAGAACCAGTCGTGGGGACCCAGGCAGGCAGGGGCATCCTTACTCTGCAAACTAAAAATATTTTTTAAAACACACAAGCCCTATTTGCTGGAGTTAGAAATAGAAAAAGTTAGAAAAAGGTTAGAAAAAGTTAGAAAAAGAGTTAGTAAAAGGACCTCGGATGTGAAGGGCTGTGGTCCTATGACCAGAGCTGAAAAGAAATCAGGCGGCAGACGTGAGAGAATTCAATAGTGGGGCTATGGTTAAAAGAGTGATGCCCCAGGTTTCTCCTCAGTCTGCTTTGGTTCGCTTTCCTGGTGGGTCACTTCATATGAAGAGAGTGAGATTGTGTGGGTGGCCCTGCCTGCTTCTACATTATAGCCCTACAGAACTTTCTGCAGGGGGCCAAACACATCTCCATCCTCATGGAGCACGGTCCATACACCACCCCACATCCATGCAGATTCTAGAAACCTCCAAGCATAGACACACAAGAGGTCAGGCAGGGCTGGCTGTGTTCAATTCTGCATACAGCAGCCCTGTCTATGTGAGAGAGGAAGGATCAGAGGGTCCTGGTTCCCACATCTTTTAGGAGGTAAACTGAGTCAGTGAAGACCAGCAGGAGGATGACAAGGCAGCCCTTAAAAATATTCGTAGGGTTATGGCTTATTCGTAGGGTATGGCTTATGGCGTGGACAGCATTTTGGGGGCTTAATTTGAATGCAGAAGGGCCCTCAGACACTGTGAAAGTGAACAGAAGGACCCTCACAGAAGATTTCTCGCAGGACTCCTGGGGACCCTCTCTCTGCGGACCCTCTCTCTGCGGACCGTGCTTGAAGGCCCAGCTCCGTTCTCGCATCCACTGTGACGCTTTCTCCAGAGCCCATTTCCTTCGAGCACAGACACACTCTGTCCCACTCTCTTGCTAACAGGAACTGTGCTGTCCAAACAAGTACCAGGGCTTCTGTTCTTCCTCCCCTCATGACATGCCGCACACAGGCATAGAGTAGGTGCTCAGTCTGTATCTGCCAATCCATTTGGTCGAGGTTTTTGGGTCTGGTAGGGGGTGGTGGGAATGGCATTACTATTCAGATAAACCACATTGATGGAGCCCCTAAAGTGTATCCGAAAATTCAGATGTGGTATGCGGTATAACATGATTGTTATTCAGAACAAATTAGAGCTCTTTATTCTATTTCTAACTCCAGCAAATAGGGCTTGTGTGTTTTAAAAAATATTTTTAGTTTGCAGTGTGTGATTACATAATGGAGGCCTAGTAATTTCTCTGATTAACATTCATTTCCTTTAGCAGTTCCTTTTTGCGTCTTTGTTTCTGATTCGAGCCACCGTCCAGTACATTAAAATGGCTTTCCTTGAAAAGAAGTTCTAGAACAGACTTTTTAGCTGGCCTTCCCCACCCCGCTACTTCCGACCGGCCTGTGCCTGCAGCAGCTTACCTAGTGTGAAGTCAGGGGACTCTGCTCCCCTGTTACAGGTGTGTCAGCAGAGCTCTGTTACTCAGCAAACCCCACAGCCCAAGGGGTTAGCCTCTGTAGGGAGCCAGTCTGGTGCAGAAGGATCGGCAGCAGCAGGGCTGGGGGGAGGGACGTCAGTGATGGAGTGTCTACACCAGAACGAGATGTGTGCACTCAGATAAGGTGTTTAAGCTCTCTGAGCCTCAGTTCCCTCATCTGTAGAATGGGGATGCTGAGTCCTCGATTAGAAGCAGTGCCTGGCACATGGTAACCACTCAGAAATGATCTTCTGCATAGGGACCAGGTGAAAGGTTTACTGGACACCTTCCTGCTTTTCCAGCTGACGGGACTGGAGAAACCCAGAACCCAGAGCCCCCTGCAAAGACAAACCCCAGAAATCTGAGTAGGGGGGCAACACAGCAAGGGCGGGCCTAGTCCAAGGAGGGGGATGACGAGTAGCAGGAGAGGCACCAGAGACCCACTGCAGAAGATAAAATTCCTGCTGCAGAAACGGGAAACACATTCTGGTATATTTGCAGCCAGGACGACCATGGCCGTAGGGATACATCACTTTGTCCTGAGTAAATGCAGAGTCAAGCTACAACAGGACACCAGAAGGGGACAGAAAAGCACAACCTATCACGAATAAGAATAAGAACTGACAGGGTGACCAAGGGCCTGCCTCCCGAGAGGACTCGCCATCTCCCTGCCGGGGGAAGGACCCATGGTCAAAGCTAAACTCGTACTTCATAGTACATGTGTAATTAGTTGAAAAGCTTAATTTAGCAGTTTGGTAAATTCCATTAGCAGTTTATCTATGGTATATAATTAAGTTATTTTCAAGCAAATCCATTTTGGCTAACGGCTCCGGTTAAGAATCCTAATGGAAGATGGTTCATGTAATACATACCCAAATCTATGCAGACTCTAGAAACCTTTGGAGTCAACACCAACGTGTGAGGCAAGGCTGGCTGTGCTTGATTCTAGACAGTGACATTCCCACCTTAGGCAAAGAGGGAAGGTCGGAGAGGCCAGAGTCAAAGCCTGCCTCCGACATTCCCACGGCGGTGGGATGCTGCATCTCGGAGTCGCTTCCTCACCTTGACGCGGTGCATGATAATAACTACCACGTAGTATTGGCAGGAGGAATATATGAGGTGCTCTAAAGCGCTCAGCACAGAATCCAGCCCAAAGAAGGGAGACTCACAGAAGCTCGTGTGGCGGAAGCAGAGACTAAAAACAAAAACCAGCACAGACTCAAAAAACCAGAAAGTAACAAGGAACTGCAGCAGAAAGATGGCCCACGTGGAGGGGCATCTGATGGCTAGGCCACCGCGGGAAAGGCAGCTGAGACAGAGCGAGACTGTGGAACTCGCAGGGGTCGGGGTTAATACCAAAACCCATCAGCTGGGAAGATGAAGAAAGAGAAGAAAGGGCTGGCCTGTGCCTCAGGGTGCTGCTGGAGCAAATGTCCTGTGGCCTAGGCCTGGCTGGTGGTGATGGCCGCACAGCACGGCGAGTGCTCCTAATGCCACCAAACTGCACACTTGAACGTGGCTGAAACTGTCAACTTCATGTTCTGTATGTTTTACTCCATTGAAAAACAAGACTGAGTTACCACAAAAAAATTCAAAAAGAGCAGTGCCTGGCTGGCTCAGTGGCTTAAGCACCCAACTTTTGGATTTCACTCAGGTCATGGTCTCAGGGTCATGGGATGGACTCCGTCTACGGGTGGAGCCTGCTTGAGATGCTCTCTCCTTCTCCGTCTTCCCCTTCCTGCTCACATGCGCTCTCTCTCTTAAAAAAAATTAATAAATAAAATAAAGCAGTACCCTAAAATTCATCTCTCAGCCCACTGAAGACATTGAAACAGAAGTAACATAAAGGAGAGTTGGGGGTCAGTTTCTCTCTGGGGGATTCTGAGGGAAGGCAGCGTCCATGCACCCAGACACCAACCCGAAGGCTACCACCTCCATCACGTGGGGCTGATCCTTATCCAGGATGTCTGTGTAATACAAGCTCCCAGAAGCCCTGAAACCCCACATCTACCATGGACCGTGGCATCACAGAAAGATCTAAGATTCTTATGCAGAATAGTTTGTCTTTCCTAACAGTATCTCCCTGATGGTTATTTCTGGCCATAATTCAGAAAAAACAAAGGTAACTTCCAAGGATCTCCTCCCCTTCCCCGCCAGGTTCTCTGGGGATAGCAGTGCCGCTGTCTTATTCAGAGAGAACCCCTGCCTTTGGGAAGGATGCCCCTAACTTTCAGTCATGCTCAGGTAATAAACACCCCATTTCCGCCTTCCTCGCAAAAAAACACACCCTGGCTAGAGGTACAAGTAGCCTCTCTGGCCAGTGTCTCTGACCTCCTTGGCCATAACCTCTCTGATGTCCACAGACAGGCATGCCAGCCTGGTCCTGCCATTCCAGAGAAGAAAGGGCTGGCCTGTGCCTCAGGGTGCTGCTGAAGCAAATGTCCTGTGGCCTAGGCCTGGCCGCACACCGGGGCCCAGTAACATTTCCCAGCTGTCAGTAAAAGCCCCAGCAGCAGCGATGGGGTACAGAGTTCTGCTGGAAGCTGGACACAGAGAGTTGGTGACACAGACCCCTGCAGGGTCCTTCTGCCACCTACCCGCATGCCTCTGCCCCCTGTGCTTGTGCCCTGTCCCAGGCCCTACCTCCAGCCTCCACTTTCTCTGTACCTTTCCAAAGTGGACCTGTTCTTCTAGGTCCAGCTTGAATCCTGCCTGCTCTGTGAAGCCACAAGAAATGGACAAGGTAGGGGGCGCCTGGGTGGCTCAGTGGGTTAAAGCCTCTGCCTTCAGCTAGGGTCATGGTCTCAGGGTTCTGGCATGGAGCCCCGCATCGGGCTCTCTGCTCAGCGGGGAGCCTGCTTCCTCCTCTCTCCATGCCTCCCTCTCTGACTACTTGTAATCTCTGTCTATCAAATAAATAAATAAAATCTTAAAAAAAAAAAAAAAGAAATAGACAAGGGGGAAGGGTCCCAGACCATAGAGCTCAACACCAAACTCTCAATGAGTAACGCCACCCCAACCACAGGGACCATGAGAGCCTTCCCCATGGTGCTCTTCCATGCCCATTAGCTCACCCGAGATGGACTGGTAGGTGCCTAGTCCCATTTCACTGAAGAGGGAAAAAACTCAGGCTGAGGACATGTGGCTGGTTCGGGTCAGAACCAGCGTGTTTCTGGTTCTGGGCTTCACATCCACAGGTGCAGCCTGAGGAATGGTTGAGGCCATGGCCCTGGGGCCAGGCTGCAGGGGTTCAAAGCCCAGACTGGCCTCTTAGTGTATGACCGAGGGCGCGTTTTACTCCACTTCTCGGAGCCTTGGCTTCCTCATCTATAAAATGAGAAGAATGTAATAATAGTACCTATCTCATGAGGCTGGAATAAGGCTTGAACAGGTTCACTCGTGCCCAGCTCTTAGCCACGCCTGGTGCATTTCTATGCATCCAGTCTCCTGCTGCAGGGGCAAGGGGCTTCCTGAATTTCCGTGTTTGTTCAGGGTGGGGTTCCAGGAAGTCGGTCTTCCTCCCCTTCCCTCGTAGTGGGTGCAGGTGTTGGGTTATGTGGATTCAACGTGGCAGAGCTCCGTCTGTGTACCTAGGCCAGCTGCAAATCCTGGAACTCAACACAGAGCAACCTCTAAAACAAATAAAGTGAAAATAAACCAATCGCCCAGCTAATGAGAGATTTTCTTCTTGTCTGCTCTGGTAATTGAGCCCCTGTAGCCAGTCTCATACTTCCCTGGTAGGGCTGTGAGTTTAAAAAAAGGGGGGCGTGGTAGTTAAAGAAGCTGCTCAGCCAGAAAGGCAAATGCAGGCCCCCTGGCCCTCGGGAGGGGGGCAGCACACTGGGGCAGGTACACCCCAGCCTCATGCTAAGTCCTGCCTTCTCACCTTTCCTCCAAGCCCAGTAGGGCCGAGAATTGCACAGACCCAGGGAGCACCAGGAGCCAGAGCTGGGTGCTGAGGCAAGCCGGCCAGACCTCAGGGAGCTCCCTCACAAAAGGAACAGTTCCTTTCCTCCCACAGTTTCTCAGGCCCAGCCACCAGGGTGGGGCAGCTCTGTTCCGTGAATAAAGGATCTAGCACAAGTTCAGTGGGGCAGAGCATAGCGAACCTGAACCTGAACCACGTGGAAAGTCTGGCTGCTTCTACTTTCCTTCATCTCCTACATGCGCCTGGAGTATCATCCAGGGTCAGGCTCTGGCCAGTGCTTAGATGCTGCCCCTGTAAATGCCTCCCTCGGCCACCCCATCCGGCATGCGTCAACAAGCAGGCGGGGGAAGAAAGAGCCTCCCTGACATTTTGAGACAGCCGGGACTGGGAGCCAAAACAAACCGACAAGGGAATACATCGTCTCCACAAGAATCTGTCAGAGAAGAAATCCTATACTCCTCAAGCTAGGAGAGGCCCCCGAATGTCACTTTGCCCATCAGACGGGGACCCCTCGGGTCACCCCAGGCAGACAAGGCCTTGAGGACCCCAGTCCCAACATGGGCCTTCAAGAGGCTCTTCCAGTGTCTAACCAAGTACTTACGTCCTCAGGCACCCGGTCTGGTTACCAGGCAAGAATGAATCAGAACCTAGAAACTGGGGGCCAGGAGCCCCTGAACAGGGTGCAAGCCCACAGCATCCTTCCTTTCCCCCACCCCAAGTCACTTCGCCTTCAACCATAGCTGTCCTGTTATCCAGATAAAGTCAGGCTCTGGGGACCATTGGGAGCAGCTCTTAAGGGGAAACAAGGAGTCAAAATCTTCCATGCTGAGTCCTGGAGGGGGACAGAGGGATCCCCTCTATCCTGATGCCGGTGGTGAGTGGAGGGCCAGGGTCGTGAGATGCGGAAGGTCCAGGCTCTGGAACAGCCACACCGTTCCAATGCTGCCTCTACCACTTCCTGGCTGTGTGACCTTGGGCACGATATTTCACCTCTCTGTTCCTCGGTTGATTTTTCTATAAAATGGGAATGACAGCAGAGCAACTGGGCTGCAGCAAGGCTTAAGCCCAGAAACCCATGTCTGTCCCTGGATGTGTGCTGGCTGTCGTGAGGATGACTGGTCTGTCCCACATGTCCTGCCAGGGGCGTCGTGGTGAACACACTCCCTCTCCCTCTCAAAAGGGAATGGATTGCATGAGAAATGATCAGGCTGACCAGCTCTCGTCTCTCGTTATGTCCATCGGGTGACCTCCCTGCTTCGCGCTGCCTCTCTGAGCATGGGGGAGCCCCAGTCCCGAAGTGCGGGTCCCCAAAGAGAGCTCTGCCCATGCCTCTGAGTGGTCTGCTCCACGGGCTCAGGCGTTCCTTTTTCTCTTTACCCTGCCCACCCCCCGTCTCTTCTCCCACTGCCGCCCCCTCCTCTCTGCTTCCCCCCTGTCCCCCTGTCCTTGTCTCAACAGGCTGGCAGTGCGTGCTGGGAAGTCTGGACTTGACTGGCAGCTCCCACTGACACTGCACCCCCGTGGACAGGACACTTTCTGGCTTGAACTCAACTGGGCCTCACCAAATTTCTCTTACAGGAAAGGAAACAATCTGAGATGTCAAAGAAATCACCTGGTCACTGGATGGATGAGTAGAAATAATAGGCCATTTTGTGTATGTGTGTGTTGTTTAAAGGAAATTATATTAAAAAAAAAAAAAAAAAGAAAGAAAAAAGAACAATAACAGCTTGAAAATGGTCCCTTCCGTGCCAGAGCCTGTCTCTAAAAACCTCAGAGTCAAACACGGGGCAGGTCCCCCCACAAGTGCATTGTGTATAAGTGGACAGACATGGGACTCAATGGGCTTCCCAAACGCTCGGGGGAGACTGACTACATAGTGTTACACACACACACATGCATACAAACAGATGCGCGTGTGCATGCGCAGGCACAAACACCTGGGCCAGAGCCCGCACAGCCAGCCAGCAGCGTCACAAGGCCAGACCACAGCAGGAACAGCTAGGGAGGAAGTGCAGCCCCAGTATCAGCCCATTTCCTGACCCTCTTCCTCTGCTCTGGGAGGTTCTCTTTCTCTCTTTGTCTTCTATCTGTCTCTCTGTCTGTCTCTCTGTCTCTCTCTCTCTCTCTCTCTCAGTTCTTTGTTTTTACACAAGGCAACAGCCACAGCCATGCTGCTGTCCTGGTCCACGTGGCAAGAGCTCCCAGCAGCAATGACCCGCAAGTGAGTTTTCCCTTCTAGATCTGTGACCTTGGGCAAGTCACTTCCCTCTGAACCTCAGTTTCCTCATCTGTAAAACAAAGAGGCTGGGTGTGGAAAAAGGGTCCCTGAAGTCCTTCCTGATCTCAACCCCCGGGGTTCCTGAGTCCTCCTCCAGCCCCCTCTGGGATCTGTGTCACCAGGGAGCAAGAGCCAGGTCAGGCCAGGGGGAAGGGGTGGGGAGACTCTCTGTTCCCCTGCGGGGGACAAGGTGGGGCACAGATTCCCCTCCCTCCTCTTCCCCTCCCCGCCCCCCACTCCATGTGCTGCACACACAGACGAGCGCATTTGGCTGCCCCGGGGGATCAGGGTGGAAGAGCCGGCCTCCGGGGCGGCCCCGGGCAGAGGGGGCAGGGGAAGAGCGCACCCTGCAGCCCTCCAACCCTCCTCCACGTACCTTGGCCGTCGTCGCCTTCCCTACTACCCGCCCGCGCCGCGGGTTCAGCTCACAGCTGTCCCGTTGCCTCTTGCCAGGCCCGGCTGCTGCACTTTCTCCGCCCCAACCCGCGCCGGCTGGACCGGCCCCCTGCTCCACAGAAGTGGTAGCGACTTGCCTGGAGCCCCAGCTGTCCGCGCCGCCGCCCCCTGGGCGCCCTCCGGGATCCGCACGCGCCGCGCAGTGGGGTCTGGGCGGGCGGGAGGCGACCTCAGACTGCCAGGGAGCCTGGGTGCCGAGGGCGGGGCTGCTGCTGACTTAGCCTGCCTGACTGGTCAGACTTCCCGCGCCCCTCTGTTCCTGAGTCGCCCTGGGCCCCTTGCCCTGGTTCCAGAACGTTTATAGGCTGCACAGCCCGCAGGAGCCCTGCTTTTCTCTCCTCCCGGGGCTGCACCCCTGAAACCCCCACCCCCTCCCACCCTCCCAGGTCCACTGTTACCTGCATGCATTTTGTCCTTTATGCTTTCCTGCCTCTTCCATACAGTGAACTGTGGGCATGCATGACCCTATAATAAAAATCCAATACATTTATTAATAAAGCATTAAACAAATCTCCAGAGGCCCCCCAAGGTTCAAGCTGAAGGAAAACCCTCAGTCTGGTACACAAGGCCCTCTCACGCAAACTCTCTGGCCACCAGCTGATTTCCCAGCCTCACCAGGTCTTCCCCAAACACACACACATACACATGCACCCCTGCTAGGCACATAGGCTGTTGCCCAAAAGTCACAGCTGGGAGTTCTTGCTTTGCCTGGAATGCCCTTTCCCTTTGTTGTCTGCCTGTGGAACTCCTACTCATGCATCCAGGCCCCACTGAAATGGCCCTTTCTCCATGAATCCTTCCCCAGAAAACCCCAGCTCCCTTTCTGCTGGTCCTACAATAGGGGTTTTGTTGTATTGTGTTTTCATTTTTATTTGGTGGTGGGGAGGGGTGGGTAGTGCTGGAAGCCATGGGAGTGGATGGGAAGTGAGGAAATGGAGAAGGGAGGAAGGACTGCTCTCAGGGAGGGTGGCAGCGGAGGCAAGAGAAATGTGGAGGAGACTCAGAGGTGTTTGTAGATCGTGGTCAAGAATCTGATGAAGAAAGAAGGGATGGGGAGTGCGGAGGGGTCAAATGCCCTGATTCCAGAGGAGGCAGTGAGGACTGGAGGCACAAGAGAGGGTCAGGAAGCTCCTTAATCTCAGAACCAAGGGAGGGAGAGAGGGTTGTAGGAGGATGGGTTGCTCCTGGCTGACAGCAGTGTTCTCTGAGACATGGGACCATGAATGATGGCTGAGGGTCTGAGTAAGCCAATGGAGTGGGTAGCATTTAGAAGCCTATGCTGTGGGGGCACCTGGGTAGCTCAGTGGGTTAAAGCCTTTGCCTTCAGCTCCGGTCATGATCCCAGAGTCCTGGGATCGAGCCCCGCATCTGGCTCTCTGCTCAGCAGGGAGCCTGCTCTCCCGCCCCCCCCCCCCCCCCCCCCGTCTCTCTCTGCCTGCTCCTCTGCCTACTTGTAATCTCTGTCTGCTAAATAAATAAATAAATAAATAAAATCTTAAAAAAAAAAAAAAAAAGAAGCCTGTACTGTGAGTTTCTGCCTCCTCTGCTGCGGGGAAGGGTCCACTCAGTGAGGAGAGGAGCAGGTAAGCTTGGAGGGCACAGGGACACTTCCCAGAGGTATGCTCCCTGAGTCACCTTTAAGCTCCACGGCACCCTCCCTCCTGGCATCTCTGTTTTCTTGCTCATGTCCTGCTCTCAGTGGAAGGCCCATTTGTCTTGCTTTGTCTCCCCAGAAGAACAGTGGAAACATTTACTGTTCCAGTACAGGAATTCCCCTGCTGTCCCTTCTTCCTTATTATGAGTGGCTATGATTATGGAGTTGCCAACAGGTGGAGGCCAAAAAAACAAACAGACCTTTCAATATTGACTCTTCCAGCGGCCATGCAGAACGGCGGCCCCTGCCCCACCCCCCAGAGCCTCCCCAGCGAACTCCAAGTCAAACAGTTGCTGAAGGGTGGAGGGCTGCTGAGCTCTACCAGGGCAAGCGGACTCCAGGGGAGATAGCCCTATCTCTACATCTTTGAAAATGTTGGGCTTGGGGGGAAAGAGTAGGGGGAAAGGAAACATTTTCTATGAGGTTGTAAGGGCCAAGTCAGGCTCATGGCTCTTACTGAAACATAAAGCTAGGGACATCTGGGTGGCTCAGTCAGTGAAGTGTCTGCCTTCTGTTCAGGTCATGATCCCAGGGTTGGTGGATCGAATCCCACATCAGGCTTCCCACATCAAAGAGTCTGTTTCTCCCTCTGCCCCTCACCCTGCTCATGCTCTCTCTCCATTCTCTCTTGCTCTCAAATAAATAAATAAAATCTTAGAAAAAGAAGAAAAAGAAAAGAAACATAAAGCTACAATGTAGGAAAAATAAGGCCTCCTTGAGGATATTTATGAAACCATGCACTGCCCCTGCGGGGTTCACCAATCTGGAATCTTTCAGAGGCTGGACAAGTAAGACATGAGCAATGACTTTCTTCCCTCTCTCCAGCAGCAAGAATGGGCTTCATCATTCAGATTGAGTTGTACTTAGGGAGCTGGAAAGGAACTAAGCCACAGAGCCCATCCCATCCATCCTGGAGGGGATAACCAGGGTCCAGGGTGACTTGAGCAATGGCAGTGGTGACATGACCACTCCTGTCCATGAACACAGGATTTCATTCCACCCCCACCCTCTACAAGTGGCCTCTGATGCCACCTGGGGTGGGATATTGTTCTTCGTATCAGGAATTTCCAAATTTCCCACTTATGGAGCAGGGAAAGAAAAAGTACCACATAATCAAGGGTGTCCCCTAACGGACAGTGGAGCCCTATCATTACTTCTGCTAAAAAAATTTAAAGACTCCACAATGAGTAATGTGTTGCTCCCAAAAGTGCAGGAAAATAGAGGTAGAATTAGCTTCTGTGCAAATAATGAAATTAATGCTTTATATCTATTATTTTGCTACTTACAGAATATTTTTTGAAAGATCTTATTTACTTATTTGAAAGAGAAAGAGAGTGAGAGAGAGAGAGAGCATGAGCAGGGGGGAGGGGAAAAGGGAGAAGCAGACTCCCACCAAGCAGGGAGACCAATGCCGGCCTTGATCCCAGGACCCTGGGATCATGACCTGAGCTGAGGGCAGATGCTTAACCGACTGAGCCACCCAGGCGCCCCACTATTTATAGAATGTTTGAGAAAGGAAAGGACAGCTCTCCTGTCCTCCTGAGTTTGCTTTCTTGCCCATGCGTACACATGCCCAAAAACCCCGACTGCATTTCCCGGCTCCTAATGTAATAAGCAAAGCAATCAGAAACACAGGAAAGTACAAGAGCCTTCCGTGAGCCAAGAAGTGTTTTTCAGCTGAGTCTGGCCGGTAGAGCCCACTTGCTCCCAAGAGCAGTGGCAACCAAGGGAAGCTGCTGCCACTTACATTATGGGAAATGGGACGGCTCCAAGCTACGCAGTGCTTCCATCATCAAAAGCTGGTCAGGAACATTGCCATTTGGTGAAGATGTTTTGTTGTGGTAAAGGAAAAACAAAGTGTTGGTTTTTCTAAGCTGGTGTTCTCAACCAACACTAGATTTTAGATATCACAAATTATATGAGCTGAAATTTTGGAATTTGAGAAGATAAAACTCACATGACTTATTGCAAATATAAACCACCTCTTGATCCATTAAAAAACAAAGATGATCAAAACAGCAACTGCTTGACCTGGACACACAATCCAGAGGCTCTAAAAGAGCGAACAAGATAGAAATAAAATTTCAGAGCTATCATGGGATTTTGACTTCTATTTTGGAGGTTGAAAGTCTTCTTATGTCCTATGGAATTGCTTCTGTAATGCCTCTTGCCCCCCATCTTGTCTCCTCATTTATCCCCTTGGCCAGGTTTCAGGACCTCTCTCTTGACCATGACCTTGACTCTGTTTTCTCAATCCCTCCTCCACCCAACACAGACTACACACAACTGGGGGTGATGCTATTTGTAAGGCACAGCTCCAGACATGTTCCTCCCCTGCACAACAAAACCTTCCAGGAACACCCGCTTTGGTGTTCTCTGAATAAAATTCAGAATTCGCTGGGTTGACCTCCAAAGCCCTCCACAACCGCCAAGATTGCTTATTGCTACTCACCCATAAAGAAGCCATAAAGAGACCCACGTTAACTTTGGAGCAACAGTGTAGCTTGCTGACTTGGTTTTCCCTTCCATCTCCATCCAAGGTCTAGGGCTAGGCGCAGCTCTGACGGTGTCTGCGGGAAGCCATGGCTCATTTCTCACAGCCAGGAGAGCCTTCCTCTTCCCTCAGCTCCCAGCCACTTCTCTTAGAGACAGGAGCGCATCATCGGCCACCTTAGATCCAGTTTTCCTGTACAGCGGATGCTATGGAATGGGAGGGGATTGAGAGGTAGAAGCTAACTGTTCAGGTTTGAGCCAGCTAGGGGCTTTTTCTAATCTTCAGTTTCCTTATCTAGAAAAGGTAGTATGAACAGGACCCACATGAGAAGGTTTTTGTGAGAAGTAAATGAGATAATCTGTGTAAGAAGAGCTTTATACGGTGCCAGATAGAGCATCAGAGCTCACCGTGTCAGGATGGAAGTGATTATGTGGGGGAAGAGAGAGGGAAGGAGGGACAGAGAAAGAAGACAAGAGAAGGGGCACCTGGGTGGCTCAGTCTGTTAAGCGTCTGCCTTCAGCACAGGTCATGATCCTGGGGGTCCTGGGATCGAGTCCTATGTCCAGCTTCCTGCTTAGTGGGGAGCCAACTTCTCCTTCTGCCCCCCCCCCAGCTTGTGGTCTCTCTCTCACTCTCTTTCTATTTCTCAAATAAATAAATAAAATCTTAAAAAAAAAAAAAAGAAGAGAAGGAAAAGAAGGAAAGATAGGGGAAAAAAAATCAATAGCCCCTCCTTTCTACTGGAGTCAAAGGACCATTACCTCTTCTTAGAAGGAGCACACACTTGTAAACTTTCTTGCAGACAAAATTTTAGATAAAAATGACATCGGATTGGGGCACCTGGGTGGCTCAGTCTGTAAGTGTACGACTCTTGGTTTTGGCTCAGGTCATGATCTCAGGGTCTTGTGATCGAGCCCCAGGTCTGACTCTGCACTGAGCAGGGGTTGGCTTGAGATTCTCCCTCTCCTTCTTCCTCTGCCCCTCCCCTTGCTCCAATGCACATGCTCTCCATCTCTCTCTCTACCTCTCAAATAAGTAAGATCTTAAAAAAAAAAAGACATCAAGATCATAGAAAGGATGAAATCAGTTTATCTTTTTAGGTCCACTGTGTAAATTTACTAGGGGAATCCTATTAGAAACTTAACATTTTTCAGAACAGAAGGAGTGTGGAAGCCACCCTGTAGGACTTCCATTGCTTTTCCGGTAGGAAAACCGCAAAGGGCGAGAGCTAATTAAGTGGCAGAGTCCAGACTGGAAAGCTGTCAGCCCAGAGCTCTTCCCTTCTTTGCACATCACGTCCCCGGGTAGGGAAAGACACTATAATAACTTCATGCTCAGAGAGAAACTTCTAGCATGAGACTGTGAAGAGCTTGATAAACCATTTCTGCAAAAAGCAATTATAATGCTTGGTCAGAACTGTCAAAAGACAACCATTTCAGCACCTTGGAAATTGACTGGAGATATGCAACAAACTGAGCAGTGTTTGTCCATGAAAATTACAGAATTTTGAGTAAGGTCATCAAGACTCTGTCATGTTCTTGCCCGGAGCTGTTCCCATCCCCCGCAGTTCTGTTGTTTCAGAGTTCAATCAGGACAGCTTGTAAAAACCAGCACATTTTTGTCACAGCCAGAGTGGTCTCACTTAATTTGGAGCAGTATCAGTTTAAATGGTGATCTCAAAAGCCAGTGCACTTGAGAGGGCCAGCAGCTCCACTAGCCTGAAATAGCAAACCATGGACTGGTGTCTACTAAGGAATCTCACAGGACGGGGCACCTGGGTGGCTCAGTCGGTTAAGCATCCACCTTCAGCTCAGGTCATGATCCCGGGGTCCTGGGATCAAGCCCCTCGTCAGGCTCCCTGCTCAGTGGGGAGTCTGCTTCTCTTTCCCTCTGACCCTCCCCCTGCTTGTCCTTTCTGTCTCTCTGAAATAAACAAATAAAATCTTTAAAAAAAAAAAAAGGACTCTAACAGGACATTTAGGGAGAAGCAGCCATGGGGAGTCTAATAACCGCTCTGAGTATCATGGGTTGACCAAAACTGTATGTATACGTCACAGGGACAGGAGCAGCCCAAGCCACTCACACATCTCTGGCCCATGGTGTCTGCCAGGTGTACAGGGGAGACGCCAGGGCTCGGTGGAAACACAGAAGCCTGAGCAGACTTGGGGGAATCAAAGCTTGGCCTCTGAATGTGCTCCCTGGCTTATTCATAGACCAATCAGCAGAGAGAGTAGAGGCCTTCCTGGCTCAGGGTCTTTGAGTACAACCCCTGGGTAATCTTTAGCTGAACACTAATGTAGGCAGACGGAGGGGTGACTGTAGGAAACTAGGTCATGGAATAAAAAGCAAGAGAAACAAAACAGCAGAGACATTTGTGGATGCACATTGCAGGGGAGGCAGACTTCACGGAGCTCTTCCAGGCGAGTTACTAAACACACAAACAACACTCAGCAGGGAAACTACAAGACTGAGTTGCTAAAATATACTGTAGTGGGGGTGTGGGGGTGCAGGAGCACACGGCTCCCGGGTTCCAAACAGACCAGGTTCGGCCGCTCGCTGCTGACAAATTCCAAAGGCAGAGAGACGAGTGATGGGGAAAGAAGAAAGGAATTCATTTCAGTGAGACCCACACCACGAAGACAGCGGACTAGTTCCTCAAAGACTATCTTCAAAGTGCTGAAAATACATCCAGGTTCTATAAGGAAAACATGGGACGCTGGTGGGTGGGTATGTGCAAGTGAGAGTCAGGTTGATCGTAGTCTTGGGGTCTGGCGTGTAGGGGCTTGCTTGGCTCAGAGCAGTCCTTACGGGTGAGCAGGTAATCCCCATTCCCACCAGGGGATGTTGGGCTGAAGGGTCCCTTATCCCAGTCAAGAGATAAAGCTGGAAAGAAGAACTTAATCAATTAGACAGTTGGAGGTCGAAACAGAAGTGGTTGAAGTCCTTTTTCAATACGATGTAAAGTATCCAGCTTTCAACAAAGAAATAGTATCATGGGCAAAGCAACAAGAAAGTGTGACCATATTCAGAAAAAAAGTCAGTAGAAATGGTCTCTGTGTTTGTGTGTCTGTCTCTAAGATGTGAGGTTTTATCAGACTAAACCTTTAAGGCAGCTACTATACACATGTTTAAGGAACTAAAAAAAAATATTCAAAAATTTAAGGAAAGTGCGACAACAATAATCTAACGAGTGAAAACAATCTTAATAAAAAGATAGAAATTATACAAATGAATCAATCCTGAGACAATGGACATGGCAAAGCCATGGAATGACGTGTTCCAAAGGGCTGGAAAATTCTGTCAACCAAAAATTCTATATCCAGCAAAACCATCCTTCAATAATGAAGGTGAAATGAAGACAATCCCAGATAATGAAAGATCTAGAGAGCACTTTGCTAGCTAGACACACCCTGTAAGAAGTGCGAAAGGAAATTCTTTAGTCTGAGAGAAAGTAATGCCTGAGGATACTCAAATCCACAGCAAGAATGAAGAGCTCCAGAAATGATAAATATATGAGTAAATATAAAAGACTCTCTAAATATGTTTTCTTATTTCTTCTCCTGACTTCTTTAAAAGATATAAGTTGCATAAAGCGAAACTTACGACACTGTATTGTCAAGTATATAACATATGTGGAAATAGATATGATAATAATGGAACAAAGGAGGAGAAAGGAAAAGAAGATATATTGAAACTGCAGGGGGGCAGAATTTGTCACCCCAAAAATATGCCTCTCTGGCATAAGGATTATTTTAGGCTGATTATTTTTAAGAAACTGTAGATTCAGGAAAAGCTCTTTTCCTCCCCCTCAACTGCCTAAATTTACATTGGAAAGGAGGCCTGTTCCAGAATAGAGAGCTATTATCAAGATACCTTTTTACCTAAGAAGCTCTTCTGTATAACTGGACGACCTGTTTTCCCAACATCTCCTCCCGACTCTTGTGAACAGTCTTCCTCTTCTTCGCATTCCCAGACCCCTACACCTTTCTTCAACTCAGGATGTTCTAGAAGCCTCAATCCCCCAGCTGCCCCTTGGGTCTCCTATTTTTATGGGGCTTCCATACCTATGAAATTTGTTTATTTTTCTTTTGTTACTCTGTCACATCAGCTTAATTATTGGACCAAGCAAACAACCTAGAGGGGAAGAAGGAAGAGTTTTTCCACCCCTGCAGTTGGTGACCACAAAGGACCTTGGCTGACTGGATACTGCTGGTTCTGGGGCTGTTGCTGCTGAGAGATCCTGGGCCCTCTGACCAAAGCCAGCAGAAGGTAAGTATTCTTACCACATCAGTCTCCTGGATCCCTGCCTGCAGGATCTGACTGAAGCGAGAACGAGCGGTGAGAGTCCTTTTCTTTTTGTAAATTTAGATTGGCAGGAAAGAATATTTGTGTGAACTCTCCCTTGGGCACAGCTATTCTGGTAAAGATTTGTCATGAATACTCTTATTTTCTATAGATCCCTTTCATCCCAGAGATGGTCATCATTTTCCTTTGTCTCTGTCTCTTGTGTCCTTTACCATAAGGAGGAAAACCATAGGGTAGAAACGAAGCATAGGTCTGTTGTTCACGCCCCCTCACAGACTGACGAGTTCATAGTTCTTGGAAGACTGGTGTCTGTGCAGACAAACTTTGCTGTGAATGAACTTGCACAGGAGGTAAAGGCTATTGCTCATGGGGATCTCAGAAGTGAGAGTGTGTGGGGGCGCCGATCAGCACTTCACAGCTCTTAGAGCTCTGGCCACCTGATGCTAGGCTCCTGAGTTAGGAGAAGTTGGTCACAAAATGGATTAGACTGACACTAGATCAGTCATCAGCCTCAAGAGAATTTCCGTGCAACAACGCACACTGTAAGACAACACACAATCCCCGACCCAGTAGCACATCCCTCTCAGGTGTTAATTTGGCCTGAGAAACCCAAGGCTTGGCTAAAACTGTTACTGGGCATATGGGGAAAAAAAAAGAAAAAAGAAAAAGCAGAAGAAGAATGAGGTTTTCCTCTCATCTTGTTCTATGTCTTGTGAGCTTGGCTTCATGACCGGTGTGGAGCATTTTCTCTCTTGCCTCTACCCGCCAGAGGATTCACGTACCGACCCGACGTGCATTTGGAAGACGGTCGAACAGGCTGTGCATCCCTTAAGCAGTGTTCTCTTTGTCCGCTGTGTCAGCTGTTAGGGGAATGTGTCCTGAGAGGTCCCGGCACATCCGGGCCTTTTGTTGTCTTGCCCTCCTTGTCCATTAGTCTCATGGGCAACTGGAGACCTCATTTTACTCATTTGGCCGGACAGAAATGTGGGTTGCATCCCATCTATGGCTAGATCTTTCTTGGGTGAACTCTGGGAGTGAACTCTGTAGAACTGGGCAGGGCTGCATCTTTTGCTCTCTCCTACAGGGACACCTCTTGTGCTCATGATTAAGCCTTCAAAAGGCTTATTGGTTTGAGTTGCTGTAAGAACCTGCTCACCAATGGCCAGATGATGGATCCTTTGAATTGGATATATTTAAAAGAAAAATATTTTTTTAAAGAGGGGTCTCATTCTAAACCACTGCCTTACACTGGTACCCATGAAAAGACCAAGCTAAAACTGGGTACAAAAAATAATGGCTAGCCCTAGGGACTCCCTTAATAAAATGGAAGAATAGAAATTAGACTTAAAACAAAAATTAAAATCCATGTCCAACATGAATTACCCTTCTCCTCATCCCTAACTCCCTGTCCCTGACCCTCCAGAAGATCTTTTGGATCTCTGGACCCTTGATCTAAACTCTCTCTCTCAAAATCCAGCCCATGACCTCAAGAAATTCCCCAAGAGCCCCCAATTCCTCTAACATTCCCAGAAAACCCCTTCAACACCCAAATGCTTGGTTTGACTTCCCTTTCTTTGCAAGATTTACACAGAGCATTCTGGGCTGATCTCCAGGCCTGGGGTGTACAGATTACCCATATAAATACTAAAACCAGGAAATTGATTTAGCAGAAGCCCCTGGGATGGTCAGTAGGGCTCACTGTTCTGTCCCTTATAACTCTTACTTTCTAGGACTCTGTAATCTGGCTCTACCAACATCAGGTCTTCCTATGCAATGTCCTTTGCAGATGTACCCTGGACAACCTCCTTTCCCCTTGCAAAGTATTCATGTCCCCTGGACAACAGCAGACACTCTCAATTATAAAGTCCTTTTACCTCCACTTTCGGAAGTTTAGACAAGAGTTGAAAAGATTAGTAGACATTCAAACTCACAAAGACTCACAAAGACCTCAATTGGCTGTTAAGGGGTGTTCCTCCCAGCCATGATTATACTGTAGTTATCAGACAAGCCAGACAGTCCCCTGGGGAATGCACCTCCCTCCCCGACACACTCCCCCAACAGATAACCAAAATTTTCCCCAGGCCCTTGTACAAATGATCAGGAAATGGACCAGCAGGAGGCCAATGTTCAGGGACTGATAAGAGCAATATTAAAGTCTTTCCCCGACTAAGGTGAATTAGTCCAAGATTGAACTGTGCACTCAGAAAGAATGAGAGCATTCGAAGGCTTTTGTTGAACCATTTATACCGATTTTTAAAAAGGCATTCTGCATTAAACCCTGAAGTTTTAGGACACAGAAATCTTTTGATTTCCATTTTAATTGGAAATCTACCTGACATAAAGAAGCAAGTTTGGTTGGCTAGGTGGGTCACTGTCTTGATATTCAAGCTGCAATTCAACTCTTTGAGGCCTTAGAAACAACTCATTGTCTTGCAAATCTCTATAAAACCAGAACTGTGCTCTAGAAGCAATTCCAATTGAAAAATCTTACCAATTCCAAAATCTCTCCTATTCATCTAAAATGCTTGTGAGTATTGTAAAAGAACAGGTCATTGGAAACAGAATTGCCCTGTAAGAAAAATAAGGAAGATTTTAAATAGTAATGAATCTCAACCTCTGATAAGAGGCAAATATACCCCAAAACTCCTTAAAGAAAACTTGCCTTTTGGTGTAAATTTTCTTTTTTTTTTTTTTTTAAGATTCTATTTATTTATTTGACAGAGAGAGATCACGAGTAGGCAGAGAGGCAGTCAGAGAGAGAGGAGGAAGCAGACTCCCTGCTGAGCACAGAACCCGATGCGGGGCTCGATCCCAGGACCCTAAGATCATGACCTGAGCCGAAGGCAGAGGCTTAACCCACTGAACCACTCAGGCGCCCCTCTTTTTTTTTTTTTTTTAAGATTTTAATTTTTTATTTGTCAGAGAGAGAGAGAACAAGCAGGGGGAGCAGCAGGTTCCCTGCTGAGCTGGGACTCCGTGATCAGGAGCAGAAGGCAGGTGCTCAACCAGCTGAGTCACCCAGGCATCCCATGCTGTAAATTTTCTACCGCCATCTCTAGGATTTAAGAGCCATTCTCTGAAGTGAAAGTGTTAAGGGAGAAGTTTCTTATCAGAAGGAGGGGGGGAAAAGGACTGATTTGGATACTGGACTAAAGAAAAATCTTAAATGTCTTCTCCACAACTATGAGTAAAATGTTTTAGCCATCTGAGCAGGCAAATTTAACTTATCCCAACTGCCAAAACAAATTTTGGATTCAACTGTTCTTTTATAAGCTAGTTAGTTTTGGATTATTGTACCAGACTCATGGCTAAAAATTTAAAACAACAGCTGTAAGGTCTCTGTTTGTGTCAGTCTGTATGTTTTTGTGTGTCTGTAATATGTATGTTGCGGATGTGTGATATTTTTCTGTCTCTGGATGTTATTGCCATCTTAATTTACCAAAAAGCTCTATTTCGTTGGCTTAAAATTAAGTGCTTATAAATTGAGTATTCCTAAAGTTCTCAGAAATATAGCAGAAACTGACCCACATCTGGTTTACTTGATCTGGAAAACTATTCACTATTAAAGCTAGTTGAAGTTCATTGGTTTGATTAAAATATACATGTCTTTAGAGTTATCAACATTGACTATAAGACAGGTAACTTGTATTCTGCTTGGGTTTATGGCTCAAATTCATATCATCGCTTATAAAATTTGTCAGCAAGAAAAACAATTTGGGATGAAGGCTGACCCTGTCTAATGTCTCATGAGGTCTTTATGAGCAGCTCAAACATAATTGTTGGGAGCAGTGTTTCACATAGACGCAAACGGGGTAAGAGTTTATAGATGAACTTTTTAGCAATGGTTACATATTATGGTATGTGTACTTGAAAATAGCTTCCAAAATCGTTTCAGTAACTTGAAACTTAAGAGTTATACAAAGTTAAGTTAAATAATAAAAAGTATTAAATAGCTAGAGCATTTCCAAATAAGATCAAATAATAAAACATTAATTACTGAATGAACATAGGTTAATCTCCTTTTGTCTTCCTATTGAAGAGAAATTAAAGATATTCAGGACTACTTGTAGACCTATCTTGTGCCACATTGAAAGACTGTGTTATTAAAAAGGGCATGTGCTTCTAGGGGCACCTGGGTGGCTCAGTGGGTTAAAGCCTCTGCCTTCGGCTCAGGTCATGATCTCAGGGTCCTGGGATCGAGCCCCGCATTGGGCTCTCTGCTCAGCGGGAGCCTGCTTCCCTTCCTCTCTCTCTGCCTGCCTCTCTGCCTACTTGTGATCTCTGTCTGTCAAATAAATAAAATCTTAAAAAAAATAATAAATAAATAAATAAATAAATAAATAAAAAGGGCATGTGCTTCTAAAAATGATGAAATGAATTCACAAATCTGCCAACATAGAGAATACTAGTATAACAGTTGACAATTGCTTACTTCTTAGTTGTCACTAGAAACTAAGGTTTCCCAGGGTTAAAAATTCTTTTAACTATACATAATGAAACTATCAGAAATCATAAGGGAAAAAATTCTGTATGCAAGGAAAGTCAAATGTGCTTTTCTTTGGTTAGAAAAAATATGAGAAATGCATATACGGGGAAAAGAAAGTAATTTGGTCAGAAAGTGAAATATCAGATGGGAAAGAAAAGAATCAAGGACAAACTACATAGAAAGTTAGAAAGAGAGGGAGAGAGAGAATCTGACCTTGTGTGGTCAAGTTAGCTGGGATTGAGTGCATATATTAGAATGGTTATAAAATTCAGCTTTAAAATTAGGAATGTACTTATATAAAGCCAAAACTTGATTTTCTTTCAGCTGCTAAAAAGACACAGTTTTCTTGGACTATTGGCCTGCCCCCTGGGGTAAGAGATTATGAAAAGATTCTCTTTACCTTTTAAGTCATCTGCCTAGGAAGAAAAGAGTTTGCTTTTTATCATAAATAATTTTTTTTGTGCTTCATGGTGTCTTAATCAGATCTTTGATTCCCCCCAAAAAACAGAAATTCTTCAATATTAGAAGATCTAACTTTTGCTCACAACTATGAACCTCTTCTGTGTTTGCCTTTGAAATCTTTTATCATCAGTTTGGTTTTAACAAAATATTGTTTCATAATGATCTGTGATCCTTATTAGTTAAGTGTTCAAACCTTTTGATATTTGTGACAAATTTCCCTAAATCAAATTGCAGATGAAGTCTTTTTAATGTTGAATCAACTGTGAAAATTTCCAGAGGGTCCCTAGAACATCTCAAAAGGTTTCTCTCTCTCCTTATAAAAAGGCAGATTTTACACAAATTAGGCTCTTTTAATATGGTGAATTATAGGAGAAGCATTGTCAAATAAGAAGTAGTAATAAGTCTTTTTTACGTTGTTTGTGCTGATAAAAAAGCATTCCAGAATTGAATGAAATTCCTGAAATTCTAGTACATCCTGGTATAATGTTACCACTTGAAACCCTAGTTATTATCTTAAAATTTGTGTGTCACGGGAATAAGCAAATTTTTTTTGCTAATAGTATTATAATGAGCTCTTAACAGATCTTTAGCCCGGGCCATTTGTGAGTCTTACATTTACAGTCATTGTTTTATTCTGACGCTTTTGCAAAAGCATTCCCACAAGAATGCTCCTTCCCACATGGAAAGGACTCTGGAAAGCAGAGGTTTCTGATCAAAAAACCAAATGGGTAAGACTTTTCCAGAACTCGTGGAAACACTGGATTCAAGCAAAACAACAATTAATAACATGAGACTGAATACATTGGTGAGGATGATTATAATTTTCATGACTTTTTGTCTGAAACTTTTGTTTTTCCAGATTTAAGGAACATTTTTTCTTAAGCTACCTATCTCTGAGAGCAATAACTTGGTAAACTGTACCTTTGGAACAAAGATGAAACAATTGCATTTTTTCCCTACCTGATCCCTCCAGAATTTGGAAACTCTTGGTCAGTGAGTATTCTTATTTTCATGGCAGCCCAGTTTACAAGCAAAAGTTCAGTAAGAATTTGCTCTCCTTGTAACAGGACAAAATTGGAAACATCTGTTGTATTACCAAGGCTTTGACTGGAATGTCATATCTGAGAGAGCTGTGCATAGAATCAGATATGCCAGACAGCATTAAGGAACTAAGGCTGCCTTCATGAGCCAATAAAACCCCTTGGAAAAACAGCCTGTTTCATTGCTTACAAACTTCCTGACAATCTAAAGAGGTGTAAGGAAGGTCACTTCCTGGCGGATGCAGGCATCTCGGGCTATCTTTGGGACTTCAAAGAGAGGAAATTACCCAGATCTATAGGTATTGCAGGCAAAGTCTGAAGGTGAGCCTTTGGCTTGACTTCCTAGCCTGGAGAGGCTTTTAAAAGTTCAATCTGAGGGGCATCTGGGTGCCTCAGTTGGTTAAGCGGCTGCCTTTGGCTCAGGTCAAGATCCTGGTCCTGGGATGGAGTTCTGAATCAGACTCCTTGCTCAGCAGGGAGCCTGTTTCTCCCTCTGCCTGCTGCTCCCCCTGCTTCTGCTCACACACTCTCTCTCTCATTCTTTGACAAATAAATAAAATCTTAAAAAAAAAAAAAAGATTCTCTCTCTCTCCCTCCCTCTGCCCTTCCCCACCAACATGGGAGCTTGGGCTCTCCCTCACTTTCAAAATAAATAAAATAAATAAAAGTTCAGTCTGCGATTCCTTATGAAAAGTTCCAGCAAAGCAGATTTAAAAGAGGGTGTGTCAGGGTGCCTGGGTGGCTCAGTGGGTTAAAGCCTCTGGCTTTGGCTCAGGTCATGATCCCAGGACCCTGGGATTGAGCCCCGCATCGGGCTCTCTGCTCAGCGGGGATCCTGCTTCCTCCTCTCTCTCTGCCTGCCTCTCTGCCTACTTGTAATCTCTGTCAAATAAATAAATAAAATCTTAAGAAAAAAAAAAGAGGCTGTGTCATCAACTACTCTTCTTGCTGCACTTAAGTAAATAATCAGGCCAAGTTTTTTGAAGCTAGACCTATTTTGCAAACAAATCAGTCTTAATTTGGCTATCTTCGGTAACAATGAAAGTGATTTTAGAGAGAAAAAAATATGTTTCAGTAGCACCTTTTGTGGCTATTCAATATTACTGTCCATTGCCTTTGAGGTTTTGTTATTTACCTCTGAACAGGACTATATCCTGAATTCTTCTGTCTCCTCAAATATTTGGCTATAAGTCTTTAAACTAATGTTTCCAATTTTTTCCCATCCTTTGACTTGGAATCATTGGGAACTAAAACTGCTTTTTTTTTTTTTTTGAAGCCCTGCCAACTGAAGCTAGATGATTTGATATACACATCAGAAAAATTGCCACAATAGCTCATGTTTACAGTCTTGTCCATGCCTGTTGTTGAATGGGTCACACAGAAAGTTTACCGGCATGCCTGCTGACATCAGAGACATTCAACCTGCAAACCAGGAAGATCAGTCAGATTACCCCTGCTTGTCCTCCTTCCATCTGAAGATGTTTCTAAGCCTGATATTTAGAAATATTCTTAACTGGCAGCTTTCAGGACTCAGACACCAGGTTTATCATCTGCTCCAACCATTAACCTTTATTTTTCTTTGTCTCACTTGATCGCTTGTACAATAAAGGTCTAACTTTGGAAGCCTACCTGTAAGACTGCTTTTTGAAATGAGACAACTCTAACTGAACTGATCTATTCTCAAGACAGAGACTGATTCAAAGGAGATTTGGAATCATCTGTCAACCTAACTTCTGGACTAGGAAACTTCTTATTTGAAATTTCAAAGGCAGTACTGCAGGGGAGCAAAATTTGTCACCCCAAAAATATGCCTCTGTCATAAGGATTCTTTTCAGTTGATTACTTTCAAGAAACTGCAGATTAAGGAAAAGCTCTTTATCTCCCCTCAACTGCCTAAATTGACGTTGGAGAGAGGACTTGTGCCCCTTCTTCATTAGGAAAAGAGCTATTGCTAGAGATACCTTTTGTACCTAAGAAACTTACCTGCATAACAGGGAAACATTTGCCTTTCAAACATTTCATCTTAACTTCTTATGAATGGCCATCCTCTTTCTATCTCCAGACTCCTTACCTTTCGTTGGCCCAGGATGAAAGATATTGGTTATTTATTTTAGAGAGAAGGAGAGCTGGGGGAGGGCAGAGAGAGAGAGAGAATCCCAAGCAAACTCTGCACTAAGCAGGGAGTCCGACGCAGGGCTCCATCTCACGACCCTGAGATCCTAACCTGAGCTGAAATCAAGAGTCGGACACTTAACCAACTGAGCCCCCCAGGTTCTATAAGACTTAATTACCTGGCTGCCTTTTGGGTCTCATATTTGTATGAGGCTCTTATACATAAGAAATTTGTTTTTATGCTATTACTCTGTCTTTTATCAATTTAATTATTGGATCAGCCAAAAACCTAGAAGAGAAAAAGAAAAAAATTTTCTGCCCCCACAGAACAGTTTCTAGAATTAATTATTATTATTGGCTTATTACTATAAAGATTACATTGTCATAAGTTGAAATGCATATTGTAATATCTAGAACAAGGACTAAGAAAATAATGAAAAAAGCATAGCAAAAACAAAAAAAGATAAAAGAATTAAAATGACACACAAAAAATATTTATTCAACACAAAACAAAGAAGTAAGGGAGGAGGATAAAAATTTAAAAAAATAAGAAAAATAGAAAGCAAATAACAAAATAGCAGATATAAATCCAAACCTAACAGTAATTCACTAAATATAAAGATTTTATTTATTTATTTGAGAGAGAGACAGAGAGATAGCAAGAGAGAGCACAAGCAGAGAGGAGAGGGAGAAACAGGCTCCATGCTCAGAAGGGAGCCTGACTTGGGGCTCAGTCCTAGGACCCTGGGATCATGACCTGAGCTAAAGGCAGACACTTAACCAACTGAGCCACCCAGGTGCCCTTATAATTCATTAAGTATAAATGGTCTACTATGATATTGTAATTTGTAATAATAAATATATATTTCGTCTTTGTCCATTGTTTTAAGCTCACAGATCCCAAAATTATTGGAATTTCCTGAGTGATGAGGGCAATGGTGACATCTTTTATGTGGTCTTTTGTCCTCAATTCCTGAAAACGAGCCCTAAAAGGTGAGTTGGATGTCTTGTTATTCATAACAGGCCCCTTTCCACCACCACTGAGTTTCTGTTAATGAGTGGACTTTTGGAAATCCCTTAAAGATAGGGGAGCTTGTCACCAAGGAAACCAACCATAATTAGAGGGCTGGAACTTTCAGCCCCACACTTGATTTCCAGGGAGGGAAAGGGGGCTAAAGGTTGACTCAATCACCATTGGTCCATGATTTAATCAATCATGCCCATGTAATGAAACCTCTGTTAAAAATTCAAAAGGATGGGGTTTGGAGACCTTCCAGGTTGGTGAACCAGAATGCTTCCACATGTCACCATGTCAGGTCCCAAACTCCATGAGGACAGAAGCTCCTTTGTGTAGGCCTTCAGTCTAGGTATCTTTTTATCTGGCTGTTGTTTCATATCCTTTAATATTCTTTGTAATAAACTGGTAATCTAGTGAGTAAGCTGGTTTCCAGAGTTCTGACAGCCACTTTAGCAAATTAATCAAACCCGAGAAGAGGGTCAGAGGAACCTCTGATTTATATCCAGCAAGTCAGAAGTACAGATAACACCCTAAGCTTGCAGTTGGGGTCTGAAGTGGTGGGGGGGCAGTCGTGTGGGACTGAACCCTAGATCTGTGGAATCTGATGCTGCCTCCGGATAGCAAGCGTCAGAATTGAGTTGAATTGTGGGACACGCAGCTGATGTGTGAGAATTGCTTGGTGATGTGGGGAAAAAAAAAAACCCAGACATTGGGAGTGAGGGCAGAATTGTGACTAAACACTCAGAACGCACAGATTGTCAGACTGAATAAAAAAGAGCAAGACCAAACTCTGTGCTGTCTCCAAGAAAAGTAGCTTAGATTCAAACAACAAGGAGATTAAAAGGAAAAGAATGGTGGAACTCCAGTTTTAGCTATGACATGAGAAAAGCTTGAATTCATCCCCCTTTCAACAGGATAAGAGCTGAACAAACCAAAACAAATGACTTTTCTAAGACCCATCAGAAACTTGATGTCACAAGGCAAAGTGGCAGCCTGACGTCTGGAGAGACAAGTAAATACAGAGAATCACAACCTCCATCACCTCCCCCAGAGGAGAAGCTACTACAGCCATGAAACAGTAGGAATACTTCAATGATCATTTCGATGAATTGCTGGAGGCTGAGTGTGGATTTGCCTGAGAGTGATAAGCTCCTGCAGGTGCAGTTTCAGGAAAGTCTCCACACTCACATTGGCTTTACCTTCAGGAACACTACCATATCTTCAAGGTGAGGATCTGACAAAAATTTCCTCCTGTTTCAAGCAGAAGTGAGAGGAAAGTAACCATTTTTATATATGCCTGGAGTGTTCTTCATAACAGAGATCTTCAAAGATCTGCAAAGGACCAACTTTATCAGAGCTTTACCTACCAGGGGAAGCCAGCTCTAGCTCCCTATGGACTTCCTGTTTCACCTAAAGGAAATACAAAAAAGACACAGAAGAACTTCTGAAGGTCATAGCCCAGAGACTTAGACACACTAAAAGACTGAGATTGAACCATAAGGTTATAGAAATCTTCTCCCTCCAAAACCTCACCAGCACATCAACAGTGCTCCAATATCATAACAGCAGATTAAACTGAGAGGGCTGAAAAACACAAGGACAGAACGGGTAACTGAAACCCTTGGGAGGTGCAGGTGCAGTAAACAGTAAATACAGCCCAGCTTCTAGCCAGACTGACATGAAGCCTCACACAAGAGATCTGTTTGCCTCAGTTCCTGTTGCCTAAAATCAAAGGCATGTTTGCTTTCAACCAAAAAACTATAAGGCATGCTAAAAGTCAAGTAAAAACCATAGATGGTTTTTGGAGACAAAGCAAGCATCAGAAGCAGGCAAAAATATGACACAGATTTTAGAATTCTGGGATATGGAATGTAAAATAACTATGATTAATATGTGAAGGACTCTAGTGAAAAAGTAGGCAATGTGCAAGAATGTGAACAGAGAAATAGAAATTCTAAGAAACCATCAAGAGGAATGTTAGAAATCAAAAATAGTGTAACACAAATGAAGAATGTCCTTGGTGGGCTCACGGGTACACTGGACACAGCTGATGGAAGAATAAGTGAGAACCAAGATATGTCAAAAGAAACTGCCCAAACTGAAATGCAAAGAGAAAAAAAAAAAAAAGAAAACAAAAGAAGAGAATATTTAATAACTGTGGGACAATTACAAAAAGTATAACATATGTGTAGTGGGAATTCCAGAAAGAGAAGAAAGGGGGAAAGGAACAGAAGAAATTGAGTAATAATGGCAGAGAATTTCCCAATATTAATAATAGACATCAAACTATAGGAAACTAAGAGAACACCAAATAGGATAAATACCAAAATATCTATACTGAGGCATCTCGTATTTAAACTTCAGAAAACTAAAGGCAAAGGAAGTCTTCAAAGAAGTTGGGGACAGGGGAGGGGAGGGACACCTTACCTGTAGAGGCACAAGGATGAAAATTACATTGGACTTCAATGCAAGCAAGAGAGTAGAGTAAAATATCTTAACAGTTGAAAGAAAAAAACCCACCAACCTAGAATTCTATGTCCAACAAAATTTTCCTTCAAGAGTGAAGGAGAAATAAAGACTTTCTCAGATAAAAACTGAGGGATTTTATCACCAGTAGGCCTGCCCTGCAGGAAATGTTTTATTTTTTATTTTACTTTTAAGATTTAACCATTTATTTGAGAGAAAGACAGAGACAGAGTGTCCATGAAGAGGGGGAGAGGCAGAGGGAGAGGAGAAGCAGACTTCCTGCTGAGTGGGGAGCCCCACATGGGGCTTGATCCCAGGACCCAGAGATCACGACCTGAGACAAAACCAAGAATCTGATGCCCATCTGACTGAGCCACTCTGGCACTCCTAGGAAATATTTTAAAACGTCTTCAGAGAAGAAAATGACATAGTTTAGAAACTTGGATCTATATAATCAGAGGAATAACATTAGACAAGAAATAAGTGAAATACTAAATAAAATTAATAAATGAAATTTTAAAAAATAAAATCAAACCTTTAAATTTTCTTATTCTTAAATGAGCTAATAGATAACTATTTGTACAAAGTAATAATAGTAATGATATACAGGGTGATTACAGCATTTGGCCAAATGAATGACGTCAATATTATAAAGGACAAGAGGGAGGAATTGAGAATTATAAATACAGATCCATTTGACAGTAGATTTAGATTAGTTGTAAATATCTATTATAAACTCTAGGTTAACCACTAAAATATTTTGAAAAGAAGTATAATTGGGGGTGCCTGGGTAGCTCAGTTGGTTAGGTTCTGTCTTAAGCTCGGGTCATGATCATATGGTTCCTGGATGGAGCCCTGTGCTGGTGTCCCTGCTCACAGGGAGTCTGCTTCTCCCTGTCCCTCTGCCTCTCCCCCTGGCTCATGCTCTCTCCCTCCTTCTCTCTCTCTCTCTGTTAAATAAATAAATAAAATCTTTTCTAAAAAAGAAGTGTAATTGATGTTAAGATAGGAGAGAAATGGACTATTATGAAGTTCTCAATAAGAACCAAGAAAAGGCATTAAAAGAGAGGCTAAAAAAAAAAAAAAAAAACAAGTGCAACAAATATAAGACAGTCATAAATGTGGTAGATATTAATCTAACTATATAAGAATTACTTAAAATGTGGATGGCAAATATAGAAATTAAGACATAAGATATTATCATAACAGATAAAAACATAAGACCCAACTACATGTTGTCTATAAGAAACCCATTTTAAATATGAAGACACATATCAGTTAAAGAGGTGAGGTAAGAGATCCCATGCTAACACTAATCAAAAGAAAGCCATATTAGCTATGTTAATCTCACACAAAACATACTTGGGACAAGATAAATTTTCGGTGATTAAAAGGGCATTACGTAGTGATTAAAAGGTCAATTCCCCAAGAAGATACAATCCTTAACATGTATGCACCTAACAACAGAGTGTCAAAATAAGTGAGGCAAAAATTGATAGAAGTGCAAAGAGAATTGGACAAATCCACTATTGCAGTTGGAAACTTCAAACCCCTCTTTCAGTAAATGATGGATCCAGCAGGCATAAAATCAATAAGGATATAGTTGAACTGAACAGCACAATTAATCAACTGGATCTAAATGACATTTATATAATACTTCATTCAACAAGTATAGAATATACATTCTTCTCAAATTCACATGGAATATTCAGCAAGACAGATGGCATTCTGAGCCTTTATATAAACTTTAACAAATTTAAAATACAAATCATATGAAATATTTTCTCATACTTTTTAGATTAAACTAAAAATCAATACCAGAAAGATAGCTAGAGGTGCACCTGGGTGGCTCAGTCATTGGACGTCTGCCTTCAGGTCAGGTCATGATCCTGGGGTCCTAGGATTGAGTCCCACATTGGGTTCCCAGCTTAGCAGAGAGCCTGCTTCTCCCTCTCTCACTTCCCCTGCTTGTGTTTCCTCTTTTGCTGTCTCTCTCCCTCTCTCTCTGTCAAATAAATAAATAAATTTTTTTTTAAAAATTAAAAAAAAATCTTTTTTTTTTTTTAAAAGAAAGATAGCTAGAAAATACCCAAATGTTTGGAGATTAAACAACACATTTCTAAATAACACATGGGTGAAAGAGATCTAAAGAGGAATTTAAAAATATTTTGAACTAAATGAAAATGAAATACAACTTATCCAAATGCGTGGAAAGCAGTAAAAGCAGTGCTTGCAGGGAAATTACAGCATTGAATGTATATCACAAAAGAAGGACGTTCTAAAATAAGTAACCTTAGGAAACTAGAAAAAGAAGAAGAAATTGAATCTGAAGTAAAATCTTAATAATGAAGATGAAGTGTTCATGGATTGGAAAACTTGATATCGTTAAGATGTCAGTTCTACCTAAATTGATTTATAAAAGGGACTTACTAAAATCTAGTCAGGATTTTTGGTAGATATGACAAGCTGGACCTAAATTTATAGGGAAATGCATAAGATCTAGAATAGCCAAGACAATTTTGTAAAAGAAGAAAACGGTGAGAGAAATTACACTACATGGTTACAAAATTTACTGAAAATTTCAGTAATCAAGGCAATGTGATATTGGCATCAAGATGGACATATAGAGTACTGGACCAGAACTAAGAGTCCAGAAATAAAACCTTACATTTGTGACCAATTCATTTTCAACTAAAGTAACAAGACAATTCAGTGGAGATATGACCATCTTTGCAACAACAACCTGTGATAGGAAACATCCATAAGCAATAACATGAACTGGACCTTTTTCTCACATCATACATAAAAATTAATTCAAAATGCAGCATAGTCAAAAGGGAACCTTCATGCATTGTTGGTGGTAACGCAAAGTGGTGCAGCCACTCTGGAAAACCGTACAGAGTTTCCTCAAAAAGTTAAAAACAGAACTACCCTATGACCCAGAAATTGCACTTCTAGGTATTTACTCAAAGGATACAAAAATACTGATATGAGAGCAGCATTATCTACAACAGCCAAATATGAAAAGAGCCCAAGCATCCACCAACTGATGAATGGATAAAGAAGGTGTGGTATACCACATCATCAGTTGATGGACACTTGGGCTCTTTCCATACACATGCACACATGCGCGCGCGCGCGCACACACACACACACACACACACACGGACACTGGAATATTACTCAGTTATCAAAAAGGATGAAATCTTGCCATTTGCAATGATGTGGATGGAGCTAGAGTATACTATGCTAAGCAAAATAAGTCAGTCAGAGAAAGACAAATACTATATGACTTCACCCCATATGTAGAATGTAAGTAACAAAACAGATGAACATAGGGGAAGGAAAATAAAAATAAAATAAGATAAAAACAGAGAGAGGCAAACTATAAGAGACTCTTAATGATAGAGAACAAAATGAGGGTTACTGTAGGGACAATGGGTGGGGGATGGGCTAAATTGGTAATGCACTTGTTGTGATGAGCGCTGGGTATTCTATGTAAGTGATGAATCACTAAATTCTATTCCTAAAACCAACACTACACTGTATGTATCATTGAATTTATTCTGAATTATTATTTTGAATAATTTATTTTGACATTATTTTGAATTATTATTGAAACTTGAATTTAAATAAAATACTTGGAGAAAAAAAATGCATCATAGTCCTAAGTGTAAGGGCTAACACTATGTGATTTTTCAAAGAAAATGGAGACGAAAAATCTTTAAGAAACCTTGTGAAAGTCTTCATGGCTCTGAAACAGAAACCATAAAAAAATGAATAAATTGCACTTTACTAAAATTAAAAAATCTTTGTGCTTGAAGAAACTTTAACAAAGAAACTTTAACAAAACCAGCCACAGGCAGGGATAAAATATTTATAAAATACGTATCTGATAAAGGACTTATATCCAGAATATAAAAAGAACTCTTACAACTTGATAACAAGAAAACAAACAACCTGATTTAAAAATAGATAAAAGACTTGAATAAGCAAGCAAAACATAAATAGCTATAAAACACATGGAAAGGTGTTCAACATCATTAGTCATCAGGAAATGCAAATTAAAATCCTAATGCAATACCACTGAAGACTCACTAGACTGCTTGTATTGATAAGGATACAAAAAAGTGGGAACACTCACACATTTCTGGCAGGAATAAAAATGGCACACCCACTTTGAAAACCTGTTTGGTTGTCTCTTTAAATTAAACATAAGCTAGGGCACCTGGCTGGCTCAGTCAGTAGAGCATGTGACTCTTGATTTGGGGTTGTACGTTCAAGCCCCATGTTGGGTGTAGAGATTACTTAACAATAATATCTTTAAAAAAATAAATTAAATATAAACTTACCCAGCAATTTCACTCTAAGGAATCTATCCAAGAAAAATGAAGACATATTCACACAAAGACTTATAAGTAGATGTTCCTGGCAGCATTGTTTATAATGACTACAAACTGGAAATAATCCAAATGTCTACCAGCTGGTGAATGATTAAACCCAAGGTGATATAGCCATACAACAGAATACCATTCAGCAATTAAAAGGTATGAAATACCAGTACATGTAACAACATGGATGAACCTAAAAAAAAATCATGCTTAAATAAGCCAGATTATATATATATTTTATGAGTCCTTTTATTGGAAGTGTCCTGGAAAAGCAAATTATGGAGACAGAAAGCAGATCAGTAAATATCCTGGCAGGGTATTGGATTCTGTACTGACTGCCTATATACTTAATAGAGTTTTTAGGATGATAGCAATGTTCTTTTTTTTTTTTTTAAGAGTTTGTTTATTTATTTGACAGAGAGCGAGCACAAGCTGGCAGAGCCTTAGGCAGGCAGAGGGAAAGGGAAAAGCAGGCTCCCTGCCAAGCAGAGAGTCGGGTGTGGGGCTCGATCCCAGGACACTGGGTCATGATGTGAGCTCAAGGTAGCAGCTTAACCACCTGAGTCACCCAGGCATCCCCATGATGATATAGCAATGTTCTAAAACTGGATTGTGATGGTTGCAAAACTTACACATTTGTTAAAATAATTAAATTGTATACTTGAATAAATTTTAAGGTCTATAAATTAAACCCCAAGAAGTCTGTAACAAAAGGAAATCTGATGCTCAGGACTGATTCAGCACTGGAGACATGACCTCTGGAAGATCAAAGCCCAGCGTGACCAGCCACTCATCTATGCAGACAACACCGTCCCCCTGTGACACAAACTCCCTGTCACCTCCAGACGGCTCTGTGGCCCTAGCCAGAGCTGGTCCTATTCCGGTCCTGTCCTTCCCAGCTGCCCGTCGCCCTTGTGGACTTGGCCAGTGCTGCCAGGATCTCCGGAATCGAGCGCCAGCTTTCAGCCACCTGCTCAATATGTTTCAGCATCACAATATGGAGATACTTCTGATACCAGTCGTAGTCCATGGGTATTTTAAGCCTAATCAAAATTAGTTCTTGCCTATAATCTTGGCCTTTACAAAAAATAAAAAAGAACTAAAAGGTACATAATATACACATATTTTGGATGAATAACCAGAAAACCTACAAGCTTCTAAAACATGCGTGATGCTTATCTACCAGAAACATGTGTGTGTCTGTGTGTGTGTCTGTTCCAGAAAACCGAGGTGAAAGATGAGGGATGAAGATGTAGACTTTGGTGTCTGAGCTGTGGCTTTTGATTTGAGTGACACATCTGTGAAGGCATAGAAGGTTGACATCATCACTTCCTCTGCCAACTTTGTTTGCTGGTTTTGTTCTTGTTTTTGTTTTTGTTTTTTAAGGAAAGTGTTTCTTTGGGACTGCAGCTGGCTGCCTCCAGAGAGAGATCAAACCAGCACATTTCCTGCTCTTGCCTTTCTCTTTCACTCTGGACCCAGCGACCAGCTGAGTTTTTCAGGGCTTAACTACTCATTTTATGTTTCCTTAACTACTCATTTCTTGATTCTCATTCATTTCCCAACAGATGTTTATTGAGCTCCTATCAGGTGCAAAGGACTATTTTAGATGCTATGGGGGATACCGAAATGGCAAAGAATGACCTTCCCTTGGATAGTTTACAGTCTAATGAAGGCAGGAGGTAGATAAAGTATGTACTCAAATAACTAAACTACGAGGTAACATGTGATAACAGAAATCTGAACAGAGCGACCAGAATTTAAGAAGGGGAAAGCATTTTCATGGGCACAAACAGGAAATTCTTTATGGAGAGAATTACTGAAATCGGGCATTAGGAATGGATATAACTTTGAGCCACAGAGCTGAAGGAATGTGGACGATGTAAGTGGAGGGATGGATATGTGCCTGGAAGAAGAGGTTTTTAGAAATCGGAAAGCACGGTGTGTATTTGAGAGAAAAACAGTATCATTCTGTTAAAATGCAGAATATGTGGGGAGGGCAGTAGCAATTGATTCGCTAAATATAAGTTGGGGTCAAATCATGTGGGAGATTGAAACCCAGGGATGATTTTGTTTCATCTCCAGACAGGCAGTGTCAACCTTCTCCCAACTCAAGGGTATTTAAGGAACGGAGGCACAGACTCAGGCTCTATCTAGATAAGATCCCTAAGTTATTTGAGAAAAATGTCTCCTATGCTCACAAATGGCTGTACGGATGGCCGTTAGGTTCTGGCAGTCTCTGGGAGGCCAAGAACAGAAAATGAGCTCTTCTGCCTTTTGGTGCCCTGTGTAGCCAGAACTGTGTCTGGCTCATGAAGGAAAGATCTGGCCCCCCAAGAGGTGTCGAGGGCACGATTTGCTCAGAAGTCTATCTGTTCTGGAATTCGGAAAATGAGGATGGCCTTTGCCCAGAGCGTGGTCCCCACGGGTGTGTGCTTCTGCCTCGTGTCCTAAATACCAGGTGGGCTGGTCACCACTGCTAGCACCAGGGTGGGCAAATGTGTAGTGTGTGCTCGCATGGTTCTAGGGTCTGTCTGATCGCTGTGGATTCCTGTGTACACACAGAGTCTCAAGTGATACCCCGTGGAGGTACAGCGCAGACCCAGGTGGCATGTCAGAGGGTTTGAGAAGGCTGACAAACACGCCAAGCCTGCATCCGCTCTCACTTCAGAAGGTTATCCCCGAGACCACTTGGGTGGCCGGTGTCGTGCGTCCAGAACCCCTGCTGAGGCCAGATGTCCTGCAGGGAAGCAGAAGGGGAAAGGGAGAGAAGACGTTCCTATATCAGAAAGAACAGAGAGGTGAGAGATGGAGTCCCTCAGACCACTCACTTGCTAAGGTATCAGACGGAATGAAGGTTGGAGGCTAACACTGCCATCAAAACAATAGAACGGGATCCCTGCCTGGGTGGCTCCGTCGGTTAAGCCTATGACTCTTGGGTGCAGCTCAGGTCATGAGATCGAGCCTCGGGCTGGGCTGGGTGCTGAGCACTGAGGGTGGAGTCCACTTCAGATTCTTTCTCCCTCTGCCTCCCCCTGCTTGCTTTACTCTCTCTCTCTCTCTCTCTCTCTCTTAAATAAATAAATAAATAAATCTTTTAAAACTCAAAGCAGTTTTGTGAAAGGCAGTGCCTTCTTCGCAAGTCCTGCCGCAGCACCCGGAACGACCCTGAGAGGGAAAATGATGAGCTTCAGTGCGGGCTGTGAAGGTGGAGAATCAAACAGCCACGGTGGCGACGAGCAACAACCAGCAGCCAACGTGCAGCCGATACACTGACGTCTTCTGCTGCCGCAGTCGGAAGCCGAGTTCAAACTCAAGGTGTTCAGTGGGTTTGATGACCACTTTCCTGGGATCTTTCTGGGTTCAGGCACCTGACAGGCCATCTTTACCCTGGATGCTTTCTTCTTCAGCCAAACTGAATGACCTCTCAAGTCCCATCTGCCTTTAAGTCCATCCGTTTCTTTCAGTACATTTTACTACCTGGGCTCAGAGTATATTACGGATCTGAAAAAAGTCAAATGGTTCAGGGGATTTTAAGTGTTTTGAAGTCAGAAGACTTTATGTTCAAAAAATGGGGGAAAAGTGGCAGAATCTTGATCAGTTAAATTGGGATATTCGCTTTCTGGCATTTTCTTTGGATCACACCACACACACACACATTTCTTTTTTTTTTTATTTTTTTATTTTACTTATTTGTCTGACAGAGATAGCACAAGCAGGGGAAGCAGCAGCCAGAGGGAGAAACAGGCTCCTCACTGAGCATGGAGCCCAATGTGGGACTTGATCCCAGAACCCTGGGATCATGATTTGAGCCGAAGGCAGACGCTTAACCAACTGAGCTACCCAGGTGCCCCACCCAAACACATTTGTGGAGGTAGAAGAGGAGACAAGGAATTTAGAAGTAGAAAAAGTCAGTAGACTTAGAAATATCTTAATGCATGCCTAAATTGCAAAAACCTGGATTTCAAATGAAAATACCTACTATCTTATTTTATTTGTAAAACTGTCATGGAGCCCTAGCCAATTCTACAGATCAAGTCAGTGTTTTTCTTCATCTTCTCCAGCCCACAGCTCCTACACAGGCTTGGTTCATTGTTGCTCCTCCCGAATTTTGCATTACATCAATGGCATCATTATCCACCCAGCCAAGAAACATCTTTTACCCTTTGTGCCCACCCCCGCACGCCCTTCAGTCACGAAGTCTTACCGATGCAATCTTCTTCATGTACATTGATTGAAACCTCCTGTGTTTCCTATCCTGTCACTTGCTGATTTAGTTCAAGCTCTCATAATCCCTCATCAGAACTGTTGCCATGCCCCCTAAATCACCCACGTTCATTTATTCAAGACACGCCTTTTGCACCAGGTTCTTTTTTAGACCCTGAGGACACGGCGATGAGTAAGAGGGAGGCCCCAGTCTCCTGGAGCTTCTATTGTAGAGGGAGAGCCAGGCAAGAAAGCTGCTAAACAAGGTGGATACCCATCACGGTGAGTTCTAGGAAGAAAATAGGCTGAGCAATGTGAGTGAGAGAAAGCACCCCAGGGCAGAGGGTGGCTGGGTCTAGAAGAGGAAATGTGGGAGCTAAGGAGGAGGAGAAGCCAGCCTTGTGCTGAGAATTCAGAAACTGGAAACTGCAAACTGTTGGGGGGACTAAGGAACAGGGAGGCTGGAGTAAAGCAACCATGTGCTACCGATTTGGAGTAAGGCAGATGCGACCAAATAACAGAAGGCCTTTTTGTCCTCAGATTGGAGTTGGGGAATCTTTTTTTTTTTTCTTTCTAAGTGCAATGGGTGGTGATGGATAGATTTTAAGCAAAGGGGTAACATAATCTGACTTTGGTCTTTAGGAAATCCCTCCACTTAGTGTACGGTCAATAGATTGTTGGGGGGCGTGAGAGTAAGGCAGTGCAGTATTGCACTACTGCAACAGTGCAAATGAGGGGTCGTGGTGGCTTGGGCTAGAGTGATGGTGGGAAAGATGGAGAGAAGGGGCGGATCCAGATGTACTTTGGCGACGGTGCAGGCTTGATGGATTGGCGTGGGGCATAGTGGAAAGGGAGGGTGCCTAACCGGATGGATGGTGCTGGTATTTACTACGGTGGGAAAGATTGGGTTCCAGATAGCCAAGTGGCAGTGGAGAAGGTTTTTAGGTAGCAGCTGCTGCAGGTCAGAGAGAGAGGCCTGGGCTAGGGACATAAAATTGAGAGTCAGCACTCAGTAGGTCCTGTTTAAAGCCGTGGGACTAAGGAGACCACCTAACACAGCAGTGGAGCAGGTATGGCTAGAAAAGGAAAGAGAAGGGAAGAAAACAGAAAGCCCCGGATAGACCCTCTAAGTGACAGAGGCCAGGAAAAGGAGGGAGAGCCAGTAAAGGAGGCTCTAATCTTCACAGCCCCAATCCATCCTATACCATCCTACATCCTACTCCAAAACTCAGATCGGACCCCGTCTCTTCCCTGCTTAAAACACTACAAGATTCTCTGTTGTCCTCTCAGGAAAATCTGTCCCCTTACATGGCACACAAGTCCCTTCACAATCTAGACCTAACTTTCCAAGTTCATCTTCTTGCATCTAGCACTTTAAAATTGTGTTGTAGGATGCCAGGGTGGCTCAGTCGGCTAAGCAGCTGCCTTCGGCTCAGGTCATGATCCCGGCATCCTGGGATCGAGTCCCATATCAGGCTCCTTGATGGTCAGGGAGCCTGCTTCTCTCTCCGCCTCTGCCTGCTTGTGTTCTCTCTCTCTCTCTCTGACAAATAAATAAATAAATAAATAAATAAAATATTTTTTTAAATTGTGTTATAATTATCTGGATCCACATCTGTCTCTGTTATTGGATGTAGCTTAAGGAGGATTGTCATTATTAACTCTGCATTTCCAATACCTGGCACATAGTAAGTGCTTAACAACATTTGTTGAACAAAAGGAGGAGAGGGGGGAAGGGAGGGAGGATTATTCTTTCTGTGAGAACCTTCACAAAAAGAAGAATGCAAGACAATTACCGCCTATGCCATCTTCTTCCCTGGCATTTTTGTGAACTAGGAAATCCAAGCCAGAATGAGAAGAGCGCCATCTAGAGGTAGAAAGGTGCAGGAATGGGTTCATTCTGAAGCTTTTCAAGAAATCTAAACCATGATGAGGGGGTGCAGGGGGAAAGGCCAGAACTTAGACCAAAGGAAACTTTTTAAGAAGCAAATGAATAACAACAATATCTAGGAATCCGTTAACCAGGAAAAGTATTTCTCAAATTCCTCATGGGAAAATTCAGAATAAAACACCATCAAGTCTCCTGCTCTCCAAAACTCTAAGGGGTAAATTGCTGTTCGTCTTTTACATCAGAGCCAAAATATTTGTGACTTTGGACAATTACACATTAATATTTAGTAGAAGGTTCTAGTTCATTTTATCTATCACATCATATCATGTTACGTCAGTGAGAAGAGTCAACTGCTCCCACCATGACCACACAACCGGAGAAACATTCATGAGGAAGGATGCAGGGCCCTAGCTGTGTGCACTAAGACACCCGCAGTGAGTGACGGATGTCTCAGAGCTTCGCCCGTCTCTAAAACTCCTCATGAACCCACTGGATGACAGCAGCGATAGGCAGCTCTGCTGATCTACTGGAATTTCTCAACCAGCAATTGCTCGACTGCTGTTATCGTTTGAGTGGTTTTGTTTTACGACTTAACAACGGGTGGAGAAAGTGCTTGGCATGTGGGTTGTAATTTAAACACTGTGCTGTGCCCACGTGAACGAGCCCTGCGGAGGATATTTTTATGTTCTTGTTTTTCTTGGAGTCCTATTGTTTCGGAACACATACAGGTTTGGCTGGGGTGGGCAGGATCATATTCCATTAGTTTATTTGTAAAGGACGAACTTATCCTGTGTTCCATGGTTCGGGTAAAACCACTCAGGGGCACACATAATCGAAAGAAGAGTGGAACAGGAGTGGAGATGTGGAATTCTTATCCCAGCCGTGTGAGCTCAGGCAAGTCCTGTATTTTTTTATAGGAACATTGGATTTTTGAAATGTGAAATGTGTGCGTTGGGGGAGGTGTGATTCACAGCAGTCCCCTCTTAGGTTGTTGGGAAGAACAAATGAAATAATGCATACGAAAGCATTTTTTAAATTTCTAAGAACACCTTCCTGAGATATAATTTGTACACAATGAAATGCACAGATCTTAAGTGTATAGTTCAATAACTTTGACAAATGTATACACCTTTGAAACCCGCACTTCAGTCAAAATACAGAATATTACCACCACCCCCCAAAAAGTTCAGGCCTCTTTCCAGTCGATACTCTGCAGCCCCTGCTTCATGGGCAACCACATCTCTGATTGTTTTCACTGTACACGGGTGGTTTTTTTTTTTTTTTTTTGGCCTATTCTAGAACTTCAAATAAATAGAATAATACAGTATGCATTCTTGTGTATCTGGCTTCTTCATTCATCATATTGTCTGTGAGATTTATCCACATTGTTACGTGTATCTGTAGTTTGTATCTTTATTTTTAAAAATTTATTTATTTATTTATTTGAGAGAGAGAGAGAGAGAGCCAGCGTGCACAAGGAAGGGGGCAGTGCAGAGGCAGAGAATATCCAACCGGACTCCAACTGAGCATGGAGCCCGACCAGGACTGGATCCCATGACCCAGGAGGTCAGGACCTCAGTTGAAACCAAGAGTAGGATGCTCAACCAACAGAGCTCCCGGGGCACCCTATATCTTTTTATTACTGAGTCATATGCCATTATTTAACCATTCTCCATTTTAAGAGTGCTGTTTGATGAGTTTGACAAACGTCTATCCCTGGTAACCACCACCACAGGCAAGATAGAACATTTCCATTCCCTCTCACGGTTCCCTCATGCCCCTTTACCATCCACCTCTTCTCACATCTGTGACTGTAGACACTACTGTTCTGCTTTTCATCACAGTAGTTTTGCTTTTCTAGACTTTCATATAAATGGAAAAGCTGTAGTCTTTTGTGTCTGCTTTTACTAACCGTAAGGTTTCTGAATTCATTCACACAGCTGCACATATCCGTAGTCTTCCAACGAACGAATATGTCGCACTTTGTTTATCCATTAACTAATTGTTTCAGATGTTTCCTGTGGGGGGAACTATCACAAAGAAAGCTGCTGGAAAAAAGTTCAGGTTCAGGAGAGTCTTTGTTGCTGACGTATGTGTTCATTTCTGTTGGATATACGTGTAAGAGTGGGATTGCAAGGGTTTACAGAAGCGTTTTAAGAAACGACCACACTGTTTTCCGAAATGGCTGTATCATTTTCGTGTTCCCACCAGTAATGCAGGAAAGTTCCAGTTTCTCCACATCCTTGCCAACGCTTTGTATTGCCAGGGTCTTTAACTGTGGCCTACACACAGCAGGTGTGTGATGGCACCTCACTGTGGCTTTCATCTGCATTTCCTTAATGACTAAGTAATGTTGAACTTTTTTGTCATGTGCTTATTTGCTATTTACATATTTTCTTTAGTTGAAGTGTCCGTTTAAGTCTTTTGCATTTTTGATTGAGTCATTTGTCTTCTTATAACTTAATTGGAAGAGTTCTTTTTATTCTGTATACAAGTCCTTTATTAGACACATTTGGGAATTTTTTTAACCTAACCTTTGATTTGCCCTTTTGTTTTCTTGACACTGTCTTTTCAAGAGCAGAAGTTTTACATTTTGATAAAGCTTAATTCATTAGTACTTTTGATTTGTATTTGTACTTACCTGTACCTACCTAACCAAGGTGACAAAATTTTTCTCTTATGGTTTCTTCTAAACTTTTAAAATTGTAGCTCTATGTTTAGGAATTATTTTTTATATCTGATGTGACACAAGTCAAAGTTCATTTTTTCTACCATGGCTAATTGTTCCAATGCTATTTGTTAAAAAAGACTATCATTGAATTGGCAGCTTTGACAAAAATCAATCATTCCTATGTGGGTCTATTTCTGGATTTTCATCTATCTATCTATCTATCTATCTATCTATTTATTTGTTTGAGAGACAGAGAGAGCACAAGTGGTGGGAAGGGCAGAGGGAGAGAGAGACTCTCTCGGTCAGGCCTCTCTCCCGCACGCTAAGCAGGGAGCCTGGCCTGGGGCTTGATTTCAGAACCCTGAGGTCATGACCTGAATCAGTTAATTATCTGAGCCACCCAGGCAGGCACCCCTGGATTTTCTTGTCTATATCCATTCCAATATCATACTTGATTACTGTAATTTTTAATATGTCTTGAAATCAAGTAGTGCAAACTTATGCAAATTTTCTTCTTTTTCAAAATTGTCCTGGTTATTCTTTTTTTTAAATTAGTCTCCACACACAGCATGGAGCCTAGAGCAGGTCTTGAACTCACGACCCTGACATCAAGACCTGAGATCAAGGGTTGGACCCTTAACCAACTGAGACACCCAGGCACTCCTGTCTTGACTATTCTAAGACCTTTGAGTTTCCATATAATTTAAATTCCATATAAATTAAAAGGATCAGCTTGACATTGTGTTGAATCTATAGAACAATTTGAGGATAACTGACCTCAATATTGAGTCTTCTGTCAATAAACATCATTTTTAGGGTAAAGGTCTTATACCTTTACCTTGTATCTTTAACCTTATTCCTAAGTATGTCTTGTTCTTTGACACTTTTGTAAATAGTAGTCTCTATCCCAATTTCCAATTATTCATTGCTAGTATGCAGAAATACAATTGATGTGTTGTGCATTGTGCTTACATTGTGCAATCTTGCTAAACGCTAGTCCCATTATTCACATTTTTATAGATTCACTTTTTTGGGGGGGATATACAAGGTCCTATCAACTATAAATATTATTTTATTTCTTCCTTTCCAATTCACTTCCCCTTTCCTTTCCTTTTTTCTCATGTTAATGTAATGCTAAAGAGCTCTGGTATAATGTTGAGCGGAAGTGAAAAAAGAGGATATTCTTGTCTTCCTTCCGGTTCTAAGGAGGAAGCATACAGTTGTGCACTGATAAATATGATGTTAGCTGTTAGTTTCTCATAGATTCATTAATTTGAGGAAGTTCCATTCTATTCCTGGGTTGCTGAGAGTTTCTATTATGTGTGAGTTTTTAGTTTTCTCGAATCCTCTCTCTGTATCTATTGAGTTGATCATATGGTTTTCCTTTTCGTCTGTTCATGTAATAAATTCCATTGCTTGAGTTTTGTCTATTAATGTGATGAATCGCTTTTAATTTAATATTTCATCCTTGGGACAAACTCCACTTTGCCATGTTCATTATTCTTTTTTATATGTTGCTGGATTTAATTTGCGAACATTTTGTTAAGGATTTTTGTGTTTATGTTCATGAAGTGCATTGGTTTGTAGCTGTCTTGTAATAACATTGTCTGGTTTTGGTATCTGAATGATGCTGAACCAATGAGTTAGGAAGCATTCCTTCTCTTCTGCTTTATAAAAGCATTTGTGTAGGATTGGTATTATTCCTTCTTTTAATTACTTGATAGAATTCACCAGTGAAACTATTTGGGCCTGAAGTTTGTGGGCAGGTTTGAAATTACAGATTTAAAGTTTTAGATAGATAAATGACTTTTCTGTTTATTTCTTCTAAATGGGCTTTCTCAGTTTGTGTTTTTCAAAGTTTTCATTTCATTTAGGTTGTTGAATATATTGGCATATACATTTTCATAATATTTCCTAATTTTTCTTTTAATACCTGTAGAATCTGTAGTGATGCTCCCTTTTTTCATTCCTGATATTGGTCATTTGTGTCTTCTCTCCTTTTACTGATCAGGCTGGCTAGAGGTTTATCAATTTTGATTTCTTTAAATATAGCTGCTCTTGGTTTCACTGATTTTCTCTATCATTTTTTATCCTTTGTCTTTATTACTTCCTTCCCTCTGCTGACTTCAGGTTTAACTTGTTCTGCTTTTCATAGTTTTGTAAGGTGGAAGATAAGATTATTAATTTAAGACCTTTTTAATTTTCTAATGTGACCATTCAATGCAATAAATCTTTTTCTAAGTACTCTCAGCTGCATCTCAGAAATGTATATGTGCATGTTTTCATTTTCATTCAGTGCAAAGTATTTTCTAATTTTCTTTAAAATTTTTTTGGCTGTGGGTTATTTAGAAGTGTGTTAACTTCCAACTATTTGGGGATTTCCCTGATGTATTTATGTTACCATTTTTGTTGTGGACAAAGAACATACTCGATGTGATTTCAATTATTTTAAATTTATTGAGCCTTATTTAATGGAATAGTATATGGTCCATCTTGGTGATTGTTTCATGTGGACTTGAAGGAAATGTGTATTATGTTCTTGCTCGGTGGAATTTCTGTAGATACCAATTAGGTCATACTGGTTGATAGTGTTCTTTTGAGTTTTCTATAGATTTACTGGTTGTTTTCTAAATGTTTTATCAATTGCATGTCAAGATCATGACCTGAGCCGAAATCAAGAGTCAGCTGCTTAGCCAACTGAGCCACCCAAGCACCCCGGGAATGTTGAAATTTCTAACTGTAGTTGTATATGTTCTAATTTCTCCTTTCAAATCTGTAAGGTATTTCTTCATGCATTTTGAATACCTATTATTAGAAGCAAATATATATAAGACTGTTTTGTCTTCTTGATGAATTTACTTCTTCATCTCTATGCCATGTCCCTCTTTATCTTTGATAATATTCTTCATTCTGAAATCAGCTTTGCCTATTATTAATATAGCCATTCTCTTTTTCTTTTAATTAGTATTTGCATGATATGTCTTTTTCTATTTTTATGTTTTTAACCTATCTGTGTCTTTATATATAAAGTGGGTTTCTTGAATCCAGCATATAGTTGGGTCTTTCCTTTTTATCCAGTATGACAATCTCTGGCTTTTAATTGGATTGCTTCAGCATTTATATTTTATTTAATTTCTTCAGATTTAAATTTGTCATCTTGCTACCAGTTTCTATTTACCTTATCTGTTCTTTGTTTTCCTTTGTTCTTTCCTAGCCTTCTTTAGAGTTAATTAAATAATTTTCATAATTCTATTTTATTTCCATCATTTGATTATTAACTATTCTTTTTTTTTTAAAGAAATCTCTCCAGGATTTACAATACCCATCTTCTGTTTATCACAATCTGCCTTCATATAATATCATACTTCTTCAACTGTACTGTAAAAAACATTCAACACTATACTTCCACTTCTTTTTTTCCATTGTGTAATTGCTGTCAGGCATTTTACTACTACATATTTTATTAATTCCATAATATAGTGCTTTTATTCTTGCTATAAATAGATGATTGTTTTTAGAGATTTAAAAATATGATAAAAGATATCTTTTATATTTATTTATATACCCACCATCCTCAGAACTCTTTACTTCTTTTTATTGATCCAAATTTTTATTTGCTATTACTTGCCTTTTGCCTGAAGAACTTTATTTAAGACCTCTTTTAGTGTAGGTCACTGATGATGGGTTCCCTTAGCTTTTAATCAGATGAGAAAAAGGTTTCTTTTGCCTTCATTTTTGAAAGATGTTTTTCCGGGCTATACAAATCAAGTTTTGGCTTTTTTAATCCTTTGGCATTTTAAAGATGTTGTGCACTGCTTCTGGCTTGAGCAATTTATGACAAGAGGTCTGCTGTAATTTTTTTCTTTGAACTACTGGTTTTTTTTTTTTTCTTTTTCTTCTTATGGCTGCTTTAAGATTTTTTTTTTCATTCTATCACTTGTTTTGGACATTTAATACAGTGGTTTTAGTGTAGGCTTCCTTATGTTTACACTAACTGAGTTTTTTGAGATGCTTGGATCTATGCATTTATGGTAGAAAAATCTTGGTGCTATTTCCTCAAGTAGTTTTTCTTTCCTCTCTTCTTTTTAGGATGCCAGTGACATATGTTTTGGATGTTTGATTTTGCCCCATGGTTCACTGAGGCCCTGTTCTTGTTTTTGTTTTTTTTGTTTTTTTTTTTTCTTTTTTCTTTTTTTTAAAGATTTTTTTAAATTTACTTATTTGACAGAGATCACAAGTAGGCAGAGAGGTAGGCAGAGAGAGAGAGAGGAAGGGAAGCAGGCTCCATGCTGAGCAGGGAGCCTGATGCGGGGCTCAATCCCAGGACCCTGGGATCATGACCTGAGCCGAAGGCAGAGGCTTTAACCCACTGAGCCACCCAGGTGCCCCTTAAAGTTTTTTCTTTGTGCGTTTCTTAGTTTCTCTTATCATGCCTTCAATTTCACTCTGTTTTCTTTTTCTGCTTCTATAATTTGCAGTTTCATATAATGCAGTTTCCATTTCAGTTATGTTTATCATAGCTAGAAGTTCTATTTGGGTCTTGATTATATATTGTGTCCTCTTCATTATGCTCATATTTTTCTTTACATATGTAAGTATATCTATAATACTTGTTCAAGGTCCCAATCTGCTAATTCCATTATCTTTCTCATTTAATAAATCTATTTCTATCGATTTATTTTTCTTCTGGATATGGGTCACATTGTCCTGCCTCTTAGGATGCCTGGAAATTTCTCATTGTATGATAAACATTATGAATTGTGTGATACTGAGTTCTGGATTTTGTTGTAACCCTTTAAAGAATGTTGGATTTTTGTCTTAGTATATGATTAAGTAACTAGAAGATACATTTATTCCTTTAGAAACTTTTTTTCAGTTTGATAAAGTGGGTCCAGAGCAACCTCTACTTTAAAGGATGACCCTTCTAAGACCTCTGCCCAATGTCCTGTGTATTATAATCTTTCTCCATTCTGGTTGATGGAATGAGAACTACCCCTGGCCTTGTATGAACTCTGAGAATTGCTTGGCCTATTCTCTCTGGTGATAATTTCCTTAGCCTCATGGAGTTTTGCTCCACAGAAATGTAGATCATTAGCCAAGACTTGAACAGACCCTTCTTCAGCTGTCTGGAACTCCTCTGCAGCACAAATTCTAGCTGCCTGGGCCTCCCCAAACTCTGAGCTCTGATCGACTTAATGAGAGCCCAGGATGTGCTTTGAATTCCTCTGACCTGCACTGCAGCTTATAAACAGCCTCCAGTCAGTAAGCTGGATATCAAAGGACTCATCTAGTTTGCTTCTCTTCTTTCAGAGATCACAGCCCTATATTTCTAGTTGCCCAATGCCTTCTAAATCTTTAGGGCAAGAAGACAGTTCCCAAAGTCATTGATCTTACTCTAAGTCTCTTATATGTACATAAATCCTCATGACAGTGCTCTGAAATAGATACTATTATTATTATACTCATTTTAGAGATGAGAAAACTAGGCATGGAGGAATTTTAAAATCTCACCCAAACTCTGGTAAAGGTTAGAGGTGGGATTTGAACCTAGGAAGTCTGGCCGGTGCTATTAAGCACTATACTATACTGTCCCTCAAGGAGGCATTAGGAATATAAAAATCTCTAAAGCACTTAGGTATTTGAAAGAGGTGCTGGATGTAGCCCTGATTCCAAATTTAAAGAAGAGGATGAATGCAAAGCATTGGCTCAAGGTAGGAGGTATTTTCATGCCTACAGAATGGCTTGGGTCTTGACTCAATCAGTGTGGACCAGGTACAGCTGTGAAGGTAGACGTTCCATAAATACTAAGAGACGCCACTGCAAGGGTAGGCAAGAGGGTGAAGCATGCTTTCAATATAGAAGAATGCCCCTTGGACTGACCTTGGCAACATCGGCATTTCAAAGAGTGATGTGTTCAATTTGCCCAGCAAGGCTGAGAGTCAGCACTTCGCAGGACAGACACAATTGTCTAGAGAGCAAATCAGAGAGGACACTTTGCAATTAGAGAAGCTGCTATGGAAGCAGGAAAGTCAGGGTTCTATAGGAAAAGAAGTTGCTGCTGACAATATAGAACAGTCAGTATCTCACGACTGAGGTAACAGACCTGATGCCTGATTTACTCTCCTTCACGTACGCAGAACTGTCTCTATCCATCATCCTCAGACTCATTCCCCTCTGGCAGTGAATGGGGTCTTCACAGTTCATCAAGTCTATGCCCCTGCCTCGGCAAACATCAGTCTTACCCTCTCCAGAAATGTCAGGGGTTCAGGAGGTAAATGTTATTCTGCATAGTAAATGTTTATCACCATCCATTTGAAAGTCATAAGTAAGGAGGCCTCCTGAAAAGTGATCTATCCTCTAATGATTGATCTTTGGTTTTACTCTGTTCCTTAGGAAATGAATTTCTCAGCTCTATTAACTTTGTACTGGGCATTTGCTCGGTTAAAAACCTCTCAGCGTTCTGCATATTTTTCCACAACAGGCTTCATAACACCTTGTCTTGCTTATCCAATACCATGGCAGCAGGCTGCATTTCACGGCTGTACTCTAAGAGATGTTTTCATGCAAACCTTCAGTTTTTTTTTTAGGAGCAAATGCCTCTCTTAGTCAATCTATCTCCCTTTTGCATGATGATGTTTTGGGCTTCTTTCCATCGTTGGGATGAAAAAGAAATGTACTTTCCATCTGCACCAGTTATTAATTTAACGTCTTTCAGCTCCAAACCCACCGTCTGTATCCTGCTTTGTAATACAGGAGCTGGGCTCTCCAGGCTATATTTCTCTTTGCCAGCTGGCTTCATGTTAGGTTTCGACAATAGGAGTGTGGGAGGGACAATACAAGCCTAGAAGAGAAGGGTTTTCTCTTGTCCTTCCGGTTTTCGGTTTTTCAGTGTAGTAGTAGGTCACAGGTCAGGAGCCACAACCCATCAGCATTTAATAGCCAGGGCAGGCTGCCCTTTGCAGCTCAACCGTGGGCATCCTCCACCCGTTTCCCTGTCGCCATGTTGCAGGCGGCAGGTTCCTGTCACAACCAGAAACTCTCCCTGAGGTCTGAACCTAGCCTTGCAAGTCCCTTTTCTCTGAGCGTCTGAATTTCTTCCTTCATTAGTTTTCCCTGAGTCCTCAGTGCAATAGCTGCTTCCTGTACTTACTGCTTCTCCACTCCTTAGCATTCTCTCGTACCCTTCTTAATAGCTGACCACCCTTTACAGAGTTAATAAATAAGTCTTTGTATTAAAAATTTCCTTTCGAGGGGCGCCTGGGTGGCTCAGTGGGTTAAGCCTCTGCCTTCCGCTCAGGTCATGATCCCAGGGTCCTGGGATTGAGCCCCGCATCGGGCTCTGTGCTCAGTGGGGAGCCTGCTTCCTCCTCTCTCTCTGCCCGCCTCTCTGCCTACTTGTGATCTCTCTGTCAAATAAATAAATAAAATCTTAAAAAAAAAAAAAAAAAGATTTCCTGTCAGATTTCTGCTGTGATTTCTGTCTCCTGCCTAGACCCTGATTAATACACCAGCTAAGGGATTCACTGGTGTTGGATTTTTATTTTTGAAAGATGACAAAAACAAAGGAGTCTCTCATTAGGGATTGCATGTGTGTGTGTGTGTGCACGCGCGCACGCACATGTGTTTGCATGTGGCAGTTTAGCACAGTGTTAAGGGCACAGGAACTGAAGCCCCTTTGGCTGTGCCACTTCCTAGCTGTGTGTCCTCAGGCAAATTGTCTTTTTGAGCTTGTGTTCTCATCTGTAAAGTGGGGATACCTAGGGTTGCCAGGTAAAATACACTCTGCCCACTTAAATTTGAATTTCAGAGGAACAGCAAATAATTTCTTAGTGTAAGTGTGTCCCAAATATTGCATGTGCATCCATTCTGCATTTTAATTTGCGAAATCTGACAATCCTAATACCACATCATAAAAGGTCAAATGAGTGATACGTGTGAAGGATTTGGAACAAACTTGGCAGATAACAGTCACGCTGTAGTTAGTCATTCTTTTGCTTGTGTGACAGTGTACCAGCACCCCTTCTCAGGGACACCCTGCATGAATTGTAATGTTCCCGCTGTATTTACTGTTCTCTTTAACTGTGTCATTCACAGCCCCCCACCTTCCATCTTTTAAAGCGACAAGGCCAGGTAATGGTTTTGGCGGGGATAGCTACTGATTAGATCAATGTATGCCTCTGACTTTGGACAGCCCAGTCCCAGGCTGGGCATCAGTCCATGGCGCAGCCTGTGGAAAGGGTGCTGTCCACTAGGGTAGTAGGAATGAACTAAATCTGTCAGAACTTATGCTGAAGAATATAGAGGAGATGGCTCACTGAGGACCAAAGGGAAGGAGGACAGATAGCAGAGAGAAATTCACCTTGAGGGAGACCTAGGCTGGAGGATAGGGAACACAGGGTGAAGGTTAGGGATAATGTAGTCCTCAGCAAATGTCAAAACTGAGGTCTGTATAAAATATGGTCAACTGATGTACTTAGTAGGAACTTCATCAGCTGGTAACCTTTTCTGAAAAATCTTTTCTGAAAAATATAAAGGATTCTCATGCTATGAAAAATATGAGATGGGACAAATTTTTCGTTTCTTTCATTTTTAGGCATTGAACTACATCCAACATTTAGTGTAATGTGAGTATTCCGGAGATTACAGTCATGGAAATGTAGAAGGAACACAGAAAACCGAAAGCCTCAGGCAGCAGGAGAGGCAAGGAATTTTCTAGTTTAGGGCAATCTGAGTGTAGGCATGATAGTCTTTGAAGTGCATCTATGTATAATTATTTATAAATTCCATGCATGTGCATATGCGGACATGCCCACGTGCATAAGGACATGTACTGAAGACATACTGAAGTTCAGTGGATTTCCCACAGGTGTGAGGCTTACATCACAGCTCTTCCCCAGTGGATCACAGAATCATGTTTTCTATGATATCTAAATATTGGGAACCGATACATGATAGTCTTTACAGGCTTGGGATCACATGAAGGGACAGAGGAGGACAGGGAGAGGAGGAACAGGAAGGCACCAGGAAGAGAAATACAGCAAGCAGAGGCCAACACCATATAAGAGAAGTAGGTGGCTCTGCACATCCCCTGGGAAGCCCTGGAGGGCTTTGTGTCTCCTGAGATGTCACCCTCAGGGCACCTGCCAGGGGAGCTCGGTGCCTTGTTTATGATATGGGCAAACACATTGTAAGGTGAGCAGAGGACAGTTGCTTCTCTTGTTTGAAGAACTCACAGAGCTCCTTTCTCCCCCAGGCCTCCAGTGCATTGTACCTATGCCGGACCCTACATGGGAATCCCTGACACAGGAGAATCAATATTGTTATAAAGAACCCCAAAGATATTTCACTCTCTGCTTGGTCAGTCATTCCACCTACTCACAATTTGTCGCTTGGATCTAGTGGTAGGTGTACCCTGCGGGGTTGATTACAGGTGTAGTAATCAACCTGTAATGCTAGTCATTCACAAGCATTTACTGAGCCCCTGGGCACCAGGTGCTGTGTCAGATGTAAGGCACTTACTGTGTTCCAGGTGTGTCCTAGGCACTTCGCCTAACATCAGCTCAAGTAATGGTCACAACAGCCCTGGGAGAAGGGCACCATTCTGCCAATGAGAGAACCGAAGTGAGAGGAGTCACACAGCCTGCTGGTGTCGGCAGGACTGGGGCCCAGGCTGTCTGGCTTCAGAGTCTATGTGCCCAGTCACTGTAACATGCTACCTTGGATACAAACGTATACCATAGGCCTTTGTCTCCGACAAGTTAAAAGTGGGTATATCCCCAGTGTTTCTTATTCTGTCAAAATGGGGGCTCCAAGTTCCAGCTTCTGCTGCTCAGGTATCTCTTACGCATGGAGAATGGCAGTTGTTACAAACCACGACAAAAGAGGCCATTGAGGGGCTTTGGGTGGCTCAGTCAGTTAGGTATCTGCCTTCTGCTCAGGTCGCCCCACGTGGGGTTCCATGCTCAGCAGGAAGTCTGTCTGTCCCTCCACCCACTCATGCATGCACTCTCTCTCTTTCTCTCTCTCAAATAAATACATAAAAAACCCCAACAGGTCATTGAAAGCAAACCTGTTTTCCCTTTTCAGTCAGTTTCTTATTGTAGAAGAGACCAGCCCCCCACTTAAAATGCTACTGGACCATCTTCTTTGGATGTATAATAAAACTTCAACAGACAATCACTCTAGCATGATTTATTTGATTCAAGAAAATTTTGTACAAATTAAACCACACTTTCCCAGTAAATGACACCACGATTGCAAGGAAGGAATTTATAACTTTCTTTAGAAGGAGTTTGGGAAGATCAAACCATGTGGCCAAGCAGTAAGAACTTCACAGGGGGAACTTAGTGTGTGAGGCCTGGGCGGGGGGGCACTACAGATTTCTGTATTTGCTACTTCTGATATGGCAGCTAAACACATCACAGCTTTGGGGTTCTGTGATCCAAGTCTGGTCAAAAGTTCCCCCCTTCGATGATCCAAGATCAGAACAAAATGCAACTGAAGGAGTGAAAAACTGTCAAACTGTACTGTTGACAGAGATCCTATTTCTGGTGGGTTCTGATGCCAGAAGGGGATGGTTGAGAGTGAATTCTGCAAGTGGATGCAATGCTAGAGTCCCAGTGTTGCAGGGCAGTGACATAAATTCAAATATAGGGCCCAAAGCACATCCATAGCTTTTGGTGCCTAGAGACGGCCCATCCCAGGAGACAAGTGGGGCCTGCTTGCTTTTTGCAGGCACTAAGCAGTAGCTGGTATAAGGTTAGGTAGGCTTAGGTGGCAGGATCCCAAGCTTGCTCTTGAATGTAGTGGATTAATTCCTCATAAGGTTCAATTCATGTCTCCTTCACCCTAGTGAATTGGATTTGCTATCCCATCATTGAAGTCTGATGTCTTTGGGTCTCTCTCTCTCTCTCTCTCTGTACTTCTCTCTTTCTGTCTCTCTGTCTTTCCTTTTCCCTCCCTTACCCTTACTACTACATATATATTCCTGAGTGAGAGAGCTCATATGGCCTTGTCTGAATGCTGGGCTTTGGAGTCAGACAGATGAGTTTACAATCCTTGTTAGCTATTTGACCTTGGACACGTCTCAGTCTTTCTAAGTTTTAGTTTATTTCTAAATTAGGATGACACCTAGTCCAATGAATGTGAGGATTCATTGAAATAATGTGTATAATTGGAAGCACTTACTCTGTTATTAAGGAACTCATATTCAGGTATGACTTATAAGATCTGTGCTTGCAAAGAAAGGTGAAATGGTGTAGTAATAACACAAGTAAACCCAGACTCTACAATTTCTGAACTGGGAGATTTGGGAGATCACTTGAACTGGGAAGGGTGCTGAAAGAAGGAAGAGGTAGAAAAGAAGGTGAGGAATTAAGGAATTGCAAAGAAAAATTTCATCTGAATTCATTCATTCATTCCAAAAATCTGTCTTGAGTATCTACTATGTTCAAAATGCCAGGCCAGATATTCTCATTGCCTTAAACATTGTTAGCATCTAGTAGAGGAGATAAGGAATGGACACACCTTGGGATCAGTCTCATGAGAGCACTTCTAAGGACACGTGCACATCTTCCTAGAGGGAGATCCCATGAAGGGTGGCCTCTATGGACACCTGCCCTGGCAGGTTGCCTAGTCCATCTGCCTGTCTTTCCTGTTAAAGATCCTCAATGCAAGTAATTTCGCAGCTGCCCTTGGTCACCAATTCTGTGTCTTAAAACAGTAACAGGCAATTCTTCTTGATGTCTAACTAAAACATCTTGTGCTGTAGTTTAAATCTGGTCCCTCTGGTCTGTTCTCAGAGAAGATGACCAGTTGGCCATCATTCTCCACATAATAACCCTTTAGGGGTTTGGAGAGTGTTATTGAGTCCCTTTGGGCTCTAGATATGATTACCCATCATGGGTAGACTGAGGAAACAGGATGCAAACATTGTGCTTCATTTTCATGGCAAATGAGTTTCTGTGGGAATTTAGTGTCCCTGAGGTCAGTGCAGTCGTCTTTGTCCACAGACAAGATATTGGGGTAGGCAGCTATGAGATGGCCAGTGATTTTTCTCCCAAGGGCAGTGAACAGACTACAGTGTATCATGGGAAACACTTCATCACTATTAAAACCTAGAGAAGTTCATTCTAAAGCCTCAGTTTTAGAAGACAAGGGAAGTTTGCTTCCCAATCAGAGTTAGTCACCTTCTTAGGGAGAAGCAGGTGGTAAAAAGAGCAGAGAGAAATCAATATTATGTTTCAATTTGATCTTAACTAAACTGATGTGACACTAACAGTTGTTTAAAAAAGGGCATCTATTTCGGGGTGCCTGGGTGGCTCAGTTGGTTAAGCATCTGACTCTTGATTTTAACTCAGGTCATGATCTCAGGGTCATGACATCAGGTCCTGTATTGGGCTCCAAGATCAGCAAAGAGTATACTTCCCTCCTTCTTCCATTCCCTCTGTCCCTCTCCCTGCTCATGTATGCACTCTCTCTCTCTCTCTCTCTAAAATAAATAAATGTTATACACCCAAAACAGATAATCATGTAAAAAATGGGCAGAAGACTTGAACAGCCACTTCTCCAATGAAGACATACAAATGGCTAGCAGACACATGAAAAAATGTTCATCATCACTAGCCATCGGGGAGATTCAAATTAAAACCACATTGAGATACCACCTTTCATCAGTTAAAATGGCCAAAATTAGCAAGACAGGAAACAACATGTGTTGGAGGGGATGTGGAGAAAGGGGAACCCTCTTCCACTGTTGGTGGGAATGCAAGTTGGTGGGAATGCACTTTGGAAAACAGTGTGGTGATTCCTCAAAAAATTAAAAATAGAGCTACCCTATAACCCTGCAATTGCATTACTGGGTATTTACCCCAAAGACACAGATGTAGTGAAAAAAAGGGCCATATGTACCCCAATGTTCATAGCAGCAATATCCACAGTAGCCAAACTGTGGAAAGAGCCAAGATGCCCTTCAACAGACAAATGGATAAAGATGTGGTCCATATATACAATGGAATATTACTCAGCCGTCAGAAAGGATAAATACCCAACTTTTGCATCAACATGGATGGGACTGGACAATATTATGCTGAGTGAAATAAGTCAAGTAAAGGAAGTCAATTATCATATGGTTTCACTTCCTTGTGGAACATGAGGAATAACATGGAGGACATTAGGAGAAGAAAGGAAAAGTGAATTGGGGGAAATCAGAGGGGGAAACAAACCATGAGAGACTGTGGACTCTGAGAAACAAACTGAGGGTTTTAGAGGGGAGGGGGTGGGGGGATGGGTGAGCCTGGCGGTGGGTATTAAGGAGGGCACGTATTGCAGGGAGCACTGGGTGTTGTAAATAAACAATGAATCTTGGAACACTGCATCAAAAACTAATGATGTATTTTATGGTGACTAACAACACAATAAAAATAAATAAATCTTTTAAAAAATGAAAAAAATAAAAAGACATTTATTTATTACCTCATTGCTGAGGTAATAACTTCCAATCCAAGAAATACTTTTCTATTTGCAAATATTAATGAAGGATAACAGAATATGCCACTTCAAAATATGCTGCTGAGCTATGTTGATTACTTTGAACTAAAGGCACTCTGAAAAATAGCAAATATAAGGAGAGGATTTTCTAAACAATCCTATCTGCCCAAAGACAGATCTTTTAAAAGGAACTCAATTGTCATAAATCCCCTCCCCAGGGAATCTCATCAGGCATGGAAGACTGACTCTCTTGCAGGAGAGGAGACTAGAAGTCAGCACCACCCGGAGAAACTGTGTCACACACTATTATACTTCCCATCTGTTCTTCTGAGGGTCCATCTATCTCTCCTAAAACTCATTTATTCTCTGCTAAGAGACCTACATCCAATCCTCTTTCCTTATTAAGATGGTATGTAAGCCTGAATTTTAAGCCACCTCAGGGAGTTATTCATTTTTCCCTGAGTATCTCCTCTTTATACATGAGGTACACCTGTTAATAAGCTTCTGTTTGTTTCCTCTTGTTAATCAGTCTTTCGTTACAGGAGGTCTCAGCCAAGAATTCAGAAGGTAGAGGGAGAACTGTTTTTCCTGTCCTACATGAAGCTTCTTTGTGTTCTGTTCAACTTCCTTCCCAGTGGTCAACTATTTTATAGATATCAGATTTGAAGAGGTATTCAGAAGCTAGAGCATTAATCATTTCCCCGTCTATTGCTGTTCAAAGAGATGGATCTCTCCTGTCCTTCAAGAACTCTATGAAAGGAAAGTGGACTTTTGTTAAGTACATGTAGCATTTACATGATATGTAAATGTATCATTCTTTTGTTATCATCAAAAGGAAAATATCCATGAACATGCATCTTGATTTCCTTGTCAGAATCTTCTGTTTCTTTCTTGCTTTTCTCTCTTAATTTCCATATTGTGCTGTCAGGGCTTCTCAATTCCCATCTGAAGTTCTTTGAGATGAAAATGCCTTTATTCTAATTTACCTTCCTTCTGCTGCAGCTGAATGCAATAGTACCTTGTTGGAACTACATCTTGTCCTGGCATTAGACTAACATGAGGACCTTCACATAAAGCAAATCCCATTCTGCTGACACGGGAAGGAAGAGTCTTGGTTGTGTTTTGGTCAAAATCCTCTACTTAGGCACAAAGTGAACTCAGGACTTTCCAACTTGCAGGGCACCGATGGGAACCCTGGGTTATGAGATTCTTCCTAAAAGGTATAACACCAAATTTGGCTAGAGGGGATTATATGGATGAAATGATCTTTTAATAAGCTTTCCAGCCTGGATGTATTTTCTACTAATGCATTGTTAGAGATTCATATAGGACTTAAATCATATATCCCAGTAGGTCTGGGTTCCTAGGATTCAAAACTTCAGTGCATTCCTGGATGTTGACTGCAGCTCTCTATTCTTGCCCAACAGTATAATCACTTGACAGATCAAGCTTTAGGTGAGAAGAATTGTTGGGCAATACAAGTAGGATCAAAAATATTTCTTAACGTTGAAAGGGTAGATCAATACTAATAAGATTAAATTGAGCAGGGACACTCCCTTCCATCCTCTAGAGTGCCAGTCCCTTTCCCAATGGAAGGACTTTTAGGAATTTATTATATAGGGTTTAAGCCCAGCATTGTCCTTAATATATGGCATGCGCGTGTGCGCGCGCGCGCACACACACACACACACACACACACAATTTCCTATGTCATTAAATGCACGTCAGAAAGATCATTTTCATAGATGTGATGTTCTATCTTATATATATGCTATAATATATTTAACATTCTCCCATTTTTGCCTAGGTATGTTGTTTCCAATTATTTAATCTTACAGATAATGTTATAATGATCACCCTTTCATATTAAAAATAATTGAACAGGGACAAATGTCAAGTCATTTATTTAGGCTCAAAGGCAATCACAAAATTATAGTCTCTAGATTTGTCTGGTTTCCTGGCAATTTCTAAATGGGGTGGGGAGATCTAGGAAGTTTTGGTTGCTTACAGTACAATATTTCCTAACAAAGTAACCAGTATGTTGTTCAGTATGGCAAACACTGGCATCCTATTCAGACTGGGGAGGCATTGTCCCACTGTACTCTGTGCTAGGCATGTTAGCGTTGAAATACTATGTCTGTTCCAGATACCACCACCCTTCATAAACAATGTGGACCAACATTTAGAGGAGATCAGTAAAATCTGGTATTATCAGATGAGTAATGGCTGAAAGAAGTTAGAGGGTTTCCCTGAGGAAAAGATCAGATCTAAGGTTATGAGATAACAGATTCCAAATACAGGAAAGAACATTCTAGAAAAGAAGAATTTAGAGTTACTTCCATGCCTGAAAGCTATAGGAGGAAGATTTCAGAAGATATGGCCTAGAGCACTTTAAAAAAATAATAAAATAAAAGGAAACCTAGTGACACCCTATTGATTGCCAGATTGCTTCCCCACTCCTCTTGCTGAGGACCATGAGGTTGGAAGAGCAGGAAAAAATCAGAGAGGGTCCAGGTATCAAACAGCCAGGTCCTCTTCTGTATACTCTGGGATGTTGGCATTCTCCAAGGTTCGCCTTGGAGAGGTTGCCTCTCATCACCTTCTACACTTACCTTAGGCAACCTCGTCTGTCTCCAAGGCTTTAACACCCACTTATCCAAACACAACTCTCTAGTCTACATCTTCAGCCCTTCCCTTTCTCTTTCCCTTTCTCTACTACTATCTGGAGAAGAGTCTTTTAAACTGTGATGAATCAAGATCAAGATGTATCTTCCTGTCTTCCTTAGTCAGGATACTTGGTTGCAAGTGTCAGAAACTCAAAGGTAACTATCGTGGGCAAAATGGGTAATTTATTTGGGTTATGTTAGCCAAACTGCCTGTCAGACAGGGAGAAATTAAATTAGCTTCAGGGATGACTGGAATCAGGGACTGAGAGGCCGCCAGAACTCACTTTCCTTCTGTCCCTCATACCTACTTCTCTCCATGTGTTAATTTCCATTTTTCTCTATTGAAGACTAAGTCTTCCATATATGAGACATAACCACTGGAATCTCTAGATTTGCAACTTCACAGATCCATCATCAGAAAAGAAAGTTTCTTTTCCTTCATGCCAATTCAAAATTCAGAATTACCAAGAAAGGTCTCTGGGTCATATACCCATGTTGACCAAACACTCAGGGAGAAGAGAAGAGGACAGTATAATTGGACCAGCTTGCATCTGGCATGCACCCCCTAAAACAATCATTGTATCTAAGGAAATGGGGTCATCAAAAAAAAAAAAAAAAAGAAAGAAAGAAAGAAAGAAAGAAAAGAAAAAAGGAGAGAAAAGGCAGCTCTCGTTTAGGTTCATGAATTCACATGGGGCATGGGAAAACAGGTATGTCTGCTATTCTCTGGAAATGGGCCCAGTGTAGGGTAGATAAAACATTAATGCCCACTGAACTCTCCAGCAATGCTCTATCTCCCATATTCTTTATCCCTATCAATGACATCTCTACTCCTCCAGTCTTGAAACCTGTGCCTCAACTTCTTAAAAACTTTGGTCAATTCCTCAAACAAAATCCACACTCCTTAGCTTGGAATGCAAATCCCTTCCCAGTCTGACTCTGACCTAACTTTTCAGCCTTATCTCCTTTAATTCTGTTCCACTTCCACTCTGTTTTCCCAACACAACCATACCGTGCTGCCACACTTGCTTACTCTTCCTCAGGCCAAAGACGCCATCCCAGCTCTGTTTGTCTGTCCACACTCATCTCTTTGCCTGTATTTTTTTGTACTTTCTCATTTTCATCATCTTCAGGATTTATGTATAATATCACCTTGCCTTTTTTCTACCCTCCAGGCACATCTTGTATTTCCCATGACACATTAATTCGTATTTCTGATAAGCTCTTATTACATGGAATTATCATTTCTTTGATTATATATTTGTCTCCTCACCAGGCCAAGAACTCTTGGAAGGCAAGGGACTATACATTGTTCGTCTTTGAAGTCAGTCCTAGCAAAGGGCCTGGTATATGAATGACTATCATCTGGTACATAGCAGATGGTCAATAAATGACTAAAGCAACAATTAACATTTTCTAACTTACAGAATTCATTTGGTAGTTTTAATGACTGAAACCACATATTACCAAAACTAAGGTTTATTTTTTTTTCTTTAGGAAATAGAGGTAATTCAAAGATAATGATTGGTTCATTTGGTTTTATTATTTCCACCCAAAATACTTCATTCAAATTTGCCAAATGCTATTGTAATGCCAACCACCCAGTCACACACTAGTGTATGTCATATTTTTGAAGGTTTTTCACTGTTCTGTTAGTCCAAACTGCAAATGAATTTTCTCTTCCCTGGGTTCCAGAATGTACACTGTACCACTGGCAGGTGAATGAATATTGTACCTGTGGAGGTGGCTACATGCTTAACAATTCACATACCTGTTGGTTAGTCATGAGTTTTCCCTTTGATGAACAGATTTCGACAGCAAAGATCCCAAACGGTTGTGAGGTTTATAACAAGTGAATTGCATTACTAAAACAGAGCCTTTATTTTTGAGTGATATGATTTTGTCTAGGCCCTCAGAGTTTAGTCAAGATCATTTTCATCCCATCCCACTGCAATTTGCTTTCCCACATGGGAGGTAAGGGCATGAAGTACAGCTAGCTGCCTCCTATAAACCCATCATATTCTCTGCTGTTAGTGACGATTTACCACCTAGCGCTGTGTCAGTTACAACTTATGCTGCATTGCCCCCAGACACCCGAGGGCATCCCTCAAAATCCAGATTACCTATGAGGCTGTTTCCTGCCTGCAGATGTCATCTAAGCTGTGTGGCAGCATGGGGAACACCTGAGAAGTAACAAGCTAGATCTCATGGCCCCCTGTGGTATCATTCCTCTTACTAGAATAACCTGGACTCTCCGAGGTCATCTTGGCAAGAGAGTCAACTTTCCATAAAACACCTCTGGCTATACTAAAAGTGCCCTCAATCTTTGCTACTTTACCCTTTATTTTAGTATATTTTGTTTATTATTTAGTTTTCTGTCTACCCTCCATTTTATGGTCCAATTCTGACTCTAAGCTGGAGAACTGTGAACATAAATTGAAGAACTGATCTTACTTATATTGTTGGCTGCTTTGAGAGTCAGAGTGGGGTACTGCAGAAGATGAGAGCTAGGAGGGGGCTTCAGACCACCTCCTCATTTTACAGATGGGGGACTGAGGCCCCAGAGGAGGAAGTGACTTGTCAAGTTGGTGGAAGAGCCAAGACTGAATTCAGGTTAATGCAACTAATCATAAAGCCAACAAATATACATGCGGACATTCAAGGTATGGATGCAGGTGCTGCTGGAAGAAAAGACGATGAATTACAACCTGGCCTGGGCACCTGACAGTCAATGATGGCAGGTGACTTAACTGCAGTCTGTGATAGTCTAGGTGAAGCCAAAGTGTCAGAAGTGATTGTTGCTATTGTTGACTGGGAAAATGTAGAAAGGATTCTCAATGAGAGGGTCTCTGGCTGGAAGGGACACCCAAAATTCACCTATCCTTACCCCAACTCTGCTTTGTTCCCAGTTCACTAGGGCTGTCTAGAATGCACAAGATATGAATCTGTCTGGAAACCAAGGGATGGATGGACAGTAAGGAATCTGAATCATAGATATATGCTGGGGCACCTGGGTGGCTCAGTTGGTTAAGTGTCTGACTCTTCGTTTGGCTCAGGTCATGATCTCAGGGATGCCATGTTGGGCCCCGCATCAGGCTCTGCACTCAGTGTGGAGTCTGCTTGAGATTCTCTTTTTCTCCTTCTCCCTCTGCCTCTCACCTTGCTGGCACACTCTTTCTCATAAATAAATATTAAAAAATAAATCATAGGTATATTCTTATTTATGTTCCTTATGTTGCCTTGGTTTTTCTTCCCAGCATTCCATGTTTCTTATGCTTTCCGAGAAGTAAAGGACTAGGTTGAGTTCTATGCACTAGAGGGCTACGGCATAACTTCTCTTAGACCTTCTGGTCCCTTCCACCATTGCCTTAGAGAAACCCTCTTCTTGGAACTACTCAACAGGTAATAAAATCATATCTCAGTGTTAAGCAACTAGCCTGTGTCAATGCTAAATGCTTTTTATACTCACACGGTCTCAAGCTAATTCTTACAACACCATGAAAAGATGAGGAAACAGCAGTTCAGAGGAGTCCTGCAACTCTCCAATGCCACATGGCTTGAAGTGGCAGAGGTGGGTCTCTAACATAGAACAGTCTGACTGTAAAACCTGTTTTTCACGATAGTACATTGTTTTTCAAATACAATATGCTAAACACATGACACATATATTTTCAAAATGTTCATCTGAAAAAACACCTACTTTTTAAATGAAGGCTATCAGTGCTAAGATCAGGCAAATATAGCCACACTACACCAAAGTTATGCCAAAGGATCACTGGGCTGGAAATCCCAATGCCTGTGACTGGGATCTAAGCTGGTTCTGGCGCTGAAACCTGACCTCAGGGAGTCAGTTCGTTTTGCCTACCACAGTGGTAAATTATCTGACCCCCCCCCCACCCCCACCCAGGTTCTTAGGAATGGTATGAAATTTTATCTTTAAAGACATGGTAGCGTACCAAGTTCAGCTCTTCAGAGTTTGAGAGAAAGTATTCAAAAACGCGTGTTGGTATGTCATGGATTCCAATTTTAAGCCAAGTTTATGGTCTCTCTTTTCTGGCACACATTTTATAAACAGCAAAGAAGACGCATTTTGTTTTCTGAGGTGTTAACTTCACAATTGTAAGAAACTGAGTCTCTTGTCTCTGTCAAAGAGGTTGGTGAGACTTTGGGGCTCTATAACTTGCGAATGATATACAGCACACCTGGAGATGGTACCACAGGTATATGAAAAGCTGCAGGGTGAGGCCAGAGAGAAGTTAGAGAACTGGAGATTATATTATATTATATTATATTATTTTATTATAATTTTATGTCTGAAGAGGTAAGTTTTGAAGAGTAACTGTCTTTGTGTTTATGGACTCAGAAAGTACCCAATAATTATTTGCTTGACTAAATAACTTTTCAGATGAGAAAAGGAGAGAAAATAAGATGAGATGATATCACGTGAATGAATGGTTGTACAGAAGAACTTTCAAACAGGCAAGACTATAAAACATTGGAAGAGGTCACTATTGGGAGGGGGCCCCCCATTTCCTCAGCAGTTATTACCTATGGGACAAATGAATGCCCCAGTGGCCTTGAGTGGGGGCTGTCCCACCTAGTGGTAGAGGGAGAAAGGAGATAGATGGTTTCTGGAGAGTCCCTTTATCCTGCTCTCCAAAGTGCAGAGATGGGTACTGAGCGCCCAGATGGCGCTGCCAGTTCTGAAGGCAGGTGCTGCCACCTAGTGTTTGCTGCTCTCACCCTCAGTGGCTCCCACTTGCCTAGGAAGCCCCAGTGACCCCAGCCACACAGACCTAAACAGCAAAGCCGTTCAGAAAACACAATTACATTAAATTATTTGTTGAAGGGGACTATTCTTTTGAGAAAACTATGAGTCACTAGTACAGCACTGAGATGTAAGAATCCAGCGTTCACTTGCACTTCTCATGTGGTGACTACATAGGGGGGCTACAGGTTACACACAGAAAACCTGTTGTATATGCCTTTAATATTAGTTTGACTTGGGTCCAAGTGATGGAAGGTTACCTTCCAAGTGGGAGGGGATTACAGATCCGGGGAAGATTTTCTAACTTTCGGCATTAAACTAACATTGTCTCAATGGGAGCGGGTGCTTAGTGTGACTGAGTGCCTCCAGACACAGGCTGGAGTACGGCTTTACAGGAAAGGTGAAAAAGCCATTTATGCCATCAAAACCATCAAAATGACTGACTAAGGGCACCTGGGTGGCTCAGTGGGTTAAGCCTCTGCCTTCAGCTCAGGTCATGATCTCAGGGTCCTGGAATCAAGCCCCGCATCCAGCTCTCTGCCCAGCAAGGAGCCTGCTCTCTGCCTGCTTGTGTTCTCTCTATCTCTTTGTCAAATAAATAAATAAAATCTTTTTAAAAAATGACTAAAGCAGACAGTCTTTAAATCTCTCATGCTAGACTTGGTGCTCCTTGAAAGCAGGGCTTTGACCATTGTGCCCTTTGCTGAGCATGGGGCCTGCTGAGTAGCACGGAGAGATGCTCAGTGAGTTTGTTGATGAATGAATGAATACATTCACTTAGAATTTCCCCAAAGAAGGGAACTGGCCCAGATAAAAGAGTTATTTAACAAGTTGAGAAGGACAAGAAGATCAGCCCCTGACATTCAGAAACTGGCCTGGCATTCGGGCTATGTCATGTTATTCTCCTGTACGAACCTAAACTATCTCACAGAATTTGAACCTTAGACAAGGTTATTGGAGACTATGATAAAATGAGACAAAGCAAGGCCACTTCATAATTTTGTCTAAGCACATACAAAAATAAGGTCACTGTCCACCTGCAGAATACCAAACATCGCCACCTTTCAGCCAAAATGAGAGATTGCTACTGCTTTATAAATTACAGCTACCCTACCTCGTCTTCCCAGCCAGACAGATAAGATTTACTGAGATACCCAATCAAAGACTCACCTTGCTGTCTGACAGCATCCATTCAAGGGCAAAATGCTACTTCCTTAGATGCTATACCAAATCACCCAAAGCCCAAATCCTATGATAAGCTCTTTCTAAGACTCTCTTACTGGGATACTCCACAGTTCCCTATGGTCTGTGTTCTCCCTCAACTTCTTAACTACAGGACTGCTTCTGGTGGTCTTTGGCTGAAGGCCACTGGCCAAGTAAATGCTAAGGGGGAAAAAAAAAGTATGCCCCAACTCCAAGTGCAACGTGAATCCCATAAGAATCCCAGATCCATGAGGGTTGAGTTAGCTACAGAACACTTCTGAAAACAGGAAGGATCTTATAGATCAATACCCACTAACATTGACTGAAGCTTACTATATGCCAGGCATTATCCATGCACTCTACAGGAGTGATTTCATTGCATGAAGTAGGCATTATTATCCCCACTTATAGATGAGGAAACTGAATCACAGAGAGGCTGAGAAACCTCTCCAAGGCCGGTTAGCTGGTGCGTGGTGGAGCCAGGTTCAACTTCGTCACCTGACTCCAGGGCCCATGCTTCAGACAGACAGGACTTTTAAGGAAGAAGAGAGGTAGGAAAGTATGTGTTCTGGGGGAAGCAGCAAGGCATGAGCAAAGGCACGGGGGCAAGAATACACAAGTTTACCTAACAAGCATCTTGATTCTCCTTGTAAGTTGCATAAAGAAAGACCTCTACAATCTCTGCTCCTCTCTCCATGTACCCCTTAGCACTGGTTCTAGTTTTCTTAAAGCTGACTCCCAGGCCCAGACGCAGGGTTGGAGACAACACATTCTGGTTCTTAAAGAAGCTTGGATTCTTTCACCTTAATTTTAATGATTAAAATGCTACAATCTGCCTCCTCCCCACCCCTTGTTCCTCTCATCTCCTGAAAGCCTGATGTGACACCATTGGGTGTGGCTGGGGGTCTAAAATCTGTCCTTCACCTAATAAACACCCACTTACCTTTCATTTCGTGGGGAGGCTTTGTAGTTCTCTAGGATAGCTTAGGTCCCGTTGTCACAGGCTTTCACAGTGGCCTGAACTCCCCCTTTGGGAAAGCATATTGTTCTTGTTACAGTTCAGGATATGTCCTCCCTTCCTCCCTATTAGACTTAGATTTTCACGAGAGCAGAGGCCAGGCTTGACTTGTTCACTTTCTGGCATGCCCCAGGACCTCCAAGTGCTGAACTTGAAAGGTCGGGGAACGGAATGGCAGGAGAGGTTCAGGGAGAAGCAGGGCCATTCCCTACCTTTCCTATTCCAAACTTTTGCTTCACAATGCATCATGATCCCTGCTACTGTATTTTCTTGACCCCAACTCAAAACCATCCTCAGTCAGGTCAGATGCTGCCTAGAGAAATCCAACCATGCTCTGTCAGGTCTTTTAATTTTAACAGGAGTCTTTCATAAACCTCACCTTCTGAAAAAGTGAACCTTCTCCTCTGCTGATTTATCCAAGGTCATGCTGAGTCAGACATCAAAGCTAGAAATATAACTCAGATCAGCAATTCCCAAGATGGTGCTTGATCTCCTTCTTAAAGGAATAAAGAAGAGGAACTGGGCTCGAACACTGAATTCTCTAAGAATGTTAATCAAATGTGAGCTTATAAGGCCTGTGGCTTCCACATGTTAGCCAGAAAACATTAAAGCATAATGAGTCCTTCAGGAAGAGGGATTTTTTTTTTTTTTAAAGGAACAAGAAAACCCAAGAAGTACAATCTGGATTTACAATTAATATTGCAAAAATGATTTGGGTTAAATCCTGGATTGTGATTATCCTAAACTGGTTTATCATAGTGAGGTCAGCATAAGCCTGAGTCAGCATCTGCTTACTGTGTTAACCTCTTGGTTGAGGGTACAGTAAAGCTAGAAAGCTGTAGGAAAACAAATGTCCTTGGCATTACCCTGTGTTCCAAACTCATGAGAAGCCACTTAAAAATGAATAAAACCAATGTTAAATTCTTAGCGACATCGCCTCACGGTGAGAAAGTTCAAATGAAAGCCAAGTTCTCAGCCTGCAGTGCTGAAGAATGAAAGCCAAGCAATTAGAGCTGAGAAAATGATTATATAATCTTACAGCCGGCAACTTAACTCAGCAATAGCAAGGGATTTACTGTCTTGGTGTTAAGAAGAACCAAGACCGCTTTTTACCTGTGATGGGTCAGGCGTAGCTCAGTACAGGAAGGGGACAGGGGAAAGAGGGAGACCGCAGAAGTTCTCCACCTCCTTCCAGCCTGCAGTCTCTGGAACGTGAGAAGTGAACCACCTCTGCAAAAAAGTGAAGCTTTCATGGATGAATTTAGAACATCTTTCCTGGATACGTAGGGCTCACGTCTCCTGTATGTACTATTCACAAAAACCAGGCAGCCCCCGATAATTGTGTATTTCCCATTTCTTTGAAATATTCCTCTCTTCCATCAGTGTTGCCCCAAGTGAGATAACAAAATTATTCATAGGAAATGAGCCAGGGCAGCTTGTTTTTACCAAACCCTTTCCTGCATATAGTGCAAAGGGGTAAAAATAAGTCAACTCCTTGTGCTAAAGTTTCTAATAAAAACCAATATTTGACAAGGCTTTTTTTTTTTCCTTTCCTTGCTATTTTCCATTACCTTTTATTTTTCCTTTTTTTTTTACAAGTACAGAATGTGTAATTTCATCTAGAAATAGACTTCATTTTAAAGAAAATACAATGTTTATTTAAAACAAACAGAACATCCTTCCCCAAGGAGAATGGACAATGTGGGGCTACAGCACAACTAGGTCTGCTGTCAGATTGTTTCCACTGCTATTCCTTGGCGACCTGGAGAGCAGCCTCAAAGCTGGGATGGCCTAGGAACAGAACTTGTAAAGATGTCACATTTCTATACCATCAGAGCTGCATTTCATCACACTGAGCCTTACCAACAGGCCAACATGTATATAGACTGGGACATGATTTAATGAATAAAAAACCTGATTTGTTTCCAAAGGTAAGCCTTTAAAAAAAAATTAGATTCAATTAGCTAACATATAGTACATCATTAGTTTCAGATGTAGTGTTCAGTAATGTATCAGTTGCTTATAACAGCCAGTGCTCATCCAATCATATGCCATCCTTAATGCCCATCACCCAGTTACCCCATTCTCCCACCCACCGCCCCTCCAACAACCCTCAGTTTGTTTCCTATAATTAAGAGTCTGATGGTTTTTCTCCCTCTCTGACGACTTTCCATTCAGGTTTCCCTCCCTTCCCCTATGATCCTCTGCATTGTTTCCTCTAATTCTGCTTATGAGTGAAACCATGATAATTGTCTTTCTCTGACTCACTTATTTCACTTAGCATAATATCCTCCAGTTCCATCCACATGATGGAACTAGTAAGTATTGATGTAAACTAGTAAGTATTGATGGAACTAGTAAGTATGGATGTAAATAGTAAGTATTCATCCTTTCTGATGGCGGATTAATATTCCATTGTATATATGAACCACATCTTCTTTATCCATTCATCTGTCAATGGACATCTTAGTTTTTTCCACAGTCTGGCTATTGTGGACATTGCTGCTATAAACACTGGGATGCAGGTGCCCCTTTGGATCACTACATTTGTATCTCTTGGATAAATACCTAGTAGTGCAGGTGCCCCTATGGATCACTACATTTGTATCTCTTAGATAAATACCTACTAGTGCAATTGCTGGGTCATAGGGTAGTTCTATTTTTAACATATTGAGGAACCTCCATACTGTTTTCCAGAGTGGCTACACCAGCTTGCATTTCCACCAACAGCTTAAGAGGGTTCCCCTTTCTCCACATCCTTGTGAATACTTGTTGTTTCCTGACTTGCTAATTTTAGTCAGACTGGTGTGAAGTGGTATCTCATTGGGGTTTTGATTTGTATTTCCCTGATGCTGAGTGATGTGGAACATTTTTTCATGTGTCTGTTGGCCATTTGTATGTCTTCTTTGTAGAAACATCTGTTCATGTCTTTTGCCCATTTCTTGATTGGATTATTTGGTTTGGGGGTGTTGAGTTTGATAAGTTCTTTATACATCTTGGATACTAGCCCTTTATCTGATGTGTCATTTGCAAATACCTTCTACCATTCCATAGATTGCCTTTCGGTTTTGTTGACTCTTTTGCTGTGCAGAAGCTTTTTATCTGGATGAAGTCCCAATAGTGAATTTTTGCTTTTGTTCCCCTTACCTTTGGAGATGTGTCTAGCAAGAAGCTCCTGCAGCTGAGGTCGAAGAGGACCTCTCCTCTAGGATTTTGATGGATTCCTGTCTATTTGGGTCTTTTATCCAGTTTGAGTTTATTTTTGTGCGTGGTGTAAGAAAATGGTCCAGTTTTCCCAGCACCGTTTATTGAAAAGACTATCCTTTATCCATTGAGTATTTTTTCCTGCTTTGTCAAAGATAAGTTGACCATGGAGTTGAGGGCCCATTTCTGGGTTCTTTATTCTGTTTCTTTGATCTATGTGTCTGTTTTTGAGCCAGTACCATACTGTCTTATTACAGCTTTTTAATAGAGCTTGAAGTCTGGCATTGTGATGCCCCCAGTTTTGGTTTTCTTTTTCAACATTCCTCTGGCTCTTCAAGGGCTTTTCTAGTTCTATACAAATTTTAGGATTATTTATTCCAGCTGTGAAAAATGTTGATGGTATTTTGATGGGGACTGTATTGAATGTGTAGATTGCTCTGGGTAGCAAGACATTTTAACAATATTTATTCTTCCAATCCATGACGGTGGAGGTTTTTCCATTTCTATGTGTCCTCTTCAATTTCTTTCTTAAGTATTCTGTAGATTTTAGAGTACAGATCCTTTACCTCTTTGGTTTATTCCTAGATATCTTATGGTTTTGGGTGCAATTATAAATGGGATTGAGTCCTTAATTTCTCTTTCTTCTGTCTTACTGTAAACGTATAGAAATGCAACTGATTTCTGTGCATTGATTTTATATCCTGCCATATTGCTGAATTCCTGTATGAATTCTAGCAATTTGGGGCAAGAGTCTTTCGGTTTTCCTATGGAAAGTATCATGTCATCTGTGAAGAGTGAGGGTTTGACTTCATCTTTGCCAATTTGAATGCCTTTTATTTCTTTTTGTCATCTGATTGCTGAGGCTAGGACTTCTAGTACTATGTGGAACAACAGTGGTGACAGTGGGCATCCCTGTTGTGTTCCTGACCTTTAGGAAAAAGCTCTCAGGTTTTCCCCACTAAGAATGATATTAGCTGTGGGATTCTCATATGGCTTTTATGATATTGAGGTATGGCCCCTCTATCCCTACACTGTGGAGAGTTTTAATCAAGAAAGAATGCTGTATTTTGTCAAATGCTTCTTCTGCATCATTTGAGAGATTCATATGGTTCTTGTCCTTTCTTTTACTAATGAAATGTATCACATTGATTGATTTGCGAATGTTGAACCACCCTTACAGCCCAGGAATAAATCCCACTTGGTTGTGGTGAATAATCCTTTTAAGATACTGTTGAATCCTAATGTCTAGTATCTCAGTGAAAATTTTGGCATCCATGTTCATCAGGGATACTGTTCTTTATTTCTCCTTTCTGATGGGGTCTTTGTCTAGTTTTGGGATCAAGGTAACACTGGCTTCATAGAATGAGTTTGAAAGTTTTCCTTCCATTTCTATTTTTTGAAACAGCTTCAGAAGAACAGGTATTAGTTCTTCTTTAAATGTTTGGTAGAATTCCCCGGGGAGCTGTCTGGACCTGGACTCTTACTTGTTTTGAGATTTTTTGGATTACTGTCAATTTCTTTGCTGGTTATGGGTCTGTTCAGGTTTTCTATTCTTTCCTGTTTCAGTTTTGGTAGTTTATAAGTTTCCAGGAATGCATCCATTTCTTCCAGATTGCCTATTTTGTTGGCATATAGTTGCTCATAATATGTTCTTAAAATTTTATTTTCTTGGTGTTGGTTGTGATCTCTCCTCTTTCACTCATGATTTTATTAATTTGGGTCCTTTCTCTTTTCTTTTTGATAAGGATAGCTAGGGGTTTATTGATCTTATTAATCTTTCAAAGGACCAGTTTCTAGTTTCATTGATCTGTTCTATTGTTCTTCTGGTTTCTAGTTCATTGATTTCTCTCTAATCTTTATTATTTCTCTTCTCCTGCTTGGTTTAGGCTTTATTTGCTGTTCTTTCTCCAGCTCCTTTAGGTGTAAGGTTAGCTTGTGTGTTTGAGACTTTTCTAATTTTTTGAGAAAGGCTTGTATTGCTATGTACTTTCCTCTTAGGACCACCTTTGCTGTATCCCAAAGATTTTGAACACTTGTGTTTCAATTTTCATTTATTTCCAAGAATTTTTAAGATTCACCTTTAATTTCCTGGTTGACCCATTCATTCTTTAGTAGAATGCTCTTTAGCCTACAAGTGTTTGAGTTCCTTGCAAATTTCCTCTTGTGATTGAGTTTCAAATTTCAAAGCATTGTGGTCTGAGAATATGCAAGGAATAATCCCAATCTTTTGATACCAGTTGAGACCTGATTTGTGACCCAGTATGTGATCTATTCTGGAGAATGTTCCATGTGCACTCAAGAAGAATGTGTATTCTGTTGGTTTAGGATGGAATGCTCTGTATTTATCTGTGAAGTCCATCTGGTCCAGTGTGTCATTCAAAGTCCTTGTTTCTTTGTAGATCTTCTGCTTAGATCTGTCCATTGCTGTGAGTGGGGTGTGAAAGTCCCCTATTATTATTGTATTATCAATCTATTTCTTTAATTTTGTTATTAATTGGTTTGCATAACTGGCTGCTCCCAAGTTAGGAGCATTAATATTTATAATTGTTAGATTTGCTGGATAGACCCTTTAAGTACGATATAGTGTCCCTCTTCATTCCTTTCTACAGTCTTTGGTTTAAAATCTAATTTGTTTGATATCAGGATTGTTACCTCAGGTTGATTTTGATGTCCATTAGCATGAAAAATAGTTCTCCACACCCTCACTTTCAATCTGGACGTGTCTTTAAGTCTAAAATGAATCTCTTGTAGTAGACAGCATATAGATGGGATTTGCTTTTTTTTTTTTTTTAATCAAAAGATACCCCTGTATCTTTTGATAGGCGCATTTAGCCCATTTACATTCAGAGTAACTACTGAAAGATAGGATTTTAGTACCATTGTATTACCTGTAAAGTCCTCGTTTCTATAGATTGTTTCTTTCTGGTCTATGTTACTTTTGGGCTCTCTCTTTGCTTACAAGATGCCCTTTAATATTTCTTGAAGGGCTGGTTTAGTGATCACAAATTCTCTTAGTTTCTATTTGTCCTGGGAGCTCTTTATCTCTCTTTCCATTCTGAAAAACACCCTTGCTGGATGAAGTATTCTTGGCTGCATGTTTTTCTCATTTAGTACCCTAAATATATCATCCCAGCCCTTTCTGGCCTACCAGGTTTCTGTGGATAGGTCTTCTGCCAGTCTAATGTTTTTACCATTGCAAGTTAAGGACCTCTTATCTTGAGCTGCTTCCAGAATTTTCTCTTTTATCTCTGAAATTTGGAAGCTTCACTATTATGTCAGGGTGTTGATTTATTTTTATTGACTTGGGGGGGGTGTTCTACCTGTTGGACTTGAATGCCTGTTTCCTTCCTCAGATTAGGGAAGTTCTCAGCTAAAATTTGCTCAAATATATCTTCCATCCCTCTCTCTCTTCTTCCTCTAGGACCCCAATAATTCTAATATTGTTTCACTTTATGGTATTGTTGACTTCTTTATTCCTCCCCTCATGGTCCATTAGTTGTTTTGCCCTCTTTTCCTCAGCTTCCTTCCTTTCCGTCATCTTGGCCTTTATGTCACTGACTCTCCCTTCTGCTTCATTTATTCTAGCTGTTAGAACATCCATTTAAGACTGCATCTCAGTTAAAGCATTTTTAATTTCAGCCTAATTAGATTTTTTCTGCACTAAGAGATTTTCTAACGTCTGTTATGCTTTTTTCAAGTCCAGCTAATAACTTTATAATCATTATCCTGAATTCCAGCTCTGACATTTTACTTATATCCATATTGATTATATCTGTGATGGAGTGTATTACCTCTGGTTCTCTTTCGTTGTGAATTCCTCCTTCTAGTCATTTTGCTCAATAGAAGAATGGATGAATGAAAAGAAAATAAAAAATATCAACCATGACCCAAGCAAAATACCCACTAGAGAAATCTGAAGAGGTCAGAAACCAAAAAACAAAAGCAAATAAATGGAGGAGGGGGGAATAATCTCCCAGGTGGACAAAATAGGGTGATCCACTTGGTCCTGGGTGTACTTTGGTCTTTTAAAAGACACCAAATCCCAAATTTTAAAGAAAGTAATATGTATGTGTGTGTGTCTCTCTCTCTATATATATAGACACACACACTCTGAATACAGTGAAAGGAAGCCAGAAATTGAATATATCTATAAAATGTAAATATAACAATAAAAGTTAATAAAGGACTTAAGAACAAAGAGTTGATGAAATAAGAAACGGGTTGAAAAGAACAAAAAGGAAAAATTTAAACTGAAAAATAAAAGAATCATGAGGAAAAAAATCTTTGAATTTGATATATTATTTTCCCCTGGTGCTGGAGTTTTGCAATTCTGTGTGCTCTGTAAACTTGGTATTTGCCTGATGTTCTGGCTGGTCTTCTGGGGGAGGGGCTGCTGTGCTGATTCTCAGGTATCTTCACCTGGGTGGAGCTGCAATGCCCCTTGCCAGGGGGCCAGGCTCTGTGTAGGCTGTTTGGGGTTGCTCTATGTGGCTTTTGTTCCCTAAAGGCTTTCAGGCCTTTAGAGGATGAAAATAAAAATGGCAGTGCCCCACTCTCCAGTCCTGAAGGTGAAAGATCATGGCCCCTTCTCTTCAGTAAACCCTCAGGGAAAATCAGTCTTCACTTTTGTGTGCAACAAACTCTGCAGACTACTGCAGTTCACACTCATGCCAATCCTCCTGGGGGAAGGAGGAGGGTTGCCATGGTTCTGACCTTTGCAGGGCCCCCACAGGGAGAGTGGCTGCCCCATCAGGCCGTGGTTCTGGGTTTACAGCAAACTGAGAACCCCTCTTGGGCTCATTGACCATAGCTGGTTTCCCCTCTCTCAATGCTTGGGAACTCTGCTGGCTCGGGCACCCTCGTTCTTTCTGTGACCCCGGGATCCTGAGACCACACTCTCCTGCCTAGCATTCTGCCCCGTTTCACCACCTGAGCACCTTTCAGGCAGGGACATCTTTCACTGGAGCAGATTTCTAAAGTTTCGGGTTTAGGACTCTGGGGCTCTATCACTTTCCGGTAGCTGGCTTACAGAGACTCCCCCCACCCACCACCATTTATCTTCCAATATATCCGCTCAGATTCACTTTTTTGCACCTCCTACCTTGCAAAAGTGGTCACTTTTCTATTTGTAGAATTCCAGCAGTTCTTTTTCTTACATCTCAGGTTGAATTCAGAGGTGTTCAGAATGATTTGATAGATATGTAGCTAAAATTTCAGGGACCGGATGAAACGAGTCCTCTACTCTTCTGCCATCTTGTCTCTCCTCCACAGGTAAGCTTTGATCCTTCCGTCTCTCATGTCTCTCACCTGTAAAATTAAGACATCTTTGGATAGATCCCCCCCTTTTTTTTTTTTGCCAACAAAAGATGAAAGATTGAATGAAATGTCTAACTTGCTTCAAAACTTACTGTGGACATAGCAGGAGTGGCTGGAAGCTGGATGAACTGCAGGAAGCATGCTCCTCGGATGCATGTAGACGCACCCCCCAGAATTGCTCCTCTGAGCTGGGGGAGCACACCGAGAGTAAAGGACACTGTCTGTAGGCTCTTGGCCTTGAACTGTTTTGGAATTTTCAACAGCAGAGTAAATTATTTTCTCAATGATCATTTGATTAGCTGTTGCTTACAATGACTTACACCAAGAACAAGAGACTGCCCCCCCACCTGTAAGTGGGTTATATAAGAGTTAGAGGGAACAGACTTCTCAAGGGCCCGTTAAGTTCGAGCTGCAAATGTAGGCTTAAGTAATGCAAGGTGGAGATGAGACGCAGAAATCACAGAAACAAATATATGGCATACACAGACAACCAAGCCCTGCTACGGAAAGCTTTAATCACATGTAAAAACAATATATTCACATATCAAAAATGGCTCCAAACGCTTTAGCATCACCATAACAGTCTAGAAATGAAAGTTGCACTAATATAAAAACCTTCCTGTTCATAACCACAAGATTTATGAAACTGTTTCTTATAAACACATTTTTTTTTTTACCCTGAGGCTGACATCAATGTGGAAGAGAAAAATCACTATCAGCTGCAATTTGTTCAATGTATAATTTTAAAAATCATTTATTCATTAGTCTGGAATAGGTTCTCTTTACTCTTGCCATGCATACTATGTATATTAGGGCAAGAGGAAAAGGGGACAGATGGTTGTGTCCAGTCTATTATATACTAATTAGGAGTTCCCAACTCAATCTATTGATCAAAATGAACAGAATTTTAATATCAATTAATGCCACACTATCACACTGAAAATTTTATCAAAATTAGTTCTTCATTATAAAAGAATTGGCAGTACATTGTCAGACAAGAAAACCAGAATTCTTTCTTACAATGTCTATTGCAATCCATTCTATTTACTACATCTGAGCCAACTAGTTAAGTTCAGAGTTCATACAGACTGTCTTGCAAACCTCAACTCTGGGCTTTTAGTCACACCTTGAGATAAGATCTGCACATCTACAAGAATAACTCCCAAATGCTACAACAGATACTCCGTTCCAGTGACGGGAAGTGAAATGGTGTTAAGTTGAAAAAAAGGACAGCCATATTGAAGGGATTACTGTAACTTTTTTTCTTTTTTTCTTTTTTTTTGGTGTGTAAGTAACAAATAAATAGAATAAAAAGATTTTCAAAATCTGAATTCCTAATGTCTCTAACATTGTTCTTTTGTGAATGAATCTAGAGCAATAGTTTGCTATCTCTCACAAGGTAGTCTGGTGACTTTTATTCCAATTATTTCCATGATCATCTCTGCATGTTTCTAAAATGGGCTCCTCATAAATATTCACAGCCTTTCATGTAAACTGGCTCTTAATGTGCACATCTAAGTCAGGAAATCTTTGTTGCTGCTTGGTTTCAAAGTATTGTACGTAACAGTTTCCTGTGTACTACTTACTTTCAACTGTACAGTTTCATCTAATCTGAGCTACAACAAAAATCTGGGGATATATGGCAGTTGAAGAATTACCATGCCTAATATTGGTCTATACGCTTCCTTTTTTATGATTTCTAGATGTTCTCTCAATGCAAATGACTAAAATGAACAACACAGGCATGGAACATTGACTGGCTTTTCCCTGAAAAGTTAACCTGTGTTCACAACTTCTCACTCAAAACTGAATGAGGATAATGGAAAGAGAGTTCCGTATTAGACTAAGTTAGGAAAAGGTTTTCTGGCAAGGCTTGATACAGGTGTGTTTTTCTTTTCTTTTTTTTTTTTTTTTCCTCAGGTAGAATCATGGAAAATCAAGGTGGGGAAACACTCAACCATCATATGGCCAATTCCTCCAACTGACACCTGAACTCTTGTATGACATTTCTGCCCAGTCATTGTCTAGCCTCTGCCAGAACGCCTCTAGGGGCAGAAAGCTGTCCCAACATTACTTATTCTTCTTTGGAATAGAATAACAGCAAAACAGATGGAACAGGTAGATGAACTTCCATTACACATGATTATGAACTGCATCTAACTTTTTAAGTGTTAGCAGATTGTCAATTTACTACTCAAAAGGCTAAACCAGATTTGATCCCAGAACCCCCTGCCTTCTGCAATGATTTAGAATGGGGAGATCCAACTTAAAAATGTGAGTATTAGGAATTGCTGTTGCACAGCTGTGTGTGGTGGGGAGCAGATAAGGAATCTTACAAGTAATTATTGTAGGGACCCCAAAGCAAAGGGAAAAATACATGTTTTGGTAAAGCAGTAAGCGTTTCATGTTGAAGAGGCAGTAAACACTGTGTGGAGCAAGTCATGGTATGAGAATTCAAGAGCCCTGGTGGGTGAACTGTGGACTAATTACAGTCTGCAGCACTTGTCAGTTCTGACGTAGGAGATAAGAGAATGACAGGAGCAGTCTCAGACTGCACTCTGTGCCCCTGGGTGATCAGAAGCTGGACACTCTACCTTGACTTTCTCCTTTTGGTTGGTCTGGCAGCTTGGTAAATAACATTTGTATTTCTGATTTTTCCCACGGTACTCAGCCTGCTTTGAGATTTTAAATCCCTGCTTTGGAAGACCAACAAGGCAATGTATTGATTGGTGGATAATAATGTCAGGATTCAATTTACAAAGGATCAATTCCTCTGAAGGGACGACACAGTTATGTCTGTTTTTTTTATTTTTTGGACATATATATGAATAAATATAACACACATGTAAACTTTACAGACTCTGAATGATCACGGTAATTGAGACTCAGCTGATTCAGTTTTGAGTGCTACCTTTCGCCTCTGTGTTCAAATGGCAACGGTATTGTATCAATCTTTAACAAACAAGACTGCGAGCAACGGACAAAAACAAAACAACAAAAAACCAACCTTAAAGTCAGTATGTCTTTTTATATGGAGGCCACTTTTTTTTTTCATATCTGTTTCAAAAGTATCAGATAGTGAACATTTAGTGGCTAGATGACAGGAGAGCAAATCTTCCTGCAAAAAAAGCACAGAACTTCCTTGACCACTGAGATTTGGAAGTGAAATCAATAAAAGTCTATTAAGTACTCAGGATAGATCTGGTTGGCATCAAACACCACAAAGATCTTTGGGTCCCAGGTATCATCCACACAGCTGTCATATAAATTCACATAGCTCCCGTCTTTGGAAGGAGGTCGCATGTATTTGGAGTCTCCGTTTATGTAATCTCCAATTAGCACTCGAGCGAGAAACATAGATTTATACGTTCTAAACAGATGCCGCTGTTGCAAGCTTACGCCATGAATTTGGAATGTGTTTCCGTGTTTTATGTCGTCTTTGCAGAAGCGACTGGAGTAAATAGCATCTCTAGCAAAATAGGTTCCTTAAACAAAAAGGACCAAGAAAAAAAAAAAGCCAGGATTACTCTGAAGAATGTATGAAACACAAGCAAAAACACTCTAATTGTTAGGGGAATAGACACATGGAATCATCTAAGGAAAACAGATGTGGAATTTCCTCATCTATAGATCTCTGAGAGAGAACAGAAATCCATGGATAAATTTTTTATAAATTTTTGTACCATTCCATGCCATCAACACCCTCCCCTACTCCCACCAAAATGAAGTGACCAGACTTCTGTTTTGGAAAGAAAGCTTACAAAGAAATCCAGTATGTAAGACACAGACAAACTGTTCCTGTGAGTAAGCGTGTGGTGAGACCTGAGTTTGAGCTGCTTGGGTCTCCCATTCATTTCTATTTGCCTCCACTGCCTTCCTCAGCCCACGGCCCTCATCCAGCATCCACTGGCACCCTGCTGAGCACAGTGAGAATGACCGGTCTGCAGAGATTACTTCAAAACCCAAGAAACCATATTATGTTACAGGGTGACAAGTCAAGAATATTTCTGGAGATAATAGAACCCAATAACCACGAAAAGGGCCTCTGAAGAGTGTAGTGCTGTTCCTATCTGAGCACTTCAGAAGAACAACTTCACACAGGTTTGTCACCAAAATCTGAAAACTCAATAAAGCATCAACTCTTCCAAAAGGGTAGGCATAGGAGACTGACATCATGAAGGCAATATTTACTCTAAAAAATTTGGGAAATGAATCGCCAAGTCTCAGATTACGCCGTACTGACAGGATTAACAGCACACTTTTCCCATCCCTGTACAGTTAAATCAATAGAATGGCCTTTTCGGTAATTATTTTAAAAAATTTAATCTACTTTAGGAAAATGTAGCATGTCTCCATCCTAAGTAGCAGCCAGCTCTCTTGTGGGACATAAGGTACACAGTAAGGACCAAAAAAATAAATGCCCATCCCTATCTTTTCTCCTCATCTCTCACCATAATTTCCTTGAGTCATGGGCATAAAATGGAGAGCTTGGACTTTCACAACATTAGAAAGGGGTGAGGAATTCCCCCATTATTCCTCATTGCTCATTAATATGGCTACTTACCATTTTTGAAAAATCAAAACAAAAAGTACTAGTACGTAGACCTGTCCACAATGCAATGAATGCATTTTATAGTTCTCTGTATATTTAATATAAAACAGTTTATTACAGAGACTTACCCATGGAAAGGATTTATACATGGAAATTAAATGTAACGCAAAAACCAGCTAATTGGGACATGATTGTCCCACCTGAATGACTGGGACTGGGGGAACTATTTAATCTGAAAGAGGTGTCAAAGTCTTACTTCTACCCTGTACGTGCAAAGAAGTAGCTTTTCTGTGGCTCAGAAATTCTGAGGGTGTACGAGGAACCTAGTAAAGTAACTTTTGACTTAATGACTATCAAACTCCTGACTTATAAAACAATCTCTAAAGAGAGAAGAATCTCTCGGAGGATTCCAATGAGACCTGGAATTCTGATAATTACCTTTCCCAAAGAGAGCACCATGGATACCATTTATTCTCCAATCGAAGTTATGAATGCAAATTGCTTCCACAAATTCACTGCTGGTACCATGAAAGAGCATTTGTTCATTAATCTGAGGCACGCCTCTTTTTTTCTTGAGCTGAGCCTTTTTCCTAAAAACACAATACACACAGCACAAAACACACAGAGAAACAGACCATAAGTGACAATTAACAAGTTTTCAGAAGAGCCAAGTTCAACACAAAGGGTGAAACAGAAAATACTTCCTTAACGTAAATCATAAGTGGACAAAGCAGCTCTGGAAGAGAAATAATCTTGAATGTTCTTGAATACATATCATCTTACCAAAAATTATTAGTTAAAACTGATACCTAAGACTGAAAATTATACTAAAAAATATAGATATCCCAGATGATGCCCCATCATAGTGAAGGTTTAACTGATTGCCTAAACCAGCCAAGCTTTACAGATGCCTAAAAATGACACTACAAACAATTAAATAATATAAAGTTCACAGTCTTTATTTATTTCTTTTCTTTTTTTAAATTCAATTAGCCAAAGTACAGTACATCATTAGTTTTTGATATAATGTTCAATGATTCCTTAGTTGAGTATAACACCCAGTGCTCACCCTATCATGCGCCCTCTTCAATACCCATTACCCAGTTAACCCATACCGCCACCTACCTCCCTTTCCGCAACCCTCAGTTTGTTTCCCGGAGTCAAGAGTCTCGTGATTTATCTCCTCTCTGATTTCTCCCCATTCCACTTTAAATACTGAACTCCTTCAGCAGGGACCATGCCCTAATCTTTTTATCTCCAGAGACTAGAAAACATTGGTTAGATTGAAGTGAATTTTGTATCTTAGAGCTGGGAGGAACATGAAGCCATCCACTTCAACCCACCTCCCAATGGACAAATCTCTCCTTACACGTAAAAAGATATTCAATGCAGGACTGACTGTAACAGTAAAAAACGAACAAACTGAAAACAGCCTCATATAGCATAGCTTCCAGGCCCTTTTCTTTCCTGGACAGCCTTTAGTTGACAAGAACCTGCTGGGTATCTTCTAATTTACAAATGTCAGTAAGAAATAGAAGCAGAGTCCAGATATCATCAGCCGGCACCAGCTCTCCTGGCTTAACAGTGGCATCACTTTGTAGTTACTCCAAACCTCCAATTCTCAAACCAGACCTCTTTTTGGCTAGCTATATTGGTAAAGCTGATTTGTAGGCCTAATGTAGTAGATTGATTTCAATTAAACTTTATCTTGAAAAGCAATTTTTTAAAGATACGTAATTTATAAACAACATGCAACTTAGTGACTTTGTGGGGGAATGACAGTTGCATTTAAATGAGAGAAGTGGAAATTGTCTTTCTCAAGAGTCATTTGGCAACATGTATCAAAACTTAAACATATGTGGTTTGGTCTACTGGTGACAGCCTTTCGGACCATTAAGCATGAGGTTAGAAGAATGTGCGGTAAACAAATATGTCCTTCAGAAAAACCCAGCATGTTTTCACTGAAAACAAATTTGCTGACTTTCTTTTTTAGATCTGTAGATACCACATTTTTTTTTTTTTTAATGATGCACACAGGTTGCTGTTCCAAGCAAGGAAAATATCGTAAGAAAAAAAAAAAAGATAATCAAATCTTTTTGACTGTTTCAATTCTTCCAAGGTCTTTCTGACTCGTGACTCATTCACACAACAAATAGGCTACCCCGTCTCATGTTAAATCTTTCACAAGTGTGATAAGCAAGCCCTCTAGATTTTCATCCAAATTACTGATAAAAATATTGAAGGGCGCAAGAAGAAAGCAAACATGCCACTCAAGTTACTCTCAGCCCAAGACTTTTAACTGGGTATTAATTTTTCTCTTTGAACTATCACCCAGCATACATTTCTCTATCTTGCGTCCAGTAAAAGAATGTTTGTCAACCACTTTGTAGAAAAAACCCAGTTATACTGTCTAGGGCCTTGGTCATCTACCACTATGGTAATTCTCTTATTTAGCTGGGCATTGGTGAATCTATACTGTTTTTTTTCTAAGTAAATATTTTAGTATACATCTTCCTAAGGTCAAGCTTCGCCAACTGTAATGACTAGAAACCACTCTAAAATCAGGATATTCACCATTATACTTCTCAGGCACAGATTAGAATAATTTCTGGTTTGAAAATTCACCCGATTCTCTCATAGTGTGAGCCCTGAAAATCTGCTCAGTCACTGGATTGGACGTGGCATATATCCGGGTAGAAGGCAGAGTGGGCTAGGGTAGGCAAAGCTTTGCATCCCCACAGCATAGTTAATTCTAGTACCAACTACTAAGGCACCTATGAAATGTGGAGATTCGTGACATACTGTGATCTTGGGGTTCTGGAAAGGCTAACTTTGAGCTCCGGGACCTCTTGGGCTGTAGCTAAACCTTTGCGGAATATCACAGGATTCAAACCACACCAAGTTCTTTATGACTCTGCCCACCTTGGTCCAACCCGACAGCCATTTCTGAACTTCTGGAAAATATGGCAGCACCCACTTCTCAACGATATCTTAAAATTACCCACCCTCTCAGGGACTAGCCAAAAGGACTAAGTTGCCATGTGCCCTAAATTGCAACAGGAATAACTTTGAGCTCCAGACCGAGGTACATTTGCCTAGGTTTAGACCAGTGGTTCTCCATGCTGGCTGAGCATTAGAATCACTTGCAGAACTTGTTAAAGACAAAGGTGTCAGAACACAGAGGTTCTGATTCAGTACACCAAGGATGGGCAACAGACATCACCATGTGTTAAAGAGCTCTGCAGGTGATTCTGCTAGGTGGCCAGGGCTGAGAACCTCTCATCTGAATCCACATTCTTCATGAGATTGCAGCTTTCACTGCTCTTAATTCCTTGCTGCCCCATCCTTCCCAACCCTGGATCAATCCAACTGCTTTCCCTCTCTGCTCTTAAATATGGACTGCTGAAATAAATCATAGAACATACTGGGTTTACACTCCAAATCCACATATTCCAACACCAGCTAAGCTATCAACACTGATGGAAATCCTATGGTTCCCAGGTTAGTTCTTTCTCCCTCATTTTCCACACTGGCCATTCCAAATCTCCTCTTTCCCCCATCTCTCTCTTATCTACACCTCCCTAACCCTTCATTCGCTGTAGGCTACCTCACTTATTTCACCAAAGACACTGAAAGTTTCAGGAAGGAACCCCATAAGGTAACCCCTCTCCTCATCCCCTACCTCTACTTATCTATAAACATGACTGGGCCACCCTCGTCTAGCTCCTTCTGTATATTCTAGTATATTGTCTGAATTCCACCCTATCACACCTCTTTAGGAGACTTAATACATCAATTACCTCTCCCTTTCTCTTGTCCTTTAAACTCTCCCTCTCTGGGTTTTTTCCTACTATAATTTGCATGTGTTCAGATCCCTCCCATCTTTAACTTAAAAAATCATAATAGAACAAAATGAAGACCCCTTCCCAAATCCACAGTATCCAACTTCTCGCATTCCTCTTCTTCTTTACTGCCAAGCTTCTCAGAAGAGCTGCCTACATTACTGAATATTAACATAGCCTCCACCAACATGGCTCTCATCCAGGGTACCAATGACCATGTCGCAAGATCTGAAGGACAAATTCAGTATCATCTTACTTGGCATCTCTTTTGTATGTGATCCTGAGGATGACACCTACTTGCTTAAATCACTTTCTTCCTTTGATTTCTAATTCTACCTTCTATTGGTTTTCTTCTGCCTTCTGTGGTTGTTACTTCTCAGTTTCTACCTTGAGTTTTCCTCTGTCCACCCCCTGGTCCTCTTCTTTTCTTAATCTACATACACTCCCTAGTCATCTTATCAATTCTATGGCTTCTACTACCTCACATTTTCTAGTAATTCCAAAACCTTTATTTCTAGTCTACACGACTCTACTGAGTCATCACACATATATCAACTACTACTTCTGCCCATTCCTCCCTAAAGACAAAGACCAAAATCTGTTCCTGCCCATATTCCTTTAGTCAACCAAAGTGAGTCAGAAACTCTGGAGTTATCCTTCCTGTCTCTTTACTCACACCACTGAACATATTCAATCATCATTCTACACCCTTAGTATCTCAAATCCATCCTCTTCACTCCAACACAGCAGATGCCACTTTGGTTCAGGCCACACAATGTGTCTTGGTTTAATTACTGAAATAATTTCCTAAATTGGTCTCCCTGGTTCTACTTGTGACTCCTTCAAATCAACATTTCTCAACCTCCACACTAGTGCCACTTTGGGCTAACTAACCAACTGACACCAGTCTTAATTCCCCATCCAACCACATGACAACTAATCATCTCCAGTCATTGCCAAATATCCCCTGGTGGGGAAAATAACTTCTTATTGAGAACCACTGCTTTAAACCCCTTCTCCACAGTATAGCCTGATATATTATTTTTCTAAAATGCAAATTGGATTGCTCATTCTCTTCCTTCATGTTCTATAATGGATTTCCACTGTCCAGGAAAAAAAATCCAAACCCCTCAGTTTGATTTATAAGGCCCTGCACAGTCTGCTCCTGCTAACTCTCTGACCTCAATTCTGGATCAATCCAACTCAAGCAAGGCTACTGAAGAAAATCACACGACCATTTCAATGGCTCTACTACAAACTCCTGTATGCGCAGCCTCTTGGCTACCTTTCTACCTTCTTCTCTAATCATTCATCTTAATTTTTATTTTCTTTTTTTTTTTAAGATTTTTTAATTATTTATTTATTTGACAGAGAGACAGAGCGATCACAAGTAGGCAGGGGAAGGGGGAAGCAGGCTCCCTGCTGAGCAGAGAGCCCGTTTCAGGGCTTGATCCCAGGACCCTGGGATCATGACCTGAGCCGAAGGCAGAGGCTTAACCCACTGAGCCACCCAGGTGCCCTTAATTTTTACTTTCATTTCATTTCAATTTATTTTCATTTTATTTTCACTGGTATTCAGTTTCATTTTCTTTTCAATTTATTTCATTTCAATTGCCTGGCTCCTTGTCCAAATTATGGTCCTGTACACTGTTAAGTCCCAAGTGTGCCTAGAATACCATCTGACACAAACTAGGTGCTACAACATATTTGTTGGAAGAGGGGAGAAAAGTAAAAAAGGCCTGGACAACATGGAAACAGATGCCTGAGGGACTCACGTGGGCCTCGCCACCTGTATAGTGAGTCAGAGGTTACACGATGATGAGAATGAGTAGGATTTTAGTTCTTCGTGGAGATGTCAAAATAACAGGCTGTTCTTACAATGAGACCCAATATTTTCTACTGTCAGAGCAGGTAACAGGTTCATTTACCATCACAGATTCCTGCAGGCCACCATTACATAAAATCACGAAGGGCGTTGACGGAGTGAAACCATTTCCAGTAAAATCCCCAAGTATACAATGTTTAAACAAGGGGATTCACTGGTACATTCTACCACTAGGATTGAATTGAGACAACTCAAATTATGAGTTCAATTATTATTGAACTCTATTTCAGAGGCCTGATTAAGAACAATGAATTAAGTTTTCATCAGACCATTTCAGAAAAATCTCACTTTATTCAATGAGAGGATAAAATTAAAGGGGGAGAGAAGCCTCCATCTTCCTTGATAAAAGGATCATCCAACAAGAACCCAATAAAACCTTCTACACTCAGTTAAACTCATTATTGTCAGAAATGAAAGTTGGCTTGGTTCAAAGACTCAAGACTGTAAAGAATACACACTGAAAACTCCTTGTATTACCATAAACTGTTATGGCAATAAAACTGGAATATACTCGGGCTGTATTATTACTTATCAGAAGCATGAAAGGACTCCACGCATCATTACCAAACAAAAGTTAGGCCTAATTTTCAAGTATATGGGAATGAAATGAGTTAAGGTCTGAGATTTGCTCTGAAATAGTTTAGCAACAACAATAATAGAAATAAAGGAGAAAGATTATGTGCAGTAAATCCTAACAGGTTAAGTCAGGATGATGGATACATTATATTATATATTACATTCATTATATTAGACTCTATTATTTGAAATTTTCTGGAGTAAATATTAAAAGTCTGCTCATATTTAGGGGCGCCTGGGTAGCTCAGTCAGCTTAGTGACCTACTCGTGATTTAGGCTCAGGTCATGATCTCATGGGTCCTAAGACAGAGCCCCACGTGTGGCTCTGCGTTCAGCTGGGAGTCTGCTTGAAGATTCTCTCCCTCTGCCCCTCCCCCACAATTGTGGGCATGTGTGGACATGTGATTTCTGTCTCTAAGATAAATACATTTTTTAAAAAGGTCTGCTATATTTTAAAAAATTAGAAATTATGTATCATAAATTTAATAAAAATATTTCGGGAAGCCATTGTTTTAAATAGTATTTATTATTAAAAAATATAGCTCAGCAGGTTAATTTGGACAACACCTTTAAGTTTTCTCTAATGGGCTTTATTTTTAGGGTAAACACATACTAAGCAATCTGACGGGTGGTTCCAATCTTAATTAAGTAGTCAACTGAGATTTTAATCTATTGCATATACTGGGCCTAGCAGGACATTTGAAGGTGTATTTCACAATGTCCTCCAAAACAAAGCAAGCAAATGACTACAGTCAAGATGGTGGAATCGCTTTTTCCGAAAATTCAACAAAATTCATAAACAATGTTTCCAGAGACTTCTAAGTCCACATACAGGGCTGTGCCAACCAAAGCCACGCGAACAAGCCTGAACAGTTTCCTCAACTGCCTCCCGTTTCTGACTACAGCCCGACGCAGAGCTCTGCCCCTTGAAAGCCAGAGTGCTCCAAGTGAGCCTGGCCTTGACCTCCAGGGTGGCTCTCTGTCACCAGCCCTCACCCTGTCCCCCAGGGAGCGTGGTGACATGGAGCGCTGAGACACACACACAGTTGGCACAACCACCACCAAAAGACAATGCGTGTCAACACTGGCGCTTCGCCTTCTCTAAAACTCTAGAAGCCTCAGAGGCCAAAGAGAGGGCCAGGGCCAGATGCCACCTCACCTGCAGAAGAACTCCCACAAGTCCAGGTTTTGAATTCTCTGGATTCTTTTAATTCTGCCGCGGTCCATTGTTTTCCCAAAGAGACTGGCAACCTCGTTATACTCGTGTGTTTGACTGTGCAAAGGAACCAGCTGAAAAAAGAAGTTTGCATAGTTTTACAGGGGCCCCTTCTGCTCCTACACAGGGCCGCTGGCCAGCCCCACTCTTACCTGATAGGGCACGTCGGTGTTCACATTCTCCCAGTGTGGGGGCATGGGGATGGCCTCATTTTCACAGATGTAACTTTAAATGGCAAAAGACACAACACAGTATTAGACGCTGGTGATAATGATGGTTGATTTAATTCCACCTTTTCTCCAAAGCTTAATTTTCATGTTTGGGATATTGTGACAAATGCAATTAACTAAAGCCCTTGGTTCTTTATTTTCAAATATTTACTCAATGTCTCCTGTGTGCTGCGTTTTGGGTGCTGAATTGACAACTTTGATGGAAAACAGCCAATCTTGAATAACATCAAAATTTCAAAAATGGTTGTTTAATTCTGTCATGTTTTTCTAAAATTGCCAGAAATTCTTTAAAATATAAGGAATATTTTAAATAAAGGCATTTCCAAGAAGAAAACCAAATCTTTGATTCAAAAAACCCCCTCTTTAACAGATTGATATTACCTATCAAATAAAGTCCAAACTCTTCAGCCATATGTTCAATGTCCTTCAAGCTCTAACTCAAACCTAAACTCTTCTCTGTTGACTGCCCTCTCTTCCCCTCACACAGCCTCTGGTAATTCACCTAGTGTGACCAGTGAAACTCTGAAAACCTGCCCCCCACGCTGAAGCCCTGGATGGGAACACAGAAAAAGATGGTAAGTTGGAGAGCTTCATGGCAAAAGGCTGAAAAGAACATACTCATCTCCTGGGGACAGGAGATTACTGGAAGAAAGTCATAAATGTCAAGCTTGTCTTTAGCTTCCTTTTTAAAACTCACTGTAATTTTTTAAAAGATCCTATAATCATACGTTTTAAAAATGAGTATGTATGAAGAAGCAGACAGTGAACAGTTTCTTCTGATTGTCACCTCTTGCCCTAGCTATAATTAATCAGGTTTTTTTAGACTTCGGGGTATTATTCTTTCAGACTTCTTTAGGTTATCACAAACCAAATTTTTACACAAATGATAGCAAAAACAGGTTCCTTGTAGCCATTTTTTCCCCACTTTTTATGTTCTTAAAGATCCTTCTGTATCAGTAGGTAGAGAGTATCCTCACGCCCCGTCCCTACCACAGAACCTGGCCCAGGGGAAACACTCCATACAGGGTGGTTAAATGAATGAGTGCAATTGATTTTGCAGGTGCACAGAATTCTATGGTACAGATAAACCATCGCTTCTGTAAAGGGTCCCTTGTTGATGGTATTTAGCTTGTCTTTGACTTTTTGCTACTGTTAGGAATGCTGCAAAAAACAAGGTTATCCGTTTGCCATTTTACACATCCACTAATGCATCTGTAGGATAACATCTTTGAAATGGGATTCCTGGGTCAGAGAACATATTTATTTAGGATTCTGACAGATACTGCCCAATGCCCTCCTTAAACGTTGGATTCATTACTATCACCACCAGAAATGGAGAGAATTCCTGTTTCCCAACAACCTCTCCAAAAAGGGGTGTTATCAAACTTTTGAATTTCTGACAGTTTGATAGTAAAAAAAAAATAGTCTGGTATCGGGGCGCCTCGGTGGCTCAGTTGGTTAAGCGACTGCCTTTGGCTCAGGCCATGATCCTGGAGTTCCAGGATCAGCTCCCACATTGGGCTCCCAGCTCCATGGGGAGTCTGCTTCTCCCTCTGACCTTCTCCCCTCTCGTGCTCTCTCTCTCACTCTCTAATAAAATAAAATCTTTAAAAATAAAATAAAATAAATAGTCTGGTATAATTTGTAGATCTCTTATAATGAGTGAGGTCATAGGTTTCTAATGGGTTGTAGGTCTTCTACTCAGAGATTCAGATATTACAGAGATGAGCCCTTGAAGGTAAGAGCGTCAGTACTTTTCCCAGTGTTTGTGTTTTGTTTTTGTTTTTGTTTTGTTCTTCTGGTTGTTTTTCAGGGGTTTTTGTTTTGTTTTGTTTTTTACTTTCCCTGAAATATCTTCTAGCCTTGGAAAAGTTTTTTTTCCTAATTTTTATGTACCCCATAGCCTTAATTAATTGTAATTTCCTTGCCAGTAGGAAATATAAACCACTCCCCTTGCATGTAACACATGCTTGATATATTCCTGCCACAAATGAATATATCTGTATCAATGGTCACTTGCTTTACTCCTTGCTCTACTGTAGCCTACCTAACTGTTCCCCCTCTATCATTACCTGGCTTATTATCTTCCATTCTGGTTATTCTCTCCCTCTCCTGGCTTCTATAGTCCGTGACAGAACAAAGTGCTCGACCCCATAGTGTGCTGCTTCTCCCCACCAAAGTACACCAGAAATAATAACGTACAATTTCACTAACATTTTCCATGATTATATCTCATTTTTCACCCAGATTACACACTCTCGGAAGCTAAGTAATTTCTTTATTATATTCCTCATACTCAAGAATAAAGATATGATGTGGCTGGTAAGAAAATAATATATTCTCCATATTCCATAGAAGTACTAGGGCATTCATTCTATAAGTACCTAAATAACATTTAAATCATGATGCTAAAATATAAGCCAAAGGTCTTAAGAAACAAACGGATAAAAACTTAAAGCATTTCTTTCCTTACTCTAATGCTTTTAGAATATCTCCCTGGGAAGAGCAAAGGAGTATGTATCCCCTCTAATTCACACGCTAGCATTTTTTTTTTTCTGATTGATTCTATATTCTTTCAACAGCAGGGATATCAATATTCACTTGGGCAGAAAATAGGAGGTATGCTCTAAGATTTTCCCCGTCACTTTCATTCACATGAATAACAAACACACATTCTCTTCTGGCATCTCTGCCTCTCTTTTCAGGCTGTGTGCAGCCAGTGAGAGAAAAAAGGAAAATGTGCAACCAGCCCCGGGAGCAGAGAGCCGTGCTGTTAGCCTGCTGCTCTGGCCCCTCCTGCAGGCCTCCTTTGGTCACGACAGATTGGAAATCACTCCCAGGAGTCCCCCAGTGGGGATAAGTGGAGGTAGAGACAAAATAGGCAACTGCCTAGGATTTATGGCCCGCATGACTGGATGGTTCTGTCAGAGTATTTGCAAGTTAATTCAAGCCTACTTCAGTAAGCTATTTCAAGGACTTGTAGCGGAGACCATGTGGCATTACGTAACTGTCCTAAAGAAATGAAAACATGTCAAAATATACAAGGAAATGAAGAGGACACAGGGAAGGAAAAAAGGACAGAAAATAATCACATTGTTAGTTCATCAACCATTGTGAATTTCAGTAACAGAAAGAGCAGTATCAAGATCATGAAATAACCTACCCAGACATTTTCAGACTATTTGTTCCTCTGTCAAATACTAAGAAAGAGGAGAAAAGCCCACTCTTTCTACCCCTATTCTCTTTACAATACCTGAAAGCACTGATAGAAAAGGGGGCTCTTTTTATTAAGCGCTGTTTTCCAGTGACGAGATTCATTTGCTTCATTTCTGTATACAAAGACAAAGATATTAGGTAAGTGGTAGGAACATATTGTGCTGTAAACAGTCACGAAGATGTGTAGCCACACCACCTGGCGATGGGGAACCTTGGGGCTTGGGGAGGAGCTGACAGGCACAGTCTATCAAGGACATCTCACCATATCTATTTACCACGACATAAAAGTGCTATTCAGGAGGTGCCTGGGTGGCTCAGTCAGTTAAGCATCTGCCTTCGGCTCAGGCCATGGTCCCAGGGTCCTGGGATCGAGCCCCACATTAGGCTCCCTGCTCAACGGGGAGTCTGCTTCTTCCTCTCCCTCTGCCCCTCCCCCTGCTTGTGCTCCCTCTCTCTGTCAGATGAATAAATAAAATCTCTTTAAAAAAAAAAGTGCTACTCAGGGAGTGGGGCTTCATGGCATGATCTGCGCTCACACACAGGGTGTTGGGCTCCTGCAGCTCAGTAGGCAGGGCCCACTCCTTTCTGTATCCCACTGTCCATAAGCAGAGGCTACAGTGCCAGAATTCCAAACTTTGGAAAACGAAGAGTCATCGGAAGAGAATGAAATTACAGAAACAAATCTTTTGGTTGGTTTATTAGGAGAAAGTGTACTTTGATTTCTCCAAAAATTTGGGGAACGGTAAAAAGATCTGTTACCACCACAGAACTTACACAATTCACAGAATTCCAAAAACTGGTACATTTCTTGCCTTCTCTCTAAATTGTATACCCAAACCAAAAAATAGAAAACCCGCTAGATGCAATATATACTTGTTAGAGATTCTAGTGATAAAAGTCTAATTAACTAACTGAAGATGTCATTTCCCTCTCTCTTCTGTGCTTTAGCTATGGCACTAGCACCAGGTCCATTTCTTTGTTCCCACTAAGCTAAGAATTGAGGCTTAATGTGAGATGCTAGTCCCTCTGTCTTATCTAACTAGCATCATTTCATTCCAAAATAAAGAGGCTCGCCCATCCAGGCAAAGGCTATAAGGTATGAAGTCTGTTCTTCCCTTTCTAGATTCTCTTAGGTTCTGCCCACAATGGCATCACCACTATGCAGGAAAAAGCAAGATCATCTCAGCACAGGGAGCAAAGCCTGTGGTGGCATCTTAAAGCAGCTCACTCTGAGTTTCTGTTTTACCATTTTTATCTAGAGCACCTGAGTTGGCTTGTGGCTGAATGGCTGGGGCTAATTTTACAAATAGCACACGTTAAATGCTGGTACCTGTAACTTTGATGTAGTATCATTATATGAGGGTTGGTGAAATTGAATGATTATATGTGACTCTTATTCTTTGATAAAGACTTTTTTTTTTAATAAACAGCATTGTTTGGGAGAAAGCTCTCCCTACAATCTCATTTACTAAAAGTTACTCTTTCAGAAAGATGTGGCTTGTTGAATTATCTAGCGAATGCTTTGATAAAGTTTATCCTTGTCATGCAGCCTGGTGTGTGCATATCATGGTGTCTCCGTATTGCTTCCAACAGGCACTTGTACATAAAATGTCTAAAAGGTCTAACAGACGCCTTCTGTCTCAACTGAGGCCAAAAGACAAATATCAGGGTCCCTTAAAGGCAATTTATTTGCCTAATGTCATAAAAAAAAGTGATGGCTAGTCAGCAGTAAGAATATATTAAAATGTAACTCTTGCTAATCAAACAAGCTTCGGGGGAGACAATAATCATCAGTGATTTGGTTGCATCAACCTCTTACTGGACAAAACCCTTTCACCATTTCTGGGTCTTAGCTCCTCCAAGGAGATTTCCGAAGGCTTCGCCATCCTACTGCACCACAACACACTACTAACTGTGTCATAACGATACTGCTCATAGAAGCTGGGATGCAACAGCTAGAGGACTGAGCCATGCAGCAGCCAAAATACGCTTTATTAAGAAAGCCTCCCTGGGGTGCCTGGCTGGTTCAGTCAGTAGAGCATATGACCCCTTGACCTTGGAGTTCGAGCCCAACATTGGGTGTAGAAATTACTTTAAAAATAAAATCTTAAAAAAAAAAAAAAATCCTCCCCATCCAGGTGTTCTATGTCTCTATGCAACCAACAGCTGAAACTACCAGCTTGAAAATGAAAGAGTTGAATTCTACAGGTTTCTCATGGGATACCTAAAACCACGCCCATATATCATGGATGAAATCCAAAGTGGGGCTGATTTCCAGATTAGCTAGCTATTCTGTGAAAGAGACAATGAAATCAGAAAATGATAGAAGGCAATGTCCATTAAAGAAATAGTTTTCTGTCCTTCAGCTGAACTTTTGTCTTCAAACCATCACCAGCTAGTGTTACTAACCTCTCAGATTGATCCTTAAAATAAAAAGATTCCCAGCTATTTCAAAAGGCTGATGATGAAAAAAACAGCTAAAAAGTGTTTCGTGTTCCTTAGAAGTGTTACATAAATTCAAAATATACAACAATCTCCACATACATTAGTATCGATAAGCATTCAAATACTCCTTTATAAAAGGTCATGTTGCTCAAGATTTTAAATCTTGAATTTTTATAGAGAGATTTCTGTGTATGACAAAAAGGATTTACTTCACTGCTTACAAATATATCAACTAAATCTCATCTTCAGAACTGTAGATTTTACCATATCAATATACTAAAAACACACAACTATTAGGGAAAAAAACATACCTGCAAAGTCTATCTTGTAGCTGAATTTGGAAGTAGTAAAAGAAATGGAGCCACAAGGGTTTGTTTTGAAGCTTTTTTCGATATCTTCACTGCTAACTGAACACTGAATGTTGGTATCCGGCTTTAAGACAAACCAGAAAGTTTCATTTACCAGCTGTTCACATCAATGGCTTGGCCACAGAGGTGGTTCTGTGGTCACAGAGACAGAGAATGGAGCGACAAGGGGAAGTGACTGATCACCTGCTCTAGTCCCCACACACAGGGAGAATCACAGCTAAGCCAGCGTGTGCAAAACAGTGTCAGGATTTCCAGCAAAGACACTCCAGCAACTGCTTCGAATTCCTCTTCCCAAGTTGATACAACTTTTGCAAATTATTATAATAATTACAACTTCCTCACTGGCTCAAATGAAATCTTTAAGTAGGCTTGGAAGTAAAAGAGGACCACAAGCTTTTGAGTTTGGATTCAGATTCACTAGCTGCATGTGACTCAGGATGGATTCTGTGACCTTTTCTGAGTTTCAATTCAGTCTCTTTGACTGTGAGACAGGGCTTTGGAGCTGCTGGGAGGCTAAAGGAGAAAAGGTACCTGTGGCGTCTAACATAATACCCGGCAGACACAAGATGCTTAACATGGGCTTGCTCTCTTCCCCTTCTTTCCCACCAAATGCAACTCGGAGTTGCTCGGCTGTAATGACACTACCCAACTCAGTCACACTGGCCCTCTGTACCTGCAGTGATCGCGCACTGCTTCTTCTAAATACGTGACTGACAAAAACCTGGGGAAACGAAAAGGAAAAGGATTTCTCATTTTTCTTTTAGTCAAGCTGTCTGATGTCCTTAAGGCTGGATGTCCTTCAGGGTCTGCACTGGCACACTGTGCAGCAGCAAGGTGGCGCTAAGTGGACCGGAAACCCATCTGGTAGGTTCTAGAAAGGAGGTACCTGAAACATATGCCACTTCCCACACTCCGCCAGGTAAAACCAGCCCCACTGGGTGTCCGACGTGTCCATCTCGTCCATCTCACTATCCGTCCGCTTGGGTAAGAATTCTTCCGCTTTGTGAAACATCTCCTGAAAAGCCAGAAAGAAGCAGTAGAAATACTTTTCTTAATAACCAATGTATTTTTTAGACATCATTTTTCTTCCTACAAAGTACTATCTTCCAAGTGTCCTTCCCACAGTGACCCTTTGAAATTCTCTCTGGCATATTGACTCTGAAGATAAACATTTACGAAGGCTGAATATAATATCACTGCTTAACAAATAAGACAAATAATAATACTCTCAGGTAAGATATATCAATGCCCACTCAACCATTTAAAATAAGCTGTGTCAATATCTATAAGCACTCTAGATTTTCAATATAGTGCCAAGAAATTTCTGTCTTATCATATGTCCACACATTCGATCAAAAGAATCCATGCTATCACAGCTCGTTAAGACCAAATACACCTTAGATTTGTTTTAAACTTTCATTATTCCATGGCATGGAAAGATGTTTATAATCTATAGTGTTGAATACAAAAAAAGGTTACAATAAATAGAAATGGTATGATCCAATTTTCATAAAAAATTCACGCATACATGAATGCATGTGTATGTACATGTCTATATGTGTATATGTACACACATACAGATAAAAAGTCTGGATGGATATACAACAGTTTATCATAGTTTTTTCTGAGTGTCAGGATAACAATAATGATTGTAGTAACACTTACCTGCCTCTTACAATGTGCCAGGCACTAAGTGCTGTACAGATAATAACTCATTTAGGACTCAAGACAACCCAGTTAGATAGGTATTATTATCCCAAATTTATAAATGAGGAAACTGGAGCACAGAGAGATCATACAATACAGAAGCCAGGACCCAAACACAGGCAGTTTGGATTGAGTCTGTGCCTGTAACTGCCATAGTATACTGCCTTATGCTTCATTATCAACAATCCTACAATCTTCCCTATATCAAGTAACTCATGTCCACACTATCTTTGAAAATAAACATTCTTGAGTAGAGACTGTGATGAAGAGAGGGTCACCAGAAAAGGGGTGATGAGGTTAGTCAAAGATGATTAACTTTTTCTGGAATGTGTCCTCATTCCTTCAGGGCTTTTAAATAAATTAAATTTGCACAACTGATATATGAAAACAGTCCCTGTGCAAAAAGTCGAAACATTCTAGATAAATGTAACCACGTTTTTGACCATCCCTTCCTTTCTGGTATCTTCTCACTTTCCTTCTCCAGGGTTAACCAACACTATCACTTATTCTTTATCTACATACACACACACACACACACACACACACACACACACACACAGAGTTATTGGTGATTTTTAAAAAATTTTATTTCTTACATCTTCTTTCCTTTTATAAAGAATGTACACTATTTAGGTAATTTAGAAAATAATTGCTTTAAATTTCATTACTTAAAATGGTCCATCCTGTTTCCAGAAGCTGTGTAACCTAGCATAACTTCCTAATTACTGTATCTAGGACACAGTTTCCTCTTCACAAAATAGAGATTAAAGACTCCTTCCTCATTGGGCCATTGTTAGAAATGAGTGAGATAATGCAGTAAAGTGCTAAGTACAGTACCTGAGCTCAATGAAGGGGGCTTGTTATATTTTATTCATGTTTGGAAACTTCTCCAAGGAATGCTTTATGATTATTTTCTGGATTTTTCCTTCATGTTTTAAAGTTGATTGGTGGCTAAGAAATGAAAAATAGAACACTCTAGGATCAAGAGCTTCAGGTATAGGACCCACTATTTGCCTTCTACTTTTTAATCAGAAAATAAAGGCAGTAATTTGAAATTTAAGATCAGTTGTCCAGGTTAACTGTTCACAACTCCAGCTCTTCCTTCTATTATTGTTCATACTGTTCACATTGTTGGGCCATTTTACTGCGAGAAAGAAAGAAAGCAAGAAAAACCTTAGTTTATTTGTTCTTCTGAAAATAATTCCCCAAATGTGGAAGGTTGAGTTTAAAGGTAATAGTGAAGATAAACATTTGGCTTATAAGTTCTATCTTTTCTCTACCAGAAAAGGGAAATGAAAACAAGAAATAGGAAATAGAAAACACCCTTTATACAGTATGCACATATCGTGTGTGCTTTGCTATGTCACACTGTCCCTAAGATCATAATTTAAGCCAGGTTACAAGTATAGTATTTTACCAAAGTCCTTCCAGAACTTCCCGTCATAAATAGCTTTGGGTTGGACTTAGGACAGACTCATATTTATCACTATTTTGGAGAAGGTAGTACTATAGAAAAGTGCCCCATATAGAACATTTCTAAAACACTTCAAATTCTATAAAACTTTTTGTCTTCCATAGCCCAACGTGCAGGAGAAGTCACTATCCTCCAATTATAGTTAGGGGGAAAACGAAGCAGAAAAAAATGCAATTATTTCGTCTACAATCATAGAGTCAGCCAGTGAGTTAAAATGGCAGAGTAGTAGAAGGACCCCAGGTTTGTCTCCTCCCTTGAACATAGCTAGATAAATATCAAATCATTCTAAACACCCAAGAAATCAATCTGAGAACTGACAGAACAAACTGCATACTACAGGGAGAGAAGAGGACACACTGTGGAGGGTAAGAAGTGTGGAGACATAATCTGGGGGAGAAACAGATCATGGGTGCTGCAGCGGGGAGAGAGCCCTAGTCACAGAGAGAGGTGAGAGAGAGCACACAGGGAACTGCACAAGGAACACACTTCCCCAAAACCACCGACTGGGAAAATGAGAGAGCTGATTATTTTGAGTTTTTACAACTAGCAGGGCCCAAAGACTGAAGGTTTAGAAGTCCTCGCCATGGACAGCATGGAACCCAGCAGGTACTGCGGTACTCCTGTGGAGGAGGGTAGAGGCCTGAAAGCAAACATGATCTGAGATTCCCCTGGGATGCACTGGAAGAGATGGCTGCCCCTCTTGGAGTGAATCTGGGAGATCTGACATTGCCCTGCAGGGGACAAAAGAGCTGGCAGGCACCATTACACTGTCCTGTTCATTAGCATAGGGGCACAGACACCTGCCGAGCGCAGCTAATCTGGATCCTGGCTTTTTGCTGCACTTTACTCTAAACTCCAAGCTCCTGAGCATTCATGCGACCGCCCTCCAGGGACAAACCAGCACCAGCAACAGTGTGGCAAGACCCTCCCCCAGAGGCCAACATAGGTCTGTGTCACACCAGATCCCTAAAGTTTGGAGTTTTAAAACTCAGCTGGCATCGCTGATTACAGACAGGTGCACCGTGCAGCCATGTGGGCAGATGGACCGGACACAACAGGATGAAGGCAGGGATGTGAGGGACACCTGGGACACAGGAGGAGAGACTGTAGGCTTTTCTGAGAGGGCTTTCCAGACAGCTGCAGGCACAAATTCCCCTCTCCTGGGGCGGGGGGAGAGGACTGGCACAATTTCCCTTTCCCACCCCTACGCATAAACTAACCTTGGTAAGCAGCACAGCACCAACAGTGACAGCCTAAACTGCCTACACCAAGCCCTGCTCCTCTGCACTCTGCAGGTGCTTCTTTACTAGGGCAAGTGCGCTTGCGAGCCAGAGCAGTAGGCTAGTCCCCAGGAAGACTAGGAGAAACTCCCACAGCCACCAAGTCTCCTGACCACTGAGCATTGCAAAGCTCCAGCTCTGGAAGAAATAGGATCTGGCCTCTTTTAACGAGCAGACCGGAGCATGCCTAGTTAAAACTTGCCACACTCTGACAAGGTCCAAACACTGCCCACGGCATGCAAGGAGAGCCTCTGCAGACAACTGGCCTGAAGGATAGAACAGCCAAAATACAGCAGCAGAGTGCATGCAGCACACACCAGACACTTCCTGAAGCACCAGGCACTGGACACTATACGATTTCTTCTCCATAAAGCTATTACTCTCAGGAACAGGAAACATAACAGGCTTTCCTGACACACAGAAGAAGACAGAGACCTAGACAAAATGCCAAGATGGAGGAATTCATCTCAAAAGAAAGAACATGGCCAGTCATGGTCAGCGATCTAATTAAAACAGATATAAGTAATATGCCTGATCCACAATTTAAAACAACAATCATAAGGATAGTAGCTGGCCTTGTGAAAAGCACAGAAGACACCAGGGAGTCCCTTACTGCAGAGATAAAAGACCTAAAAACTAGTTAGGCCAAAATTAAAAAAAAAAAAATGCTACAACTGAGATGAGAAACTGACTGGATGTAATGACCACAAGGATGGAAAAAGCAGAGGAATGAATAAGTGATATAAAAGATAAAATTATGGAAAATAATAAAGCTGAAAAGAAGAGGGAACGATAAATATTGGATCACAAATGTAGACTTAGGGAACTCAATGATTCTATAAAGCATAGTAACATTTGTATCACAGGACTCATAGAAGAAGAGAGAGAAAAGGGGGCAGAAGTTTTATTTGAGCAAATTATAGCCAAAAACTTCCCTAATCTGGGGAAGAAAATGGACATATAAATCCAGGAGGCACAGAGAATTCCCATCAAAATCAACAAAAGCAGGCCAACACCAAGACATACCGTAAAACTTGCAAAATATAGAAATAAGGAAAAAAAATCCTAAAACCATCAAGAGAAAAGAAGTCTCTAACTTACAAGGGTAAACAAATGAAGTTAGCTACAGCTCTCTCCACACTTGGCAGGACATAAAAGAGTGCCATGACATATTCAACGTTCTGAATGGGAAAAATATGCAGCTAAGAATACTCTATCCAGCAAGGCTGTCATTCAGAAAAGAAGGAGAGATAGAGTTTCTCAGACAAACAAAAATTAAAGGAATCTGTGACCACTAAACCAGCCCTGCAAGAAATATTAAAGGGCACTCTTTGAGGTAGTGGGGAGGGTGGGGACCAAAAGCAACAGACTAGAAAGAAACAGAGAACATCACCAGAAACAACAACTTTACAGGTAACACAATGGTACTAAATTCCTAACTTTCAATAATCACTCTGAAAGTAAATGGACTGCTCCAATAAAAAGACATAGGGTGGGGCACCCGGGTAGCTTGGTCGTTAAGCATCTGCCTTCTGCTCAAGTCAAGATTCCAAGGTTCTGGGATTGAGCCCCACATGGGGCTCCCAGCTCAGCAGGAGGACTGTTTCTCCCTCTCCCACTCCCTCTGCTTGTGTTCCCTCTCTTACCATCTCTCTCTCTGTGTCAAATAAATAAAAAAAAATTATTTTTAATATTATTTATTTATTTGACAGACAGAGGTCACAAGTAGGCAGAGAGGCAGGCAGAGAGAGACGGGGGAAGCAGGTTCCCTGCTAAGCAGAGAGGAGCTTGATCCCAGGACCCTGGGATCATGACCTGAGCTGAAGGCAGAGGCTTTAACCCACTGAGCCACCCAGGTACCCCAATATAATCTTAAAAAAAAAAAAAAGACACAGGGTTTTGGAATGGATAAAAAACCAAGACCAATCTATATGCTGTCTACAAGAGACTCATTTTAGACCTAAAGACACCTGTAGATTGAAAGTGAGAGGATGGAGAACCATTTATCATGCTAATGCACATCAAAAGAAAGCCAGAGCAGCCGTTCTTATGTAAGACAAACTAGATTTTAAAGCAAAGACTGTAATAAGAAATGAGGAAGGGCACTATATCATAACAAAGGGGTTCATCCAACAGGAAAATCTAACAATTTTAAACATTTATGTCCCCAACTTGAGAACACCCCACCAATACATAAAACAATAACAAACATAAAGGAACTCATTGTAATAATACAATAATAACAGGGGACTTTAACACCCCACTTACAGCAGTGGACAGATCATCTAAGCAGAAAATCAATAAGGAAACAATGGCTTCGAATGACACACTGGACCAGATGGACTTCATTCCATCCTAAAGCAGCAGCATATACATTCTTTTCAAGTGCACGTGGGATATTCTCCAGAATAGATCACATACGTGTCACAAATCAGGCCTTAAGAAGTACAAAAAGATTGAGATCAGGTGCATCTGGGTGGCTCAGTGGGTTAAGCCTCTGCCTTCAGCTCAGGTCATGATCTCAGGGTCCTGGGATTGAGCCCCACATCGGGCTTTCTGCTCAGCAGGGAGCCTGCTTCCCCCACTCTCTCTGCCTGCCTCTCTGCCTACTTGTGATCTCTCTCTCTCTGTCAAATAAATACAACCTTAAAAAATAAATAAATAAAAGACTGAGATCATACCATGATTATTTTCTGACCACAATGCTATAAAACTTGAAGTCAACCACAAGAAAATAATTTGGAAAGACCACAAATACATGGAAGTACATGCTACATGGAACAACATGCTACTAAAGAATGAGTGGGTCAACCAGGAAATTAAAGAAGAAATTTAAAAATACCTGGAAACAAGTGAAAACGAGAACACAATAGTCCAAAATCTTTGGGATGTGGCAAAAGTGGTCATAAGGGTAAAGTACATAGGAATACAGGCCTTTCTCAAGAAGCAGGAAAAGTCTCAAATACACAACATAACCTTATACTCAAAGGAGCTAGAAAAGGAACAGCATATAAAGCTTAAAGCCAGAAGAAGGGAAATAATAAAGATTAGAGCAGAAAAACAATACAGAAACAAACAAAAAAACAGCAGTATAGATCAATGAGACGAGGAGCTTGTTCTTTGAAAGAATCAATGAAATTGATATACTCCTAGCCAGACTTACCAAAAGGAAAAGAGAAAGTACTCAAATAAATAAATCATGAATGAGAAGAGAGATCATAACCAACACCACAGAAATGTAAATGATAATAAGAGAATATAATGAAAAAAACACACTTGGCAATCTGGAAGAAATGGATAAATTCCTAGAAACTTACAAACTACCAAAACTGAAACGGAAAGAAATAGAAAATTTGAACAGACCAATAACTAGCAAAGATATTGAATCATTAATCAAAAAGTTCCCAAGAAAGAAAAGTCTAGGGCCAGGTGGCTCTCAGGGGAATTCTACCAAACACTTGAGTTAATACCTATTCTTCTCAAACTGTTCCAAAAAACAGAAATGGAAGGGAAACTTCCAAACTCAGTCTATGAGGCCAGCATTACCTTGATTCCAAAACCAGATGAAGACATAGGGTTCTGGAATGGAACTAAAAAAAGAGAATTACAGGCCAATGTCCTTGATGACCATGGATATAAATTTCTCAATACAATACTAGCAAATCAAATCCAACAGTATATTAAAAGAATTATTTACCATAATCAAGTAGGATTTATTCCTGGGCCGCAAGTATGGTTCAATATCCACAAATCAGTCAATGTGATACACCACATTAATAAAATAAACGTTAGGAACATTATGATCCTTTCAATAGATGCAGATAAAGCATATGACAAAGTACAGCATCCGTTCTCTATAAAAACCCTCAACAAAGCAGGGATAGAGGGAACATACTTCGATATCATAAAGGCCATATATGAAAGACCCATAGCTAATATCATCAATGGGGAAAAACTGAGAACTTTTTCTCTATGGTCAGAAATAAGACAGGGATGTTCACTCTCTCAACACTGTTAGCTTAACATGGTACTAGAAGTCCTAGCCTCAGCAATCAGACAACAAAAAGAAACAAAAGGCATCCAAATCAGCAAAGAAGAAGTCAAATTTCCACTATTCACAGATGACATAATACTCTATGTAGAAAACCCAAAAGACCCCAACAAAAAGTTGCTAGAACTGATACACAAATTCGGTAAAGTTTCAGGACACAAAATCAATGTATAGAAATCTGTTATATTTTTATACATCAATAATGAAGCAGCAGAAAAAGGAATCAAGGAATTAATCCCATTTACTGAACCAAATACCATAAGATACCTGGGAATAAATCAAACCAAAGTGGTGAAAGATCTGTACTGTGAAAACTATAGAATGGTTATAAAAGGTATTGAAGATAACACAAAGAAATGGAAGAACATTCCATGCTCATGGACGGGAAGAACAAATAGAGTGCTAAAATATTTATACTACTCAAAGCAATCTACACATTTAATGCAATCCCTATCAAAATACCACCCGTAGTTTTCACAGAGCCAGAGCAAGCAATTCTAAAACTTGCATGAACCACAAAGACTCCGAATAGCCATAGCTATCTTGAGAAAGAAAAAGCAAAGCTGGAGGCATTACAATTCTGGACTTCAAGTTATATTACAAAACTGTAGTCATCAAAGATAGTATGGTACTGGCACAAAAACAGACACATAGATCAATGGAACAGAATAGAAAACCCGGAAACAGACCTTCAACTCTATGGCCGACTAATCTTTGACAAAGCAAAAAGAATATCTAATGGAAAAAAATACAAAGTCTCTTCAACAAATGATTTTAGAAAACTTGACAGCCACATGCAGAAGAATGAAAGTGGACCACTTTCTTACACCATATACACAAATAAATTCAACTAGACATGTTCTCAGAGGCAAGGGAAACAAAAGGAAAAATGAACCACTGGGACTTCATCAAGGTAAACATGTTCTGCACAGCAAAAGAAACAATCAACAAAACTAAAAGGCAACCTATGGAATGGGGAAAGATAATACCTGATAAAGGGTTAGTATCCAAAATCTATAAAGAAGTTATCAAACTCAACACCCCAAAAAACAAATAATCCAGTTAAGAAATGGCAGAAGACATGAATAGACATTTTCCCAAAGGCATTCAGATGGCTAATAGACACATGAAAAGATGCTCAACATCACTCATCATCAGGGAAATACAAATCAAAACCATGAATGTCAGAATGGCTAAAATTAACAACACAGGAAACACAGACGTTGGTGAGGATGTGAAGAAAGGGGAAACCTCTCACACTGTTGGTGGGAATGCAAACAGGTACAGCCACTCTGAAGAACACTATGGAGGTTCCTTAAAAAGTTAAAAATAGGGACGCCTGGGTGGCTCAGTTGGTTAAGCAGCTGCCTTCGGCTCAGGTCATGATCCCAGCGTCCTGGGATCGAGTCCCACATCCGGCTCCTTGCTCGGCAGGGAGACTGCTTCTCCCTCTGCCTCTGCCGGCCATTCTGTCTGCCTGTGCTCGCTCTCTCTCCCTCTCTCTCTGACAAATAAATAAATAAAATCTTTTAAAAAAAAGTTAAAAATAATACACACACACATATATATATGATATGCACAATGGAATATTATTCAGCCATAAAAAGAATGAAATCTTGTCATCTGCAATGATGAGGATGGAGGTAGAGTGAACTATGCTAAGCAAAATATTTCAGTCAGAGAAAGACAAATACCATGTAATTTCACTCAGATGTGGAATTTAAGAAACAAAACAGATGAACATAGGGGAAAAAAAAAGAGAGAGAGAGCCAAACCACAGAACAGACTCTTAACTATAGAGAACAAACTGAAGGTTGCTGGAGGGGAGGTGGGTAGGTGGATGGACTAAATGGATGATGGGTATTAAGGAGGGCACTTGTTGCGATGAGCACTGGGTATTATATGTAAGTGATGAATCACTAAATTTTACTCCTGAAACTAATATTACACTATATGTTAACTAACTAGAATTAAAAAAAAAAAACATGAAACAAAACAAAACAAAAAACAGAATCATAGAGTTAGCAGTACAAAGAAGATTAAAGAAACACCAAAGGATTCTTGAGTGTCACTTCTTCATTAAACTGCCAACCCCCATGGCCTCATTTTCATATACAGACAGTTGCACCTTCTCTCCTGTTGCCAAAGCTTACTTTGGTTGTTTTGCTTCATATATACTATGGCTCTTTCCAAAGACTTAGTTCCTAAGACTAAGTCTTATGGTTTTCTATACTAAGCTTCCCCTCCAAAGGAAGGGCAATTCTGTATAATAAGGCTCAAAGAGTAAGTCCAAGTTTAAATTAGTAACTTTAAAATGCAATGGATCTAGATTAGAACACATTCATAGGCAATAAAAGGAGTGTATGCAAGTTGTCTATCATAGAGTAGATAATTAATACATGCTAGCTGAATTAGTGTAGCCACCATGCCAATTTTCAGTTTTTAATTGGCAGAACTGATACTTCTTGCACACCAGGTTATGAAGAAAAAAGGTAGTATAAAGTGAAAAAGCATTTGGTAAATTTACAAGTGCAGTGAGTATGCTGGTGGAATCCATCTATAATGCTGCCTATTCCAAAGAAAGTATTTATGGGGCCTGGGAACAGTCAACCTGGATCATCAAATAGAAAGGCTATGTGGAAAATGAGTTTAAAGTCAAAATCCCAGTGTATAGAAGAAAAATAATGTCATCTTCCAGATTGGTTAAAAGCTTTCTGATAAGTTTATTATAGTTAACAAAATACGTTAGCATAAACTAATATCTTGAGAAAAATCACATTTGGTAATGAAAACTTCCTTGTCTCTATAGAAAGAAGATCTAAAGCCTGTTATTAAAATATTAAAAACAGGGAGGAACTTTTGGAATGACAGAGTAAGGAGCTCAGTGGACCTTCTCCCCACCAAAACCACATTCTAATTGGTGAACATTATTTTAAAAAACATTATCAAAATCATCATCAATCATCATTAAAAAAAAAAAAACATAGAGTCTCTAGAAATTGTCCTAAGGGCATACAGCAAATGGACAAACATTTAATCAAGAAAATCTACTAAATCTCAGAACAGGCAAGAGTCTGTGGCATTTGACTAAGATATAGCCCATTCCACCAAAGCTATGTTACAGAAGATCTATCTCAGGCATGTGTAGACGGGGCTCCCTTTCCCTCCACCTCCTTGTTCTGGGCTAGTTTCATCCTTGAAGGGGCAGGTTGTTAGTGTTTCTCATCTTCTTCAGCCTAGAGGTATAGGTCTATTCTGAGCAGGCAACAGAGGAGACTGACCTCTTGGCTCCTCCACCTGGTCCCAGTTCATTTGGTGGAAATTCTACTCCAGGCCCAGTAGGTTAAGAATTCTGAGTCCTGATTGCTATCAACCTAGTTTGCTCATAAGATAGAAGTTCCATGCCAAGAGGAGGAATTCAAGAAGACCAGGGATGCCAATAACCCTTCTATCCAAAATCCAGGTATCACTTTGGGAAAAGTCAGCTCCCACTCCCAAACTCAGGTGTAGCAGTACAAGGATTCTACTGAGGGTAAAGGCTTACCATAAGGACAAAGAGCTCCATATCTCTGTCTGAAGGGACTGACTTTATTTGGAACAGAAAGTAGAGAACCTCATACCTAAGAACACTATTGGAAAAAAAAAATGGAAATCTCAAGGCAAAACAACTAAGAAGCCCAAAGCCCTAATACAAGCCAAATGGTAGAGAATACAGAAATTTAATACAGAGAACCAAGAATAACCAAGAAAAGCCCTCCTGGAATTACAATGAACCATGAAAGTCAGGAAGGCTGTGTACAAGCACCAGGTTGTATCCACAAAGGAACGATCAGAGCAGGTCATGGGACAGACTTGGCAACATTTCCTAAACTGCACATGGATGGATCATCACAGGATGGAAGCCTCACTGGCACAAAGGGTTTAAACAACCTCTGAACTCATTGGGTAACTGTCCTTTCTCCACTAAACCTTACTTTCATTAAAAAAAAAAAAAAATCAGTTGCCTGTATGTTTGTGGGTCTATTCCTGGACTCTGTTCTGCTCTGATAATCATTTTCTCTATCTTGCTGCCAATCCTACACTGTTTTGATGACTGTAGTTTCACACTGACTCTTTAAATCACACTGACTCTTTAAAGGTAGTGTTAGTGCTCCAAATTTGTTTTTTTTTTTTTTTTTTTTCAAAACTGCTTGGCTATTTGGTCCTTTCAATTTTAATTGGGATGGCATGGTGATCTAGATCATTGCCATCTCAACAATACTGAGTATTCCAACCCATGAATGAGGTAGATCTCCTGACTTATTTAGGTCTTAACATTTTTCAGTAATGTTTTCTAGTTTTCAATGCATAGATCTTGCCCGTCATTTATGTAAGATTCATGCCCAAGTAGTCCATATTTCTGATATTATTGTAAATAGAACTGCATTTAAATTTCAACTTCTGATTGAATGTTGCTTGTATTTAGAGATACATTATTTTTTGTACATGTATCCTGTATTTGGCAACCTTACTAAATTCTCTTGTATGTTCTAGATTTTTGGACACTCCATCAGATTTTCTAAGTAGGCATTTTATATATAGATAAAATAGACTCACTTCTAGCATACAGATGCCTGTTATTTCTTTTCCATGCCTTCTTTTTCTTGCCTTATTGCACTGATTATCATCTCAAGTACAATGTCAAATAAAGAATGGGCATCATTTGTTCCTGATCTTAGTGATAAAGTATTCACTCTTTCACTCTCAAGTTTGATATTAGATATAGGTATTTTGTAGATGCCCCTTCTGTCAGGGGTCCATACAACCTCGGGCTCATAGGAGAAAGACTCACAGGACTCAGAAATTGTTCTACTCACGGTTACAGTTTATTATAGTAAAAATATACACAATGAAATAAGCAAAGGGGAAAAAGCGCATGGAGTGACATCCAGAGGAAACCATGTATAAGCTTCCACACATTCCCTCCCAGTGGAGTCACACAGGAAACAATTCTCCTAGCAACCATATGTGACCAGTTCAAAATGTTGCCAAGCAGGATGCTCACCTGAGTCTAGGTGTCCAGGGTTTTCACTAGGAGTTAGTCATATAAGTATATGACAGTCACCCTACATGACTGACCTCAGCTGCTGACATTCCAGACCTCCAGAGAGAAAGCAGGTGTTAACCATAAATCACACTGCCAGTGTAAATTATCTGGGGAAACTGGTATAGTATAGCTCAAGATCTCAGGCATACAGATACATTCATTAGACAAACTATTCTAAGAGCTTGGTTCTCTGGAGCTAGGGAAAGGACAGTCATTGAAAAAGGCCTTTTTTGAGAAGGTACATGATTTGAGTACCCTAGGTCTACTGAGTTTGCTATTTTCTGCATACCCCTTATCAGGTTGAGCAAGTTTCCTTTTATTCCTAAGTTGCTGAGAGTTTTTATCAGGGATACTGAATTTTGTCAAATGCTTTCCTGCATACATTGAAATGATCATAGGATTTTTCATTTTAGTTTGTTTATATGGTGAATTACATTGATTGCTCTTCAAATTTTAAACCAACATTGCATTTTTAGGATAAACATCATCTGGTAATTATGAATTAACCTTCTTATATGTTAGACTCAATTTGCTAAAATTTTGCTTAAAATGTATGTATCTATGTGCCTGGGTGGTTCAGTGGGTTAAGCTTCTGCCTTCAGCTCAGGTCATGATCTCAGGGTCCTGGGACCGAGCCCTGCATTGGGCTCTCTGCTCAGTGGGGAGCATCTTCCCCCTCTCTCCCTGCCTGCCTCTCTGCCTACTTGTGATCTCTGTCAAATAAATGATTAAAATCTTTAAAAAAAAATGTGTGTATCTATGTTCATTAGGAAAGGAATATTGGTCTATTATTTCTTGTAATGTCTTTTGACTGGTTTTGGTAACAGGGTAATGATGGCTTCATAGTATGAGTTGTGAAGTATAAACTTCTCTTCAATTTTCTGAAAGCTTGTGCAGAACTAGTATTGTTTCTTCCTTAAATATTTGTTAGAATTTACAGGGAAATCATCTACACCTGGAGTTTTCTTTGTGGGTGACCCTTTTCCATGTACGAAAACTCTTCAATAGACTTGGGATTATTCGTGTTATTCCTTCTTGAGGGAACTTTGGTAGTCTGTGTCTTAGAATATACCCATTTCATCTAAGTGGTGGTACTGACATTAAGTTGTTTATAACATTCTCTTATTACCCTTTAATATCTGTAGTGATATTACTTTTCTCATTGTCAATATTGATTATTTGTATTCCTTTTCTCCTGATTTGTCTGGTTAGAGGTTTATCAATCCTATGGATGTTTAAACAAAACAAAACAAAACAAAACAGGAAAGAAAGGAAAAGAAAAACAGCTTCTGCTTTCGTCAGTTTCTTGGTTTTCATTTCAGTGATTTCCACTTTAAATTTTATTTCCTTGCCCCTGCTTGAATTTAATTTGCTCCTCTTTTTCTAGTTTCTTAAGGAGGAAGCTATAATCACTAATTTGTGACATTTCACTTCCAATATAGGGATCAAAGTAGCCCTAAATTTCCCTCTAAGTACTGTTACAGCAGCATACCACAAATTTGATACACTGTCTTCACATTTTCTATCTCTTCGACTAATGGGTTGAAGTGGTACTTGCTTACCAAATGCTTGCAGTTTTTACAGGTCTTTCTTTTACTGAATTCTAATTTAATTCCATTTTGATCAGATAACATACTGTACGTGACTTGAATTCTTTTAAATGTACTAAGACTTGTTTTACAGCCTAGAATTTGGTCTATCATGTAAAATGTCCCCCATGTAGTTGGGGAAAAAAAGTGTATTCACCTGTTGTTAAGTGTAATGTTCTATAAATGTGAATTAGGTCAAGTTGGTTGATAGTATTGTTTGAGTCCTCTGTATCCTTGCTCATGTGTACCTACTTATTCTAGCAATTATCTAGAGAGGAGTATTAAAATCTCCAATCATAATGGGATTTGTCTATTTCCCCTTACAGTTCCATTAGTTTTGCTTCATGTATTTTGAAGCTCTATTATAGTCATGTATATAAATGTTTATGATTGTTACTGATTAACTGAACTTTTTATCATAGGAAATGACATTCTTTATCCCTGATAATATCATTATTTCTGAAATCTAATATACCACTTAAGCTTTCTCTTCTGGTGTCAGTGCCATAGCTCCCCCTCCATTTAGTTTTATCCTATTTGTGTCTTATATTCAAAGTGTGTTTCTTATAGACAACTTAGAATCAGGTCTTACTTTTTACTCTAATCTGGCAATCTGTGTTCCAACTGACATGTCTGCAGCATTTACTTTGGTATGATTATTGATATGGTTAGGTTTAAGTTTATCATCTCTTATTTGCTTTTGTTCCATCTGTTCTTTGTTACCCTTTTCAATCTTCTTTTAGATCAAATACTTTTAGGATTCCATTTTATCTCTGTTGGTGGATTAACTATAACTCTCTGTCTATATACACAATTTTCCTTGCCTTACTTCCCATTCATTCTAAAACTCACCCTAATTTACTTTTTCTAGCTTCTGACCCAATATCTTCCAACACCATCACAAACAAGCAAACAAACAAGAAACAGCACTTGCTAGGACTTCCAATGAGCTTCCATGTTGCTAAATCCTATGCTCTTTTATCAGTCCTCATCTTACTTGACTGCTCAGTAACATTCCACAGTTTACCCTTTGTCCTATATTACTCTTTTCTTGATTTCCATGAAATGATACTCTCTAGATTGTCTTAGATTTTTGGCCACAAGTTCTTGATCTCCTTTGTACCTTAATGTCTATGCAGCCTGTAACTTTTCAGTTCTGTGGGCTCATTCCTGGCCCCTTTTCTTGTCTTTTTCAGATTCTTCGAAACATGGTCCTCAAGAATTATGAGGTAGAGTTCACAGGCATTTTCGAGGGGAAATTAAAGAAATTTGTTCAGATATATCTTGTAAAGTTGAAATATAAGAGAAATGATGATTTTTATGAAAACTTTAATTTCTTTAAAGTTACCAACTCACTATGTCATTATGTTCAGTCTGTGTTGATCAGTTCATATCAGCTAGTGTTCGGAAAATACGGCGGTGTAAAACCAAGAAAACCTTCACATCATTTTCAAACAAAGCCTCAAATCAATTCGTTTGTTGATTATTAACTAAAGAGGCACTCCTCAGCTAAAACAGTAAAGATCTTGATATCGCTGAGAAACTGTCAGTCCAAATTTAATGCCCAACTTAATTGTGGAGAAAAAAAAAAAAGCTACTGACAAAATTTCTTTATTAAATGACTCAATTGGAAGTCACATACTATCAATGGCACGTTATGAGAAAATTATCACATGAGTGTTTCAGCATTTACTTTGTTTTAAAAGTTAACAAACTACTTGTGGAGAAACAAATCAGTTTTTATAGCATATATACTCTGTAATGAGGCAGAAGTACTCAACAAATTTTTGTTCTGTGTATCAGTGAAAACTCACACCACAAAGGGAAGCCAGTTTTCATTTAGATGATGATGCTTCTGTGAGCTGTGACGTGGGCTGGAAAAGGGGCAACCCACTCAAAACTGACAGACCACAAGCTACACAAACAGCAAGAAAAGGTGTTGCTGCATCACCAAAAGGTGTTTTAAACACCTGGAACAATTACAAGTAAACAGTATTCTCCTGATCGTAACGGAGTGTTGAAGGAAATAATAAAAATTAAGTATCAGCAAATCTCAACAACTCAGTATGTGCTCTCAAATGTGTGGAAAGAAATGGCAGTGTTTGCAAAATCACCCGTCGTCTACTTGAGTGTCAAGGAAAAAAAGTGCTGACAAGAGTTTCCAAAAGGACAGATCAGATAAAAATATTTCTTTACGATGTTTATAACACTAATGGCCATTCTTGATTTCCAGAGGCCTGCTTAAGTATATAGCTAAAATATACTCAGCTTCTGAAATAACCTAAATCTACTATTTCAAGGCCAAAATTCCCAATTTTTAATGAGGAGGAGAAAAGATAACCAGATTTTCCAGTCACGAAACTATGCTACAAATGGTTCGATTGCTAGGGTGTGATTCCTTCCCAGAATCTGATGGCTTTCTTCACTCATCAGAGAGTGAGACTTATTTTATCATTGTCGATATATAAAGAACCCATCCAAATGTTACAACAAAACATGAACAGATACTTTCCAGAGACTGAAGTAATCAAAGAATGACTAAGAATACATTTGCTCCTATCTTCCAAATGTTCAGCCTGGTTGAAACATTTGCTCCTACAGTTACTTAATCTTTTAAGTGTGTCAATTTGGCAACTGATAGAACACTAGAATAGCCTTCGGGGAGAAATCTTCTCGTACTTTCTCAGTATGTGTTTGATCTTGGCATTCTAAAACATCTGACAGAGCCAGCAAACACCAGTTGCAAATCTTGACAATCTATAATTGTAACATGGAATTTCCTAATTTAGTAGAAATACAGGGGAAAAAAAAAAATCAGGGATGCCGGGGTGGCTCAGTGGGTTAAGCATCTGCCTTCAGCTCAGGTCATGATCCCCGGGTCTTGAGACTGAGCCCCACATCAGGCTCCTTGCTTAGTGGGGAACTTGCTTCTCCCTCTTCTTCTGCCTGCCGCTCCCCCTGCTTGTGCATGTGCACGCTCGTTCTCTCTCTCTCTCTCTCTCTCTGTTAAATAAATAAATATGTAACCTTAAAAAAAAAAATTAGTGTCTGGATCCAACCTACAGATCTAGCTATCTGTCAACAAGTTAAATACATACTTTGTATGAGGCTGCAAAAATATCTTTTTCAATAATGAAAACATTAATTTTTTAAATACTACTTTCTTGTTTAAGATTGGTGATCTGCATGGTTGCTGAAAAGTTTGAGAAACACCATCCTAGGGGTCTCATTTACTCCATGATTTTAAAAGCCATCCACACAGACTAAGGCCAAAACTGCCACTTGTAGCCCGGTCTCCAGACCCACATCCCAATTGCCTCATTGACTTTATTCCTTGAATGCTTCACAGGCACATTAAACCTATAGCAGGCCCAAAGCCAAATCTTGATCTCGGCCATATCTGCCCCTTTCCCAATCTCCCCATCTCAGTGAAAATACTTCATTCCTCCCAGCAGCCCATGCCAGAAACCTAGCACCCTTCATCCACAGTGCGGCCTGAACTCCCCCACCTCGGAGTCTCTCTCCCCGCCAATACCGATTTAGTCCAGATCACCTTCATGTTCACCAGGGACCACACCGCAGCTCCCTAAGTGGTCTTACAACAGCCTTTCCGACGGCCCTCTGTTTTAGCTTTCAATCGCTGCTGGAACAAATTACCACAAACTTAGAGGCTTAAAACACCACAAATGTATTATCTTACCCCTCTGTTGGAGTCTGACATGGAACTCACTAGGCTAAAATCACCATGGGCTTGATTCCCTTCTGGATGCTGTAAGGGGGAGTGTTTTGTTGGCCTTTCCGGGTTTTAAAAGCTACCCACATTTCTCGCCTTGTGGCCTCTCACCTAATCTCCAAAGCCAGCGATGCTGACAATTCTTCCATAACAACATCTTTCTCTGACTCACCTCTTTTGTCCCCTTCTTCCGCTTTTAAAAATACTTGTGATTACACTGGACCCACCTAGAAAATCCATAAGTAATCAATCTCCCAATCACAACATCAGCTGATTAGTGATCTTAATCCTCCTCTGCTATGTAACCTAACATAGTCACAGTTTCTGGGGCTTACAGTGTGGGTATCTTTGGGAGGCCATTATTCCGCACTTCCTAATACATAACTCATTTACTGCGCAGCAGCCAGAATGGTCTTTTTTAGAAAACACAGATATGTTCCTTCCCCTTCCTATATAAAATCCTCCAATGGCTTCCCACACTTCTGAGGATGAAGTTCAAAATCCTAAACATGTGTGACAGAGTCATGCTCAGCTAGTTCCTGCCTACCTCCTGGCCTCCTCTCCTGGTTCCCTGGGTTCCAGCCACACGTGGCTTCTCTCTGCCTCAAACACCAAACTCCTTTCTGCCTCAGGGTCTCTGCTCATGCTGTTTCTGCTGTCTAAATAGCCCTCCTAGACTCCCGTCCAACCTTTATCTGGCTAACTCTTGCTCAATTCTTCAGATTGCTGTAAAAGTGACTTGAATTCAGAGAGCGGACACACCTGATATCCCCGTCTAATATTAACTCCCCCTATTATACATTGTCATTGTTCTTTTTCTTTCAGAGGCTTTGCTGCAAGTGCAGTAAAATATTATTTGTGTAATTACTGGCTTAATGTCCGCCTCCCTGCACTAGACTGCAGGCCCTAAGGGCTGGGAGCTGGTCTGTTTCATTCACCACTGTAAACGCTGAGGCTTAGAACTGACCAGCTTATGGTAAGTGCTCAATAAACAGACTGGTGCTATCAGGATCTCAAAAGCAGATCCAACTCTTAGAAGGTGAGTTGTATAAGCCACAGACCTCAATACTCTGCATATTTTAGACTAGATGGGTCATACTCAGCATTTCACTCACTCCATCCTTCAAACCTGTTATGAAAGTCTGCCTCCAGCCTGTATCACAAACTCTGAAACTCCAGAAACCATTAGACTCATTGCCTGGCCTTGGGCTGCATCTGCCCTGCCCATCCCGGGGAGGCCACATCATTTCCCTACTGCTACTTGTACACTGCACCACTAGAAAAAAGTCCTAAAAACATGGGAGCTGATGTCACAAAAAAGTCGTGATTTTCTGCCGCTCAAGCATCCTTCTTTTCCTCTGACTCCCTGTGTGTTTCCCCACAGGCCCTTCTCTACCACTTAAGTCCTCATATCCTAAGTCAGACTGGAGACAGTATGTGCTCTGGAGCCCGAAAGTTCTAGATTTAAAACCCAGTTCTCTCCTTATTCGGAAAGGTCACCAAACTTTTACTTAGCATCCTCCTTGAAAAAGGGAGGATAATAATTTATTAATTCCTACCTTACCTACAGGTATCAGATAACCTCAGTGTGGGCATGCTTTGTTGAGCACCGCCTCAGCCACCAAACAGTGGCACATCACACTACTCACAAGCTGAACTCAATTCACTACTGGGATGATTAGAAAGAATGCTAAGACAGGTATCAGGATATGAACCCATGACTATACGTGGATCTAAGAACACAGCTTCACAGAAACTATGCCTGCTGTAGAACTTTCATTTCCAGGAACAAATTCTACCTCCACTCTCCCACAAGCCTAAGGGATGCTGCCTGACTCAGAAGAGATACTACACAGATCTTAGTTACCAACACCCAAAAGCCCTCCATCCTCATTCTCTGAAAATGCCCATACTAACACTTGAGATTCATCAGATACGCCCCTTTTCCATTTCGCTCCTTCATCCAAACTGTACTTGCCATTCTCTTTCACCTCTGGGGTCTGTGGTCATTTTGCTCCTTTGCCCTTCCCTAAGAACCACTTCTGTAACTCCAACACCTAGCTCAAATATAACTTAGGTTAGAAAACCTTCCTAGTCCCCCAAGATCCTCTGGTATCGCTTCCACTCCCCCAACTATGCTGCAAGGCCCCTGAGGGGCAGGCTCTGACTTGATCCCTATTTGTAATGCCCCTCCCTAGTGTCTAGAATGTTTTATATGTGATAGATACTTAGCAAATACTTGTTGAGTGGGAAAAATGAATCAGTGATTGGTTTCTCTGGTAGTGCAGTTTTGACATGCCAACTGTGAACTTGTCAGAGAGACAACCAGGAGAGGTGTCCGTGAGCGGGCTCAGGAATAGGCTTAGGACCGGAAAGATACATATGGCAGGCATATACACTACAGTAATACCTGAAGCCTTGGAGCTCACCAAAAAAAAAAAAAAAAAGTCTGAGAACAAACAAAGGTGAACAGTAGACTATTTCAGGGATAGAAATTAGTGCAATTAAGATTATGATTCAAAGGTAAATCATAAAAAGAAGAAATCCTGGCAGGGGGGTGGGGGAGGTCCTGAGGAACACTTTGAGTGCATTCATGTTGCAGAAAGAAGAGGCTGGAGTCATGTAAGTCACTACCGATGTGTTGATTCAAAAGTTCTCGTTGACCTCCTAGCAAGTAAAGGTGTTAGGGGCAGAGGTGGGGCTGGAGGGTAGAGATGTGAATAAGAATGACAAAAAGTGTAAGACTATTCTTTCAAGAAGCTTGACAGAAAAAGGAGAGGTAAGAATCATAGTGCCAAGTGAGTCTGGAAGCAGCTGTGAATATAAAAATCACAAAGACAAAGATGGCTCAGCAGGCAAAGCACTGCAGCAATACACACTCATTATCACCCTGTCACCCAGCAACAGCAGGCAGTAAAATGGGACACAGGCACTCATGTAATTATGCTGCACACTCACCTGCGTGATTCGGAGAAAATCGTTCTCCCCTCCCTCAGCTACCTCCTCAGATTCTTTTAATAATATGAGTTCGCATGTGGCAAGGAAGTATGGAAGAGTTCATCACGGGAAGTAAGGTCTTAGTACTGTAATGCATGGGCTTGTAATCTTACAGATGTTCGTCACGTTTTCAGTTTCCTTCATCAGTGCGAGAAAAGGAAACTGAAACTCCCTCATACGTAATAGTTATTATTTACTCCAATCGCAGCAAAGAAGAATAAGATGATGACACAAGAGGGCAGAGAGAGGCAGGATAAAGGCACGGTACATATAGTCAAAGCAGTTATCACTGCTTTGATGACTTTCACACCCCTTTGATTCCTTTCTCCAGACTTTGCCACTTTTCTAAGCTGGGGGACATTAGTCAAGGGCTACCTCCCCCAGGTGGGTGGCAAACTGCCAAGAGCTCATATCAGAACTGAGTGTGCCTGCTGCTTCTGTCAATCAGATCTGCCTTGGCAAGGACATTATGCTTTATTTACCTCAAGCTGCCTGCTCAGTGAAAAGCTTGAGTAGATATCACTGACCTCATGACTGTGTGGAAAGATAAAATAAAATTTTGTACTGAGACAAAATTTCTAACTCCTTGGTTATCCTGTTTTAGGTTTTTCCCCCAAGGAAATGTTGCAAGCTCAGTGCTCATTTTCCACACTCAAACCATGTCATGGAGAGGTAATTCTGAGAATTACCATGGCCAGCATCAGTGTAACATTTTCTCAAAGCCACTTGTGAGAAGAATACAGTATCATACAGAAGGTATATTCGCAATAGGAGGTCTATCTGCAGCTCATGTGTAGTACATTAAGGCCATACACGCTATCAAAATATACAGGGAGAAACTAGGCAGAAGTCCTCAATTAACTCAGTTCACAGTGGTCTTGCTTCACAAAGTAGAATTTATTAGTATCTCATTCAATGGTAAGAAATGGCAAATAGTAATTTCCATTGATGGGTAATGCAAAAGTTATCTGCATTTATCTTCAGGATACGTTGTTGTTTTGTTTTGTTTTTCATTCCCAGTATGTTTGGCTTACAGTAACATTAAAATTAATCCTCATTCCATGAGCACAGCTGGACAAACTGTCCAGATGCTGCTTCTATTAAAAGCGAAAAGTTCAAGATTACTAGATGACTAACAGATTACTAGAGAGAAACACACACAGAATGTTGACTGTATTTTAAAAACTAAACTGCCCTTTTTGACGGAATTAATATGCTCATAGGAAGGAAACCAGTATCAGTAAGAAAACACAGTCGCATTAAGACACAGCAGGGTGGGGGCGCCTGGGTGGCTCAGTGGGTTAAAGCCTCTGCCTTCTGCTCAGGTCGTGATCTCAGGGTTCTGGGATGGAGCCCGGCCTTGGGCTCCCTGCTCTGTGGGGAGCCTGCTTCCCCCTCTCTCTCTGCCTACTTGTGATCTCTGTCTGTCAAATAAATAAATAAAATCTTTAAAAAAAAAAAAAAGACACAGTAGGGTAGCACAATAGGGTTGAAAGAAGAATGTGGGATTATATGTGGAAGGTTCGTCTACTAACAAATGTCAGTGTGCTCTAGTGAAATCCAGCAAAATCATTAGGGTGATGTCAGAAGAAACAGCATTCCTCACAAAGAAATGAGATAATGCTATATAACAAACCAAATTTATAAGACATTCACTAATGTCTTTATAATCCTACCAACATACAAATGATCCAACAGTGACTGCTAATGTCTATGTGATGGAGGAGGGATAATGAACAGCAGGAGAAAAGGACTCCCTCTAGCACTAATCCAGTCACTTTTGCTAACTCAACGAACATTTACTGAGTGCCTATGAAGTGCCAAAATAAGGTACCAAAATACACAAAATGGACAAAAATCCCTGCCCACAGGGAGCTTACAATATAGTGAAGAATTTCAAACATGCGACTTTGAGCAAGACATACTTAGGCGACTAAAAACTTTGTTATGGAGAAACCAAGACGAAAGGGAGTGTTAATAAAAATTGAAGACACACTGGCCAGATGCGCGCGTGCTCGCACACACATGGACGTGTACAATGATAGAAAATGAAGACTGTTGATGACAGACAGCCAAAGGAAATACCAAAGCAGAGAGCACATTCTCATTAATTCCGCACTATTTCTGCTAAAATCAAATACCAGCGATTACTTTCCTGGGATGCGGCCTGATATTGCAGGGTTACATGTATGAACCAAAAAGAAAAAAAGATCTTAGAGGAGGACCCGTTACAGGAAGGCCTGGGACGCGACCACAAGGTGCAAGCAACGAGCGCGGACCAAGAGACCAGTTTCCACTGGGTAAAACCTTAAAAACATAACAGAATGAACTGATCAACACTCCAACTCATCTGGAAACAGAGTCCAGAAGTGGGGGGGGGGGGGGACCACAACAGAAACACAAGTCCTGATTACACCAAAGCGTACTGCGAGTATGAAAACCGGGGTGTAAGTGAATCTGGGCAGGGACCCCGGCACGCGGGGTAGCTTCACACATTCAGCCCGACCGTTCCGCTGAAACGGGATCCGCCGTTTCCCAAGTCCGCTCCTAAGGTGTACAGCGGCCCGGTTACTAGGCGATCTCAACTCTAACAAGAGATGAATGGAATACTCTGGGCAAACGGATTCCACTCTTGCGACAGCGGCACACTGAAGGAACGTACAAAAACAAAGCCGACGAAAATACACGCAGACGCAATGCCAACACGGGAGTCAAACAAGGAGGAGGGAGACGTTCCAGGTCATCCGTTCCGTCCACTGGAAAAAAAAAAAAATCTAAGAACTACATACACCCTCTACAGGCTTAGAACATGCACTCGGTCCCCCCAACTTTGAAACGACCGCCCCCCAAGAAGGGAAGAGGGGCAGGGATGGCTCCTCTTAGGCCCACTCGAGACACGGGGGGCGAATCCCCTCGCTTTAGGTGGATGGGACCGGCAGGTACACCTGGGGCACGGGCAGAGGAACCGGTCCCCAGCCCCGGAACTTCGATGAGGAAGCAAAACACCAAGTTTAAAAAGACGGTGAACGGGGGCGGGGGGCCGAGGCGGAGAAACCACTGCAAGTCAAATCAATAACTGCAACAGAAAGCGGTAATGCGTTGGAGAACCCACCGAGCCATCTCCACCGCTCAAAAGCCAGAGACTACAGAAGCCGCAAGGGCCAGGATCTTCGGGGCCCCGGAACTCAACACCCAGCCCGAAGCGGGTGAGGGGGAGCAGTTCCCGGGAACCCCCTCCCGCCCCTCTCTCCTCAACCCCGCCCATTGGGTCCGCCCCGTCCCGCCCGGCTACTCACCGGATTCGCTTCCCACATAACGGTGGCGAAATCGAGCGGAGAGAGCCTGGGGGAAGGGGCTAGCCGCGGGGCCGGGGTGTTGGGTTTTTTCCGAGGGTCCCCGGGAGCGAAGGGATGGAGAGGCAACCTTTATGTAGGCCTTCCTTCTACCCCGCCCTGTCACAAGCCAGCGTCTTCGGACCACCGACCCTCCCGACTTCCGCCCGAAGCTGGCCAACCAGCGCTGGCCCCGCCCCGCCCCGGAAGCTCGTCCCGCCCCCGCCTCTCCCTTCCGGGCTGGTGGGCGGGTCCTAGTGGGCGGGGTTTGTGGGTATCTTGATGGTAAGGGAGTTTAAAGGGCTTCTCCTCCGCTCTACCCTTCCAGTGCTCAGTCCCCACCGCAACGCCCCGGCAACTGGTCCTCAAGCCGCGGCTGGTTGTATTTAGTTCGGTGTTTATTAATCACTGTATAGTGAGTGTAGCGGCCAAGAGTCAGGCCTGGGAATTAATTCCAGCGGGGCCAATGGCTTTTGGGACAAACTTGACTATTTTTCAATTTCCTCATCTTCAGAAAGGAGGGAATAATAGCATCTACCTAAGGGTGTACTGAGATCATTTAAAATACCAACCACAGTATTTAGCATGCAGTAAGGGCGCAATAAGCGACAGTTATTTCCCAGACACCGTGGTACGCTCTGGAACGCTAGATCCAGACGCAGTCCAGGCCCTCACGGAGCTTAGAGTCCAGGGGGAAAACAAAACACTAAAACTCGGTAATTTGATAAATAAAGAAGTGCAGTATGGTTTGTAGGTAGTATGGAAAGTACAGGGTTCAATGAGAGCATGCTTACCTAGGCTAGGGTGTCTGCTTTCCCGCCGCCCCCCTACAGAGTCTAAGCTAAGACCTCAAGGGTGTACTATTGAACTTACCTGGATAAAGAGCTCTAAGAAATGGGGAGACTCTTCTAGGGGGAAAAAAAAAGGAATCTACACAGGCAAAAGGAAAAAGAAACACTTTGTCGTATATCCTTCTGGGCTTTTCCATAGCTCCACACATTAAAAAAAAAAAAAAAAAGGTAAAGAAAACCTGCAGATTTAAAATATGATTCTTGGGGCACCTGGGTGGCTCAGATGGTTAAGTGTCTGCCTTTTGCTGGGGTCATGATCCCAGGGTGGTGGGATTGAGCCCTGCATAGGGCTCTCTGCCTGCTTGGTGGAGGACCTGCTTCTCCGTCTCCTACTGCTCCCCCTGCTGTGCTCTCTCTGTCAAATAAATAAATAAAATAATTAAAAAAAAAAAACGTAATTCTTTCACTTACTATCCTGTGGATAGCCTTTACTCCAATATATGTAAATCTATTTCATCATTTTGAAGTACACTTATCACAGTCCAAGGTTTGTATGTATATCTTGCACACATACTTGAAATAATCCGTTGTGACAGACATTTAAGTGGTTTTCAACATTTTACTACTCTAGAAAGTGCAGCAAAAAACTTTATTGTATAGACGTTTCTGTGCATTTGTCCATTTACCTCATCGGAATTAGTTCTCCTAATTCCAATTAGGAATTGGAAGCGCCTGGGTGGCTCAGTTGGGTAAACTTCTGGCTCTTGGTTTCAGTGCAGGTCATGGTCTCAGCGTCCTGAGATCAAGCCCCACCTTCCCCTCTTGTTCATGCACATACTCGCATTCTCTCTCTGTCTTAATAAATAAATAAATAAATAAATAAATAGGAATCATTTAATAGGAGATTATAGAAATCTCAAATTTTGATATATCTTGCCAAACTATATACTCAAGAAGAATGTGTAAACTTGAAATCTCTAATTTTTTCTTGTAAATGGATTGAGAGGTTTCTTCACCCTTTTTTTTCCCACTTTACTTTTTGCAAATGGTTAACCAGTTGCCCAATATCACCTATCGAATAATCTGTTCTTTCCCAACTACTCTGAAGTGGCACCATTAATCACAAACTAAACGTATGTGTGTGTGTATATCTGTTTCTGAACACAATGGTCTCTTCTATCAGCTATCTGCTTATTTCTGTGCTATGTCACAATTATTTTTAAAATTTTTTTATTATGTTCAGTTAGCCATCATATAGAACATTATTAGTTTTTTATGTAGTGTTCAACGATTAATTAGTTGCATGTCACACCCAGTGCACATCACCACATGTGCCCTCCTTAATACCCATCACCCGGCTACCCAGTCGCCTACACCCCTTCCCTCTGAAACCCTTAGTTTGTTTCCCCGGAGTCTATAGTCTCTCATGGTTTGTGATATGTCACACTTCTATCATTGTAGCTTTGTAATATACTTGTTGTTTCATAAAGCAACTTCTCTCCTAATTCTCTTCTTCCAAATTTTCAAATTCATGAGTCTATCCATTCGGGAATACATCTCTTCATGTATTTAAGTATTTTAAATTTCAAAGACATAAAAATCTCTTTGCAAAGATTTGCACAATTTTTGTGAAGTTTGTTCTTAGAGATTTTATGGATTTTTGCTATTATTGCAAATGAGATATCTTTCATTACTGTAAATTAGGAAAACTTCGTTTTTATTTATTATTTATTTATCTTGTATCTTAACACACTGATAATGTCTTATTAGTTCTAATGATTTGCCAACTGATCTCTCTGAATTTCTATGTCAACAATCATATCGCCTATAATGCAGTTTTTTCTCTTCCTGTTGGATTGGCCAAAACCTCAGAAAACTTTTGAAAAATATAGGACAAGATCATGGGCATTCAGTCTATAATGTAGCCAGACAAGCATTTGCCCCTAGTTGATTCTTGATATCCTTTAAGTACGCTATTATTTCGGGGTGACTGGCTGGCTCAGTTGGTGGAGCATGTGACTCTTGATCTCAGGGTTGTGGGTTTGAGCCCCACATTGGGTATATATTACTTAAAAATAAAATCTTAAAAAAATACACTGCCATCTTTTCTATTACTAATTTACCATGCAATTTTAATTAGGAAAGGAGGTTAAATTTTATTAACTGTCTCTTAAGGTCTATTACCATATTCACTTTTTACTCTGACTTATTAATATAATGAACTATAGTAGATTTCTAGTGTCCAATCCACCCTTACATTCTTGAAATAAACTCAGCTTTATTATCTATTCATTATTCTGTGAATACACTGCCAGTTCTATTAATCTTTTATTTAGGATTAAATAAAATTTGTCCATGGTTACTGGGGATTTTTTGCGTCTGCGTTTAACAAATTTTGTTAAGTGAATAGCAGCAGGTTAAATTATTTAGTTCTTCTTCAAAGGTGGGGATTTTTACAAAGCAAGTTTAACCGGAAAGATTAGGACCAACTCCTCAAATTTTCAGGGGGTTGGGGCTATCCATCATTTTCTTGAAGTCTTGGGGTTGCCTGGGCTGGTGGTCAGAGAATGGAATGGAGAAAACACAACAGGTTTGAATATACATCAGCTCTTAAAATATAAACTGCTATATCTCAAGGTAATGTGAAGGGAACATATTTCATAAACTGAAAATAGCAGCACAAATTTTAGTATTAACTTTTTCCTTATCATGCCTGAGTCATGACCACTGAGAGAGCAAGAGTGGGAAGGAACCTTGATCATCATTTAGTCCTGGGGTCGTTAACTCATATCTAAAGCACACACAAGAGTATTGAAATTGTTTCGGTAAGTGGCTGCCATTTTCAAACTGGGAAATTTCACGTGAAATACTGTGGCTCTTCAGCTCCCCTTATTCACGGTATTTTCACCTATGCCAACAACTGGCCAAAGTCTCGTTGACCCCTTCCCACTAGGAATGGCCTCTCAGGGTTGCCTCAGTGGCCAAGCCAGTATCTCTCATCCTTAAATTGTCTCTTGGGGCCCTCTAGGTATTTGGCATTGTACTGATAATCCACTTCTTATTTTGCTGAGGAAACCCCATGGATCTGGGACTTTATAAAATATCCTCATAGAAAACAACGGGACTGTACTCTCCCATACCTCTCTCAAGGGTGGGCTCAATCACTCACAGCGGGCTCAGCCTCTCATAGTCTTTCAACAGATGACTCTCTGCCTGAAATTTTCCCTGTCACACCAAGTCCAGCATTGGGAATGCTCCTTTCTGCATCACAGCTCTGGGCACAGAGCCACAGCAGTAGAAACTATGCACAACTGACCACGGTCACCGGCTTTCTCAGGAAGACCAAACAAACGGGAAGACAATTTACTTTATCTCTTGTGTTTTCTCTGTGTGTTCTGGGTGGAGCTGTCTAGAGCCAGGATAACCCCAGCCCAAGGATTCTGAGCGATTGCAGTCCCCCTTCCACCTGGTTGAGTTTATTAGCTCTTTGAATGCCAGGAGAGGAGGGAGGAAATGCCTGAGGGGAAAGGAGGGAAGAGAAGAAAAGGAGCAGTGGAGACCCATCACTGGAAAGCACGAAAATAATCGGAAAACCAGTAGCTGAGCGGCCAAGCAAATTTGTGCAAACCAGATCAATCTTACCTACAGACAATATAGGAAGAGAAAGGAAAACCAGGCAAGTGGTGAGAGGCAAGATATGGCATCGCTTATCGTTTTAATGTAATTTTCTCTAGCTGTTTTTATTATTAAAAGCCGCATTTAGGGCCAGAAATAGGGGAGCCCTAGAAATGCATATGGAAGGCAAGCTTGGATTTGACAGAAAGGAGGAGCCAGGAGACCGGAAGAAGGCGCAAAAGGAGAGCCGAGGGGCCACAAGAGGGTACAGGGAGTGAAGGAGAAAAAAGCTGCATTTGTGCCCATCGGCCTTGAATATAAAGACCCAGCCTCGGTCTGAAAAAGAGCCAACAATGAGGCAGCCCCAGAATCAGCCCTGCTGTTGAAGTCTGACGCTTTAACAACCCCAGCAGGAATTAAGAGGTAAAATAAGCAGATGAAACATTTGCTGAAGCCGAGATAAGCATTCCTGGGAAGGAATTTTTCAAAAAATCAAAATGAATCCTGTAAATCTTCCTAATTAGGAAACATGACCAGAAATTAAATTCAACCGAAAAAAAAAAAAAAAATGAAGTGCTAAAGAACTCACCCACTAAATGGCCAGGCTCTATTGAAAATACCACTGATTATTAGTTTTAGCTGCTCAGGGAAATTATCTAAGGCACAATGATGGGCATCAACATGCAGCTCACAGCAGCAGTCAAAAGCAGCAGCTGAGACGTGTGGCCATCCTAATTAGAGGATGGAGAGTCTGAAAAGGCTCTGGAGCTGTGACATTCCTGGCTGGGGCTTTCCTTCCAGGAATGCCACATTAGGGGTTTGGTCATCGCATTGTAAAGAAGGACTTAATAGGACTGATCCGGAAAGGGGCAACAGAAGTGACTTAGAAAACGAGTGTGAGAAGCTTTGAGGTTAAAAGCAGAAAGCAGGAAAACACCTCCATAAGAAATAATTTTTAAAAAATCAGGAGAGAGGGAGGCAAGGAAAAGCCTTCAGTGGTAGAAAGAGCGAGCCGGAGGGTGTCCTGCCCGCATGAGGTCATTCCAGGCATGTGGGGCTGACGCCTGTTCCTAATGAACAGGGAGGTCAAGAAATTACAACAGATTATCTAATATGAATTGCTCTTCAATTCTTCTTTCAACAAATATTTACCAACCTCCCTCCACGTCCCAGGCACTGTCTCTAGCCTTTTAAGATACGTCAGTGAGTAAAATAGAGAAAAATCCCTGCCCATGTGGAATTTACATGTGGGGGGAGTGGGGAGATAGGGGTAGGCAGGGCTCAGCCTGGGGCTGTGGGGAAACCCATAATGTAATGTAATTTAGTAAGTACATTATATGGTATGATATAGGGTGATGAGAACCACAGAAAAAAGGAACCTAGATCAAGGTAAGGGATATCGAGGGTCATCAGAATGATCCTCCTTGAGAAAGTAACATTTGAGGACAAGTCTGGAAGAGGGAAGGGAGTAAGTGTGAGAGGGGATATCTGGGCAAAGAGTATTCCATACAGAGGGAACAGGGTGCAAAGTTCCTAAGGAGTGTGTGTGTGAGTGTGTGTGGGTGAGTGGGGAGCAGAGAAGACGTGCGGATTGAACAGGGCCTGGTATAAAAATCAGCAAATACTTACACGGCGCAAAGTATGTGTCTGACATTGTTATAAGCTCTTTATGTATATTAACAAATAGAATGCTCGCAACAAACTATAAAGTAGGTTACCCCTTTTTATATGTAAGGGAACTGAGGCTCAGAGAGATCAGTTACCTTGGCCCAAGACCAAACATTCAAACCTAGGTAGGTGCCTGGATTCAGGGCCTGCACCTCTTATTCCACTACTCTATGCCATTTCTCAGTGTGGTTTCAACCCATCTACCTCTGATACCAGTCTCAATTACCTAATCGCAGTTGGAATTCAAGTACTCTCCCAGGATACGTTTACGTTCTTCTTTATTTAAAAAAAAAGCAGCATAGTTCCTTCCTTGATCTCCTATATCCCTTTCCCTGACCTCTTGCTCCCTTCCCCCACCAACTCAAGGACTGTTCTTTTCTGCAAGTTCACCACAAAGTCCATGGCTTTTGCCCAGCAAATCAGGTCTATGGATAGAGCTTTGGATCAGTGGGGGAGGGGGAGTTGGGGAGCTTAAGAAGGGTGTTTCTGTAAATTAAAAATGCCCTACAGATCCCTAGGAGGCAGGACAGCACATACACTGCATTTAAAAACGAGATATTGTCTTTCCTTCCACTCTAAAAGGCATTGTGTGGGGCAGGTATGTTTGTAACATACTGACCACTAGCTGTTCTCAGGCTTTCTCTCAAGATACATCTCTCTCATGCTCTCTCAAATAAGTAAATAAAATCTTAAAAAAGTGCATAATTCAATGGTTCTTACTTTATACTAAGAACCATTGAATTATGCACTTTATTTTTTTAAGATTTTATTTACTTATTTGAGAGAGCATGAGAGAGAGAGGGCAAGCAGAGAGACAGGGAGAAGCAGAGGGAGAAGGCTCCCCAGAGTAAGGCTCGATCCCAGGACTCCAGGATCATGACCCAAGCCAAAAGCAGAAGCTTAACAGACTGAGCCACGCAGGCGCCCCGAATTATGCACTTTAAATGGAGGCATTGTGTGGTATGTGAACTAGGTCTCAAAAAAGCTGTTAAAACATTCATTATTTAAAAATACAGGATCTCGGCTTTCACATACTTTGTGAGCCCTCCTCTGTCTCCCTTCACATAGCTTCAGGGTCCCAGAACCACACTCGGAAAGATGTCCACCATTCCTAAACCCCAAGCAATCAACCCAAAGTTAAACTTAGTTTGATTCCAAGGTTTATGCCATTATGCCGAGGAATAAAGGGCTCTTTCCAATTACACCTTCAGTATCAGTTTTCCTTATTAGAAAAAGTAATTTTAACATGTGTATGTTGAAACAGACATATATTATGGAGTAGAAGGCAAAATTCGCATACATGAGAAGACAATCTTCACACACTGTTTGAAGCAGTTTCTTGCTTGTGGCTGACTGTTTCCAGCTGAGATGGGGAGGCACATGCATGCACCCCACCCCACCCCATTATGGGAGAGAAGCTCGAAATGCCATGTTCAAGTTGAGAACAGTCAGGAGACTCAGGGGCTAATCCAAACTCTGGTCCTAAAGAGTTGGGTGATACTAAACAAGTCGAATCCCATTTGGGGGCCTCAATTTCACATCTAAAACATGAGATAATTGGACCAGGTGATCTCCAGTGTTGCTGTCAGATCTCACAGTCCATGATTTGGTGTCATAGTGAGATAAATCAGATGCTGGGCTAAGGGATGTCAGCACCATGATGCCCAGACACACAGGAAGCAAAAGGTCAACTCTCTGCCTTTGGGGGACTTTTTATTTACTGGAGAAAACTAAAAAGAGAGCCAGATATGAGACTTGATAAATATATAAAGTAAATGCACAAACCATCCAAAGAATGCAAGAGACAGGAAGCAACTGGGAATGACGATCGGCTCTCGGGTCCAGATTGGCTTGCTTTGAATCACCTGTGCCACTGAAGAAACAAGAAGGTTCTTACTCTGCCCAACCATGGGCCCTCTGGGACGGGTAACCCTGGCGCAAAGGCACTCCTTGTAGATCTTGTGGATGACCTCACCTCTCCAAGAAGGAGAAACTCGCAGAGTAGAAAAGGAATCTTAGCAAACACGTAATCCAAATCCCTCCATCAGTATTTAGCATTTGGGATGATGCTTGTCTTGTGCTTAAATTTTTAATTGATAGAATATTCTAACAGGGGCGCCTGGGTGACTCAATGGGTTAAAGCCTCTGCCTTCGGCTCAGGTCATGTTCCCAGGGTCCTGGGATCGAGCTCCGCATCGGGCTCTCTGCTCAGCAGGGAGCCTGCTCCCCCCCACCATCTCTCTGCCTACCTCTCTGCCTCCTTGTGATCTTTGTCTGTCAAATAAATAAATAAAATCTTAAAAAAAAAAAAAAGACTATTCCTAACATCACCCACAGTCCTGGATGATCACTAAACTGGAGCAGGAGTGGATATAACATCCTCTTCTTCAAAGTCCAGTGAGCTAAACATGGAATGGTTTTAAGACAAGCCTTATTATTGCCATAGAGCTGAACAAAATTTTCCTGACAACCACTTCTGGAAAATCACTGCCCTCAAGGACATTACGTTCTTCCCCTCTATTGTAGGAGGCTTGTGCATTGTCGTATCTCATGCTTTCATTTCAGATCTGTTTCCACTCTCTGAAGCTATTCTGAGCGTTTCCATAGGTTTCCAGTCATATGCCTTTGCATGTCTTCACCTGCCATTAGTTCTTTTTAAAAAAAGTAGGGGGAAACCTAAACGGAAATAGAAAAGAAAAATCACCAAGGTCTCTACCATTCAGTTCCCTCATTTTTATTTGCCCATGGAGGCTTTCTTTCAACTGGGGCCCTCCTGGATGAATGCTTACTCTGCGAATAGACTAAAAATCAGTATCTCTGGGTAGGATCTTGGGGAAGAGCTTCCTGGATAATACAGGAATATTAAATATTTGGTTCCTGGATATTTCTTCCAATCCAAATATTCCGAGGTGCAGAAAGGAATGGTGGTCCCTCGTAGATTGTCTGAAGCGGTTTTTGCTCCCTGGCTGAAAATGTGCTCACTTCACCATCTCATCACTAGATGGCGCCGGCACACAGGCAAGGAGGGCTCTGATTTAAAAAAAAAAAAAAAAAAAAAAAAGCGGGCACAAACTTTCTAATAAGCCAGAGAATTCCTTTGTTTCTGGGTGGGCAAGATCAGCTTTTGTCAAGCACATTTCAGAATAGCTGTCTGGAGTAGCAATAATCTAATTGTACTGCTTTACCCTAAATCAACCAAATGGTCAAGACTGAATGAAAGCAGTATAATGTGTACTTAGGAGTAAAGGCATTTATACAGAACTATAAATCTCTTAACTACATAGTGTCAAAAGAGGTAGGTGGTCAGGAGGCTTAACTGCGCACTATAATCAAAAGTGAGAGGTTTTTGATTCTTGTTCTGATATGGATGGGGTTTTGCCAGTTAAACAATGCTGATATAAATTCAGGTAGCTACAAATTAAATTAGGAATTAAAGTAGAAACTCTCCTATTTCCCAACAAACTATCATTTTAACATATTTGCACCTGTTTCAGCATTAGTTGGTTGATCATTTGATAAACTATTCACCATTTGAATTATAACCACTAACCAAGTTCCGATAAGATAACATCTAAGTTGAGTCTTAGAATTTTAGATTTGGAAAGGAGCTCATATGGCCTCTGTCTTCCTCCCAGCTCCCACACTAATCTCTTCCACACTGACAAGGACTTGTTCTGTCTGTTTAAACTCTTAAAGTAATACCAAACTGACCACTCAGAGAAGTGGCCTGTTATATTTCCAGAGAATTCCAGTAGAGAGTCCTTTAGGTTGAGCCCAAGGGTGGCTCTTTATAACTTCTACCCATAGGTCTCCATTCTTCCTTTTACAGGAATGCAGAATAAACTACCTTTTTTCTATAACTTCTTTTAAAATATGTAATGGTTTAGGCCTTCTAAGCTTAAAATAATACCCATTTCTTCAACTATTTTTTTATATGACATGGTTTCTGGATCGATTTTCATTGTCTTTCTGATTTATCTTACTTAACACGTGTTCTGATCACATAGCCAACAGAACTGTCAGCTGCCTTGATTCAGACACTGTGTTTCTATGAAGGGGACCCACATTTGGTGAACTCTCTTTCCACTCTTTTCTTTTTAAAGCCTGTGTCCAGCTCCCAGGTCACTCACATGTTTGTGGTGGGTCAGACCAGCCCAATCCTTGTCTATGAAACTCATTTTTTAAAAATATAATTCAGGGTACCTGGGTGCCTCAGTTGTTAAGGCTCTGCCTTTGGCTCGGGTCATGATCCCAGCCAGGGTCCTGGGATGGAGCCCTGCATCAAGTTCCCTGCTCAGCCAGAAGTCTGCTTCTCCTTTTCCCATTAAAAAAAAAATACACACACACACACGTGTGTGTATAAAATATAATATATAATTTATATATGCTATAGTTAATATAAAATATATATTTATATATAAATATATAAAATATATACTTATATATATAAATATATAAAATATATATATAAATAAAATTCAGGGGTTCAGCTCTGTGATATAGCATAGATTTCGACTCATGGCTATAGTCTGTCAAAATTACACAGAATCATTTAATTCAGACTCTGGGGCCAGGCATACCAGGATTCAAAATTTTGTTCCCCTGTTCATGAACTGTGTCATCTGAGGCTAATGACTCGAATCTCTTAAAACATCAGTTTTTTCATCTCTGAAATGGAGATATAATATTACCATCTGCCTCAGAGCGTGGTGCACTTTAAATGTAATAATTTTGTGGAATTCTGTTTCACACAACTCATGGAACATAGCACACGTTCCGTGCTTGCTATTATAATTCATGTTATCCTCTCTTCCTTCACATAAGCTCTCCCTCCTTGTTCGTGTCGTATGAAAATCTGATAGGCATCTCCTCTAAGACACAGACAAAAATCCTGTCAGGGACGTGTAAAAGAGAGACCTCCAGGCTTGCTGCCGTGGCTTCCCGGAGGGCTGACGTATGCACTAATCAGCAGTCTTTAGGTATAATTCTTACACCAGCCGTGGTTGTACCCATTGGCTATAGGCCAGGTCATGTCTTATCCGCAAGGTGATTATGATAGATTTTGTCAAATGCCATGCTGAAAGCAAGTATGGTTTTGATGCCTCTTCTTTCTACCAGTCTAATATCCCTATCAAAAAAGGAATAAATGAAGACATGTTTTGTTTTCTGAGATTTCGGGTTGGCTCTGAGTGATCTCTGCTTTTCTAAAGACTTACAAAGAGTCTACTTAATAATCTGTTCAGTTGATGGGTTAAAGTGGTGAAATTGTGGGTTATTTCCCCCTTCGTTTCTATTATTATAATAATGTTTGTGGAGTAAATAGCTTTTTAAAATTCTGTTCTAGAATTCTGCCAGGGATAATTGTCAAGCTGACTGGCTTATAGTTTTTATAATATGCCCCCTTCCCCCTTTTTGGGAATCGGGACAACTTTGTTCTTCTCTTGTCTGTTAACAGTTCTCCTATTCTCCATGCTTTTTCAAAGATTATTGTTCTTTGAGCAACCTGGGATGCGATTTGTCGAAGTCTGGAGATTTGAATTTATTAGGGGGGGTGAAAAGCACACCACACTAGTTTCTAGCTCTGGCTTTGCCCTTCACTAGCTGAGTGAGCGTGGGCAGGTTTTGATTTTATTTCAGCTGAAATGTCCCCATCTGTGAAATAAGGCATTTGGACCAGATGAAGTGGAAGGGCCCTTCAAGGTCTGATCGTCTCTGTTCTATGTCGCAAATCATCGGACATTTTCTTACTAACTTTTCTCTTTTATCTTGGCTTTCAGTTTCCTCTCAGTAAAATGTGTTCTACCCTGTCCCCTGCTTTTAGTTTTAGTTTTTGTTTTTGTTTTTAATTTCAAAACTATATTTTGGTTCAGAATCCAAATTCCTGACTGTGGTGCTCAGAGACCACCGTGTCTGGCTCCAGCATTTCATTCCAGCTCTGTGTCTTCCTCCTCCCAGGTGCAAGGCTTCTCTCCATTCAGATGGACTCTGTCACTCTTCCACGTGCCCCGGCCATTCCCTAAGGTGAAATGTGATCCCTGGCCACCTCTTAATCAGCTTCCACTCCCCACCCCTTTAAAGCCCAGGATAGTTACCAAGTCTCCTGGGAAGTGTTTCCTACCCATCCCTAGGCGCACACAGTGCTTTCCTCTCTTGAAATCTCTGATGCATTCAGTGTGGATCCTCTGACACTTAACTGTGATCATCCCTGGGGCATTTGGTGTAGGTGTGTTGTTGGATTGTATTGTTACCGATATGCTTGTATGGTCCACTCCCTCCTGCCCTCTTCCCCTCTCCCTGTTGAACGCTACCCAGAGGATACTCCAAAGAGTTTGGTGGGATGTTGAACGCATTCCAAGCCATTATCAGTTGTCCCAAATTAGAATTAGAATTTCAGTAAACATCTAATACACAGACATTTCTTTATGATCTTAAGAGTCACAGAGAGGTGCGCTCAGGTAGTCTCATATTAAAACACATTTCATTTTAAGACAAGAAAAGAACTTCAGGATAATTTGATAAGGAAGCTGAAACGAGCTCACTTTCCTCCCTGTGCTACCACAGGTAAAGGATTCGAGAAAAGTTGTCTAATGGACAAGTAACTGGTTCAGGACCAAATCTGCCCCAGGGATGCCCATCCTATTCTAACCGAGCCTTTCCTCTATTAGCCAAGAGCCTAAAGCTTTCGGGTGGAGGTCAGGTGTACATGTCATCAGACAAATGGCATAGCTACCTTTCTGAACAATGGAGAAACTACTTTTGTGTGTCCTCCATAATTTCAGATGGGCGTCCCAGCAAACGTGGATTGTGTCATTATGTCAGCACGTGGAAAGGGAGGATTGGCTTCTCGCCTCAACATTTGTGAAATCCTCTTTGTAGTAAATTATAAGTTGTCATGAATAATCTTAACAGAACATTCAGAATCACACACCACGGTCACAGAAGTACAGTTGACCTTTGAACAACTTGAGAGTTAGTTTTCTCTTGCACAAGAAAAAAATCCATGTATAACTTATGGCTCCCCCAAACCTCAGCTACTCATCATCTGCTGTTGACTGGAAGCCTTACTGATAACACAATTGATTTACACATATTTTCTATGTTATATGTATTACATGCATGTCTTCTTACAATAAGGGAAGTAAGAGAAAAAAAATATTAAGAAAACCACAAGAAAGAGAATACAGGAATGTATTCTAAAAAGTCTACCCGTATCTGAAACTATGCAGTTCAAACTCATATTGTTCCAGGGTCAACTGTGCTATAGTTGTGGGGAAAGACTTGTGATGAGATTGTGACAGAGGGAAGATAAAGTCTTTCCAGGACACCTGCGTGGCTCAGTGGGTTAAGCGTCTGCCTTCGGCTCAGGTCATGTTCTCAGGGTCCTGGGATCGAGCCCTGCATCAGGCTCCTTGCTCAGCTAGGAGTCTGCTTCTCCCTCTGCCTGGCACTCTCCCTGCTTGTGCTTGCTCTCTCTCTGTCTGACAAATAAATACATAAAATCTTTTTGAAAAAGAAAGTCCTTCCAAAAATGAGCTGCTCACAAAGCATGTCAGAAACAGAGCTGAGAAAAGAAGTCATTCCTTTGCTCAACACACACTGAGCATCTACTCTGTACCAGACCCTGTTGGGGACATCGGTGTTAGGGACGAGGAGATAAAGGAAAGACATCTAGATCTTGCTCATGAGAGCTTCACAGTCTTGGGAGAGAGACCACTAAAGAAACAGATAAGGACTGTGTGATATGAGAAGCACTGTGACAGTGATTTTTGAGTTTCCTGGGGCCGGGAGCCTGCCCAGAAGGTAAAAGGAAGCAAACATCTTTATTCCTGCAGACCATACCCCATGCGGCACTCACAGACCCCCACAAACTCCCCACACACCTGAGAGGATGCTCACTCACTAGCAGTCACAACCTCTGCCTTAGAGATAATCTTCCAACGGGGGGAAGAGATCGGCAAGAAGGGGCTGACCCATGTCCTATTATAGTGAGGGCTGCATTTTAACCAGTCAGTCCAAGGCTTAGAAAGCAGTGTTTGTACAGCTCACTCATTGCCCAGCTTGGGGGTGATAAGCACACATTTCCCAGGCAAATACAAGTAAAGCCGATGCTTAGATAGTTTGTAATAAATGGGAGTGTTTATAACTGTTAAACATAATGATAACGCTGGAACTCTTTACAGGAAAGGAAGGGAAAAGTGTGTGAAGAAACAGCCCAGCCACATGCATTGCTGGATGCATCATCAGGCGTGGGAACATAAACTCCTGCTCCCCAGGAACAGTCATCCAGAAATTACACCACCTAAGCCACATCTCCTCCTTCCCTTAAAGGGCACTGTCAAGAGCACTTGTCACTTCAAATAAAGGAAAGTAAGTACTTTCCCTGGCAAATCCCATCCCTGTGAAACCAACCTTATCTCTCACATGCTTGAACCCCTGACCCCATCCCCCCAGCCTTCACCAGGTTGCAAATTCCAAGCCAGCCCATGGCCTGGACCATGGTTTCCCCACATTATCTCCTCCCTTCCAGCTTGGTATCTGTGACTTGGGCAGGGCTCCTTCCCCACCCCCTCCCAACCTCCTGCTCCCCACTGTACCTCCCCAGAGAGGAAGGTGAGATCACTTCCTCTTTTCACCTGAGAAAACCAAGGCCCAGGGAGTCTCATCACATGACGAAGGTCACACTTCTAGAAGGGCCCTCCCCCACACCCTCCCGGGGCTCCCATACCAACCGTGTGCAGAAGTGTGACCTGGCCTGCCTGGTGAGCCATTGAGCTGTCTGCACATCCTGCCCTCCACCAGCAGGAGACTCCCTTTGTGCCTCAGTTTCCTTCTACCCACAGAGATTCTCAGTGTGGCTGAGGAACGCCAAGGTCTTCCAAGCTTTGGGAATTGTGGCATCATTGGGGCAGGAGGAAGAGTGATGGATGGGATTTCCCAGATGTCTTCCTCCTACAGGGAAACCCCTCATCACCATGGCTGTGAAGGCAAGGCAGCCATGTGAAAAAAAATGCTCACTGAGTTCCATCAGGGGATTCCAACGGTGTAGACACACGTTCAGTGGAACAGACTGGGACTCTGCCATTTGCCAGCTCTAGGTCTTGAACCCATGAATGTCTCTGAGGCTCCCTTTCAGTATCTATAAAATAGGGCCAGTAAATACCTACCTCATCAACTTTTTTGAAGGTTAAATCTGGTAACACATGTCAAGCACAGGGCCTGGTGACTGTCACATTTCAAATCCTTAGCAATATCTGTTTCAGTTCATGAAAATGAATTTGCCTTAAATGGGGAGGTGATTTCTTAAACTTCATTTTCTGTACCTTAATGTATTTATTAAGAAATTTACTAATGAATAAATAAATAAATACATGGATCTTTAAAATATAAGAAAAACACAAGTTCTTCCCAAAAGTAAAAATTTTCACTGATGCTCCAGCCCTAAAGTCTTAACAAGACCTTTGGTAAGAGGATAAGGGAGCAAACAGGAGAGAGAGGGCATGTTTTACTCTACTGCGGCTGAAATTTTTGGTTCTCAGTGTCCATGAAGGCCTTCCTAAGAAGGTACTAGCAGCATGTTTTAGGACCCAAAGCACAATATTTGTTATTCCCTAAATGTCGTAGGGTCATCCCCAAGAATACACTCTTGGGCTTCTCATGTTGACTAGAAGTCTGTTAGGATACTCCTCTGAGACACGCCTTTGCAGCCAGACTTAGAGGCATGTGGGAAAAGTATTTAAGAAAGCAGAGAAGGAAAGCAATGTAAGATTCAGTATCTACATGGTTTGGTTCACATTGTCTTCTTCAAACCAAGAAAGACAGATGTGGGGGGATTTTAGGACACAGGACACTTTGCTTTCCCATTTCCTTGTTGTATACAGTCTTGCCAGGAGGCCATATCCTTCCACCTGCCCTGTGACTCCTCTGGCTAAGCTCCAAAGAAGGCCTAGCCAGAAACACTCAGGACCATGGGGGCACTCTACCACCTCCCAGGTCCTCATGCCCTGTCATGGGTCCTTTCCCGATGTCATCCTAGATCTCCCATAAAGTGTTTTGCTTGGTTTTTAGAGACATTATATGACTTTTTATACATGTTTGTTCATTTCATGGGTACACTGTTTCAACATGTATAAGCTTACACCCACAACTGTCTCTACTTCTTTCTTAATCACATCTGAAGGCCCTGAGTCTGGGCATCTGCCCCAGCTTCCTCCATGGTTCCCTTGAGAGCCAGTGACCTTCTTCTTCTCATATCTGGTGACTTTCCTAAGCCACCAACTTCCCTACCTCCTTTCTCAGTCCCGGGGCCTCCCTGAGGCTGGTCGCCCAGCGGAAGACTCCTTCCTTCAGGAAATACTCTTCCTTCCACTGTCTCCGTCACGCTCAGTTGTCTTCACTCTCTTGGGCAAGAAAGTAGGTGTGAACTGACAAAGCCAGCAATGCTCTTTTTCTGCCTTCTCTGCCTTTCTCACCCCAAAACACACACCCACGTGCACACACGGCTCCCTAAATGCAGGTATCCTGCAAGGCTCACTCCCTGGCCCATGCTCTTCCCTCTTCTCTCTGTCTGGGTGAGTTCATCCCATCTTGTGGCCAGCAGCTCGGATAGCAGTGCCCACAGTCCTCATGTCTAACTGTGACCCTCAGGCGTACTCTGTCTCATGGTTTAGAGGGTGCGCCCACTCAGTGTCTTCTCAGATTTAGTTCCTGGAATTAAATGCATCCATCCCTTATCAACATCTCCATGGGCCTTTGGGCCTGGCTTTCTGAGTTCTTCCCTTCCTGTGCATTTTCAGCCTGGTGACAAGACCAGCTATAGCCACATACTTCTGTCATTCCACGTACCAACCCATTTGTATCTTGCCTTTATACCACTGCCATGGATGGGCTGGCCCTTCTCCTTGCAAAGGCCACCATCTCCATATACACACTAGATCCCATCCAGCACATTTACTCAGACATTGTCCTAGAAATTCTCCCCTGGGTCCCAAAGCATCATGTCTCTGCTCTCTACTGGGTCTATCCCATGAGCATTCAGACATGGCCCCATCTTAATAACCCGCTAAATAACCCCCATCTTAATAACCCCCTAAATAACTCCCCCCCACACAAACACACACACACACACACACACACACACACACACACAGGAAACCTCCCCAACCCCACTTCCTCCTCCAGCTTCCATCCCGTTTCTCTTCTTTACACAGCAAAATTCCTTTCAATAGTTGTTTATACTCATAGTCTCTAATCTTCTCCCATATTCTCCATTGAACTCAGTCTCATTGGGAGCTCACAGCACCCTACCCTCCCACACCCTCCCATGCAGGCTGTCACGGCCAAAATTGTTCCTGTGGAAATCACCACCATAATTGCCTCACCACTGCAATCTGTGGTCATCCCAAAACCTCATTGTGCCAGACCCCCAGCAGAATTTGCTTGAATTGATCACTCCATCCTTCTTTAATATACTCTCTTCCATTGGCTTCTGGGAAGCCACCCTCTTTGGATTTTCCTTCTTCCCTGCTGGATACTCCTTTTCAGTCTCCTTGGTTGATTCCACCTTACTCTCCCCTTCTTACTGTTTAAATGACCGGGGCCCAGTCCCTGGACCTCTTTCTAAGTACTCTCTCCCCCTTAATGATCTCATCCAGTCCATGGTTTTAAATATAATCAACACCTTACGATGCCCACGTTTATAATTGTGCATTCTCATGTCGAATTGCCCATTCAGAATCTCTATTTGAATGTATAATAAGCATCCCAAGGCATCCAAAACTGAACTCCTGGTCTTGATACCCAAACCTGCCCTTCTCACAGCCTCCCCCATTGCAACTAATGGTATCCTCTGGTTGCTGAGACCTAAAATCTTCTAATTCAATCTCCCTACTCCACATGCACCCCCTCTTTCTTCTCTCAGATTCTATTTTGATCCTTCTGCAAATCCTGCTCTCTTCACCGTCCACACGATGTGCATCACACAACCACAGCCCACCACTTCCAAGGTACCTCCTTAGTCCAGCCTCTGTGTAATGGCCTCCTAACTCCCTGCTTCTGTCCTGGTGAGTACATGCTATTCTCAACAGAGTTCTCAGAGTCATCTTAAGTGTAAGCCGAGCATGTCACCTCCCTGCCTCCCATGAAGATCTGAAAAAAATCAGAGTATCCACAGTGGCCAGCAAGTGTCTCCCGTGTCTGAAGCCCCGTGGCCTGTCGCATCCCGTTTCCAGCTGTTCTCCTCCTTGCCTTCTCCACCTGAGCGATGCTGAACTCTGCTCCATCTCAGACATGCAAGGCATGGTCCCATCTCGGGGTCTGCACTTGCTCTCCCCTCTCCGCAAATGCTCTCCTCCAAACATCTCCATGGCTCCCTTCCTTACTTCCTTCAGGTCTGTATTCCAATATCACCTTCCCGCTGGAGATGGTCCACCTACTCTATTTGAGTTGTCCCCTTCCCACCCTCAAAGCTCCCTAACTCCCTTATTCTGCTTGGATTTTTTCACATCCTTATCACCAACTGTCATTACGTAAATTTCCTTGTTTTTATTTTCTCTTGTAATGGTCTGTCTCTCTCTCTCTACTAAAATGTAAACTCTCTGATGGCAGGGATTTTTGTCTGTCTTGTTCAGTTCTGAACCCTCATTGCCTCAAATGTGTCCGACATTTGGTGGATGTGTAGTAAAGTAAATATGTATCAAGTATTTCAATGAATAGACAGACTTCTCCCTTCAGGATGATTTTCAGATGTCCTCCCATATTCTTCATTCTTGCTACTGACCCTAGTTTAGCTACTAGCCCTAGTTTATTTCCTCAGGTCTATATTATTATAATACCCAACACACTGATATCCTCCTACTAACAGAACCAAGACTATGAAACAAATTTCCTGATTCCCAGCCTTAGTTGGGAATCAACTGCCTGATCATTCTAGCCTATACATATATATTTTAGGATTTTATTTATTTATTGGAGAGAGAGAGAACAAGTTCAGGGAGAGGGGCAGAGGGCAAGGGAGAAGCAGCAGACTCCCCGCCAAGCAGGGAGCCTGATGCGGGGCTGGATCCCAGGACCCTGAGATCCTGACCTGAGCTGAAGGCAGACACTTAACTGATCAAGCCACCCAGTGGATATTAATGTTCTGTTAGTGTCCAACCATGATGGCAGGTTTAGCCAGAGACTCGTGGAGAGCATAGGCTTTGATTAGGCCTGAGAGCTCTGTTTAGGCGGTCATAGGAACAAATTCTTTTCCCCACTCTTAGAGGTTCTAAGGTCTTAAATTATATCCTTGCTAGACTTCGTGGTTTAAAAACCACAGGACAGAAAGTGAGGACATTATTGGGAATGGAGGAGCCTGGAACAAGCTGAGTAAGATAAGTACGTTCTTTTTGGAACCTCTTGAGTTTCTGGGAGCACCTCTTCCAGGGGAATAATACAGCTGAATTGAGTGTAGGACACAGGGCTGTGATTTTCATAAGCTTTGCTCCCTTCTTTTCCATGTGGCAGAAGGCTTTTTCTCTGAAACTAGGAAAAACAATGGAGCAACACATGACCCTGAACATTGCAAACTCAAATACCTAGCAGGACCAAGGAGAGAATATAAATGAGGAAGAAGTAGAGATCATGGAGACCTGGAGAGGGCATGATCTCTCAGAAGGGATCACCCCTGTTCAACTTGGCAAATGGTTGCCATGGGGAAAAATAAGGGTCCATAAATTTTCAAAAGAAGCTGGAACTCTGGAATTCGATGACCTAAAATCTCCTAAATTGTAAATGTTGGCAATATGTTCAAATTTCAGAAAATGTCGTGTGGTCCATAAAACACGTCTCTGGGCTAAATCGTCCTGAGAGCTTCTTTACCTACAACCTCTAATGCAGGGAAGAGAGATTGAACAGTAGAATCATAGAAATTGAGTTCAATCTTGGCTCTACCTATTGGATCCCAAACAATTTTATTTTAAGTTACTTAAACTAAGCTTCATTTTTTTTCCATCTCCAAAATCAGGACAGTGATTACAGGATTGATATAAAAATTACATGAAATAGTGTCATTGGCACTCAAAGTTAATGTCCCTTCTGCCTCTATTCTCTGCCCTCTCCCCTCTTTCTCGTTGCACAATCAACTGGAAAAGAACAGCTCTTCCACATTCTTATTTGAAGCAAGTTAAGCAACATTTTTTATAATTTGTCATACATTTTTTCTAAGAAAATCGAACATGGTGAGCCTAAATGTGCAATACCTGTTACTTAAAAAAACATCATTTGCACCTGTGACAGGAAGCAAACCTGAAGAGGGTTTTTTTTTTTTTTTTTGTGGTTGTTATTTTGTTTTATTTTATTTGGTTGTGTTTTGTTTTTTAAAGGATAAGGGGACAGAAGACATATTAAAGAAACATTCTCCCGCCAGTGAAATTCGGACAGTACAATCTCCCGTGATCCTGACTATGCAGCAAAGGGAAGTCCTTGAGCCAGGAGTGGAAGCTCTCCAGCACTCCTCAGGTTTTCAAAGAGACTTTACAAAAGTGGGAAGGAGGCATCGAACCAGAACAGAAAAGCAAAGGGTATCAGAGGCTTTTAGTCTTCGCGTTAGCAAGTCCGGGGCTCAGAATGAGCTAAGACTTATAAAAAATTCTCAGGGACAGTAGAAAGGGCTTTGTGCACGTATGCTCTGATCAGGGGAAATAGGGAAGGGCAGGTCCAGTGCTTGGGGCAGATGGTGTAATCCTAGCAGATGAGAGATACAAAGCAGAATTACTCAACTCCTACTTAGCTTCCATCTTCTCTATCTCCAAGAAGGATCTTTAAACTGGAAAGAGTAGTATAAACACGGTGAAGAGGAAATTGTAGCCCTAGGTGTGAAGCTTCTTAGAAAATAAATACGTGGCCTCTCTAAGCTCCGGTCTCCAGGTCCTGAAACATTGCGTCCCTAGGGACTGAAAGAGCTTGTAGATTTAATCACAGAGCCATTGTCAGTAATCTTTCAGGAATCTCGGGAGCAATACCAAAGAAATAGTGATGGGCAGCTGTCCTAGTCGTCAAAAGGGAGAACATGTAGGTTCTGGAAAGTTTGCACTGAAGTGTTTAATTCTGATCCCAGCAAACTCTAACCTGGGTTAATAAAGAGTTAGATTGTAATCATTTTAAAAAGGAAGTGGTACTCTCTAGAAGCCAGCACAAGTTCATGCAGAATAAGCCACATCATACTAACATCATTTCATACTTTTACATTTTTTTTGACAGGTTACCAAAACTCACCAGATTGTCCCAGAGGGAGTGAATCTTTCAGCAGTTCTTTTGACAAAGTTTCTTATGGTAAGATGAGTAGATAAGGACTAGATACTCTAGAGTTGGGGGAAGGCACAATGGGGACAACCACTGTATGCAGAAAGCACTCACTGAATGTTTGAGCCAAGTCACCCAAGCACAGGTACATAGAACAAGGTGCCTCTGGTCCCTGTCTGGGACCAGTTCTGTTAAAAATCCTTCAATGACATGCACGATATGCCAATGTATAAATGAGGGCTGACACAAAATGAAGTAGAAATAATATACTGCGTGACAGAAACAGGATATGGTCTGCCTGAACAAGGAGCCAAAACAAACACAATGGAATTTAACGGGGGAAAAATGACAGTTTTTCATTTTGATTTGGAAAAAAAAAAAAACTCAGTTATTCAAACTCTTAACAAGAGTTAATGTGAAGAAGTCTTGAGGATTTTAGTTCAAAAAGCTCAACGTGAGGCAGAAGTTCTGACATGGCTACAAAGACTAATGTTCATCAGGCAACATAGAGGGAAGTGTAGTATCCCCCTCCCACCATGCCCCACCAACAGTTGGTGGGGGTGTCATTGCCCCACTTGCATCCGGGCATCAGGGTTTGCTCTGGACTTTCCTTCCTAGTAAGCTTTGTGGGTCTTTCTAATTTTTTAAAAGATTTTATTTATTAATTTCTGAGAGAGAGAGCGAGAGCATGAGCAGGGCAGAGAGGGAGAGAGAGAAGCAGACTCCCCGCTGAGCAGGGAGCCCAAATCAGGGCTCAATCCCAGGACCCTGGGACCAAGACCTGAGCGGAAGGCAGATGCTTAACCCATTGAGCCACCCAGGCACCCCTCTTTGTAATTTTTTTTTAGTTATAAAATCAAAACATAATCACTGTAGAAACCTAGAAGTGTAGAGAGGTGAAAAGGAAGAACACAAAAGGGATCTAGCTCTCATTTAGGGACCACGACTGATTTCATTTCGTTATGCGTCCTTCCGGTCCTTTTCAGTGTAAGAAGGAGGACTATGGAGGAGAGTTTTTAAAATATGGCTTATGCAGAGTTTTCGATGTTTTTAAAAATTAACATCGCATCTTGAATTATTTCCCCAACTCATTATATATTCTTTAAAAACACAGTTTTAATAATTACACAATCCATTATCATATGGCTACGCCTTATTTTGTTTACCTTGACTCACTCTTGGGCATTGGGTTTGTTTCCATTTGGAGGGGTGGCCGGGAGATGGCACCAGATTTTAAAGGGGATACTGACAAAGCAGAGAGCAACTCGGGGAGGCCAGCCAGTGGAGTGAAGGCTCTTGGAAATCATGTCAAGAAAGCAGCAGTTAGAAAAAATTGTGACTGTTTCTCCCAAGGAAGGTGGATGGAGAGAGCCCTGACAGTTGTCTTTAAACCCTTGAAGAGTTGTCAGAGGGGAAAGGAAGAGAATTACCAAGGGGAAAACAGGTGGAGGGAGTCTGATCACAGCTCTACTTAGAAGGATTCCTGCTGCCTTCCGACCGGACTGGTGGACTGGGATGCTTTGTGAGAGAGGAACACTGCCTTTGGGGGAAGTGCTCAAGCCGAGGCAGGATGGCCACCTGGGGCAGGACTCTGCAGACAGGATTCCTCTATTGAGTGGGAGGCTGAAATAATAACTTCAAATCAAAGGCTCCTTCCAACTGGAAGGTTTGGCGTTGCTTTCTAAGTTACAAAACTGCCCTTTTGTGACCTTGCTCCCATGAAGAATTTACGGCAGGTAAGGAGCAAAGAAGTCGATGTCATTAATTTTACTGCTAGAGGAAGCATTGTAGCTCAGAGATAACAATATATATCTTTGTGCTCTGTGCTGGCTCCCATCTAGCTAGCACTTTACAGTCAACAATGCATTTTTCACACAGACCTTCTAATTTCATTCTTGTTAAGAGCTTTGTGAAGTACGTCTTGCCATTATCCCAGTTTTAAAGGTGAGAAAAGGGAGGTCTGAAGTCCTGAAGTGAAAAAACCCAATCCTCCAGCTCTAGTCTCCTGGCACTTTCCATGATAAGATACCTGTCCTCTGTTGTGAGTCCCTGAGTGAGCGATTTTATGGGCTGCCACAGGAAGGTCGTTAGTCTTTACCCTGTGTGTATTTCATATCTCTGCTGCTAGATTTTAAAAAGCCATTAGGACAGGATTATATATTATTTTCCTTCTACATTCTATCCTCCGGCTACTCAACGATGTCTCCAGAATGCAGATCTGACCACGTCAGCCCATGTTTTTATTTCTTTAGCTTCCCATTACCTCCCACGATGACTCTTAACTTAGCCAGGAGGAGACTTGGGAAAAGAGAGTGGTGCACATATCAGAATCTTAGGAGGAAATGAAGCACGGTGCAAAGCATCAGACATTATTTGAAAAGAAAAATTAAAGCACTTGGCTCATAAATATAGTTCCTGCTTGTAGTGATATATAGGGAATACTGTAATTCTCAACCCTTTGGGGAGAGCATATTATTTTGAGAGGGCAGAGGAGTGCATGGGATTTTAATTTTTATCAAAGGGAGCCATAGATTTTGCTGTTGCTGTTTGAGAAACACGGGTGTAAGGGGTGGAATAATGCTTCCTCTGTCATGTATCAAGTTTTTAAGTACATACAGGTTTGTGTCTGGGCTCTCTGTCTTCTATTGGTCTAGGTTTCTGTGTTAAAGCAATTTCATCTTAGTTATTATGACTTGATAGGATGTTTTGATCTCCAGGAGGACATGTGCCCCCAGTGTTTGTTCCTCCAAAATTGCCCTAGCTATCCTTGGCCCTTTGTTCTTTCATATTAATTTTGGTATGAGCTTTTTAGGTCCCTCGGAAAAAACCCTCTTTTTCATTTTGATTGTAATTGCACTGAATTCACAGATTTAAACTGAGCCAACAGCTCTCTCAAGGAATGGAGACCTTCCATCCACTTATTCAGGTGTGGAAGAACTTGAGATAGAGGCTGCAGATACGAGATAATTTCTCAGATTCCCTTTCTGGTAGGCAGGGCCTCATGACTTCATCCTGGGCAGGGGGAGAGAAGGCATAGTTTTCTGAGAAAGGTTGGATAAAAATGGATGTGTAAAGTGATAGTTCTACTTCCTTCAGAACAGGGTTGTGTGATGAGGACTTTGCACATAGACTGGAGCTAAGACGTCTAACCCACAACCGTGAAAAGACAAATCTTAGGATGAAAGCCCTGTTGGAGATGATGCCGCAGAAAGATGGAAAGAACCTGAGGGTTCAGTGACATCTTTGAGTTGCAGAGTTAACCAACCCTGAACCTGCTTATGCCGGACCTCTTGTTATGCAAAATAATAAAAATTCTCTGATTTAAGACATTTTTGGTTGGGTATCTGTTACTTGCATATGAAAGCATCTTAATGAATATAACAGGCTTTTTTGTTTTTGTTTTTCTTCAGTACTATTTCGTCATTTTTGTCACAGGCATTTTATACATCTTTATGAATAGGACATTTTAAAAATTATATTCCTTGTTATCTGTTACTGATGATTAGGTAGACTTCTGATTTTTTGTTGGTCTTATATCCAGGTTAGTGATCACGCTTATCAATTCCAAAAGTTTATCTAGAAAATCTCTTACAGACTATCAGACCTACATATAAAGACAGTTTTCCTTTTGCTTTTAAATTCTTGTGTTTATTACTTATTTTCTTTTTTTTTTTAAGATTTTATTTATTTATTTGACAGAGAGATCACAAGTAGGCAGAGAGGCAGGCAGAGAGAGAGGGAGAAACAGGCTCCCCGCTGAGCAGAAAGCCTGATGCGGGACTTGATCCCAGGACCCTGAGATCATGACCTGAGCTGAAGGCAGAGGCTTTAACCCACTGAGCCATCTAGGCGCCCCACTTATTTTCTTTATCTTATTGTATTACTTAGGCTTTCAGTACAGTATTGAAAAGAAGCAGTCACGGTGTGCAGTTCTATCTCCTCCTGACTCTGATAGGAATCCTTAGGAAATTTCACCTTTTAGGACTCAGCATGACATAACTCCAGGGTACTCCATCATATTACTATATTTTCATATTATCATAACATGTATGATTTTGTGATATATTTTTTATAAATATTCCTCATTCGGCTATGGTATTCTTTTTTTGTATCAGTTCACCTTAGGTTTGGCTGCAAGTAACATGAAAAGTCTAAAAAAGTCTAAATAGCAGTGGATTACACATGATAAAAATGTATTTTTCATGTTCAACTTAGCCAGAGATAATCAGTTCAGCACAGAGATAGGGCACCACAGTCTGAGAGGTTCAGGTTCCTGGATTCACGTTCCACTGTCTTCACAGGAAAGTTGGAAGAGGTAAGCTTTCCCCAGTGGATGAAAAAAAAACATTTGAAAGAGTTTATCATTGACTTGTGATTTTTTTTAAACCTTGACTAACTAGGACATATGGCTTAGATCGTTGACTTCATCCCAGTATTTATTCTCTCTTTATCCCATTGTAAAAGTAAACTTCAATCTTTTCTTCTGAATTTTAAAATTTATTTGCATACATTTACCTCTTTTCTCCTGCGGTTTGCTTAATCTGTATTCTAATGTGGTGTGGTTCTCTTCTTTTCTTTTGTTGTTCTTAATATTGTTTATGCCTTTTTTCTTGGTTAGCTTTGCTAGATGATTTTCTTTTATTAAAAAAATCTGATCTACTCTTTTTTAAAAGATTTTATTTATTTGACAGAGAGAGATCACAAGTAGGCAGAGAGAAAGAGAGAAAGAGAGAGAGAAAGAGAGAGGGAAGCAGGACCCCTGCTGAGCAGCGAGCCCAATGTGGGACTCGATCCCAGAACCCTGGGATCATGACCTAAGCCGAAAGCAGAGGCTTAACCCACTGAGCCACCCAGGCACCCAATCTGATTTACTCTTATTGGTCTTTTTTATAGTTTGTTTTCTAATTTATTGATTTCTGTCTTTCACTTTATTATTTCCTTCATTCCAGTGTTTTAGGCTCTTTCTGATTTTTTCTTCCCTTGCTTCTTGAATTGATTATGCACTCATTGACCTTTTATCTTTCCTCCTCCTTATAAATGAATTATAGGGTCTAATTGTACCTTTTATTTTATTTTTAATTAATTCATTTTTTTACATAGCTGTGATGAAAAGTTCAGAATCAAAATAAGGAATACCATACAAAACAAATTATGAAAATACAAATCCATTAATGATTATGAAAATAGGTTATAGGGAATGGGTTTGAGGGGACTGAATATGTATTAATATGTAGATCTATGTACCATTACACCCTTTAATTTCTCTCTAACAGCATCATATGTTTATATACGACTCTGTTATTTCATTTAGTTTAAAATATTCTGGACTTTCCATTGTGATATCCTCTTGAACCTCAAAATTACTTAGGATGCATTTTTACGTTTCTAAGCATGTTTGCTTTTATCTTAAAAAAAAAACAATGAAAAACTCTCCCCTTGGCTTGCTCATGTCTAATTTAATTGAACAGAGATCAGAAAGTTAGTATAATATAAATTCTCTGAAAATTGTTACAATCTGCTTTGCTATATAGTCATGTCCACAAATGCTCCATGTTAACGTGAAAATAAATTATGATTTTTATGGTGTGCAGAGTTCTACATATAGCTCTCAGAGAAACTGATAGATTTTTTTCCCTTCAAATATTCTGTAGTCCTACAGAGTTACTTTTTTGTCCATTTGATCCATTATTTTCTATTAGAAAAATGTTACATATATAGTATACATATACATATATAATGTATACATATATAATGTATACTTATATGATGATCAGTTTCCCTCTTATGCATAATGTGAATCCTGTTATTCAGCATACACAAGGTCAGGATGAGCTACGTCATCTTAGAGGATGATTCTGATCATTATTATATAGTTTCTCTCTTTTTCCCTATTTGTTCTTTTTTGCCATAAATTCTATTCTGTGTCATATCAACATTGCTGCTCAATATCATTTTGGAATTTGAATGATCTTTTTTTCCCCCCAGTTTTTTATTTTCAACCTTTTGGATTGGTGTTGTTTTAGGTATATCTCTCTTATTGGTCCTAAGTGTCTCTCTCTCTTATTCATTTAGATAATCTCTTTTAGTTGGCTTTAATCCATTTGTAAGAACTGTAAGTTATTATAATTTTCTTTTGTCTTTATTTAACTTTGCTTTTTTCATTGCTTCTTTTTTCTGTTTTTCTATGTGCTTTTAGGGTAATAAAGTTTTTATCGCTCTCTTTTTCTCTGACTGAATCAGAATCTATACTGTGTATTTCTATCCTTTAAGTGACTAAATTATATTTATCCTTAAATATTCAACAGTCATATACTTTTTTGAAAAATTAACAAATCTAGGGGTGCCTGTATGGCTCAGTCAGTTAAGTGTCTGACTCTTGATTTTGGCTCATGTCATGATCTCAGGGTTCTGAGATAGAAACCTTCCTTGGACTCCATGCTCAGCAGGGAGTCTGCTTGATTCTCTCTCTCCTTCTCCCTCTGCCTCTCCCCACCCCTCAAAAAAAAAAAAAATGAACAGACCTAAATTTTTTCAATATTTTTATTCTTTTTCTGGTCATACATAAAATTTGTCTATAAAATTCTTTCCTCCTCCATTTTGTTATTCTTAAATCTTACTTTCACTGATTTAAAAACAACAAAAAGGTATTACTCTCATTGTCAATAGTTCACTACATTTACATTAACATATTTCATTAATTACTGTATACTCCATTATTTTTTTCCTTATTTTTTGGTCAAAATATAACTTATAATGAATTCTGCTAGTGAGGGTTAGTTGGTGGAAACATTGTCAGTCTCTTCATTTCTGAAATGTTTTCATTTTATACCACATTTTGATTGAGAGTGAGCTTAACAAATTCCCCTAGCACTTTGAAGATACGACTCCAATATTTTTTGGTTTCTATTGCTACTGATGAAAGCTTAGGGTGAAACTTCAGTCTAATTGTTACTAATAGATTACTTCATAAGTAATCAATTTTTTTTCTCCGGTAGCTTTGAAGATTTTTCTTTTACTGATGATGTTATGCAATTTCACTGTTATATAGATATACCTTTATCCTACTAGGTACTCAAAGTGCATTTTTGCTCAGAATTCTCATGTTTTCCTTTAATTCTGGAAAATCCAAGCTACCATCTTTCAAAAAAAAAAATGGTTTCTCCATCATTCCTTTGAGTCTTCTTTTTATTGGTACTCAAATTGGAGATGCATTGGAACTTCTGATAATACTGCATGTCTTGATCTATTTTTTTTTAATTTTATATTTCTTTGTCTCTTTGCACTAAATCTGGGTGAATTTAGTACAGCCTCATTTTGTACCCGAGGCTTCCTGTTTTGTTTGTTTTGCTCTCTCTTGCACCCACTTGAGAAGTTTTGTGGATGCCTTTACCCAGGACACTGCACCCTTAGTTCATCATCAGGTTTATGATGGTGTTAAGGGGCTCCTGCCCTACAGTGATAATGAGACTATTATAGAGTCAATCATAGAACCTGGATCAGTTCCTAGTTAGGAGGCTGGGTCTCAGATCTTCTAGGCAGTCAGACTCTGGCTTCAGGCATTTGCCTACCTCTACTGTCTTATGCATGGACACTTTGCCTCTGTTACCCCACAGAAGCTAGGCTCCTTTCTGCTGCTGCCTGATTTGGGCCCAGAGCCGTGCAAGTCCAGTGGCTTCATCCCCACTCACTGCTTTACCATGATCCATAAAGATACTTTTTTCTTGTTTTTGAGTTTGGCTATGTCTTAACATTTGTTTTTCTTTTCCTACTTTGTACTTTATGGCTTTGTACTTAGAGAACAGGGAATACGTAGAAATAATAAAATTAAGGAAAACCAAATTGACAGGAAATCCATTTCATACAATTTTTTCCCCTAAAAATTAAAATATAAACTCCTTAGGCTGTCATTCAACATCTTTTGCAATTCAGGTGCATGCCAGTTCCACCGTCGGGCATCCTGTACTCCACTTGCATGGAGTCTCCTGCTGTTCCCTAAACATGGCACACAGTTTCACTCTCCTGCGACCTGACACATCTGTCCCTTCTGCCACAGGGTCTTCCTGCCACACCTTTACTTTAAGACCTGATCAAAACTCATTTCAGGGTGCCTGGGTGGCTCAATGGGTCAATCGAGGGAGTCTTGGTTTCAACTCAGGTCATGATCTCGAGTTGCAGGACTCCATGCTCAATGGGGAGCCTGCTTGGGAGACTCTCCCTCTCCCTTTGCCTCTCCCCTTACTCTCACGTGTGTAGGCATGCTTTGGGCAGAATGGGGGAAAGGGCAGAAGGAGAAAATCCTCAAGTCCACTCCCCGCGGAGCACGGATTTCCTCACCAAAAGGGCTGGATCCCATGACCCATGAAATTATGACCTGAGCCAAAACCAAGACTTGGAACCTCAAGCAACTGAACCATCCAGGTGCCCCATAAATAAATCTTTAAAAAAAAGAAAACAAAACTCATTTCAGCTGTGAAGCTGGCTCCAGATCCTACAGGCTAAGTTACTTATTTCTTCTCTGCATAATGCACTCAACACATGCAAACTGAACAAATGAATGAATGAATGAATGAATGAATCATACAACAGGCAAGACTGAGTACCGGTGCCTTACTGCCATATTGTCACCTCCGTGGCCAACCGTTTATCAAAGTGTCTGCTCTGAACAACTGTAATGTATTGTATTTACCCAGTGTATTTAGAAATAAGGGGAAAGCAGTGGACACAGTTTTTCCATGAAGTGTGTCCTATATAACGGTCATGGAGTTAACTGTACATGAAGCCAGTTAAGATAACCCGATATACCATTTGTGAAAGGGTGGCTTTCACAACTATTAAGGCAAGACTATTAGGGACAAATTGTCTCATTTCCTTCCTCAATTTCACAGCATTCTTTTAAAAAGAGAAGAGATGTTAGCATGAGCTCTATTTTTGTTTCTTTTTAGGAAAGTTAAAAATATGATGGAAAAGAGCTTAATTACTTCAAGGTCTAGTATGTTTAAATGCTTTAACGTGTATAAAAGCCCAATTGTATCTTTCTATTCATTATGATTCTATCTCAGGAGAAGGGTTATATTTTTTTGGTCCCTATTTGACAAGGAGAAGATAATTTATCAAGGAAAATGGTACCAAATGGCATGTTTTTTGAGCAAAAATATTTACTTAATTGTCCAGCTTTACTGGAATCCTTCAGGATACTATTTCTTCCTAAGGAACAGAATGAAGGCTCTGTGACACCGAGGAAACAAAAAAGGGTTTCAGTCTGGGACGGGATACTTGTGCTTTCTTTTCCTTCAGCTCAGTAGCATGGCTATGGCAAAAACAGAAATTCAACTGAGTAGCATTTTTGTTCTAAAAACACCTAAATTCATCTCAAATCTGTATCTCTTCTGGGGAGAGAAACTAAATCCATTCTAACAAGTAATTAAGCAAACAAAAAATCCCCTAAAACCACAATCTCCTCTGGTGCGCGTCTACACCCGCTTCCTGCCTGCGCCCCCGCCCACGGAGGCCCTGTCAGCGCCCCCGCCCCCGCCCCCGCCCACGGAGGCCCTGTCAGTGCCACGATGCACCACCTCTCACCTGGGCCAGCCATCACAGAGGGCTGCTCTCTGACACAGGGCTGTGTTGGGTCAGAGCTGCACGGAGGACCCGTGGATCGGAGAGCTGAGAAGCCAGTGAGAAGTGGTCCCCCCGTTTAACTTCACAATTTGACTTCCAATTCCGTTAGTCCTCACGGCCTTCTGAAAACTCGAAGCTTACCGGAGATTTAATCTTCCTGGTGATTCGGGGTAGCTGGGAGACCCTAAAATTTGTCTCCAAATCTCAATTTCCCACCAAATTCCTAATTCAGGCTCAAAACTTAATTCACTTAAATTCATTTATTCAGTTAAAGTCTTTAACTACTTTCTCTGGTCACAGCTGTATCCCCTGTAGATACAGACTTTGAATCTTCGGTAGGCCTTCAGAAAGGATTTAGAGTTTAGACAACTTGGATTTTTTTTTTTTTTCAAGAGCTTTTTTTTTTTTAGGTAATCTCTATACCCAACCTAGGGCTGGAACCCTCAACCCTGAGATCAAGGGTCAGTCACATGCTCCACTGACTGAGCCAGCCAGGAGCCCCAAGACAATTTAGAATTCTGAATCAATTTCAACATCTACAGAAAGGACCCAGAGTTGATAAATTGTCTTTTCTCCTTGTGTGGCCAACAATCTCACTGTACTTGAGAGAGTGTGGTACATCCCAGAAAAGGGGATAAAGGAGAGGGACATGGGGATTTTTTTTTATTTACAGAAAAGATATCTGGAGTATCTTTTGGCTTATTGCCTTGTTTATGTTAGACAACTATGAATTTTTGCAGAGGAGAACAAAATTCATAATAGGGGTAAGTCGAGCCATTATACTGTACACCTGAAACTTACCCGGTGATGTACGTTAATTATATGTCAATAGAACTGGGGGGATAAAAAGAACAGAAACTAAAGAGAAAGAAGTATTGCCTAAAGAAAATGTATCAGTCACAGTTCTCAGACAGGTAATTGTGGTATATTTAGTTTCATCTCTTTTCAAGTCACATTTATGAGCCTCTGCTAGGTGTTAGGTCCCGTGTTAAGTTCAAGGGTAGCGCTGCCCAATAGAAAGAGAATGCAAGCCATCTACATAACTTTGAAGCTGCTGGTAACCACATTAAACCAGTAAAAGGAAATAGGTGAATGTGGTCTGGTCCTGCTGACCTTCAGCCCCGCCCTAGCACTCCCACCCTCTTCCCCTCAACTAAAGCCTCAGGGGCCACCCAGGTCCTCCTGGGAGCCCATCTGTTCCCCCTTGGCTTTTCCACTGGCTCGGGTCTCTGCTGACTATTCCCTGTTGTCGGGGAGAGTGATGCAGAGCTGGCTGATAGGAGCCCGATGTGTAGTCAGTATATGGGGATGCCCAGCCCTGGTGAGGTAGGAAAGCTTTCATACAGTCCTAAAGAATGGAATCCAAATGGTGGGATTTGGGGCTTCATGATAATAAGACTTTCATCTGGGATTGTGTAGATTGTTGTCACCATGGAATGTAAAACGAAGGGAGTGAGTGACACCAGAGACCCATTCTGCCCTTTATTCACCAAACCACGTGCTCTGGCACAGAGCTACATCTTCGTGAAGGGAAGAATGGCTTCTCGAAATTTTCACAAGGCCACCGTATTGGCCAGCGGCAGCTCTGTGCTGAAGAGCCCTTTGGAGTGGGAGAAGAGCCCTCGCCAGCCCCTCTTAACATACATCTTGCAAAAGACATCTGGCTCCATGCGCTGACTTTGTTTAAGTTCTGTGTAGTCTAGGATATTCGTATTTATGTATTTGTGATCATTCTTACATCTTGACTATGAGGTTTTCACAAGGAGAAAACAGAAAAAGAACAGAAATATCAGTCATTTCACTAAATCTTATTTTGGGCCCAACATGAATCATCTTCCCTCAAGACTCTGGTCTGGGCATTCAGATGGAGTTTTCCATGACAGCAGGAGGCACGGGCTTCTGTCTCATACTCTCTCAGAAGTGAGCCTTACTAAGTTAGGGGAGGACAGAGTCATGTTCAGATATTCAGAGAAAAGTCTGAGGACATGGCCATTGGAGATCACTATACCTGTGAAGCTCCTAAAATATCCCTTAACCTTCTCCCTTCCCTTCTTCCTCCTTCCCAGATACCACTCAGCAACCATGGAAAAAAAAAAAAATGTTCTTAGTGCATACTCAGTGCCTGCAGTGACAGACAAAGAGACAGCCAATCTCTGGTCACATAGAGCTTCACATTGGTTTGTTTCCAAGTTGGCTCCTCCAAACAGAACGTTTTAGGTCTGAGAGGGTCTCTGGGAATTTGATGTTCACATCTCCAGCATCCCTGGTTCCCCCTTCATGTTCTGTAATGTGTTCCTATGTGCTGAAGGGACTAAGGCATAAGTCACTGACTGTAGATCAAGGAGAACAAAGTTCTTAGCCTTCCCCCCAAAAAACAAAGCTGTGTCTTCCCTGGACACTCTTATCACCTGGCAAGTAAGTTCAGATTTTCCAAACACCAAATCAAAGACACTGACCTCCAGGACAGGACCACACTCCACACTTAACAAACCTCCTTGCCTCTGGGGCCACAGTAATTAGGCACACCTGTTAAGTTTTCTTAACCCACTTTCTCTCCTCAAAGTTTGCATGCTCTCTCTTTAAATACATACTCCTCATGTTTGTTTACCATCAAATATGTGCTGGGCACCTGCATTAATTTTGCAATGAGTTTCTATAAACACAGACAGTGATGAAATGTCATCCCTGCCATTCTTTTTTTTTTTTTTTTAAGATTTTATTTATTTATCTGACAGAGAGAGTGAAAGAGCACTAGCAGGGGGGACAATAGGGAGAGAGAGAGGGAGAAGCAGACTCCCCGACAGAGCAGGAACCAGATGCGGGGCTCGATCCCAGGACCATCATGACCTGAGCCGAAGGCAGATGCCTAACCATCTGAGCCACCCAGGCACCCCATTGCCATTCTTGAACTCATGGGCCAGTGAGGAAAACTGAGAGTATGGAAACCTTTTCAGTTCAAGATGATAAGTCCATGATAAGTCCTGTAGAATGACAGAAAACCTAGCCACCAACTTTAACTGATGAAGCTGGGGGGGCTTTTGAACTGGATCTCGGAGAATGAATAGGAGTTAACCAGGTAGCAAAGTAAGGGGAGACAACTCTGGAGAGAGGGAACAGAGTACACAAAGTGCAAGGAAGGTGTATGATATTCTACAGAGAGATAGACATCCTTCCTCCAGCACAGCTCTTCTCTACCTGAAAGCCTGAGAATTAAAGGGCCCAGATATCTGTACCCCTCCCACACACCCAGCGTTCAGTAGTGACCTAGGCATAGGACAGCTGCTCTAGACACTCCCGTTTGAAAAGAGGAAGAACAGGAGGCATACAGGAGACCCGGGTCTAAAGCAATTCTGAGATCCAGCAGGCCACACGTGGTCAATCCCTTCATCAGGGATCAAGCCCTAGCAATTCTTCACTGAGGCTCTTAGTTCTACCCTCTGGACTTTCTTCCTTTTCTGTAAAAGGGAGCCCATATTTGCAACCAAGTAGTTTTCTTGGCCTATGAAAGTTTGGAGATTTTTTTTTTTTATACTTCCTTTGTCCCTTTCAGTCCAAACTGATGATAGTTCTGTTTGTATGATTCTCTTAAAATCTTTCGGAGCCTCTTGTGAATCTTATTATGGTTCATGCAATTGGGACCAAAAAAGTTGAGTTCACAAAGGTCTTCACAATAAAACATCCAGCTTCTGTTGAAATTGCCAAGAATTCTTAAAAGTCCTGAGGTTTTTTTTGGTTGTTTTTTGACACAACACTTTTCTAAGGCATTCCTTTAGGGAGGCTTTTGAACTGGGTCTTGGAGAATGAATAGGAGTTAACCAGGTAACCAGGTAAGAGAGGTAACAGGTAACAGAGGTAACCAGGTAACAGAGGACTTTATAATCAAGATCTCAGTATCGTCTTTATGGCATGTTGTTCTTACTATTCTCTGAATTTAATTTTTGTCTGGAAGCCATTCTTAATTTAATGTTGCTTTTCACCTGGAGAGGCACGGGGGTTTTCAAACTGTGTGGATTCTGCCTGCTTTATTTTATTTTTTAAAGACTTTTTTATTTATTTGACAGACAGAGATCACAAGTAGGCAGAGAGGCAGGCAGAGAGAGAGAGAGGAGGAAGCAGGCTCCCTGCAGAGGTGAGAGCCCGATGTGGGGCTCGATCCCAGGACCCTGGGATCATGACCTGAGCCGAAGGCAGAGGCTTAACCCACTGAGCCACCCAGGCGCCCCCTGCCTGCTTTATATTTAACTTTTTTTTTCTTGAGCTTATCCCTCTCCTGTCAAATTTTAATGTAAGCTACAAAAAGAAGCCAGGGTGACCTTTAAGCCTGCCTAGAACTCTCCTCAGCCAGGCCATCCAGTTCCTGAGGTACATTTTCTACTTTCCATACTCTTGCAGACAAGAATGTTGCTAGACTTTCTGCCACCACATAATGAATTATCTTCTCTTTAGTTTCCACTAATATTTTCCTCATTTGCCTTATTTTTTTTAAGATTTTATTTATTTATTTGACGCAGAGAGAGAGAGAAATCACAAGCAGGCAGAGAGGCAGACAGAGAGAGGGGGAAGCAGGCTCCCTGCCAAGCAGATAGCCCGATGCAGGGCTCGATTCCAGGACCCCGAGATCATGGCCTGAGCCGAAGGCAGAGGTTTAACCCTCAGAGCTATCCAGGCACCCCATCATTTGTCTTTTTTTTTTTTTTTTTAAAGAGATTTTCTTTGAGAGAGAATGCATGCATGTGTAAGTGGGGGCAGGGGCAGAGGGAGAAAGAGCAGACCCCATGCCCAGGGCACAGCCGGATGCAGGCTTGATTCCAGGACCCTGGGATCATGACCTGAGCCAAAATCAAAAGTCAGACACTTAACCGACTGAGCCACCCAGGTGCCTCTCCTCATTTGTCTTTAATCTTTGACTGCTTTCTTGAGGGACTTCAGGCTGCTGCTAACAGTTTCCTTGAGATCCTTTAGATTTTCACCAGTTCTCTCCTCAACATCCTTCCAGCTTGTCTTCTACTGTCCCAAAGCCACTCTCATCGTTTTTAGGGTTTATTTTTTATTACAGCAGCATTCAACGGGTCTCTCAACTTCTGCCCCCCTGCTTCGGACTCCCTTGCCTGTTTACACCTCCAGCCCCTGCTCATCAAGCCTGCTTCTGGTTTCCTGCCACGCAGGGGGCAGACGATTTTCTCCCAGAGCATCTGCCCCTTGGGACAGTCCTGGGAAATAATTCCAACATATCCGCCCAGAGATCATTTCCTCAGAGGAACTTTCTTGGGAAAGGTCTGGAAGATGAGGTTTCATGAAAGACGTTATTTGATGTTATCTTCAAAAACCAACCAACCAATCAACCAACAAAACCCTTTACAGGATACCAAGTGTTTCATCTGGGGAAACATTTTTAACTGCTTCAGGGGAAATTTCAGAGAGTGAGATCTATTTCTAACATTTTAGGAGAGAGAAAGAAAAAAAAAGTGAGATTAAATGTACATTAGGCTAAATGTACATGGGTTATGTTTGCTTTACTTTTATTTTTGAACCAAGTGAGCTTGCCAATGGAAGGAGTGCGTGTCCTCGTGTGACAGGCTACAGGCTGAGGCTTCCCGCCAACAGGGCAGAGTTTCTTAATCTCCACACGCCCCAGTATCTCCAGGTCTGAGGTGGAATTATACTTACCTCAGAAGGCTGATGTCAGGGATAGAGGAGACAGATTGTATGAGCAACAGCCAAGCAGAACATCTAGCAGATGATCAATAAACCACTCAGGGCCCACCAATGTGGAAAACCACAGAAACGACTCCTTGCCCTTGCTCTGAAGCCTCCGCTTGTCTTTCCTGAGGTGTCTCGAATCAGGAGTCCCGGCTCGCACTCCCCAGAGAGGAGCTGGGGAAGGGAAGCTCTCACTGTGGAATGTGGAAATCTCCAGGGACCACATTAAATCCTTTCCCAGCAGACTATGTCAGGGAAGGAATAAAACCAATTTGCTTTTAGGTTTTTGTTTTTTTTTTTCTGCCTCACATCCACCCTTGATCTCATCTCTCTGGGTCTGTCTCCTCTCCCCGCTGAATCTCCCTCATCCTGCTTCCCAGGAGAATTCCCTACCTGCCACTGCCCTTCTCCCAAGCAAACCCAGGGCAGGAGGCTAGAAGCCAGCGAGGAAAGGAGCCCCACAGTCCCATTGCAGCAACCAGGTGGGAAGAGCATAGAAGTGGAAAAAGCAGAGAATAAAGGGGTGAAATGAGATCTGAAGGAGAAGGGAAGTTGGGGATTAGAGAGGAAAGGTTGAATCACTGGGAACATGCCCATGAGGGGAAGGTTTGGGGGCAGCAAAAGCAAAGAGACATGGCAAGCTTTAGAGGCACCCTGCAAGGGAAGGGACTATGGAAGAAGGGAGTTGGAGGAGGGGGTTAGTCACACTTGCTAGAATTCTGGGAAGCTCCCTCTCCTTGCCTATCCCACACCTTCCTCTCTAGATGATTCTGCCTTTCTAGATGGTCTGTCTTCTTTGCCCCTTTCTGGCATAGCTCAGGCCAGGCGGTCCTTAGCCTCAACGATGACAACATCTCCCAACCAGCTGGTCCTCCCCCTACACCCTGCCCTCCAGTCTACTCATCTCACAACCGGAGTGGCCTCTCCTTCACCTGATCTTGTCCCCATCCCACCTCATACTCAAGAACTTATCTTGGTACCAGTTTGTCTCTGACCCTGGGCAGAGGGCAGCTTTAGGACAGAAACCCTACATTATCAGCATGGAGAACACCTTGTATGGTTTCTGGAAGGTAGCATTATGGGGACCGAGGGAATGGATGGATGGATGGATGGATGGACACTCACCTGGTGGCAAAGAAGAGATAGTTGGGGGGTCCAGCAAAGGAAAGAGAGTTGGTGAAGAAGACGAATGGGAAACATCAGCAAGCCATCGGGTAAAAGAAACACGTTTATTTTTGGTGGGGTAATAAATTCTATTTTGGAAGATTACCATGCTAAAGCAGCACATTTTCCACTGTGTCTGAAGAACAAATGGGGTGAAAAGGGGGTGGGTGCCAGACCCTATAACCAGCGCCCCTCAGGAATCAGCTGCCTCCCTGGACCTACAGATGTCTAACTTCTTTCCCTTGATACTGACTCTGTCCTTGTCACTCCTTTCACTGCCCTCATCACCGCCACCCCCCTGACCAGGGGCAAGCTCCCCAGATATCTCTCTCGCTTCAGTGCCCCGTTTTCTTCCTTCTCCACTTCCACCCTGCCTTATTTCCCATGCTCACTGCCCCCCGCCCCCACCACTGAACTTCGTCCTTTTTCCCATGTCCTAGGAGCTCTCCTTATTCATCCATTTGTCCAAACCTCCACCAACGGCAAGCTGCCTCCACTTTTCAGCTGCCTAATGCTCCCAAGGACTCCCAAGTTCTGTTAAAACAATCAGAATATTTATAGACAATCAGTTTTTAAAGGCTTCAAGACACTAAATTGTATCGGCCCAAGATGCCACTTGGAATAAAATTCTGTAAAGATGCAAGGAGTGCCCTGTAGCTGAAGATTCATGTGGCTGTTTGTTGAGGTCCTTCACTCAGAGGGATTTTATCAGGGCAAGCAGGGTGGAAAAGGGATGGAGAGCCAGAACCAGGGACCCAGTCCCCCTCCCCAGCTGCCTCCGATCCTCTCTCCTTTGGTGCAAACCCTGTCCACAGTGCCAGAACACCACGGTTTATTTTTATCTGTTTATTTCGCAATTAACAAAGAGAAGGAGCCTCTTTTTGATGGGCTGGTTCAGGGGTTCAAAGTGTCTAGCTACCTTGACCCCTTTACCAGCCTCCGACGTCGCAGTACGGCTGCCCAACTGGGAGAGATTTATACTTATTTTTATATAATGGAAAACTCATTGCTGGACATCGAGTTACTCACTTTGATTTGTTTTCTTTGGAAGAAGCGGCCGGCGGCGGCAGCGCCCCAAGCTGGGTCATTAATATGGCAGCAACAGCAACAAAGACCTTTACAGCCGCTGCCTGTAAACCGTGGATAAAGTTCAAGCATTTATTCTGTTTGAGGCCTCCCAGTGTCTATAAAAGCCCAGCACGATTATATGATCAGTGTCAAGACCCACTTTCCCCTCTTTGTGCTCCGGGATGCATTTCCTTGCCCTGTCCCTCCGTGTTGCCACTGCAGCTGCTCTGGCTTTAATAGCAACCCAAGGCACACACTATTGGAGTGTTCCTTGGGCTTTGTTTTAAACATGGTTTTTGCTTGTGTTAACTACCGCCTGGCTCTCTGACACCCGTGAATGGGGCTATGCGGGGCTGTCAATCAACAGCAATAATAATGCCATCTGGGTTTGAATAATACTAATGAGAAGAAGAAGAAGAGGGATACTGTGTATTAACATAGCACCTTTGTCCCAGAAGCTCAGAGGGCGTTCAGGATAATAATTCATTCATGCTCCGAGCACTGCTTGGCGGTAGATATTATGATCCCACCGCGGGGGATTGAGACACAGAGAGGGCAAGTGGCTGGCCCCAAGGTCACACAGTAAGTCAGAGATGGCATAAAACTTAGTTGCTACAGGTCCCCTAAAGCATTGGACCCGCGGGATCACACTGAATTTTAACTCTCATTACATCTGTTTTTAAAATCTAACGGTAAAAAGAACTATAGGACCTTGTTGTTCTATACCTTGTGGGACAAAAAATAAAATAAAATAAAATAAAATAAAGGAAGGAAGGAAAGAAGAGAGAAAGAAAGAGAAAGAAAGAAAGAAGAAAGAATGTTCTAGGATGGTGGGGAGGACCTCAGAGATCCTCAGTATTAAAGGGGAGCCTGTCCATGCCAGGGGCAAAGGAAGAGAGGGTGATGAAATGCCAGTATTTCACTCCTAGAAGCATCTGGAATTTCTAAATGGGCAGGAGGCTGGTGGATACAGAAAGCACAATGACTACAGGAAAAGAGGTCCCCCCTGGATGTGGGCAAGTAAGCTAACCACAGAGCCAGAAAGCTCGTGGAAGGCCAAATAAGGATCAGTAGCCATCCAGAAAGACTATTGCTGAAGGTACCATGGATTTCTGTTTAGTCTGAAGTCCCATCCTGCACTTTGCTGGGACCCTAGCTCTCCCTTCTCAACCCCTGTGGTCCTCAGAGAGGTTCAAACCTGACTGTCACTTCAAATCAGTAGTTTCTTACTTAACTTCTCTGTGCCTCAGTGTCCACCTCTGTAAAACCGGTTAATAAGACTATCTCATTCGGTATTTAGCCCATTGCAATGCCTTCTGAATCATTTCTCCAACTTCGGTCCCTCCTTGATATCTATCACTGGGCCATTAGGAAGATTAAATAAGCTGATATTTACAATGCTGAGCATGGTGCTTGACCCATAGTGACCCCTCATAAGCATTAGCTATTTAGTAACATTAAGTAATAATGGGACTGTTATGTTGTCATCGTCACTATCCTCTGGTTTGCTGGCCACCGGCTCCTTGACAGATAAGGAATAAAACGAGCACCGTGAAGGAAGAGTGGAATTCGGTCATATAAAAACAGAATTAGGCCATCCAGAGCCTTGTCCCCTTCTCCGTGCTTGTGCTGCTTTTAGGATCTGCCCCCTGCAGCCCAGCACTGTGTTATTCTCACTTGCTGCCTGTGTCAATTCTGTCTCCTCTAGTAGACTCTGAACAAACGCACAGGAGACCTCCAGATGGTCAACAGACACATGAGAGGATGCTCAACGTCACTGATCATCAGAGAAACACAAATCAAAACCACAATGAGATATCCCCCTCACACCAGTCAGAATGAGAAGTATCAAAGAGGCAAGAAATTACAAGTATTGGCGAGGATGTGGACCAGAGGGACCCTCGTGCCCTGCCAGTGCCACAGCAACTACTGTGGAAAAGAGTATGGAAGGTCCTCAGAACATTACAAATAGAAATATCATATGATCCAGTAATTCTGCTGCTGGGTATTTACCCAAAGGAAGTGAAAATGCTAACCCAAAAAGATATGTGCACCCCTTATGTTCATCGCAGTTATTTACAAGGGCAAAATATGATAGCAACCTAAGTGCCCAGTGATAAATGAATGGATAAAGAAGGTGTATACACACACACACACACACACACACACACACACACAATAAATATTACTCAGTCACAAAAAAGAATCAGATCTTGCCATCTGTGACAATGTGGCTAGGCCTAGAGGGTATTATGCTAAGTGAAATAAGTCAGAGAAAGACAAATACCGTATGATTTCACTTACACAGAAAATTAAAAAAAAAAAAAGTACAAAGAAACAACAATAAAACAGAAACAGACCCATAAATACAGAGAACTGGTGGTTGCCAAAGGATAGGTAGGTGGGGTGATGAGCAAAATGTGTGAAAGTAAGTGGGAGATACAGGCTTCCAGTTATGCAATAAATAAATAAGTTGTAAAAAGGGAAAAATACAATGACCAAATGCACGCTAACACATCTAATTCTGCTCTAGTCCCCTCTGCACCCAGCACGCCACTCGACAAGTTACCTTTGAAGATGAATGTTACCTTTCCATGATTTCTAGAACACCTGCCATGTGCCAGCCTCTGAGTGGAGGGACTCTGAAATATACCAGGAAGGCTCTTGCCTCAGGAGATACACTTCCTTGGGAGAAGAGATAAGCCATGTGGCAACAATTTGCAAACCTTAGCATGCCTCAGAATCACTTGGAGGGCTCGTTAAAGCAGACTGCAACTAAAATGACTTTGAAGGCCCATTGAAATTTTATTTGTATGCTTTTTCAGTGGAACTATCACATTTGCTAGAAGAGGAATAACGTGATCAAGATGTCGTCCCAGTACTCGATTACCCAGTAATTGACCTTGCAGTATTATATGGGGTAGGTAATACCAGGGAGAGACCGAAGTTGGGGAAATCAATTTGGAAGAAGTTGTAACATGCCCGGGAAGAAAGAAATGTGCTGAACTCAATAATTAATTGATTTACTGGTTTTGAAGTTTTCCTGCTCCTCTCACCCAATGATTATATCCCTGGTTCCCTCTTTCTTGAAGAGAGCCTCAAATACTTGAGCTGACACCTTCTGCCCTATAAGTTTGTTATTTATGGTATCGTCTGTCCTTTGTCTTTGTCCCTGACCCAGTTTAGAGACACTCTATCACTGGGTCTGAATCTGAGGCACTCTCCAGTTTCCAAGGCAAGCATTCTTTGGCAATAAACAAACAGATTTGCAATTCTTCCCCAGAACTTCAAGACAGAAAGTCCCTGCTTTCCCATCTCTGCAGGCTGGAGGTAAATTTCCCTCCTCACCATCCCGTACCACGTGTAAAGATTTTGACTTTGCATATGATGTTTAGGCTCATGCCTTCTCTTTTTCTATAGAGTTGGAGCTTTTTGAGGACAAAGCTCCCATCTGCCCCGCGCCCCCCCCCACCATGTTTCAGTCCCTTTTTGTGGAGGGCCTGACACAGTGAAGGTGCTTGCAAAGTCTTTACTGAAAAAAAAAAAAAAAAGAAAAGAAAAGTTTAATTGAAAACATTTAACATTCTTCATGTATTCAAACACGTAATGCCCCATCACATGTAGATATCTTTTTAAAAAAGTTTTTGTTGATTTATTTAAGTAATTTCTATGCCCCATGTGGCACTCGAACTCACGACCCTGAGATCAAGAGTGGCGTGCTCTTCCACCTGAGCCAGCCCAGCGCCCCCACACAGAGATACCTTTATGAAAGCACCTGGCTTACAGGGTTTCTCTTTCAGACAGAATTGGTTACGCCTACATTAGAAGGCAGTTTTTGCAAGGTCTGCCTCCAAGAATAAGAAGCCCCTCATTAAACAGTAGTCTTCCAAAAGAATATATGCCTCCCTTATTTCTTCTCTCCACCTGTCCTTTCTGTCTTCCCACCTTTCTTCCCTCCCTCCCTCCTTCCTTCCAGCAGGCACCTGATGACTGAGTATGAGACATTTACACCAGGCACTGTGGGAGATTGGTTGCAACCATTGAGAAGTTTGAAATTCAGTGAAAGATCCCCATCCCTGCATAATTTTATGTTATACGTTGGATTTTATTTTAGATTAAAATAAGGTACAGACTAATCCAGTGCCGGCATACGGACATACGGAGGAGCAGGAGGCGGGATCACGGCTTATGGGTGTAGAACGAAGAGTAGGTCAGTCGGCTCTGGGAGGTGGGCTGTATCTCCAATGGCAGAGAAGCGGGGGACGGGCTCTGCCGGAGGGAGGAGCAGCACTGGGGGTGTGAGGAGTTCAGGGAAGAGGGAGCTCCCCAGGGAATGGAGAGCCGCCCACAGGGAGTGAGAACAGGCGAACAGTGTGGCAGAGGAACACGGTAAGATAGAGGGAGGTAGCCGTGGATCTGAACAAGCCACAATGAGAACTTCAGACTCTACTCACAGGCAAGGACAGTGACAGAAGCGGAACAGGGACATGTTCCCCAAATCGAGTTTTGACGTAGTAGTCCTGGCCCACATGGCCAGCCAGCATTTGCCCTACAGCTTGAGGTTACTGGTACTCTGTGTGCACTTCTCCCCACGGCTGCAGGAGAAAGGAGAGCCCTTGTCAGACGTGCTGGACTCTTCCTTCTGTGGCCGGGTGCCTGGGGATTTTTATCTGGCTTAAGAGTGGATTTACTCATCTTTGGAGAGGATTTTTTTTTCTTTTTCTTTTTCTTTTCTTTCTTTTTTTCTTTTTTGAGGAAGGGGGTCTTTCCTCAGTCCCCTCTCCTCACCCTGGGGATTGTCTCTACCTCCGGCCCGGGAGTGCGTTTTGAACCGTTATGTTGTCTCAAGTGCACTGACCACCACAATGGGCAGCGCCCCAGAACGCCTGCCCCTTCTCTGGCAGACCAAGCTGGCCCATTCCTCACCATGTCATGAATTTTCCTGGAGGGAAACAGCGGATGCCACATGGTCATGGCTTGAAAAGATTCCATGCTGTCTGCACAAACAGAGACTGGAGCCTCTGGGAACAGCCTCGCTCTCACCTCACCCCCAGAAAGCCTCCCGCCCCTGGCCCGTGCACACGGGCTGTGAATTGGCGTTCTGACTTCCACACACTGATGTACTGTGGGACTGAGGTGTGGGGCTGTTGCCTTCAGAAAAGTAAATCTCTCCATCTCTCTGCATTGGACGCGCTTGTCTCTGAGGACCTTTCCTCTCCAGGCAGCCCTGCGCAGTACAGCGCAGACGAGAGGATTCCTGGGGTCGGCCTTACCCAACTGTAGGCAGCCAGGCATCACCAGCGTAGTCTGAGAACAGAGGGAGCCAACTCCCACCAACCCACACCCCACTGCCGCCAGACACATAATAAACTCTTTGCTATGCACTTATTTCTGCATTCCGGCCCCTCTACCCAGAATGCTGCTTCTTTCCTGCTGTCTTGGGGAACTCCTATTCATTGTTCAATGCTTAGTTTAAGGGTACTGGTGTTGCAAAGGCTTCCCCAGCTCTCAGGTGGAGAGATGCTGGTTTCTCCCTTTGCTGTATTCTGTGGCCGTGCATCAGTGCTAGTGCGGATAAGACAGAATTATGGCTGTTTGCTTGGATATCGCTACCCCAAGTAGATGATGAGCTGCTTGGGGAAAGAATAATGAGGGATAGTAGTACAGATTGTGCACTGCTCAACCCTCTGGGGTGTCATTCACACTGTAGTTTGAATATATGCTGTACAATCCTAAGCAGCAGCTTTGGGGATAATTAAGTCTTATTTTTAATAGGGACTGACACAAAATAAAGTTCATTTATCTAACCCCAGGTAAGGCCACTGCTCAGACTCTTGCTCCTCTAGCTCACACCCCATAAAAGAGGAAAGAAACACTAGCTAGCCCAACAGCCTTGTAATGAGAAAATGCCCAGCTTCCCTTGGAGATGGTACATTGGTTCTAGATCTAGGAGGGAACCCAAGACCCTCTTATTTTTTTTTAAGATTTATTTATGTATTTATTTATTTGACAGACAGAGATCAAAAGTAGGCAGAGAAGCAGGCGGGGTGGGGGCGCTGGGAAAGCAGGCTCCACACTGAGCAGAGAGCCTGATGGGGGGCTTGATCCCAGAACCCTGGGATCATGACCTGAGTTGAAGGCAGAGGCTTTAACCCACTGAGCCACCCAGGTGCCCCCCAAGGCCCTCTTAGATCTCAAACAGCTAATGGCTGGTCCAGGGATGTCAAAGAGGTTTTATCTCATGGATCAAATCAGACTTATAAGTAGTGACTACTTGAAGCACTGAACTGGGAAAGAAGTCTTCTGAGGCAGCATTCAAACTCAGTGGAGGAGAACATCCTATGAATGTTTGAATTCTATCCTGGAGCAGTAATGGGAGAGAGAGGCCCATGTGCCACGTGGCTGTCATCTGTTCCAGTTTGGCACTGGACTAGTGACAGGGCTAGTGGGATTATATAATAGGAGTCCCTGTCTTGTCTTTCTCAGATGTTCTCAGGCTTTTATGAGTGATACAAAAATTTTTGTCCCCGTGCCTCAGTTTCTCATCTTTAGAATGAGAGATCTTTCTTTTGGGGTTTTGGAGAGGTGAAGCAAAAGGACAAAGTAGGGCTTGTAATCCCCCCAGGAAAAGGAAAAGATTAGGGAGACAGAGATGCCCAGAACTGCTTTCAAATCATCCAACAACATCCTTCAGTGGGATATCCACTTCTCTTCTGCCACCACCCCTATTCTAATATTTGGAAGAAGTGAGGATGGGAGGGTAGGAAAGGACTTCTAGAAGGCAGTTGTAACAACAACAAAAAATTTGAAACTCAGTGGATAGGCATCAAGAGGGCAGGAAGAGAGTTCTGGTTTGTCCTATATCTCTGGAAGAAGACCCGGAGGGTCGTGATTGGGATCTGGGCTCTGGGACCACCCCACAGAGGCTCAACTCACTGATAATAGTTAGCGAGGTGATAAACTGGTTGACTTGACTCTCTAGTTTCCTTTAGATGACTCTCCAGTCTCTAAAAAGGGCCTAGTAATCACACGTACTTCAGGGAATCATGAGGATTAAGTGAGTTCATAAATACAAAGTGTGTAGAGCAGAACCTGATCCATGGGAAGTCTCCATTGTCACCTGTGCCATCATAGTTGCTGTAATTGTAGTGTGTTTTTCTTCCAGCTCGACAAGGAAGGGAAAGTGGACTTAAATGACGTAATGGAAACACTTGAGAACAGACTAAGGGCTACAGCAGACAAATATGACTCCCTTTCATTACATCAACCCCATCAACCCTCCTCTTGTTATGATTCTATCTTTCATGGAGTTAGCTAAAGCTTTCACAGCCTCCGTTGGAATCCCTTTTCTTGAGATGGTCTATGAATAAGTGGAAGTCAAAGGGCCACCACGTGCTGGGCTCTTTGCTAAGAACTTTGACCTCACCATCAGTCTTAGACACTGTCTTAGTCACCAACTGATTAATAAAAGATCCTATGGGTACTTGTACCTCTAAGGTTTTCAAATCCCCTGGATTTTTCTGTGAAGTGCTGTGCTATTTATGCGTTGATTCATTCATTTATTATTCTTTTAGCATATAATAAGTTGACTTTATGATCTGTAAGATCTTGGAGGAGATAAGAGGGGATGCTTGTCCATCCCTCATGTATTCATACCTACTGATCCCGGTGTCCAGAATGCCAGTTTCTCCCTTGTCTACCTGGAAAACCCTTATTCATGCTTTAAAGCCCACCACGACTATAAACTTGTCCATGGAGCCATCTCTCAAACCCTAAGCAGTTAACAACTTTCAGGTGAATTCTTTTTGCCTCTATTTTATAATAGACTTTCCAATATTATGCTTTAATTTCTTACTATACTATGAGCGTCTTGAAGGCAAGGAAATCCTAAATTACCTCTGAAGGCCTAGAGCCTAACATACAGCCTAGCACACTAGGTGTTCATTAGTATTTGTTGAGTGAGGCCCTTTCAGCCTATATATAGTATGTTCTTGGGGCTATAGTTTTAAGCAAGTTTAAGACCCGCTTTTAGGTTGTGAATACCAGGCTGCCAAAGTGATTAAAAGCAAATATGAGGAAAGATTTGTCGACAATTGCGGTCACAAAACTCTAGAACAAGTAGAGATCCTGGAATCTTTTTCTTGGATAGGCTTTACCAGTGAGAGAAGATGATTTGGTCATGACCTCATTTAGAGATGGGGATAGAGCCTTTTCAGCTCTAGGAATCTTTAAGTAGACTTCTGGACATAAGTGGGATGTCTGTGGGTTAGAGAAAGTGGTTCATCCCACCTCTTCCCTCTTGCTTACTCTTTTACCCTGTTTGGGCGCCCAGCTCTTGGTTCTCTGCTCAAGTTATACCTTCCCTCCCAACCAGCTTAAGTCCTACCTTTACTACAAAGCCTCTTCTGATTACCCTGTCGAAGGGGAACACTCCTTGCTCTGGGTTCTGGGCAGTGTGACATTTACCAGGCCTCTAATTGATTCAGGAATATGTTACTTGACTTCACAATGGGAAATTCCTTTGAGACAAAAAAAAATATTTCTCTTAGGCCCCTTGTTCCCTGCCCAGTGCTGAGCGTGGTTTAGGAGACTAGCATGTGTGTGCATGTGTGTGTGTGTTGGCATGGCAACACAATATGTATAATCCAAGCCGGAGATCCTGGTGTCATACATCTGGAACAAAACAAACTCATTTATGACATCTTCCAGCATGTACACTGTCTCTGAAACACTGAGATCTCAAAGAATCAAAACAGCTCCAAAACAGGGTGGAGAGCCGACATTCTTTCCTCGCCTGCCGGCTTGCCCTTCCCCCCTGCCCACCTCCCCATATACAGAATGGAAACTTTCAGGGGAAAAGAATTCTGAACAGCTGTTGTGAGAGACCACACAGACTTCCCCACATCTGCTAGCATACAGCCGGTGAGCTCATTTCTCCGGGGGACGCAGTCTGAGTCTGTGGGGTCCACTTAAGTACACCTTAGGAGGGGCTGAGGAGGAAAGAGGAAATGGCCCCAGGTGGAGGGGAACTTTCTCATGTCAGAAAATTCACTGGAGACAGGCTAAAGGTTGAGTGATTCCACGGACACCTTCCTTGACTAGGAGAGTTGGCTTTCCAGAAAGTTTCTCTGCCCATTATGATTAAAAAGAGCTACTATCAAATTTACACTTGATTTTTAAAAAGGACCTTGATTCTACCAAGTCATCCTCCCCTCCTCCAAAATGTCTAAGTCAAAAAGCAATTGCTGGTTGGAAAATATCCTCCAAAGCAATACAGTCCTGGGCCATGACAGCTTGCCCCAAGATTTTTAGTGTTAAAAATAATATTCTGAAATATATATTGTGCTGTATTGTCTACAAAGAGCTTTCACTCCTGGTGTCGCATTTGATCTCACGAGAGGCCATCACGAGGGGCACGGCAGATACTGCGCACGTGACCGTTAGTGGCAGAATCGGTTATCAGGACGGATACTAACATTGGCATGAGCCCTGATTTTCCAACTTTGAAGCCGAAGCTTGTGGAGGCTCCATGGATTGGACAAGTTCGCAAAACAGAACAGAGGATTCAGACTCTTGGGTTTGACTTATAAACCCATGTACTTTTCCTTTTGCAAAACCATGAAGTCATCTCTCACAAAATAGCAGCTTCTTTGTAAAGCTAGCTTTTACTTCTTCTCCCATTTCTTGGGGCCCCAAACTCAGAAATCCAACCAAGCCCTGGGATTCTTATGGGTATGACGCAATCACTTCCTGAGCTGAGTGTTGGCTCCATACCCCAGCAGAGCAGCACAGAGGAGGGTTAGTGGGAATATCTAGCCCCTTTGGAAAGTCCATTCTCTTCCTCTGGATGCAGAGTTGTGGCAACCAGAATGAAACGGAGCAGGCGGTGGGACACCTGGGTGCCCCAGCATCCTGGTGTCTCCTGCTGAGACTGTATTCCCACACCTCTCCTGCATCTCTTTCACCTGCGGAGGGAGGAAAGCCAGGTAGTTTCTGCAGACACTCCCAGCTCTAGCCTTCCATGGTTCGATGACAGACAGGGGACAGGGGTGGAGAATTTCCCTGGAGGGAACGCGTGCCTCACACTCATCCTCTAGTCCCTGTGCCTGCTGTTAGCCTGGAGCTGGCCTGGCCCTGCTGGGTCTGGAGATGCCATTGTGCAGCATCAGTTGAAGGTTTGGGTGAGGGCGGGCTGAGGCCAGCAGGGGGGGGACCCACTGGGGTATTTTTTTCAGATGCATATGTCCCCTCTCAGGCAGCCCTTTCAGAGCTCTGGACAATGTGCTCTTTTTGTCCCCAGCTCTTTCAGCCGCCTGTTCATTCTCTTTGCATCTGCTGTCACACAGGACATCCCGGCTGGCAGGCGACCACGGGGACACATTGTGCTCCCTTAATGAAGCATGGGGCTGGTGATATGGGGGTGGTTGGGGGCCTACAGGGAATAGGGGTGAGTAGAGGGGCACCCCATCTTTCTACTCCAGGCTCCTCTTGAAGGAAAGGACAATTGGCCCCTTTTTTACCTCTCACAGTTCAAACGGATGTGCCTGTAAGAAAGGAACTAGTTCCACATCACAGACTTTGGAGATTGGGGTGCGAGAGGGTGAGTTGGAAGACGGAGGGCTACTTTCTCTAGAGGAGTGACACTGCTGGCCAGGTGGGCAGGAGGTCCTGGGCCAAGGAGTATAACCCAGGAACACTTGGCCTACATCCTCCCCGCAAAGAGATTCCCTACACCAGCCAACATAGAAGTGGGCAAGCAGAACCCTATGGGACACCCCTTCGTTCTTTAAAAGCTTACTGCCTCATCACCCACCTAGGGTTAGTTTCTACGGAATAATTCTTAAGAGTCAGGAGCATCCATGAAATGATCTCATAGAGTCTCCTTAGGCCTTAATGTGTCGTAGTTGGAGGCCTCCTCCATCCAGGAGAAGAAAACAAAGGATGGCTACAAGAGTTCACACAAAGTGGCCAAAGGCAAGTATGACATCCAAGAGCTCACAAATGAACATCCCGGTTAGAAGGGGAGATTATGGATGAGTCTTGTTCTTGTCTCAAATGTTCTTTAAGAATGTCCTCTCATAATGCCACCCCAAGCCCCAGCAGTAAAGAAAAAGGAAATGAATGGGATCCTGGGAGAGGAGAGGTTTTCTTGCACTGTGGCTTGTAGACCCATGTCTCTGATCCCTGCACCACAAGGTGATGCTACCAAAAGCTGATGACTATCTACACTGAGGGTGTGGCTGGCAGGCACAGATAAGACAACCCTGATGTTTTCAGACCCACCTGGCCTGTGAAGCATGGGCTCTGCCTGCCACTCTAAGGGCCAGCAGAAGTCTTCTCCCCAAAAGACAACCCTTCACTCCCAGGCCCCCTTCCTACTTGCTGAAGAGTTACCTTGTAGAAGCCAGGGTTCATGACAATGTTCTGGCATGTGCAGATGTCTTCCCAACTGTTCCTACAACTTAGAGTTTGTCTTTCTGGTATGTTTACTGCACCCCCCCACCCCATCCACCCCTCACTCCTCCTGGCCTGCTTACCCGCCCACCACCCTAAAGAAAAAAGCCTGGGCCTTGTCCAACACGGCCCCCTGTCCCCTTTAACAAGCAAAGTGTGCTGGCATTGCAATTGGTGGTCTTCTCCCCGAAGGTCGTTAATTAGTACAGAATGTAGACTTCAGTTGTCCTGCCAGCCCCGATGAAAACGCAGCTGGCAGGTGGCCGAGACGGAGGAATTTGTCATAGGTTAGATCAGCTCAGGCTCTGAGAACCAAGTGTACAGCTTATGCAAATAGTTTTGCTTAGCATGGATCCTGTGTTCTTATTCCCCCTCCCTCTCCCCACAACTTGTTTTTAAACTGAAGGGTGGGGAGGGAGTGGGGAAACAAGGGAAGGAGGGAGAACAAGCACTTACTTGCCAGATCTCATTCTAAATCAGAAAGGAGCAAATTGCTTTCCCTAAAAAAGAAAAAGCCAGGGGGAAAAAGAAGACAAAACACCCATCCTTTGGTCTAATGTACTGAGCATTTGAAAGCTGAATTGCTCCATAAGAAAGGCTAGCAGTGAGTGTATTTGGAGAGAGACTATTATCCCCATCAAAACCCATTCATACTCTCTGGGAGGCCTGCAGAGCACCTGGGTGGGGACTTGGAACATTGGGTTCTATTCCTCTCTTGCCACTCATAGTGTCACTTCCTCAACCCTGCCTCAGTTTCCCAAATGTTGACAGATGCTGATGTTAATGGACCTCAGTTAGCCAGCGCTTCTGGGCACCCACAGCTCTCAGCAGAAAGAAGGCAATGGTGGCTTCTCTCCACACATGCATGGGGCTGACAAGCCAACTCTGAGCTATATGATTTGGGCTGCAGTGGTTAACCTCTCTGAGCTTCAACTTCCTCTGTAAAAACAGGGAAAACAGTCCTTCCCTCCTGTGGAAATAGTGCAGCTAGCATGTATTAAGGGCTCAATTAGTATTTAACAAAACCGAATGAAGCAAGATAACAAGAGAAAGCAATAAGCATGCTGCCTCGTCGTGGGTCGATGATACTCAGTACAATGTTGGCTGAATCTTGACTGACACCCTAATAATGGTGACAAGACCAAAATCTAATCAAGACCATCATTGAATTTCAAGGCATTGAGTTGGTTCAACACTGATTTTATTGAAGATGGAAGATGGGGTGGGAGTCGGGGACGAAAAGTTCAGGGTTAACCCAGGACAGGGTTTCTCAATCTCACTTCCTGACATTTGGGACTGGATAATTCTTTGTTGTGGGTGGGGGGCTGTCCTGTCCAATGAAGAATGGTTAGTAGCACCCTCCACCTGCTACTGTAGCAACTTCCCCACTGCAGCGACCAAAAATGTGACATTTCCAAATAGGCTCTGGAGGGCAAAATCTCTCTTGAATGAGAATTACTACCGATCTCAGATAATTTCCTCCAGGCAAGCAGATTTGTAACCTGGTGATCTCCATGAACCGGTGGGTATGAGATATTTACATTTCAGCTGCTACTTGACACGCCAGTACAATAAGAAGGGCCGCTCCTTGCTTAAGGGCTACTATAAAGACCAAAAGAGAATGTGAGCCAGATCTTTGTGGTATCTCAGACTTCTGGTTTCTGATCTGGCGCATGAAGAGCTTGGAAGTCATTACTCCATCCCTAGTAAAAAGCTGAACAAACTAAAAACATACCTTCTTAGATCCATCCGAGAAGTGAAGTCACAAGGCAAACCACCGCCCTCAAAACTGGAGGGACGGACAGGCAAATACAGAAAATCACAACTTACTAGAGCCGAAACCTCTATGGGAGCTAGTACCAGAGTTGGAGAACATAAACTAAACTGACAAATTGCTAGAGGCTCAGGATGGACACCTCTGAGAGATAAAAACTCAAAGGGGACCCCCTCCCTTTTGTTAGTTTTACTTCCAGGATCTTGACCAGGCACTCACAGTGACAATTAGATAAAAATTTCCCCAGGCTTCTGGCTTGGGGGTGGGTGGTTTGGAATCATTTTGAAATGCACAGAGAATTCTGTTCTTCCAGGCCTCTCCACAAGGAAATCTACTTTACCAGAGTATAACCTATGGGGATCTTTTTTTTTTTTTAATTTAATTTAATTTCGTGTGTGTGTGTTCCAAAATGCATTGTTTTTGCACCACACCCAGTGCTCCATGCAATACCTGTCCTCCTTAATACCCACCACCAGGCTCCCCCAAACCCCCACTCCTCTCCCCTCCAAAACCCTCAGTTTGTTTCTCAGAGTCCACAGTCTCTCACAGCTTGTCTCCCCCTCTGATTTTCCCCCCTCAATTCTCCTCCCAATCCCAATGTCTTCTGTGTTATTCCTTATGCTCCACAAGTAAGTGAAACCATATGATAATTGACTCTCTCTGCTTGACTTATTTCACTCAGCATAATCTCCTCCAGTCCCATCCAGTCCATGTTGATACAAAGATTGTGTATTCATCTTCTCTAATGGAGGCATAATACTCCATTGTATGTATGGACCGTATCTTCTTTATCCATTTGTCTGTTGAAGGGCATCTTGGCTCTTTCCACAGTTTGGTGACTGTGACCATTGCTGCTTTGAACATGGGGTACATTGACCCTTCTTTTCACTACATCTCTATCTTTGGGGTAAATACCCAGTATTGCAATTGCAGGGTCATAGGGTAGCTCTATTTTTAGTTTCTTAAGGAATCTCTACACTGTTTTCCAAAGTGACTGTACCAAATTGCATTCCCACCAATGGTGTAAGATGGTTCCCCTTTCTCTACATCCTCTCCAACACCTACTGTTGGGTCCCCCAAAATTGGGTACCCCAATAATGGGTCCTTGATTAAAGGAGCGAGACTGACACAAAGCAAAGGTCAAGCAAAGCTTTATTTCACGCCAAGCATCAGGAATCAAATTGGCCGGCCAGGGCCACACCTCTTACAGAGAGGGCGACCCTCCCTGCTTTCCAGACTAACTTTTATAGAGCGAAGGCCATGTGGTTGGGCTTGGCCACACACAGGTGGCCAATGAGATTGCAACACACAGAGAAAGCTGCACAGTCATGCTAGGCGACCAATTGAATTACAATTTACCCTAGTAGACGTTTGAACCAGCCTATCAGCTAGTTCAGAATTGGCGCCCAAAAGGTGCCCAAAGGGCTGGGCCCATACTCCTTGGTAGCTAGGAGACCGTATGCGCCCGCACTGATGGAATGCCCCCACCTGGCCTGACCCACCCTTGTATTTCGACTTTGTTACCTGGGACTGGTTTCCCGAGACTTGTTGTTAAGTAAGTTCCCCTTGGGGGGTGGGCAAAGTCAATTTAAGTTTTACAACAAAATGGCAGTTCAACCGGGGTGGGGCCGCTCCTGCTGAATAGGCCCTGACACTACTGGGGTCTTATCAGAGGTCAGCCAATTGGGGAAGGGAAATACCTAACTGCAATCAGTTCTGGCCATCCATGTGGGGAAGGGGAATATCTACCTCCACCTACACTAACCTTCGTCTGGGGGAAGGAAAATACTAAATTCCAGCTACTCCTGTCCTACGCAAGGCATGGGAGTTGGGGATTGAAAGGCACTTGTGAAGTTCACAGTCCAGAGCACAGGCTCAGGAAAAGACAGACCTAATCATTGGACCCTAGAAGTCTTCCCCTTCCCTCATACCTCACCACTCACCACGACATTATTAAAAAACCTATGTACTATAGTTTCTTTTACCAAGAAAAAATTACAAGGTAAAAGACAAAGTTTAAAGAGATGGATCAAGCTCAGAACCAGATGTACAGAGACTTTAGAATTATCAGACTGAGAATTTAAAACAACTACAATTAATATTCTAATGACTCTAATGAGTAAAGTAGAACAACAATGTGTGCAGAGAAATGCAAATTTTAAGAAAGAAGTACAAAGAAAGGCTAGAGATTGAAAACACTTTAACGAATGAATAATGCCTTTGATGGGCTCATTAGTAGATTGGACACAGCTGAGGAAACAATCTCTGAGCTTGAGGATATCTCAATAGAAAAAATTTCCAAACAGAAAAGAGAAAAAAGAGTAAAAAAATAAAAAAGAATATCCAAGACCTATAAGACAACCAGAAAAGGTGTAATGTATGTGTGATGGGAATACCAAAAGAGGGGGAAACATGGAAGAGAAGAAATATTTGAAGAAATTATGACTGAGAATTTTCCCAAATTAATATCAAACATCAAGCCACAGATCCAGGAAGCTCAGAAACACCAAGCAGTATAAATGCCACAAAAAACTACACCTAGGCATATCATATTCAAACTAAAGAAAAAAGTATAAATATTTTTATATTTTTATATAAATCTGTAAATTAAAAAACCCTTGAAAGTAGCCAGAGGGAGGAAAAAACTTTATCTCTAAAGAAATAAAGATAAGAATTGTATCTTAGAAACCACACAAACAAGAAGAGAGTGGAGTAAAACATTTCAAGTGTTGAGAGAGAAAACTTCAACCTAGAATTCTGTATACTGCAAAATTTTCCTTCAAAAGTGAAGAAAAAAATAAAAACTTTTGCAGACAAATAGTAAGGGAATTCATTGCCAGTAGGTCTACCTTGGAAGAAATCTTAAAAGAAGTTCTTCAGAGAGAAGGAAAATTATGCAGATCAGAAACTTAGATCTTTATAAAGATTTCTCTTTAAAAGAAAGAGCACTAGAGAAGGAATAAGTGAAGGTAAGATAAAGGTTTTTACTTTTCTTATGCTTAATTCATCTAAGAGATAACAGTTTGTTCAAAATAATAATAATATCACTGTATTATGTACATCACTTATATCAAAGTGAAGTGAGTGACAGGAATAAAAAAGGGAATGGGAGGTAGGAATTAGGATTATTGTGCTATTAAAAGGCATTTGCACTACAGGTGAAAATAGACTTGGGTTAATTGTAAATGTATATTGCAAATGCTAGGAAAACCACTAAACAAGCAAAAAAAAAAAAAAACAAGTATTATTGATATGCTAAGAAAGGATAGCAAGTGGAATAACATAAAATATTCAATTTAAAACACAAAAGGGAATGAATATGATACCAAAAGCACAGGCAACAAAACAGAAATAGACAAGTGGGCTATATCAAACTAAAAAACTGTGAAGCAAAAGAAATAATTAACAGATTTAAAAGAGAATTTATGGAATAAGAGAAAATATTTACAAACCATTTAAATGATAAGGTATTAATATCCAAAAGAACTCTTACAACTAAGTAGAAAACAATACAAAACAAAACAAAATAACCTAATTTTTTAAAGGGCATAAAACTTGACTAGACATTTATCCAAAGAAGGCACACACGTGATCATTAGGTATATGAAAAGGAACTCAACATCACTACCAGAGAAATGCAAATCAGAACCACAATGATATATTTCCTCATACCCATGAGGATGGCTAGGATAAAAAGAAAGGAACAAATGCGATTGAGGATGTGGAGAAATCGGAAATCTCTTGCACTGTTGATGAGATTGTAAAATGATGCAACTGATATTGAAAACAGTCTGGATAGAACTCATTGTGTGATCTGGGAGTTCTACTTCTGTGCATTTATCCAAAAGAATTGAAAGCAAAGTCTCAAGATATTTTCAGTGTTCATTACAGCATTATTCACAATAGAGAGGAGATGGATGGATTTAAAAAAATGTTGTATACACATACAATGTAATAAAAGTCAGCCTCAAAAAAGAAGAAAGTCTTATCATATGGATGACATGGATGAATAGTAAGATATTTGCTTAGTGAAATAAGCTAGTCACAGAAGAAAAATTGCTGAATGGTTCTACTTATATGAGGTATCTAAAGTAATTAAAGCCATAGGAATGGTGATTGCCAGGGTCTGGAGGAGATTGGAACAGGGCTTTGCAATTCAATGGGTCTATGCTTTTAATCTAGCAAAATGAAAAAGTTCTAGAAATCTTCTGTTCAATGATATGCATACAGTTAGCACTATTGTACACTTACAAATGTGTAAGAGGATACACTTCATGTTAGTGTCTTTTTTACCACAAAAAAAAAAAAAAAAAAGAAGGTCAGGAAAAAAGTAAACAAAGAACATAGACAATGTATACAAAATAGTAGCATATGTTGTAGGTATTAATCCAACTGTTTCAATAATAATTTTAAACCTCAGTTTTCTAAATGGATGGAGAAAGATACAACTTGTTAACACTAACCAAAAGAAAGCAGGAGTAGCTATATTAATTTCAGACAGAGCAGACTTCAGAGCAAGGAAAATTGTCAGCAATAAAGAGGGGCATTACATAATGAAAAAGGATTCAATTCTCTATGAATACATAACAATTCTTAAAGTGTAAGCATCTTAAAGTTTAAGCATCTAACAACAGGCCATCAAAATTCATAAAGCCAGAACTGGTAGACTGCACAGAGAAATAGATAAATTCACCATCAGAGTTGGGAGACTTCAGCACCCCTTTCTTGGAAATGGACAGATCCAGAAGACAAAATCAGTAAGAACATAACTGAGTTCAATATTATCAGTTGGCTGGGTATAATGAACATCTGTAGACTATTTCATCCAATAACACAGAAAACACATTCTCACGCTCACATGGAATATTTACGAAGATAGACCACATTCTTCACCATAAAATACACCTTAAGAAATGTAAAAGAATAGAAATAACACAATGTCTGTTCACAACGTCTATTCTCAGAACACAATAGAATTAGACTAGAAATTGGTAACAGGTAGATGGAAAATCCCCAATACTTGGAGATCAAACAACACACTTCTAAATAATACAAGTGTCTTAAAAGTTTTTTTAATTAAATAAAAACAAAAATAAAACTAGTCAAAATTTGGGGGGATGCTGCCAAAACAGTGCCTAAAGGGAAATTTATAGCAGTGAATGCATATATTAGACAAATAAAATGAAGAAAAATCTAAAATCAACAATCAAATCTTCCACCTTAGACAACTAGAAAAAGACAAATAAATTAAACTCCAAGTAAACAGAAGTAAAGAAATAATATAAATCAGAGCAGAAATCATTGAAACTAAAACAGGAAATCAATAAATCAAAAGCTTAAGTTCTTTGAGAAGATTAATAAAGTTGCTTAAGTTCTTTGAGAAGATTAATAAAGTTGATCTTCTTAGACTAACTCAGAAAAATAAGAAGACTCAAATTTCTGATATCAAAGTGAAAGAGAAGACATCACTATAGGCAGTATGGACTTTAAGATGATAAGGAAATACCATGAACCACTCTATGACCACAAACGTGATAACCAAGATGAAATGGGCCAATTCCCTGAAAGACACAATCTGCAAAAATTCACAAAAGAAGATTGAGACAATCTGAATAGACCTACATCTATTAAAGAAATTAAATCAGTAATTAATAACCTTCCCAAACCAAAAACACCAGGCTCAGGTGGAGTCACTTATAAATTCTTCCAGATATCTAAGGAAGAAATTACACCAATTTTCCACAATCTCTTCAGAAAGAAAGAAGCAGAGGGAATGCTTTTCAATTCATTCTATGAGACCAGCATTACTCCAACAGAAAAAAACAAACACATTATAAGAAAAGGAATCGATTGGTCAATCATCTCATGAACACAGGTGTAAAAATGTCAACAAAATAATAGCAAATTTAATCTAATATATTAAAAAAATTTGCACACCATGACCAAATGGGATTTATCCCAGGTATGCAGGCTGGTTCAATATTAGAAAATCAATTAATGTAATCCTTCACATCAACAGGCTAAAGAAGAAAAATCACACGATTATATCAATAGATACAGAATGAATTTGAGAAAATCCAACACCATTCATGATTTAAACAATCAATAAGCCAGGAATAGAGAACTTCCTTAACTTGATAAAGAACACCTATAAAAACCGTACAGCAGGGTCAACTGGGTGGCTCAGTCTTAAGCATCTGCCTTTGGCTCAGGTCATGATCCCAGGATCCTGAGATCCAGCCCCCTTTCAGGCTCCCTGCTCAGTGGGAAGCCTGCTTCTCCCTCTTCCACTCCCCCTGCTTGTGTTCCCTCTCTCACTCTGTCTCTCTGTCTAATAAGTAAATAAAATCTTCAAAAAAAAAAAAAAAAAAGAACAAAAACAGAACAAAACACTACAGTTAACACCATATTTAATAGTAAGAAAGTGGAAATTTTGCTCCTAAAATCAGGGAGAAGGCTAGAATGTCTCCTCTCATCACTCCTTTCAACAGCGTAATGGAAATCCTAGCTAAAACAATAAGACAGGAAAAGGAAATAAAAGGTATACAGATTGGGAAGTAAGTAATAAAACAGATTGGGAAGCAAGTAATTAATTGGTTATGTAAGAAGTCTGAATGAATATACCAAAAACTCCTGGGGGAGGGGAGTGATTTTAGTAAGGTTGCAGGATGCAAGGTTAACATACAAAAGTCAATCGCTTTCCTATATACCAGCAATAAACAAGTGGAATTTGAAATTAAAAACACAATACCATTTATATCAGCAACCAAAAAGAAAAAGTAGATAATATACTTATTCCTATCAGAGAAATATCTTTTCAAGTTCTTTGCCCATTTTTTAATCAGGTTATTTGATTTTTTGCCTCTTTAGTTCTAGGAGTTCTTTATGTATTCCAGATATTAGTTACTTATAAAATAGATAATTTGCAATTTTTTCCCATTCTATAGATTGCCTTTTCACTCTGTTGATTGTGCTCCTTGATGAAAAAAAAAAAAAAAAAAGCTTTCAATTTGATGTAGTCTCATTTGTCTATTTTTGCTTTTCATGCCTATGGATTTTCTCCCTTTCTTACAGCTTTTTGTCTCAGGGCAGGTCTCAGTCAGCACCTACACTGAGTGGCTAAAACTAGGATTAAAAGCCTGTAGTCTAACTAGCTTAAAGTACCAAAAGATAGACTCTGGGGAATCCATAGCATCTGGAAATTGAAGATGGAAATCCAGGAATGCAGAGAGCCACAAAGAAAGAGCCCAAATTCTGTATATAAAAGCTGACTGGTCCCTGAATTACAAATCTGTGTAGTAGACTCTAAGGAGTGCTGCTAAAGTTGAAATAATTTATCAGTGGTTTTGGCTGTTATTCAGAGGACATAGATCATAGAGCATGAGTCCACCTAAATTAATTGCTCACTAAAACAAAACAATAAGCCTTCTTCAGAGGAATACAAAATCTCTACCACAAATCATTAATAATGTCCAGGGTTTAATACAAAATAAATAGACATACACATGAAAAAGTGACCCATATTCCTGAGAAAAGGCAATCAATGGAGACCAACCTCAAAATAAGGTTGTACTTGGTAGGTAAGAATTTTAAAGCCACTATTATACCTATATTCAAATATATAAAGGAAAATCACTAATAACGAAAGCAAATAAGAAATCTCAGCAGAGCCATCAAAAGAAAAGAAATCTTGCCATTTGCGACGATGTGGATGGAACTAGAGGGTATTATGCTTAGCAAAATAAGTCAGTCGGAGAAAGACAACTATCATATGATCTCCCTGATATGAGGAAGTGGAGATGCAACATGGGGGGTTAAGGGAGTAGGAGAAGAATAAATGAAACAACATGGGATTGGGAGGGAGACAAACCATAAGTGACTCTTAATCGCACAAAACAAACTGAAGGTTGCTGGGGGGAGGGTGGTTGGGCGAGGGGGGGTGGGGTTATGGACATTGGGGAGGGCATGTGCTATGGTGAGTGCTGTGAAGGGTGTAAACCTGGCAACTCACAGACCTGTACCCCTGGGGATAAAAATATATTATATGTTTATAAAAAATAAAAAAATAAAAAAAAGATATCTCAGCAGAGTAGAAATTATATAAGGTAACCAAGTTGAAATATATATTTTATATATAGTACGTATATATATTAATAAATTTTAAAATTTACCAGATGAGGTTAATAATTCTCACCACTTCTATTTAACATTGTACCAGAAGTCCTAATCCGAGCAATGAAGTAAGAAAAAGAGATAAAAGACATAAAGTTTGGCCAAAAGGAAAATTATTTGTCTTTGCAGAAGACATGTTTATTTATAGAAAATCCCTTAAAAACATAGAACAGTATAACACCAGAAGCATGAAAAAAATTGGTTAAGTTGGACTTTACTAAAGTTAAAATCTTCTGCTTTGTATAGGTCACAATTGAATCAAAAGACAAGTGACAGCACAGCATAAGGAATATAGTCAATGATACTGTAACAGATAATGTATCAGGACAGATGTTAGCTAAACTTGTGGTGAGCATGGCATAATGTATAAACTTGTCCAATCACTATATTGTACACCTGCAACTAATGTAATATTGTGTGTCAACTATACTCAAATTTTAAAAAAACAGACAAGTCAGGGACTAGAAGGAATACATTTACAAAGCATATATCTGATAAAGAACTTAATGTGCAAAATATATAGATAACACTTAAAACTCAACAAAAGGAAAACAAGTTACCCCATTAAAAAGATGGAAAAGATTTGTACAGACAGCTCATTAAAGAATACATACTGATGGCAAATAAGCATACAAAAAATGCTGAATATTATTCATCATTAAAGAATTCTAATGTTAAAAGAATAATGAGAAATCACTGCATACATACTTGAAGGCCTAAAACTGAACTCACAAGAGCCTGGTGAGGATGTGGAACAATAAGAACTCTCATTCATTGCTGGTGAGGATGTAAATGGTACAAACACTTTGGAAGACAGTTTGGCCGTTTCTTACAAAGCTAAACATCAATGCTACTAAATAGTTACCCAACTCATATGAAATTTATTTCCACGCCAAAATCACACACAAATATTTATAGCAGCTTTATTCATAATCGCCAAAAACTGGAAGCACCAAGGTACCTTTAATAGGTGAATGATTTAGACAAACCTGATATGCAAAGGAATGTTAATCAGTGACAAGAAAGAAATGAGACAAAAAATGGCAAAAACACGTGGATGAACCTTAATGACATGTGGATAAATGAAAGAAGCCAGTCTGAAAAGGCAAAACTATAGTGATGGTTAAAAAAAAAAAAAATCAGTGGCTACTGAGGGTCTTGGGGGGAAAAGGAAGGCTTTATCTATATCTACCGAATAGATAAAGCCCAGGTTGGGTTTGGTTTTGTTTAAGGCAGTACAACTATTCCATATGACGCTGATTATGGGTGCAGGACACTGTGTATTTGTCAAATCCCATAGATCTTTATAGCACCAAGAATAAATCTAAATGTATGCAAATTTAAATAAATCATTTGAGAGGCTGGAGAATGCCAAAGGTATAAATAATATAACTATAGGGGGCCTGGGTGGCTCAGTGGGTTAAGCCTCTGCCTTTGGCTCAGGACATGATCTCAGGGTCCTGGGATCAAGCACCTGCTTCCCCCTCTCTGTCTGCCTGCCTGTCTGCCTGCCTACTTGTGATTTCTCTCTCTGTGTCAAATAAATAAATAAAATATTTTTAAAAATAATAATATAACTGTAACAAATGACTGAAACAACCTTACTGAAGAGAGTAGGTGATGTACTACCTCAAATAGCTTTGGAAAAAGATGGTAACTATAAGACTAAAGGAAAAAGAAACTGTACATAACCACTACATGTGTCCTGGTAATGAACAACTAAATAAATGAAGAGTGAGTTGTGGGGCCAGGTTTCTACTGTTGAAATGGGAGATTACAGATAAGCAAGAAGAAGAGGCTAAAATAAGCCACATGGTAATGGATCAGAGTTGGAGACAGTATGAACTCATGTTTGCACGTGGTTATACATAAAAGTATTTATAGATAGGTATACATGCATAGGCTATAGGCACATATATCTCCTTGGTCTTCCTAACATTAATGGCACTCCAATAGCAATGGACACATCTTGTACCCAGACCGTGGCTTCTAACACCATTCTCCAACAGAAAGAACCAGCTTCTTAAAGAAATAGCTGACTTTTGCATTAGCTCAGGAAATACACAAAATGAACCTGGTGCATCTTGTATTTCCAGAAAGTTAGGACATACACAAAAATTAAAGTGGGTGAAAATTGAAATGAGCTAATGTACTTGAAAGCAGTTTCTAAAGCATTATAGCTTATAAAAATTGTTGGTAAGAATAAATGGATCTGAGTAACATCCATGAGTTTTAGTGCATAGTTAGTATGATGTCTATTTTGACTGCTCTGAAGTATTCCTGATTCTAGGCAGCAGAAGTTGTAGAGTAAGTAATTCTGAATAGGACACATACCAGTGTACTTAGAGAAAAGCCCTTGTTTAGTAAATGTCTTACTTAGTACACAAATTGCCCCCTTTTTGATACCGACAGAGCTGAATATGCATGTTTTGGATTCATCAGAATTATGAAGCCTGGATCATAAACTCTTAAGACGCCTATCCTGAAAGTCAAAGGCAATCTGAACCATTGGCAAATATCTGATAGCAGAGGCTTCCTGCATTCTAAATACCATGTATTTTCTTTCTTGAAAATGAAGCCGATTCTTTGCCCTCAGTGTCCCTCATCTAATAAAACTGCATAAAAATCAACATTCATTTCATTCTCTCATCTCTCTACTTCAGTTTGCTTATCAGTAAAATGGGGTAATAAAAGTCACATGACTGTTGTTAAGAATTAGTTTAGTTAGTACACTGAAAGCACTTTAGATGGTGCCTGGTATTGGGAAGTGCAAAATAAATATCAATCTCTATTAAATTTTTACATTAGCCTTTGGCACAGCCCTACAGAACTGCTTCGTAGTCTCCAAACAAATGATGTTCTTCAGAGCATCTGTATTTTCCACATGCGTTTTCTTCTACCTAAATCCCCATGTCCCCTCTCTTTCTTTTATTGCCTGGCAAACTCTTAGTCATCCTTCAAAACCCATTCCATAAGTCTCCTTTGTGATGCTCTCCTACTTTTCAAAGCCAAAGATAATTTCTCACTTTCTCTGTTTTTATAGCACTCAACACAAACCGTTACCCCTCATGGCGTTACCCCATAGTACTGAGAGTCTATTCAGCCCAACAATGAACTGTGCATCCACATAACCCTGAGTTCTTATATCTGGAAGTCACGCAAAAAATGTTTATTGGGTAAAGAGATAGAAAGCAGAATGATATGGTTGCAAACTGGGAAAGGCTTAAATTTAGACTTTATTGTAAAGAAATGCCCACAAGAAGGCAAGAGGTGCTTAAGAATGATAAAAGAAATCTCATTTGGAAGGGCACACTAAAAGTTTTAGCCCTGGAGTTATGACTCAGTGGCAACTCAGCAAGGACTCTGCTCCCACCAGCCAATAAAGTCCACAGAAAAGCCATGAGATCAATGGTTCTTGGCTTCACTGCCTTCCCTCTTGGAAGATGTCTTTCAGCTTTTCAGCATACCCAAATACCCAATACCCGATACCCACATTTCCTCTACCTGCTTAGGGATTCCTACCCTCTAGGCGTGCCATTCTCAATATTGCTCTCACTTCGAGCCTCCCCATCTTCTTACTTTTCTGATAGTCCTTCTGCTCAACATTTTAAAAAGATGTATCCATGGTTTTTAACAACTTTATTGAGATATCATTGACATATAAGAATTATGTATATTTAAAGTGTACAACTTGGTGTTTTAATATATGTATACATATCTACAGAGAAGTTGAAGGAGACGGGGGCTTTGGGGAGGTAGAGAGGACTGTCATCTTAAGTCCTACCTTAAAAATACAGGGTACCGGGTACCTTTAAGGGTTCAGGGTACTGCCATCTTCATCTCTTTGCTCTCTGGAGGGGCTTTGGACGCTTCCACCTATGTACTCCACTAGCCCATCTCATGGGAAATCCTATTTCAGCAAAGTTTAGAACAACTACTATGAAAGTAGGCACACCTACAAGGGGTGCCTGGGTGGCTCAGTCAGTTAAATTGCCTTTGGCTCAGGGCATGATCCCAGGGTCTTGGGATCGAGTCCCGCATCGGGCTCCCTGCTCATCAGGGAGTCTGTTTCTCACTCTGCCTGCCGCTCCCCCTGCTTCCTCTTGCTCGCTCTTGCTCTCTCTCTCATTATCTCTCTCTCTCTATCAAATGAATAAATAAAATCTTAAAAAAAGAAAAGAAAAGAAAAAAGAAAAGACAAGACAAGACAGTGGCTTCTTCACATCCCTGCTTCTAGGCAAAGATGTGACTAACCATTCAGATGTCGATCGTCTTGCTGTTAGTTGCCTTGTCCATGCAGGCTAGTCATAAATCTCTTACTTAAATGTCTATGGGTGGAATATCAAAATAATACTAGATTCCAGAACAGCAGTAAAATACATCAGTGATGATTACCGGCTCATTCACATCCTTGAAGACTTCTTGATCATCTCTTCTCTGAACTGAGTAATTCTGAGGTCTTGCTTCCAGCATCTCATGTTCTACATATTTGATCGTATTCCGGAACTTTCTTAGAGCTCTTGTAGGCCCTCATCCTGCATATAGTTGCAATCCCTTCCATTGCCTTATAAACAACCACTCCAAACCATTAGTCCACCACATTGCCCACTACTTCTCTCAGTTTCTGTACTGATAGCCCAGGGAAATCCTCAATCGATGTAGATTATCTACCCTGTGACTATTTTTAAATTTTATTTTATTTAAAAATATTTTTATTTATTTAAGTAATTTCTACACCCAGTGTGGGGCTGGAACCTACAATCCCAAGATCAGGAGTTGCAAACTCTTCTGACTCAGCCAGCCAGGAGCCCCTATTTTTTTTTTTTTTAATAGCCCTGGTTGACTTCTTCTCTGAGACCACAGGTCTTGCTCCTCTCCCTCACACCCATCAGTTGATTTGTGATTGGTGACACAAAATAATTCTTCCATGACTCTAGGCAGAACGTGCATGCACACAGATAATCATTAACAACATGACACTTTATAAAAGAGATAGTGACAAAAACACCACCACCAGATGGTACTGCCTGCATTTCTTTTTTATGAGGATGAGAGAAAAAGTAAACAGTTAATATCATGCAGTGTTTTAGACCAGACAGTCCATTTCAGTACAATGCTTCCGATTGGTTTATCATTGCATTGTCAATTTGCTCCAAAACTAAAACAATTTTACCCATTCCATTGCCTGAGAGAGGAGTGTGAGGCAGATAATTCAAGCTGACTGAGCCAGACACAAAGGAACCAAGGCACTCCTTGGTTCCCCTTACGCTATCTCTCTTCCTTAGAGGAGGAACGGACCATACCTGATACTAATTGTTATCCAGGAGAGGCTCAACGGAAGTGTCCCTTCCTCAACAAGGTCTCGTTCTTTTGGTTTGGTGAAGGAGATTCCTTTGTCTGCTGTTTTCCCTGGGCACCTCACAGAAAGAACGTTGTAAGTGTGAATGACAGTGGGACCCAGGGCTGACTGTGGTAAGTCTGTGGGTGTGAGAATATGGGGGGGGCACTGAGGTGGGGGATGCAGTGGAGAAGCTGAGTTGAACTTCAGCATAGGTCAAGTATACAACCATGGCATGAGCTGGTTTAGAGGAAGAGAAAGGCTCTTTGCCCCCAAGCATCCCTTCTACCAGCCTGAAAGAACAACTGTAATGACCTCATTACCCATCCTGCTTCTTTAATACATTAAAAGCCTCTGATAAAATGTAAAGCTTTAACTGAAAAGAAGAATCATCTTAAGCTTAATTTAGCTCTGAGCCAAGCATAAGGAAATGGGACACCAGACAGATAGGTTCTGATTAGTGGGAGCAAGTCAAGGAGGGTGGTTGCAGGAGAGAAGTCTCATATAAGGAGTTGCCAGAGCAATGGGTACAATGTGAAAATAATATGAGCCCAAGTTGTGGGATGTGAGGTTTAGGAGAGGTGGACTGACATCTAAGACGAGACTTACTCATTTCCATATTTTACTTCAGCCATCCCCAGTCAAACGTGAATCTCACTTCACATGTCACTTACTCAGGGAAATCTTGAGCTGTGGGTCTGGGTCAGATTCTCCACGCTCTCTTCGATTCAGGGTACTTATCCCAGACTGCAGTCACACACTCAGTGGGAAAGTTGGTTGATTAATGTCTCTCTTGCCTGCTGGACTGTAGCCTCAGGAGAGCAGGAACAAGGTGGGGGAGGGTGGAGGGTGGCTGGTGTTGCTCCTCACTTTATTCTCAACATCTGGCATGGGGTTTCCTGCACTGTGATTA